>NC_139638.1:917500-1662500 GCF_964638095.1 Poromitra crassiceps | reverse complement strand
CTCTGATGTTTGTCTGGACAGTAGAACATCACTACAAAATATATACTGGGCACTCATGAGATCTGTCTTTGATTATGGGTGTGTAGCTTACATGTCAGCAGCAGAGTCAAACCTCAAGAAATTAGAGTCGTTACAAGCTCAGGCAGTGATCTGCAGTGGATCTTTCAAAACATCTCCAGTGGCAGCAATGCAGGTGGAGATGGGAGACATGCCTCTGAGGATTAGGAGGGCAAAGTTAATGCTAGCATACTAGGTTAATCTCCAGGGTCATAGTGACACACATCCTGCCAAGAGCATTTTGAAGGACTGTTGGGAACACAATGAGTCAAATATCACAAGTTTTGGATGGGTTGGTAATGGAGAGGCAGAACATATAGGATTGGGTAAGTTACAATATAGCCCCACAGTTGCAATATCTTCGATTCCTCCCTGGTTATTCCCCTTGTCGATGGTAGACCTCAACATTCAGCAGGTATTAAAGGACAAGGCAAAGAAAATTCCAAAGTGGTATGTAGTCCAGAGGTATTTTGAAAAGCATTATTCAGATTCAGTGTTTGTATTTACAGACGGCTCCAAAGATCTAGAAACCGGGTGTGCAGGGGCAGCAGTATATATTCCAGAGGGTGAGATCTGTATTAAGAAAAGGGTGTCGGACCATCTTTCAGTATACACAACGGAGCTATTGGCAATTATATTAGCATTAAGGTGGGTGGAGCAGAGAGAAAGAAACAACACAGTTATTGCATCTGATAGGTTTTCATCACTACAAAGCATACAATCTGGTAGATCAGCATTCAGAACAGATATCATCAATGAAATATTCAATATAATGTACAGGTTGGAGGTGAAGGGCATAGCTACACGCTACCTTTGGGTCCCTGCTCATGTTGGTGTGGAGGGGAATGAGCAGGTGGATATCTTAGCCAAACAAGCACTAAGAATCAAACAGGTAGATATAAACATTCCATTAAGTAAAGCTGAAGTCAAGACATTCATTCAATCATACGTGCAGTCAGTATGGCAGGAGTACTGGGATGGTCAAGACACTGGTAGACATCTGTATAACATACAAAGGCAGGTTGGGGCTGGAAGGAGGGTGGGTTGGAAACAAAGGGAAGAAAGTATTATCACCCGTTTAAGAATAGGTCACAAAGCTCTCAATCATACATTACATAAAATAGGCAAGCACCCTGATGGGAAATGTATACACTGTAGCGAACCAGAAACTGTTGAACATATCCTTTTACACTGTAGGAAATACGATACAGAAAGGAATACTATGTTTCAGGCATTGAGAATGGCAAAACATCAAGATTTTTCGTTGCCAGGTTTATTAGGGAAAACAGCAGGTAGCATTTATATGCATGTTATTAAGTTTCTTAAAGAAATTGGGGTAGACACAAGAATTTAAGAGTAGTTGTTTTTGGTTTTGTTTGTTTTGTTTAGTTTTGAATCCCCTGTTCCACAATCCAGTCCAGTTGGTGGCGGTAATGCACCTTTAAGTTGGTTGCCAACCACCATAAAACACTAAAGAAGAAGAAGAAGAAGAAGGTACTACACGGAAGTGACCAGGCCAGCACAGCACAACATGTTTCGTTTGAAATTCGAGCGGGCTTTTCACCGGAGGGTAGCCTACCGCCCGGGATACGGTAATATTGACAAAACTAGTTGCTTATAATGTATTTGAAACTGTATGTCTTGTATAAGCAGACGGTACCGAAGTATTTTGGTGTACCCCGAAACGCAACATTATGTGTGTTTTTCTATTAGCTAGCATACGTTAGCTAACGCTAAAGCAGATTAGCTTGCATTAGCGCTTATTCTCTAGAGACTGCTTTACACAACGTTACCAGCGTTATTTAACGCTAGGTTAGTCCGTGAGACTGATGTAACGTTAATGTTACGGTAAGTTAAATCGTTTTAGACTTATTTGTGAATTGTATTTACTCAAAGGGTGAACAGTATACAAACAATGCTAGCTGACGTTAGTGCGGGAGTCAGTCTGCTTAGCTAGCTAGCAGCCAGAGACAATCAACTACCAATGGGTTGCAACTACTGTATAACGTAACTGTACAACTCTCTCCTGTTCACAATTTAGGCAGTAATGTCAGGAGGATTTTGTCTGTCTTGAAGGGGTGATCATGAAAGGCTACGACAGAAGGTAAGAGAAATAAGGTTACTGTTGTCACTGGGTTCTTTCTCACACACCCTAAAATAGTAAATGGCATGTTAACCTGTCTATTTTGTCATGGTTTATCACAGAACAGAGATTATTTTCTCTCTCTCTCTCTCTCTCTCTCTCTCTCTCTCTCTCTCTCTCTCTCTCTCTATATATATATATATATATATTGCAGAGGATTCATCCCCAGGGGAGCAGAGTGATAACTGCAATCTCCACACAGAAACTCCTTTTTGATTAACCCACCTGCGCAGTAGGCAGTGAGGACATGGGGACAGTACAAAGACTGCTTATAAACGGTTGTTTCACGCAAGCAGTATCATTTTAACAGTGCCGGCTAAATTACTGGCTTCACTAGGCGGACTATCATATCTTCGGATCTGCAATCGGAGGTCGGATACGAGTAGGAGAGCTTTTTTAACAGCGTTTTCCACCTATTGAGAATTTGAACGCTGTGTGACGATGACCGCTGTACGAGAATATTATCGGAGTACAGTAGCAGCGTCACGTTATGGGGCTAGGGGACAGTCAGCTTCTTAGTGTATGTAAAATTCTGACACACTGGAAATTCTGGAATAGTGATATAGTGAATTACAAGTGAAATAATAGACTGTAAACTCTCAATTTCATGGACCCTCTCTTAATGCAAGTGTGTGTGTAGAGAGAGCTATCTCACACTCTTTCTCCCTGCAGAATCATATTAGCTTCCCCGTGGCCTGGCAGCAAATGCTTTATGGACCGGGATCCGGTGGGTGGGAACCACTGGTGTAGAGGTAAAAGCACTTGCCTACCACCGCGGAGTTCCAGGTTCAACTCCTGCCAGAGGTACCTCTGGCTTGGTCAGACATTCCTAAAGATTGCCCGTGTCTGCGGGTGGGAAGCTGGTAGGGTATGAGTCCTGGTCGCTGCACTAGCGCCTCATCTGGTTGGCCGGGCCACCTGTTTCGGGGAATGGGCACTGGGGGGAATGGCATGATCCTCCCATGCGCTACGTCCTGCTGGTGAAACCCCACTGGCTGGCGCAATGACCGTTATAACAGGGAATTGGCCAGGTACATTTGGGGAGAAAATGTGAGAAAAATCCAGAAAAAGAGATTCTCCAGAAGATGCTGACAAAAAAAAGTACACTCATGAGTACTACAGATAGAAAATGAAGTTTTCTGACTGCAATCTCATCTGACTTGGTTGTCCAGCTTAAGGCAGTGTGTCCAGAGGCTGCTCTGTGTGGGCTGCAGCGTGCTACCCCCACATTATCTCCTCGGAAAAACTAGTGCTCGACACATCAACTCCATCTGAGACTTCACGTCCGCAATGGCAGAAATGGTGCCAGGTATGACCAGGATAACTTTATTTTATTCTAATTGATAATTATCCTTGCTTTTCATATATATATATTTTTAGGATAAAAACATTGTTTAAGGAAAACAGCAGGGGCCTGGTGCTTGCCTGTGCTTCAGCTTGGCATATACAGCATTGTAGAGATCCTCGTCTGGAGGTATAAAGCAAGCACATTGGTCCTTGGCCAACAGGATTGTCACTTTGTTCTGATGGTTAACGTTGCTGGGCTTGTAACTAGTGAGAGAGATTGAGGGTTCAAAACCAGCCTTGCCTGTGCTGTTATAGTATATATCAGTGGTAGGTGGTACTTGCGCCCATTGCTGGTGGTACTTGGAAGGCTCTGTGAGAATTAAAAAAAAAAAAAAAAAAACAGTTTTTGTGCAAAATCCATGGTGGTCATTAGTAGTAGTTTTCAAACATGTGAAAGTGAAATAATAATAATAATTATTAATATTATTGGCAGTGTTTCTCAAGGTAGGTGGTACTTGCGCCCCCCCCTGCTGGTGGTACTTGATCCCTGGAATCCCAATGTTTAAATTATGAAATAAACCCAACTTTAAAATCAATTGTAAAACATGTTTATCTATCAAGATAATACTATGAATGAAAATAAACTTGTGATCATTGAGATTGAGGTTTATTTTGTTGTCTTGAGATTTAGAAAAAAATATTTGTTTCTGACGGACACTATACCTGTTGCGCATGCACAATTACCTGCCCGCCCCGCATGGTTACACAAGTGGCGAACAAAGACGAGGTGGGATGCTAAAGTGGATCAAAACGGGAGGGAATCGTAAAAGAGCTGTAGTAGAGGAGAGCAGCAACGATGAAGCACAAGGAGGTGAAGACAGCAGTCAACCCAGCACAAGTGCAGCTGCTGCAGGTTGCACATAGGCTGCAGGTTGGAATAAATTTGCCTCCTGCGTGAACTGTGCATAGCTGAATAGACTGTATTTTAACGACGGTCATATGGTGGTACTTGGAGAGCCAACTACTTTCTCAGGTGGTACTTGGTGTAAAAAGGTTGGGAACCACTGGTCTATACAATAATATGTTATTCCACATAACATTTAGTTTTGGCCCGCTGCCATCCATCTTACTTTTGGCCCTTCATCTGAAAATAATTTGGGCACCTCTAACCCTAAAGGGAATACAATAATGGAGATACAGTGACATGTTTGGTTTGGTTTTTAATAAAAGAGCAGTCACACGTCACACGATCACAGCACGTCTAAATATAAAAATAATGAAAAATAAAGTACAGGTGCAAATATACAACAGTGCAAAACCATCGCCAGGAGCGTTCACTTGGCGGTGGGGCAAGACCCATCTACTTGTGGATAAAATCACAGCACATCTAGATTTAAAAAAAAAAAGAAAAAAAAGTACAAAATGTCTGTTTAAAAAAAGGGTTAAAAAAGTTATGAGGAAAGAGAGAGAGCCAAGCGAGAGAGCCAGGGTCAGTCAGAAGGCCAAGTTGAGCGGCGCGCCTAGTCGGGGGCTAAGAAGGACAAAGCTAAATGGTGAGGTGCCAAGGCTGCCAAGTAGGCCAAGCTGGGAAGCGCCAAGTTAGGTCAAGGGGAGGTGCCAAGGCGGCCAAGTAGGCCAAGCCGGGAAGCGGCAAGTTAGGTAAAGGTGAGGTGCCAAGGCGGCCAAGTAGGCCAAGCTGGGAAGCGCCAAGTTAAAGTGTGAGGTGCCAAGGTGGCCAAGTAGGCCAAGCCGGGAAGCGCCAAGCTAGGTGAGGTGCCAAGGCGGCCAAGTAGGCCAAGCCGGGAAGCGCCAAGTTAGGCGAGGTGCCATGGCGGCCGAGTAGGCCAAGCCGGGAAGCGCCAAGTTAAAGCGTGAGGTGCCAAGGCGGCCGAGTAGGCCAAGCTGGGAAGCACCAAGTCAAAGTGCGAGGTGCCAAGGCGGCCGAGTAGGCCAAGCCGGGAAGCGCCAAGTTAAACGTTAATGCACCAAGATCGTAGGCCCGACCGAGTTGGGAAGCCGTAAATAGCTGTAAGTCGCTAAAGGTCAGGTCGCTGAAGGCCAGAAAAGTACAGTCAAACTACTGGTGCCTGCAGATCTCAATTAACCTCCGGTAATCGGATCTTCCTTTTGGGGGATCTCCTAGCCTATGCAGATGCCCTCCTCTTGCCTCAAGAGCAGCGCCACTGGCCAATGGAGTCATGCGCCAAAGTATTTGCCATGCATGCCGATTGCTAAATAAAGTTTGTTAAATCCTACCGACCGGACTCTCATGATTGAAGTGAGGTCTCCCGACCAAATTTCAGGCAGAAGGCCACTCGTACATAACCCGATCACCCCCTGACGTCAGTCAAGTTCTAGTATGACGTGGCCAGTCAAAGTCCAAGTATGACGTCTGCAATGACGTCAGATATGACGTCAGTTCATTCTCATATATATAGCAAGGGTTCTACGTCACCTCTCTCTCTCTGGCCGATCATAGCAGCAGCTAGCTTCACGGCAGTCCATCTCCCCTGAAGCCGTCCTCCGAAGCGTTGTTTTGCCCCACCCACCTCCCCAGTCCGCCACCAATGAGTCGTGACTCCTGATCCAACTGGTAGTAGCTCGGGGATTCTTCATCCCTGTGGTCGCCTGCTCCTGTGTGGCGATCCCTTGTGTGGCGTGGTTGGCATTCCTGGTCCCAGGAACTTGGACGGTGGGTCTG
Source organism: Poromitra crassiceps (assembly GCF_964638095.1). NCBI lineage: Eukaryota > Metazoa > Chordata > Actinopteri > Beryciformes > Melamphaidae > Poromitra > Poromitra crassiceps. The sequence goes on along the minus strand of NC_139638.1, from coordinate 1,656,312 downwards.
CCAACTCTGCCATGCTCCTGCCGGCGTCTGCTGGAGCTGGGGCATGAACTCCCGGAGCAGTCCCTGGAGAACGGCGGCGTCCGCAGCCTGGGAACGCTCTTCGTCGGCAAGCGCCTCTCTCCTAATTCGGGCCTCACAGTCGGTCAACTGCTGAACCCAATCGTCCTTCGCCGATGCCCACCAACGCTGTTGATGAATGAAACGAAATAACGTTAAAATACATAATGAGAAAGCCTATACTGTAGAACAGAAGAAGTCACTTTTTAATCTCATACACTGCAGTGTTTAGCAGAGCCCTGCCCAGTGCCCACAGAAGTTTAGTTAAACTCTGGGTCACAATATTATAATTATTTTAACTATTGTAGGAATGTAATTATTTTGGGATCAGAGATCACAGCCATCTTCATTTATCAACAGACCAACATTTACAGTATAGATTCTCTTTCACATTTGACCTATTTGGTGTAGGCCTATCTGCTTGTACTGTATGTTACTATTTGTTACATCAACAAACTATTCAAAACGAATTTCCCTGAGTTGGATTAATAAAGTTGTTGATCAATTGATTGACTGACTGAATGAGAGTGGTTCATGTATGCATAGGCTAGTGACAATGCATAGATACGAGATACTAGGGGAGAAATCAAACTACTCATACAGTAAATCCTTCTATTTTAGGGTGAAAAGTTTGGCTGTCAGCTAAAGGTGACTAGTCGGTATTAATACAGTATTGTGACTAGCTTTTCGGATGTTAGGTAGTAAAGATCTGAAGGTTTAGTATCAACCTAAAAGCTAACATCTCCCCACTGTCATAACGAGATGGGTCCATGCTACTGTAACGTTATATCAATTCGAGGAAAACTAGCTACAGTAGTTAGAAATGGCTGCAGGCCAATTCTATTCACAGATTGTAGTGTTTGCTAGCTAGCTATCGCTAAGCTAACACTGATTCAATGTCACCATACAGTATGTTTGAACCAAATGCTGTACAACACAAACAAGTTGCAAACCATTAATACTTACGCTCACACATATAGTGATGTAGCTGCTGCTATCAGGTTGTTTTGTTTATTGTCACGGGGAGGAAGACTAGTGCAACGTAACGAACTCTGATAGGGCACATAGGTTGGCGTTAACCTATGTGGGGTTCGAAATAACGATAGACAGTAAATATAATAACGCATCCGAGATATAAACATTATTAATATAGCCACGTTATAAACAACAAACTAACGCTGGTGATCCGTATGGAAACATCGTTACTCGAAATGGTTAAAAGTTATATCAATTTGGTCATTCAGTGGCATTTTCCTGCCATATAACATAACTAACTAGCGACTATATTAATAAGCCACATCACGCAACTAGCGCTGAACCGGAAGAACAAATACGTTTGCGTGGACTGTGACCCCGCAGCTGGAAGCTGCTGCAACAATGAGAGACACATTATGGACTATGTGGGCCCCTAGTGGTTGAATGCCATTATTCACATATCAAACCATCTCAAAAACGTCACCGCATTGTCAAGCACAAAGTAATGAAAAAAAGCTGTCACGACGGGAATGGCTGCATCTGTAGGTGCACTGCTCAAATCCTGTGTGCACATCTCGGCAGGGGAGTTTCTAGGGAGTGGCCAGGGGTGGCACTGGCCACCCCTGAAATCCAATTTGCCACCCCAAAATCCTGAGGATGCTGGCATCTGTGGCCAACAATACTGTCTTTCAGAGGCTGTAGCAGGCTTATTTTTAAGCTACAGTGAGGTTAGGCAAAATTTTGGTGAGGGAAAACTTTCTACTTCCTTCCTAAATGCCACAATTAGTGCTACCCTTGCTTGAGTCTGTGCCCCACTTGGGCCACCCCAGTCAAGATGGCTGGGACACTGCATCTCGCCTCACACACATCTCGCCTCAAACAGACACACGTCACTTATAGATGCGGCTGTGCCGCTTAAACATTTTGGGGGTAGAGATGTAACGGTATGAAAATTTCACATCATGATTATCATGACTAAAATGATCACTTATTATTGTATTATCACTGTATTCATAAAGAAAATGCTGAAAATGTTCAAAAAGTACTGAGAGACTCACTGAAATAATTTTACAACATTTTATATTGAAAACTCAGATCCAAAAAGGATTGATACACTGACTGAAATCATTTCTCAAAGGCTGCACGTTTGCATCTGGGAGACTGTTGCCAACTTTGGTTGATGATGGACAGTATTTACCATGTTTTTCAAAGCACTGTAATTACGGCACCACGGTAATCACGGAACCACGGTTTTAATGATAATTTTTTTTAAACGGTACGGTTATTGTAAGGAATTCTATCACGGTTATCATTAAACCGGTTATCGTTACATCCCTACTTGGGGGTATGCATACATTGATGAGTTTTGTTGGGGCTATATGTTCACTGATAGCTGATAGTGGGCTCTCTGGAGTTCCAGTAAGACATTTCCAGAAGGCAGATGACCTGATGAGAGCCTTGGATCAGATTACGAGTCAGACCAGAACAGCCAGACTTTGGGTTTAGGTCTTGGTGAAACCAATGATGCTGATGATGTCATACATCTGGGCTGAACGTGAGGGTGACTGGCTTCTCCATCTGACCACATTCCAGAAGATGCTTACCTACTACTTTGCAGCTGGCCATGTCAACCATGTCAGGTATGGCCATACTATCTTCATTCCATGGAGAAGCTTCCTCCACAAAGCAATTTTCTCCAGGAGCAGCATGTGATGCGACACATTAGTGGAATATGGAATGGCCTGTGGAGCAACCAGTTCATAGAGTCCACTTTCATGAGGTACGGCCACAGTGATGGAGGGATCATTGGATTACCGTGAAGCCATAGGCACTGAAGGTCTGGGCCCTGAGCCACCACATATGCTGCAAGATTGTGTCAGACATGAAGGAGATAGAAGAGGATAAGACAGATAGGTTAATCTCTATCACAAGGTGGAGGCTAAAGCCATGGGTTAAGCACATGCCAAAGTCAAGGACTTTGTCAGAAACTGGAAACCTGTCTCCATCCATTGGATCCCAATGAACATCCAGGGGAAAGCATCATGAACATCAAGATCACCCTACCTATTGTAGACAGTGCCATAAAGATTGAGGAGGCAATGTTAGAAGATGTTGAGAAGACCTGGCCAGAGGGATCTTACAACACCATCTCAAACAAAGTCTCACAACAACCAAATCAATCCAAGTTGGCATCTCCACAATTTATGTCCTAAATGCCATCGATTCAAGGGTAATCACACTGTTGTCTAGTGACCATGAAGTTGACATGAAGGATGTCCTCGCCTATGAGCTGGCACCAGTCCCAACTGCCATGTTTACTGAGGACGGAATGTGAATTTGTAAATCCAAGTCTACACAGAAGTCAAAATCTCCAGGAGGAATGCCAGTGTTGCAGATGTCACTGTCATTGATGGATCAGCCCTTCTTTGGACCATCCACTGGCCAGCTGATGGCACCATAGCTGATTTCATCAAAAATGTTATGACACGGCTGACTTTATATCTATCAGACAGTGACGTCTACCTCATCTTAGACAGGTGCTATGATTACAGTATCAAGTCCATCACCTGAGATGTCACAGAGACAGGGCTCAGCTAGAAACACCATCTCTTAGCTCTTATGTGAGGAACTGACCCAAGATCGGCTTTTCCATCTACAAGTTGGTGGTGACAGGGCAGGAGCCATGTGACAGGGGAGGAGCCATGCCCCATTGAGATCAGGTTGGAAGAAAGAAGGAGCCGATATGATCTACAAAATCAACAGGAATAAGCTGACACCATCATTGTCCAAAAAGTCTGGTGTGCTGGAGAAGCACATCAAATCTCATTGGTTTCTGATGACACAGATGTGTTCATCCTACTCCTTCACCATTACCATCAGGAAGGACTGGATGTCCCACACATCATGGGGAATCGCCCCACAAGGAAAGGGCAATAGTGGACATCAAGTCAACACTGGCCAAGCATTCACAAGCTGTGAAGAACCTTTTACCAGCCCATGCCATATTGGGATGCGACACTGTAGCGTCTTACTATGGAAAAGGCTCTGTCATCAAAGTCCTCAAAACTGTACAAACTATCGGCCATTGACAATGTGGTTGCACTGTTCCAGTAGGTCCTCGACCAAGTCACTGCCTTCATCTCAGCCTGTTCCAAACTTAGCTGCTCTACCGCCATCGAATGAAGCATTCATTGAGAATGTTAAGAAGGGCCCACTTTCATGCAATCTTGTGGTGAAATCTCAATGTAAATCTGCCACTAGCATTGAATACTGAGGAATTTGGATGCAAAAAAAGACACATGCAATAGGTCACTGAGCCCAACCACTACCGGAAGATTGCAAACTTGTCCCAGATACATTTTGGAGATGAAAACCCTTCTAACTCCAATAAGTGCAACTGTGTGAAGTCCATGGTTTGCACAATGTTCTGTGCATGTTTCAGAATAGGATGCTCAACATCCAAATAGGCTTAAAGAGCATGGTGCAGGTTAGAGACCCCAATCAGTCAATGTGTGAATTATGGAGAACTGGATTTTGACATTAAGACACTTACATATACACTACAGTGACTTATGGGGTCGTTTTCATTTTTGTGCTTTTATTTTGAAATCTTGGACCCCAAAACTCTGACGTCAGAAAGGGGAGTCGCCAGGCATGCCCATCTGTCCCTCTGTCTGTCGTCACTTAGGTCAGGGCTGTCAGTCACACACTATGGATGCTAACGCCGGTTTTCTGGAGGAAGAGGAGGTAGCAAATGTTTATGCACATGCATATGATGGGCCTCAGCCTAATTTTGACAGTGAAAGAGAGCAGGAACAGCCCAGCTAGAGAGAGTGGAGAGAGAGTTGTGGAGGAGCCTGAAAGCAAGCGAGCGGAGGCAGGCCGAGGTGCGGACTGTAAAGGCTGAATTATGCTCACCCTGCCATGAAGGGCGTGGGGGTGGAGCGAGGGCCGGGCGCATCAAATTACGTAAATTTGTTCGGCGTGGTTATTTGCTAGCTCCGTCTGGCGCTCGCGTTGTGCCTGATTTTTTTTCTCACAGCGCGAGCAGCACACCGCTTCTCTCCACACATGTCCGCTTTCAAGCCACTGAGCCCTGAACACTGAGCTGTGTTTTCTCCACATTTCTTGACCCATGTGGTAGGCTATAAACTTTGATTTGCAACTGTTCGTTTTTAGTCATTTCACCAAGTAAATGTGTTGTGTTGAGAGCATTATTGAGAGAGATTAAAAGCAGCACAGAGTAGTAGGCTATCAGGGCTGAGAAGTAAAAACGGCTTTCAGTAAAAACAAGTTTGGTGATTCCTTTATGTGCTGATGTGGGGTCGTTTGAGAGTGAAAGCGCACTCAGTACTGCACATAAAAATAGCGTTTCATTGCGACTTTTCACGGGCTGTTCTCACCATACAATACATGCTGATCACTTTCTGAGTATAATGGCATCACCCCCAGCGCGAGGTCTGCACGGTGACTCACGGAGACTCGCGGGGCCACACCCCCATGGAGCTTTGCTCGAGTATAAGAGCACCTTAATTCGACACACACACACACACACAAGCGAGCGGAGGCGGGCCGAGGTGCGGACTGTACACACACACACACACACACACACACACCGAGTGAGAGAGAGGGGGACTGACGGAGGGCCCCTCCACTCGCTCTTTCCCCTCCCTCCCTCCCGGAGCGAGTGAGAGAGACGAGAAAGAGAGAGATAGAGAGCGTGTCACCGTGCAGACAGGCACACACACACACACACACACAGACACCGAGTGAGAGAGAGAGAGAGAGAGAGAGAGAGAGAGAGAGATAGAAAGAGTGTGTCACGCAGACAGGCAGCAGCAGCTGAGTGGAGCTGACTGAGCTTGTTATCTGCCTGCAGTAACCTGGCGACACCCGACCCAAAACTCACTGACAACAACTTACTACAGGCAGCTACTGACTAAATGACTGACTGACTATATACTAAAAACTAACTAGTGATTAACCTACCAACTGACCGACCAACTAACTGGCTGACTGATTGACTTTGACTAGCGTACGTACCTGACCTGACTAGCTGTCGTGAAATGCGACTGATTTGACCATGGAATTGATGACAGTGGGAGGGGAGAGGGAGACACGCACGCGGGAGCCACTCCCCACTGTGACGTAGCAGGCTTTGCCTTAACAGAATAAAAGCCTGTTATTTTCTTCTCAAAAAGGAAGGTGTTTTTCTCATTTTTTTTTTCAATTTTTAATTTTTGTTTTGCCTGCATTAACTTTTCAAATGGACATAGGGACAAGGTTAAGTATACATTTAGCAAAGGAATTACCCTGCTCCATGCTCTTTAACTACCGTGAAGACCATCAGCAAAATGTGCCCTTCACTTCACACCTCCCAATGTGTATAATCTACTCTGAATCTCTACTTGAGATGAGCAAAGGCTCAATGGATGTTCTCATCCAGCACGACCCATATTGTCATAAAAAGTTTGTTTTGCTGGCACGGCCTAAAAGGGTTAATATTATGTAATTTGGAATGAAATGCATTGTACATGACCTCCTTTAGGAATAGACATTGGAGAAAACAAATGTGATGCATTTGATTTGAGTATTTTGCGTGAAATCTCATAAATCCTTATTCTTCTGCGATTTGCGATGGCACTTAAGGGGTTAATATCTGAAAATGCTCAAGGGTACTCACCGGGCACCCTCCTGTATTTTGAATAGGTACCCCCAAACTACAAGAATCAGCAGAGAAAAAAACTTTATCCGACGAAGCGAGGTTCAACCCCATGGCTCCCGGACTATTACATTACTAGATTATAAAGTCAGTTTGCTGGGACTCCAGCCTGGTGTTGTGTTGTGTTGTGTTGTGTTGTGTTGTGTTGTGTTGTGTTGTGTTGTGTGTTGTGTTGTGTGTGTAAGGCCTGTGTGTGTTCTGGGCGGTTCCCAGAAGCACACTCCTCAAGTTTGAAGTCAATGAGATGAATGGTCCATCAGGTAAACCACTTTTTGTGTTGCCAGTAGGTGGCACTATGCCGAATTGCACAAAATCCGGGACTGAACTCCGCCAGGTCCCCCTATGCGCACTCCCCAAGATTGAAGTTGATCGGACAACCGGTTCTCAAGATAAACAACTTTTTGTGTTTGCCAGTAGGTGGCGCTATGCCGAGTTTGTGTGTGGCGGGTGGGGGGGGTGTGTGTCTGTGTGTGTGTGTGTGTGTGTGTGTGTGTGTGTGTGTGTGTGTGTGGGGTGGGGGGCTGGGGGGTGTGGCGTGGTATCTGTCGACCGCCGTCGGGTCGGCAGGCACCAAACGTCGATTCAAGGATAGATTTGCTGAACATAAGGACCCTAGAGCCTATGCCAGACTGCTGTTTGTTGATTTTAGTGCAGCCTTCAACACCTTGCAGCCCCATGTTCTCCTGAAAAAACTACAGCAGATGAATGTACACCCGTCCATCATAAAGTGGTACTATTCATTCCTGACGAACCGCACCCAGCAGGTCAAAGTGAACAGGACCCTGTCTGAGCTTGTCACCATCAACACTGGCGCCCCCCAGGGGAGCGTTAGCTCCTCAGTCCTGTTCACCCTGTACACCAATGAATGCAAATGCAGCACTGCCAACAACCACATGATTAAGTTCTCGGACGACACCGCCATCCTGGGCCTCATGTCTGACACATCAGACGCACTGGACTACCAACAGGAGATCCAGAACTTTGTCCAGTGGTGTGGCAGACACTTCCTCATTCTGAACACCAAGAAAACTGAGGAGATGGTATTTGACCCCAAATCCATTGGAGACCACTCAGCAGTGGTCATTCATGGCCAGAACATAGCCCAGGTTGACTCCTACAGATACCTGGGCATACACATTGACAATAAATTGACTTGGAGCGTCCAGGTGGAGAGTGTATGCAGCAGGGTCCAACAGCTGCTGCACTTCCTTCGCAGGCTGAGGGTGTTTGGCGTGAGCCAGAAGGTGCTGCTGCTCTTCTACCATGCTATAATAGAGAGCATCCTGCGGTACGGCATTTCAGCCTGGTTCGGCAACCTCAGTGTGCAGCTGAAAGCCCAAATCACTCAGCTGACACAGAGGGCTATGAAAATCATGGGTGTCAGACAGCACCCCTCACTCCAGGCTGTCTTTGAAAAAACAATCATCCAACAGGCTCAAAAAATCTGCTCTGATCCTACCCATGTGCTCCACCACGAGTACCAGCTCCTCCCCTCTGGCAGGCGCTACAGGGTCCCCAAATGCAGGTTGAATCGTTTTAAGAACTCTTTTGTCCCCCTGTCCATCAAAGCCCTAAACAGTAGCTGAAGGCGTTTTTAACCTGTGTACTGTTTTTACTGTTATTTTAAATTCTATTCGTTTTTACCTATTTTACTAAATACAGAAGGCTATAGTGTTGTGCAATCTGGGCAATGTGCAATTCTGTTTTTAGCAAATATATCTTTTAATCTCTTTTATGCATTGGATTGTACTTTTTGGGCAGTGTGCAATTTTGCTAACTGCAATAGTCCTGTTGTATGTGCTGTATGTATTGTCTGTATGTACGTGTTGCCTGCCAAACAGCAGCCATAAGGTGTATGTCCAAGACAAATTTCCTTCGGGACAATAAAAGTCTATCCTATCCATCCTATCCTATCCTAACATAAATATGCTATACGTTCTAACAATCCTAATTACCCTATGGCCAATCATTACAAAGCTGCTTGACACACACATTGTAACTGACAGAATCATGGCAATAGAAGTCATCCTCAAATCTATCAGAGGATGGGACAGACTCAAACATCTTCTCCAAAGAGAAACGTTTTGGATTGTTACTGTCACTTGGCAGGGCCGGCGCGTGCATTTCTGCCGCCCTAGGCGAGAACAAATAATGCCGCCCAATTTTGCAACAACGTGCCATACCACAATATGCACATTTTTGAGTGCGTGCAAAAATATTCAATTAAGGCACCGCACCAAACAGCCTAGCTCAGGGGTTGGCAATTATTTTTCATGGGGGGCCACATGAGAAACCCAGATTGTTGCGGGGGTTGAACAAATATTGTCATGCCGTAACCCATGGATGGGTAACTTTGATGATAGAGAGGGCCACAAAACATGTCTTTGCTACCAAGTTTTGCTGAGGGCCGAACGGCGCCAGCGTGAACAATTTGGTGCATTTGTAGCCACGTTTAAAGGAATAACTCATTTTCCAGAATGAAATGCTATAACAGAAGTGGAGTATTGGCCAGAATGACATGAACATTTGGACACTTATTCAGCGGGTATCTTGCATGTTGCGTTCAGGTGCACTGTGTAAAAAAAAAAAAAAAAAAAAAAAAATTTACACAGTGCACCAAGATAACCCACCTGGGCAGTAGGCACTGAATATATGGGGGGGAACACAACCCCAGCGCCCACAGCGTCCCAGGTGAGAATCGAGCTCAGGACCTTCTAGCTGTGAGGCGACAGCGCTACCGACTGCGCCACCGTACCCCCTAGAGAAGTATACTAGTATAAAAAAATCGAAATCGAAAATCGAGTTTTGAGAGGAAAAATCGTCAATTAAATTTTTAGGCAAAATCGAACAGCCCTATTTTGAAGCCAATTTAAAGTTTTGAAGTTAATTTAAAACAGGTTTTTATGCAAATGTGTTCTTTATTGTATTTGGGGTATTTCGGATGACTGTTGCAATGGTATACTTTAATTGTGAAATTTGTAACGAGAAGTTTCGGTTGTATTCTTTCTGACCGTGACCAACGAAGCCAGCCAGACAGAGAACACACAGAACACACAAACACACAGAACACACGCACAGACAGACGCATGCACAGAGAGCGACAATCTCATAATCTGTGTCGGGACATGAACTGTAAGAATGTACTTCACTTTAAAGAACTCTGCTCTTTGTATGATATTATAGTGGAGTCTCTTAGTGTCTCGAGCATGTCTCTATACAAACAGAGGAGTAGCAAGCGTAATGGTAAACCTGGTTGGAATAACCATGTAGATAAGCTCCATTCTGAGGCACAAATCGCTTTTAAAATGTGGGTTGAGTATGGTAAATGTAGACAAGGACCCATGTTTGAAAATATGAAATGCACTAACAATAAATTTAAGAGTGCTCTGCGTTATATTAAAATAAATGGAAATATGATGAGGGAAGATTCTCTGGCTATGAAGTTGCATAACAATAATGTCAATGATTTTTGGAAAGAGATAAAGACCATTGGTAATTCCAAAACAGCTTTTCCAGCTTTTCCATCTAATATATATACAGTAAGTGGCCCGGATGAAATTGTACAACTGTGGAAAAAGAAATATTATGAGCTTTTAAACTGTGTAAAAAGCAACCTGTATATTGTAGATAATGTAGATTATAATGATGATGTTGTTGTCACCCCTGACGAAATCCGCAAGTTAATACTGAAGCTTAAAGATGGTAAGGCCTGTGGTCTTGATGGTATTACTGCAGAACATTTAAAATTTGCAAGTGGGAAACTGTGCCCTGTGCCATGTGTTACACTGGGCTGTTTGTACATGGGGTGCTACCAGAATCAATGCTCTCTGGTGTCCTGGTGCATGTGGTTAAGGACAAAGTAGGGAAGCTGAACAGCTCAGACAATTATCGGCCAATAGGCATAGCAAGTGTCATGTCCAAGGTCATGGAGTCACTTATTCTGTGTAGACTTGAGAGGTTTATTCAGTCTGCTGACAATCAATTTGGTTTCAAACGAAAACTTGGAACTGACCTATGTATTTTTGCTCTCAAATAAATTTTAGATAAATTTAATAGGCACAATTCTACTATGTTTATGTGTTTTATTGATGCTTCTAAAGCTTTCGATCGTGTTAATCATGAGAAATTGTTTTCTAAATTGTCTAAAAGTGGGGTTCCCAGTTTTTTTGTACGCATTTTAGTATACTGGTATGCCCGACAGACAATGAGAGTAAAATGGGGGAGTGTGACATCGGCTCCCTTTCATGTGTCCAATTCCGTCCACCAGGGGGGAATATTGTCACCAATTTTGTTTAATTTATATATGAATGATTTGTCTTTGCTGTTAAATACATCAGGTACGGGCTGTAGGGTGGGTGACTTGGTTATTAATCATCTTATGTATGCTGATGACCTGGTCGTCTTTAGCCCTTCTAGTGCTGGTCTCCAACAGCTCTTGAAAATTTGCACACAGTACGGGGCTGTCTCAGATATTATTTATATCGCCAAAAAGAGCAAGCTCATGATCCTTAGAAGTAGAGAAGACAGGCGGGCAATTTTCCCTGACTTCTACCTGTCTGGCACTTTGCTCAGCACGTGTGATGAGATTACATATCTGGGCCATGTTATCTCAGACGACCTCTCTGATGATAAGGACATCCTAAGGCAGCGACGGAAGCTGTATGCCCAAGCAAATATACTGTGTCGCAAGTTCTCAATGTGCTCTATCTCTGTGAAGATCTCACCCCTGTATATGGCTCACCTGTGGTGTCGTTATAGACAAAACAGCATGAGAAAACTTACTGTGGCTTATAATGACTGCATGAGGCTGCTACTAAAAGCTCAGAGGAGCTCTAGTGCAAGCCTTATGTTTGTCAGTATCGGGGTACCGACTTGCTCTGCCGTTCTCAGAAATTTAATGTATAGATTTATGTGCAGGGCATCTGAATCTGTAAATGACATCATTGATGTACTGACCAATCATGAACGCAGCTCGGGCAAGTTATTTTCCAGACTGTGGAACCACTGGCGAAAATGTCTGTATACTAGACCCTGAGTATCTTGGTAACCTGTGTGCTGTTATCAACACTTACTATTTATTGTACTGCCTTTTTTATTGTTTTTATTTTTATTATATTATGGATCCCCCTGGGTCTGAAATAAAGTTTGAATTGAATCTCCTGGCGGAGATAATAAAATATTACAGTATCAGCCAGGACATTTTACTACATTATTGGTGAAGTTATTACATTACTTGGTTTATTACATTTTTGATCAAGTTAAGTGCAGATTTTACTACATTGTCATGATATTATTATGTTATTGAGTGCTACAGTCCTCTTACGTTGTGTCTGGGGGTCCAGGTTCATTACTGAAGCATGGAGGTTTGCCTTTAGACCAGTCACTCTTACAGCTGGGTGCTGGAGACTCTGCTCTCTGCCTGTGGTACTGACCTCTGGAAACACAAATGGTTGATATCATCATTAGTTCTAGTAAAGACAGACAACAATGTGTTGTCACACTGTTACTGTTTCTGTCCATCTGGAGTTTTTCATAAGGAGAACAGCTGCTTCTGTTCTGATCCTAATCTGCACTTTAACAATAAAGTCAATTTATTACATTACTAGATTATAAATATAGTTTGCTGGGACTCCAGCCTAGTGTTGTGTTGTGTTGTGTTGTGTTGTGTTGTGTTGTGTTGTGTTGTGTGTGTAAGGTCTGTGTGTGTTCTGGGCGGTTCCCAGAAGCACACTCCTCAAGTTTGAAGTCAATGGGATGAATGGTCCATGAGGTAAACCACTTTTTTTGAAGTTGATCGGACAACCGGTTCTCAAGATAAACAACTTTTTGTGTTTGCCAGTAGGTGGCGATATGCCGAGTTTGTGTGTGGCGGGTGGGGGGGGGGGTGTCTGTGTGTGTGTGTGTGTGTGTGTGTGGTGCGGGGGGCTGGGGGGTGTGGCGTGGTATCTGTCGACCGCCGTCGGGTCGGCAGGCACCAAACGTCGATTCAAGGATAGATTTGCTGAACATAAATATGCTATACGTTCTATTAATCCTAACTACCCTATGGCCAATCATTACAAACCTGCTGGACACACACATTGTAACTGACCGAGAATCATGGCAATATAAGTCATCCTCAAATCTATCAGAGGACGGGACAGACTCAAACATCTTCTCCAAAGAGAAACTTTTTGGATTGTTACCCTAAGAGCAACTTTTCCTGGGGCCTGTACTACAAATGTTCTATAAGAAGATCCAGGATCTGTCCCTTGATCTGGTTTGTCTAAACAGCTCGATTGTAGTTAACTTGTACTACGAACCTCGTTTGCCACTGGTTTAGTGGAACCAGGTTTTTCTAATCAAGTTGAGAGCGCGTGCACATGAAAATGCCCGTGCACATGAGCTCGTGCCCGCAAAAGAGGCATGGTTTTTAACAACTACACTGTAAAAAATTTACTGTGAAATTTACAGTAACTTACTGGCAGCAAGTAGCCATTAATTTACTGTAATTATATTCACAGTACAACTACAGTACTCATATTCACAGTAGTGATTTCTTTATTGTAAAATGTATTTACAGTACCATTGTCTTTACTGTGTTTCCTTTCACAGTGTTATTTTATTACTGTATATTTGTTTACAGTAGTATTATACTGTGTTTCTGTTCACAGTCCCAATTTTTCTACTGTACATTTGTTCACAGTAGTGTTTCATTACTGTAAAATCTGTTTACAATATATTTTCTTTACTGCGTTTCCTTTCACAGTGCTAATTTCTTTACTGTACATTTGCTTACAGTAATGTTTCATTACTGTAAAATCTATTTACAATTCTGGTTTCTTTACTGTGTTTCTTTTTACAGTACCAATTTATTTACCATATATTTGTTTACAGTAGGTTTTTATTACTGTAAAATGTATTTACAATATTTGTTTCTTTACTGTGTTTCTTTTTACAGTGCCAACTTATTTACTGTACATTTGTTTACAGTAGTGTTTTATCATTGTAAAATCTTTTTACAATATTGGTTTTATTACTGCTTTTCTTTTCACATTGCCAATTTCTTTACTGTACATTTGTTTACAGAGCTGGTTTCTTTAATGTAAACTAAACAGTTAAGCACTGTGATTTTTAATGGTACTGTAAATGGCATTACAGTGCAGTAAACAGTGCTGTACATTTGATAACTCTTATTCACTGTGATTTCAATCTTCTACTGTAAAATTTTAATCTTGTTGTGATTTCATATTTACCTATTAGTAACTTCAGAAAACAGGCAACTTGTTAATTACACAGTTATTTATTAAAGTAATTTGAACATGCAACACACAAAATTACCCGTAACTAAACTTTTTCGCTAGACATTTGTCTGGACTTCCAGCATGTAACGGGTGCCAATCAGGGAAAACAATAGGCATCTCCCGAAGCATCGAGCGGGAATGTTAACGTTAGTAGAGTAAACACAGCCGTAAGTGCAGATATTGCAGAAATAGGCTTAGTAACAATTAAACAAAGAATTTGAACATGCAACACAATAACAATTTTAAAACTAAAAACCTCACATTATGTTTCGCTACATGTTTCAGTCTGGACTTCCAGCTGTCCACCGGCAAAACAATAATGGCATTTCCCAAGGATCAAGCGGTAATGTTAAAGAGCATGGTGCAGGCAAAAAATAATAATTTATAGTTAGGAGGTAGGAGTGAAATGAAAAAAAATGAAAAAAAACAAAAAAAAAACATGCCCTTAGCTCAGAAATCTGGAGGAAAAGGTGGCATTATAATGCACCATTTCCCCCCCAAAGGCAACTGTTTACTTTCTGTTTAGTTTTGGCTCTATCTATGGTTGATATGGCACTTTATGAAGTTTTTAATAGTTTCAGTAGTCAAACATAACTAGTTGACCCCTAATATGCAATCGGTTTTTCAAAATAACGCCTATTTGGAAATATAATTTTGGAGAACCGCACAGCCGACTGACCATCTCAGCTGATGTAACCCGGCTCCAGAATGGTCTCAGGTGGATAAGTATATCGTCGCAGATGGACGGACAGATGGTCGGCCTACGGAGGCAATGATCCGAGGGAACGTTTATTGTTAATTAAAAACGTCACAGGTGTTATTGCTCGATTTGCAGGTTTATAAAAAACAGTCTAGATGCAACTATGTGTGGGGAAAAAACAAAAGAGAATCCTAAAAGTCCCACATATTATTGCAAAGTGGTCTCTAACCTGCACCATGCTCTTTAATCTTAGAGTAAAAACAGCCATAAGTGCAGATATTGCAAAAATACAATAACAATTAAACAACAAAAAATGGCAATGGGATTTTAGAGAAAAAAATCATTTTCAAAAAAGGTAAAAAAAGTGCCAACAAAGGTCTACCCCTTGCCTTCCACCCTGAGAGGGCCATCACCAGAATTCCAGTTGGAGCCCTGGGCCATGGCGCTGCAGTGCACTCGCTTCAACCAACTGTAATCACACAAGAGAAAAATGTGATAAACATGTTCCAGTTTTATTATCTGAACATCAGAAACGGTAAGCAAATCTTAGGCCTATACATATAAAACAGAAATATAAAACAGATCAGGACAATCTGTGTAACAGAAGTACTGAGAGGGAGTATCTCCCGTAATGATTGCAACAATAATAAACTAAACATGTAGCCTACAACATTAACATCTATTATCAACAAATCAAATTGTCTGTGGGCTTACTGGGCTACAATCCAAATTAGATTATCATTTGAAATTATTTGACCAGACTTACTGACCATTAGTCGATTTGTTTTCTGCTTGTCGCCTGCCTCTCTTGTTTTACTCGAGATATACTTTTTCCTATTGTTTTATTTATCTATTGTAATTGTCTTTTTGTTTATTTGTTTTTATGCGGCCATTGTTTGTCTTCTTCCATCCAAACCGTTGGTAATCGAGAGAAGAAAAAAACTTTGTTATAAAATAATTAATTTGTTCCTAAACAAACGCCAATGTTCCAATGTATTTATTACTGTAGTAGTCTATCCTTTATAGTTGATATTTATTCCAGTGTTTTCATTAAGGGGCAGTAGGAATATGTAATTGGTCGGCATTAAACAGGCCAGGCCAAAAGGCGTGGGCTTACGCGCACCGGCAAAATGTTTGGCCATTTGAAGCCAAATGAGGTGAATCTAATGCTAATGCAGGGATGAAAAGTCATGGATAGTGAAAAAAGGTGACAGATATCAGGGCAGTCATAAAACCACTCCGATATCCTCCTATTTTGCTATGAAAAAAAGTTGACTGTCACCTAAATGTGACTCGTTTGCATCCCTTCTAATGTGATGTTACATCAAACCTATTTGTTCACGAATATAATTCAACATTGCCTACATACCGTAATTGTAAATAACCTCAACTTAAAGTGGAGATGAAGCTGTTCGATAATATGACTGTAATTTGCATTTTATCTCAGACATGACACTGCAATCAAGTCTGAAATCCACTTCGATTTTCTAGAAGAAAATATAATTCATAATTCACCTTTTCACCACTAGATAGATGGATTTGAGACTTGCAGTGTCCCATCTTGTCTTGTCTGAGGTAAAATGCAAATGAACCACTATTAACAAACAAGAGTGGTAGGCTACAGAAGCAGAAAACAAATAAAATTTCATTTTACAGTTTGGTCAAATCGACTAATGGTCAATACGTCTGGTCAAATGTATTGTAGCCCAGTGTACTTGTATTGTGCAATCATTGCATACCCGATTATACCATGAATACTCGATTCTGATTGGCTGCATGGTGTCCATCATTTTCTGATAATGTACACCTAACTAGTAGGGCTGTGAATCTTCACTGGCCTCACGATTCGATTACGATTCAGAGGGCTACGATTTGATTATAAAACGATTATCGATGCATCTTGATGCATCTTAAATCGATGCATCACTTTTTTTCCCCAATACATGATTTATTTTTTCTCACTGTGTGGCTACTTTTAAAATAAAAATGCATTTGGAATTGCATTGTATTATGATCCATAATTAAAATAAACAAATGCATGTACTTCCATTATATTTTATTCGATTATTAAAAAATGTATAATAATAATCGATTTCTGACATTTGTGAATCGATGCAGAATCGTGCACGTCCGCATCGCGATGCATCTTATAATAGATTATTTTTGACACCCCTACTAACTAGACAAACAGAATCCAGGAGGTCTTGCTTGATGTCAGTCCCCAGGTTTTGATGCAGACTACCATTGAATAAAACTAAGGCACTCCGTCTTCAAGTAAAAATATATATTTAATTAATCATCGAGCACAAGGCAAAGTAAGTCAAGTTCAAGTAAAGTTTAGTTGGAGACGGAGATAGTTTTATTTCATGGTAGTCTGTATCAAAACCTGGGGACTGAAATCAAGCAAGACCTCCTGGATTCTGTTTGTCTAATACTATTACCTGCCCCACTAATGAGCACCAGTCGGATGAGCCATCAGATCCATGCGCTTCCCTCTTCTGCTGTATACTATTGTACACCTACTTAATTCAGTCAAATGGTCTGTTCACCATTCATAACTCAATGGGCCATGGTCTCAGCCTGTATAGAGGATTTTACAGCAGAGCCGTTCTGCTCTACCGGGTTAATATGGCCCTTTTATAAGTTTAGGGGGGGAAACTGTAGATCACCATATTGTGCTCAGTTTATCAAAAATAACGGCTATTTAGAAAATTTGATTTTCATTTTTAGAGATCTGAAAAACCCGGACGAGCCAGTCACCTCAGCTGACAGAAGCCAGGCTCTGAGCAGCACGCCCGGGGAACGTAACTGTTATCATACCAGGGAGAATGACCAAATTAACTGTTTTGTGCACCTCTGTGGTCATTAGATAATGTCCCTGTGGCATTTTGATTATGATGTATTTCCTTTTGGAAGATAAATGTTCTCATATATTCAATCTAATGCCTTGTAGTTAAAGGGATAGTTCGGTTTGTTTGAAGTTGGGTCCTATCAGCTAGTCAGATACACTAACGTAATTCGGTACAGTGCTCTGGAAGCGAGGCGCAGTGTCTAACGAGATCCAGCACCCAGAGCAGCAGCCAAACCAGCCTTTTCTCTCTCAGTACTGGGGGTCAACAACTAAAACTATAACTGTAATTTAGCCACCTAAAACAACGCCCACCTAAACAAATCGATATCCGTGTACATGCACGCTCTATTTTGACAATTTTCAGCGCTTTACTTTTCCGCAAAACAGCAGTTTCATTCGGCACTGCTTTTTCTCCCAACCGTACAACCACCGTATTCCTCCGCTAAAAGCCAGCTCCGAGCCGCAGCACTGGATTACTCTGCAGTTATTTTGGGGTAGGCTATTTTATTTCTCCCGGTTTGAAGACACAACAAATAGAATACACGAAAGAAAATATGAGTGATTTTGATAGCGAGGATGATATGCCATTCACCTTGGTGACAAGAGGATACAATTATGAACCAGAGAGAATACAGAAGAGGAACTTTTGCAGAGAGTGAACAGGCAGAGAGATGCGCCTGCTGCCTAAATGCCTGGGTGCCCTGGCTGCAGACCTTATTCACCATTCCCAGGATAAATTGTGGAAAACGACCCAGACCAGAGAGGCCAGGTGACTTGTTGTCTCTAAAGTAAGTCAGTGTTTTATCTCTCTTCTAAGCCTTCCTGTTTTGTAAACCGCGGCTCTGTGCTCTGTGCTGGCTTTAGCGGAGGAATACGGTGGTTGTACGGTTGGGAGAAAAAGCAGTACCGGAAGAAATGACTGTTTGGCGGAAAAGTAAAGCGTAGAAAATTTTCAAATAGAGCGTGCATGTACACAGATATCGATTTGTTTAGGTGGCCGTTGTTTGAGGTGGCTAAATTACGTTTTAGTTGTTGACCCCCAGTACTGAGAGAGAAAAGGCTGGTGAGGCTGCGCGAGGCTGCTCCTCTGGGTGCCGGATCTCGTTAGACACTGCGCCTCGCTTCCAGACCACTGTACCGAATTACGTTAGTGTATCTGACTAGCTGATAGGACCCAACTTCAAACAAACCGAACTATCCCTTTAACTAGAACGACCGCACCGCGGATATATGCCTTCGCCAACAAGTGAGCAGTCGACATCCCTGTCTGTCCAGACTTTGACGTTTGAGCCAAATGTGATGACATTCAGTCAAGGTGTTCCTGAGATATCGCAGTAACGAGCTTGAAAATGGCATTCGTGAGGTGACAGTGACCTTGACCTTTGACCACCAAAATGTAATCAGTTCATCCTTGAGTCCAAGGATTTAAGCCAAATGTGACGAAATTCTGTCAAGGCATTCATGAGATATCGCGTTAACGAGCTAGAAAATGACGTTCATGAGGTCAGTGACCTTGAACAGTATGGGTGCGTCGAAGGGACAAAATATCGGCATTCGATTAACACGATAAAAAAAAACGTGTTATGGTCGGCCCTTAATCGCATCGCGATTAACGCTGACAGCCCTAATATATATATATATAAATATAAATATATATATATATATATATATATATATATACACATATATACAGTATATATATCGAAAAGCATCTGGGGGGGGGGCGTAAATTACAGTCTACCCAGTTCTCCAGGGACCACTACACCACTGGATACCGTTGCTATTTTCAAATACCCCAGTATACGAAATTTCTTTATTACCACCCAACCCTACCGTGAGTCCTGCTTGTGATAAAGGGCTGTATTTAAATAAATAAACTTTCAATACAAAGGCCAACCTATTATCAGAACCTCACCTTCATCTAGATTTGCCAATCAATCTCTGTGAAGGCCCTGATGAATGAAACCACATGGGGGTTCATTTCTGATGTCTTCCGCTTCACCATTTTCCCACTCTTCCGGCTCACCTGGACCTTGGCAGTGCATTTGGTGGAATCAGGATTAATCCTGACAAAAAACCTATAAAAAATGCAAACATTCGATGTAAAAAAAACTTAGTGCTAGTTAAAAATCAACTTTTCAGTGGCCACAGAGAAACTTTACACTTTCTGCAGTCAATTGTGGAAAGAGGAAACAGCCTTCTAGTGTCAAACTCTACACAGACATCATTCTGCACAGTGAAGCTCAAACATCCAACTGTATGAACAAGAAGAAAAATGTTTTCTTTTCTTTAGGGGTGTTTAACCCATTTCAGACGGGATGACGTTCGCGTCATTCTCCCTTTAAAGACGGGATGCCGTTCGCGTCAATATACCTTTGAAGACGGGATGACGTCTACGTCAATTTGTAGTTTAGCTGTAGTTTTTCGCCTATTTCCGGTCTCTAGGCAAATGAAATCATTCAGAAAACACACGTGGGGTCTCGCAATGCATTCTGGGATTGTTTTGGGAAGGAAAAGTTTTTTTTTTCTTCACTTTGAGCGGATCTGTTAGAGCGATGGAGGAAGAAAATAATATTAGCGAAGGAAGCGATTTTGAAGACGCGGAATATTCTGAACATTCCACCGTTGATGAAGAGTTAAATGATGACCCAGTTACAGACCCCGATTGGCAGCCCTTGGACAGAGATCAGTGGGTCAGAACTATGTTTCAGGATGACGATGACGATGAGTCTGACGAAGAAGACCAATTCGAAGGCTTCCATGGAAACTGGGTAACGGAGCAGCGCTGTTACCGTCCTGTGCCGGTCAAAGCGTTCAAAAGGGTGCCCGGGGTGAAAAGCGGTGTTGGCTTACAAGCCGATTCCACACCTCTATTTTCTTTCGAGAAAATTTACACGGAGGAAATGTGGGACCGTCTTGTCACGGAGACGAACCGATATGCCGACCAGAGACGCACAATTCCCCCAGCCAAAAAAGCAGCCAAGTGGACCCCGGTAACAGTGAAAGAAATGAAAACATTCATTGGGCTGTGTCTCGCCATGGGGATAATGAAACTTCCCGTCCGAAGAGAGTACTGGCGGCTATCCAAAAACATCTTCAAAACCAACTTCGGCCAGAATATGTCCCGGGACCGATTTGACGCCATTTGGAGGTAGGCTAAGAACAATAATATTATCCTTGTTATTATAACCATTGCGTGATATAGATGCGCCCCATTGAATAGGATGCGCTATATAAATAATAGTAGTTTGATAGATAAAATGTAACATTAGTACCATTGTTATGATGCCCTAAGGGAAATGAAATATATTGCAAATGTATTAGAGGTGTAGTGGGAGTATTGCCATAGTAGCGAGCTTATACACTGGGGTAAGAAACCCCTGCTGGGCTCGGCTGCTACACCTATTGTGTGTGGGCAAACACCTAGTAGGCCTATTGTTATTCAATTGTCAGGAATGTGGAGAGAATGCGCTTCACTCTTTGCACCAAGACAGACACTGCACTTAGACAGACCCTGTAACCCTCAAGTGTAACTAACCTATATAATGATATAGCCTACAATTTTTCATTTCATCCAAGATGTGTCTACTTGTATATAATATACAATACAATATACAATATTGTATACAATATACAAGACATTATATTGTTTATAATATATTGTAATATGTGTCTAATTACCCCCCCTCCCCTACCCCCCCTCTTCCATCCTCCCCTCTCTCACCTCTTCAGATACCTTCACCTCCAAGATAACAACGCACGAGGCGACCCAGCTGATAAGCTCTGGAAACTGCGCTGGTACCTGGACTTCCTGAACCAGCGCTTCCAGGACCTCTATGAGGTCAACGGCACAGTCAGCATTGACGAATCAATGATCAAGTTCAAAGGCAGGCTTGGCTTCCGGCAATACCTGCCAATGAAGGTACTGCTGATTGATTGATCAAATTGTCTCACCTCTATTTTGCCTATGTAACCTGCATCTTTTGGTAATGTGTGAAATAAACATTCATTCATTCATTCATTCCAGCCAACCAAATGGGGCGTGAAGGTTTGGGTGATGGCGGAGAGCTCAACAGGCTACGTTCCGCACTTCAAAGTAAGGAAAAAAATCAGCACACCAAGAATATGCAAATATGTATTCTGTAATGTGTTGTTATTTGAGTGACCTTTCAAGCACCCAAGGCCCTTCCTCAGACTTGTGTTTCTTCTTGCAAACTCCCCAGGTGTACACAGGACGTGAAGCGGCGCCGCAGACGGGCCTGGCACAGCGCGTGGTGCTGGACCTCGCCAAGCCATACAATGGCACCTTCCTGTCCATTTATATGGACAACTTCTACACCAGTGTAGAACTCCTCCAGGAGATGAACGGCCTTTTCCTGTACGGCTGTGGCACCCTTCGGGCCAATAGGAAGGGGCTGCCGAAGGACCACAGCCTGACAAAGAGGGCTGCGCTGGGGAAGCACGAGTTCCGGGTGGCACAGCAGGATGACCTCACCTTCTGCGTGTGGCAAGACACAAAGACGGTGATGGTCTTGTCCAATCACCATGACCCCAGCGCAACAGGGACTGTAAGGCGGAGGAGAGATGAGACCCACCGGGCTGATGTGGTAGTGCCCGCTTGCCTGGCGGACTACCAGAGCCACATGAAAGGTTTGTTTTACAGATTTATGTTTTATAAACAAAAATTAAAATACTGTAAGCTTATATTCACTGAGGTCATTTGAGTGAAAATGTACGTATGTAAACAGAGTTCCATGTGTGTTCCAGGTGTGGATCTCCTCGACCAGATGATTGGATACTATGGTTTCGATCATCGGTCAAAGAAATGGTGGCGGCGTGTGTTCTTCTGGGGCCTGTCTGTGTCGTGCTACAACGCCTACGTTGCAGCCAGGTCTGTTGGAGGAAGGCACAAACATTACAAGGACTGGCTGGAGACCTTGCTGGAGGAGCTCATCACACCGGTGACAAGGAGGGCCCCTCCTGTGATCCCTCCTCCTTCTCCTCCTCCTCCTCTGTCCCCAGCTTCCAGACCAGCCTCTCCATTTGGCTCTCCTTCCACTCCAGAGAGCAGGGGAGCCTCCCCAGCACCAAGCACATCGAGCAGGGCAGCCTCCCCAGCACCCAGCACGTCAGGAGAAGCCACAGGTCCCCCAATGCACGACTTCGGGAAGGTGTTTGAGAAGCGGAAGCTCTGCAGGGAGTGCCAGTTGTTGCTGGACAAAAAAGATGTAGTAGGCAGTGGGCTAACTGTGTATGGCTGCATACAGTGTGACCTGCCTGTCCACATTGAGTGTTTTGGAAAACACTACAGACATTTTTTGTAAGTGTTTGCTAAACACTAGCTGACACTTTAGACACTTGCCCCTTTGATGGTAAATGGACTGCATTTTTTTTTATGGTTGCAAGGGGACACAAGGGGGCAGTGTGGAGCACATTTTTGATTTTATTTGAGTGGTTTGGAGTGATTTGTTGCTTGTTTTTTCATACGTTTTTTAGTTTTTTAAAAATTTTCTGTGTTTACAGCAATATTTGACAATGCTATTGAATTGTCATACCAATAAACACCTTTTACAAGGAAAGCCACATGTGTCAGCTCTCAAATGCCTTTTAAAGTGTGTTTTTATCTTCTACAGAGGCTGAGATATCACTATTTTAGTAGGCGTTGACATTTCTATGAAAAGTTCAGGATTTGGGGGTCTATTATCAAATCGGACTTAGGTTTTAGAGGCTATTTTTTAGGCGAAAATAGGCTGAAATGGGTTAAGAGTTTCATAAACTTTTGTTAACCACAGATCTTATTTCAGGCATCTAAACAAAACCCCCATACAAAAACCCCATTGATTTCCAGCAGGGCCCGAAATTAACTTTTGACCCACCGGCCAGTGGCGGTGGGTAGATGGAAAAAATCTACCCGCCAAGCATATTTCTTACCGGCCAAAAAAACAAACACATTTTTGTGTCACATATATTCATATATATTTAAAAAAAAATCAGTACATTTCAAGTAGATAAGGTATTACGTTGAAGAATACACTTAAATAAGAGGCCAGAGTAAAATTTGAAGCAAATTATTGGCACAGCTGGCAATATTGGCACCATGGCGCAACATTGTTTTGCGTCGGTAACGTGTTCTCCGTGATAAATTACACCCTTTGATATTTATGACTCATGCTTTTGTTTTCCACAAGCTGCCTCACTGCATACAAATTAAAATAACAGCTACAATTTAGCGAGGCAGGATGGTTGTAAATTAGCCTACAATGCTGATGAAGAGCTCACAGATAAACGTTAACAGTAGCCTATTATGAACCTAAACGTGTTATTGTAAGTCGCTTTGGATAAAAGCGTCTGCCAAATGACGCAATTTAATGTAAATGAACGTTACTCAATAACGTTCTCATTTGGTTAGTGTTGATGAAATATGAAAGCACTAATTTGCGGTTGGCAACATGTCTGACATGTCTTTTCATTCCACTTAATTAAACAACGGTAAATAAACACCGTTTCCACCGTGCTTTTCACTGATTGGTCAGAGATACTGTACACGTCATTTTCTGCGACACTATTTTGGCTAGTGTGAGGTTTAAGGACTACTAGTTAAGATGTACCTTACGTCTCCGTGATGCAATTAAACAAAGACACAACTTTAGTGTCAAACTAACTAGTTTGAACGTAGCAGTTAGTTTACACCCTAACTTAAGAGCGAACTTACGTTCAGCTGGTGCAACAGGCTGCAGACTCCCATGTTACACCACGGAACAACTCATCACTACAGCCCCAGCATCATACTGTAGCCAGTCTCTTGAAACACCGCTATCGCCAAACTTCCACTCCTCTCGAAACTTTCTTTTGTTAGGTGGTCCCGCTCTCGCTGCCGCTTCATCCTTTTCGTCGGAGAAAGCCGCGGTGGGTTTTCTTTTTAGCGGCCGGCTTACTCCCTCGATATGGTTCCACATTGTAACCCATTTAACGTTATATTAAGCTAACGTTAGCTATAGCAGGCGGACCGGCGTAACGTTAGCTCCCTGCAGTGCAAGCAGGTGCTGCAGAATGCAGATGGCCACGGCCAGTCGGGACAGAAGAGTAGCGCATGTGACGTCGGTAAACAAGCCAAAACAAGCCAAAAATGAGGCCGGAGATGACGCGCAAGGAGAGATTGGGGGCTGCAAAAAAGGCGACTGTCGTAAGACCAAAACACACCGCAGTTTTAATTATTGTACATGACTATTTTGTTACCCGCCACGTGGCGGACAGACCTCTCAGTGTCACTCGCCAAACCTAAAATCTGCCCGCCATTGGCGGGTGGCGGGCTCTAATTTCGGGCCCTGATTTCCAGACAAGGAAACCAAGTGATGCTAACTTCTGGTTCGGCCTGCAAAAATATGTCATCGCTGCAATATTCCATTTGTACCAAAATGTTCAAAATCCACCCATAGAGCCGACCCCCCACACACGCACACATGCATGCACACTCCTGATTTACTGACATTTCAATACCGGTTCTTCCACACATGACAACGCCATTACGTTTATAAAATAGGCCGCATATGGGAAAGGGTACTTGGAGTATTGCTTCTCCATAATATGCCATGTACTATCTGTGGACATGATGGATGTTATTGAGTCATTTAAGTTGGTGTTTCTCAAACTGGGATCCGGATGGGGGACCCTGTGACAAAATCTTGTCAAATGGGGTCTGTGGTCTAATTTGTGTCTTTTATCTTTCATTTAGTGGTCCTTGACGTGAAAAAGTTTGAGAAAGTTTGAGAGACTAGTAGGTACCACTGTTCCTGACAAAGTGGTCCATGGCAACTGCAAGTAGCTTCTTAACATCTAAAATATTCCCTGCATGCAAGTGGGGCTTTGTGACTTTAGGGTCATGTAAGATCTCATTTAAGAAATAGTATACAGGTAAAGTGATAACACAACCATTTGTGAAAATAAGTAATACCTCTGAATAAACTCCAGAGTTGTGGCTGCTTCCACCTGATATTCTATGTTGAACACATAGTAGGAGGCGAAGAGGACGGCCAAGGCAGTGGTGAGGTCAAGGTGGCAGGTGGCAGCAGGTGGGATTACTACTCTCCCCTCAATGGACAGCATCCATTTTTTTGCAGTCAGAATTGGATCACCTGAAGAACAATAAATCAGACATTGCAACAATTATATTGCATTGCAATATCTTCTACAAATGATTGGATCCTCGGTCAGAACTGTAAAACAGAAAACATGCTACAGCGTCAAAGCACTTGCCAAATGAGCTGCAGCTGGCGAGCATGGTAGCGCAGCCGGCGTGCAGAGCTCCCCAAAAATGTGACTCAACACAGCTGATGCGCAGGGATGTATTAGCGAAGGGGCGTACCAGGCCCAGGGACCCAAGACCTCAGGGACCCTATAACCCAGAGTAGGGATGGGTATCAAGCACCGGTATTATTTGATACCAGTTCCTGATTAGTCAGTACCAGTATTGAAGTATATAAAGAGTATTGATAAGGTCCTGGACATTTGGTGCTGCCATCGGTATTTTATTTTTAATTGTTTTACCGTTCCCTAATGATGACGAAGCGGCACCAGGCGTTTGATGTTGCGTGTTTACACTCTGTCCTGTCACGGCATAGTTTGAGACACGGATCAAGGTTAATAAGCGTTATGTGGATTTTCGGTTAATTTTACTTTCGACTAACCGACACCCTTAAGCGGTTAACCCTTGGTTAATTTTTTTTTAAGACGTGAAATATTAAGACAGTGGCGCGTGCCTTTCATTCCAGAGCTCCATAGGGTTTCAGACTGCATTTTTGCTACCATTATTTTAGTGTGCGAGTCGGCCTGCTCTGCTTCCTACACTACCAAATCCACTTGAATTTGACATTAACCTTATGATAGATGGGCAGATAACAGGTAACAGCACTACATTCTCTGCTTAGGCTAACTTCTAGTCAATTTACACATTTTGCTGGGGACTCCCCTGCGACCCCCTCGTCAAGCTGAGGTTTGAGTATATAGGACAGGTCATCGGCAAGGCTGCAAGCCGAGGCTGATTGTTGGAGCATGTTCCTCGCAAAAAACTGGGCACTGGGCAGCATGACAAAGGTTTGAATTGAATGTCAAAATATATGAATGTGAAACTTACCAAGCATGATGATCCTTGGAGTGACGGGGAGAGACAACTGGGCTTCTGCATCAGCGGGAGTGGTAGTCACCTACAGTATAAATGACAGTGAAGATAAGAAAATGGAGAAAGGTATGGAGAATGAAAAAGTAATTGAGTTAAAGAATTGGGAAAAACTTCAGAAAGACTTCATAAATATCTGGTTTTCAGTTTTCAGATTAACTACTTTCAAGAGATTCACTGGAAAAAGCTCATGAGATGTTTCTGGGCAATTTAACTACTCGTACTGTAGCTAGCAACCCATTAGAATACATACTTTACATGTGTAATGGAAATAGGATTTGTGGAATGTGGACAGAGTGCAGGATGCCACTTCTGGTTGTAATCAATAAACTCTTGATAATGTAAACATTGTGCACACAGTAGGCACCAGTGAATCCACCCTCCACACAGCATGCTCTAAAGAGTTGAGAGATAGACGCTTGCACCGTATAAGTCATAGTGTAAGGTGAGGTATTTCCATTTAAAAGTGCTCAACCACCAACAACATAAACGTGCCCTCAAACAAAAATATGACCCAAGGCCCCAAGCTATTGGCAAACAAACCATTTACAAATATACAGTTAATACAAACTCCTAGGGAGACAGGACTGCCAGATGCAGACCTGCTTTTACTTGAGCCCAAGCACAAGATGCCATCAAAGGTTCACCAAACCTGCAAGACAATTCTGGAGGTTTGAAATGTTGCACTCTAATCAAAGTTAAAGGAGAACTTCACCGAAGAATAATGCCGATTTATTTAGCACTTGATCTCACACATATCCAAAAACTGGAAACAGTTTGACAGTTATTGAGAGTTGATTTGAGTTAGTTGATACCAGTGATGTAATTTGTGCATGAATGACATCACTGGCATCAACTTTAACTCAAATCAATTCAATAACTGTCAAACTAAATGATTGCCTGCAAAACTGTACAGTTTGCGGATATGTCTGACATCAAGTGCTAAATAAATTAGCATTGTTTTTCGGTGACTATTCTCATAGAACGAGTAGCACTGAAATTAAGGGTCAAAATAGCAAACTAATATATTAAAGCAATTAACGCACTTAGCCACTTACATCAGCTTGGAGAAAAAGGGCGCTCTCTTGCTCTTTGAAGTAGGTCAACATTACAAGCATCACTGCTAGTCCATCGGTGCCTGGCTCTCGGTCCTTCTTTAAGGCTTCCTTCAGAACAGCTTTCACTTCGTTACTCCACTTTGTACGCTGAGCTCCGAAGTAGTTCAGAAGCCTTTCACCCTTTTTGTCCAAGTCTTCGCCCAGTCTGGTGTGTAGTTCAACACCGGTGAGGGTCGTGAAGTGTGAAAGTAAAAACTTCCGTGAAAAAAGAAATGGCCACTGTTTACTTAAGTCCAGAATGCTGGGGGGTGGGGTTGCATTTATATCCTCCCGCTGTTTAACATATGTGATTGTCATTAGCTCTTCTACCTTCCCTCTCTCAGCTCCCTTGAGCCCCTCTCGACTGAATATATCCACCATCTCAAGCCTCTTTTCTTCTAATGATGCTGACGTTTCCCCATCTGGGTACTCCTCTGGCTGCCAACGAACACACCCATAACTGTCGATTTTTGCACATTTAGTTACTCTTGGCTGGTCATCATCTTCACTCATCTGGATGCGTTTGGGCTTCCTCAGGCGGGACAGTGTGTTGTCTCGATTTACATAATCAACTCTGGTCTTGAGCTGTTGGAGTAAACTGAAGTACCCGCATCCAAGTACATCCCCCTCCCCAGTTGTATCTAAGAAGCTATTTGGATATTTCTGAGTTATGGCTTTTGCTAATACTGTGCATTCTTGGCGAGTAGGGTTCAAGGAGTGTTCTCTCATCGCATCAACGGTGACTCTTATCAAGTGTCGGCGGTCCCCCTCCTCTGGCTTCTTACCAGCATCTATAGCTCTCTTAAGAGACGGCTTCGCTTTGTCCCAGGGCACCCGGAAACTGTCCACCCATGCACTGTTCTGTATGGAGATGGGACTTTGGGGGGGCGATATGGAGCTTATGCTGGAGGTGGAGGTGGAGGTGGAGGTGGAGGCGGAGGTGGAGGCTTCTGGCTCAGGCGCTAAAGTGCTCAATTGGGGAATGACAGGACCTGCATTATACAAACACAAGTGACAGGTCACAAAATGGTTGTGAGAAGTAGGGATGCACACAAAAACCACTTTTTTCCAGACCAACAGGGATATATGCTAATATATGTGGTGGCCTGCAGAAACCCACATGCTGAAAATGTGACATTTTCATTTTTTTGATATTTAAATAAATTAGAAAACGTGAGAAAAACAGGTATCAATAATAAAACATTTAAATGGATACAATACTCATTTGCAACAGTTTTGATACCATCAGTGCTTTCTTTTAAGATTTGTCCCTCCTTATCATAATAGGTATCGAAGTAGAAAAACTAGTGTCGTGACATCCCTACTAGTGACAAGTTTAACATCACAAATGACCCCTATATTTTCGACATAACTGCATATTTACATGTTAATTAAAGTAACTAAAATCTCACCTCCTCTGAAGGAATGAAGAACCTTTCTGCACTGAAGGGGTGAGAGCAGATGGCTGAGGTCTCTTTCCTCAACGTAGTGCAGATCATTTCGCTCAGTCACACCTACTTTGGTTATCAACTCAGTGACTAATGTTTCCAGTGTCTCTCCAGCTAGCTGTGGTAGCACAGTCTGGACAGCCTCCTCAATGACCTTCTCCATTACTCACTCTGCCACCTGTAATACAGAATGATGCAGAGCAACAAGATCAAGACCAAACTGATTATATGCAGGCAGAGGGTAATAATCAACAAGATCGTCTACAGTCAAACACTGATACCGAACCTCGGAGTTGCTTTGTAAGCAATGCACACCGAGATCCAGTACAGGCAGGCACCGACTGATGATACTGTCGGACAACAAAATGCACCTTTGACCGATTTAACAGTATCAACATTATTCTCCCTAAGATGTACCCAGTGTCATTTTGGTTCACTACAACAGCCATGCCTCTTTTGTATAGTGTGCCATTGAATGTGACAGAGGGTGTTTCTATAGTGTGTTCTGGATGTAGGCCCTTGAGACTGACAGCTCTCTGAATGCCAGTCTGGTACAGTTGGTCATCAAATTTACTTGCTTGACCTATTTGCAGAGTTGGTGGAAACAAGCAACCAGCATGTAAATATGCTTGTAGTAACTGGTGTCTTTCAGCTAAGGTCTTGCACAGGTTTTTAAAGTTGTGCAGTTTCCTTGCACATTGCTTAAAATACATAATACATGTACATGTACATGTGTACATGTGTGTTTTAATGGTACCACGTGCCACAGATGTGACAGGGCATTCTGCTACCCCACATGGAAATTTAAAGTTAGCAAGATTTCTGTGTATTGCAACATGTCCAATATAAGCAGGAATTGAAGCTGCATTGAACTCACAGTGCTTGCATGTGTACGGCATTTTGATGGGATAACCTCGATAGCTATGTTTGGTAGCGCTCAACACAGCATTGGTGGCTTCAAAATAACAGCAAACTAAAACTATTTTCGTTTAGTGCTAGTAGAAGGTACTTACAGATATTTTCTGGAAGTCCTGCTTGGACGTTAAACCAGCCACTTCTCTCCCACGGCGCAAAAATCCCAGGAGCAAGGCTTTGAAAAGTAAAATTCTTCTTCTTCTTCTTCTTTTAGTTGAAAGTAAACTAAAATTGAAAAGTACAGCATATAAGCTTGTCTGTCGCTGTGTATTGAAGTGTGCAGAGCGGCAGCAGGCGGGACCAGGTGTGTTGACTACACGCTGTCTTGGCGCAATGCTTGGTGCTCAGAGAAGCACCGTCAAGTCAGCAGCCAGAAGGAAATGGAAACTTCCGGTTCTTGCCTTCAAAATAATGCAATTTAAATAAAAGCATCCTTGCGAGTCATTGTTTTTGGTGTGTGAAATACCCCAAGTACCAAAGAGAAAAAGGAAACATTTGCAGAGAAACCTGTTGTAAATTAACATGACATTTTCTTTTACATATCACAGACAAATTGGAGGAATGTCTGCTGCCTTCGAAAAGACCGTTTTAACCCATAGTGAGTCTACAGTTATGTACACCCAGTAGCATTTATGTAGCCTAATGTTTTTATTTATTTACCTATGCAGTAATAAATTTGTGATTTTATTTTGAAGGTAAAAATCGCCTAGCTTCCGTTTTCAGGTCTTTGGCAGCTGCAAGAGGCCTCTCAAACCCTCTCTAATGGCTCGTTAATTAACTGAGCTGCAGCCTGCCAAATAGTATTGTACCTTTGCTGACTTGTTGAAAACAAGGTTTTTATTTAAATCAGAACACCTATGGACACACTACAAACATCATAGCCTGATAACCTAAACCTGCCCTGTTCAAAAATGAAATTAAAGCTTGGCAGTGGAGTTTGCAGGCCATTATGGGCCACAACATAGTGTGAGGTTCTCAAACTTTTTCACATCAAGCACCCCTAAACTGACACAAAAACCACGGAGGACCCCCATTTGATAATATTTTGCTTTGAGATGTTTTATTAAAGAAAATGTATGATATCACTCACTGATGACATCACAATGATGTCACAATATCTATGACATCATCAGTAGTCACAGGACCTACAGGTGACAGGTGACTACATCATTGGGAGCAGTGATGTCATCAGTGATGTCACATATTGATGACATCATCAGTCTATATGACTTCATTAGCATAATGTATATGCCATCATCATATACATTGTGACATCATCAGTGGTGACATCCAGCCACAGTTTGAGATGTCCCTGCTTGGGAAGCCATTGCTCCCTAATTATGTCACTCAGTATCGTGACACTGATGATGTCATCAATATGTCACATCACTGATGACATCACTGCCCTAATGTCCCGAGGAGGCTGATGACATCACACTCGAGGCATCCATCGTCCATTTTTGGCAGAATAGCATGCATTTGAAATCGCAATAATTGTGTATGTTCCGGCGCCCGCCATTTTGAAACAGTAAAAGCGATTGGCACCAAACACAAATCTACCGGTACTCGTCTGGGACCCATGTACAACATATTAAAAGAGCGGAGTGCTAACACAGCCTCTACTGAGAGGATTAGAGAAGCGTGGCAAGGGAAACTTGGTGTTGATTTATCTGACATTATTTGGGAAAGGAGTCTGTCTGTGGTACAACTCTGTTCAGTTAATAGCAGACACCAGCTGATCCAGTTTAAAGTCGTTCACCGTTTGCACTATTCTAAGCATAAGTTGCACAGGATCTACCCTTCCGTCTCACCACTGTGTGACAGGTGTCAGGTGTCAGAGGGCACTCTGTCTCATGCTTTCTGGTATTGCCCTTCACTGACAGGATTCTGGGCAAAAATATTTGACTCGTACTCTAAGGCCTACAAAGTAACCCTTCAGCCGGAGGCAGAACTCGCCATCTTTGGCTGCTCAGAGTCCTCTCTGAACTTCCCTACAGTTGTGCAACAGTCTCTGACACTGGGGACAATTGTCGCCAAAAAACAAATTTTGAAGGAATGGAAGTCCCCCTCTTCACCTCCTTTTCAATTGTGGTTAATGGACATGATCTGTGTTGTACGGATGGAGAGGCTCAGGTTCCTGAGAACCGATTCACTTGGGAAATTTCTGGCGATCTGGGACCCGTTTCTGGCCTACCTCGAGGAGGTTAGGAGAGATGGGTGACTCGCCTGGCTGGATTCTTAGGGACACCCCACATTTCTTTCTTTTCTTTTAAGCACATATGCACCTTGTGTGGCTGGTAGCACCATGTTGTGATATTGAATGTTGATTATGTTTGTGTTTTTTGATTTTTGATTTTTTTTTTTTTGTGTCTGAGCCTGTTTTGTCTTGTTTGTGTAACTGTTCTATTGAAAAATTGAAAATAAAATATATAAAAAAAAAAGAGCGGAGTGCTATCATGTTCAGAATAAGTTTTGCTCACATTGGACCAAGTATGGCAGATATTACGACTTAAGGGCCAAACACCATCCTGAGCAGAGCTGGATCAAAGGGGGAAACAAATTCTGAAGGATTTGTGGTTTATTGTTCTGTATTCTCGTATAGAAGCCTTAAGTGAACAATTGGGCCAAATCTGGGGTGTCGGCGGGCGAAGGGGCCCTTTTTTTGGCAAAAAAGCATTTTATGATGATGAGATTCCTCACGAAAGTGCTTTCTCGCTATTATACAGGCTCCTGAAGGCACAACGACCCCAGATTTTGCACAGTTGATCAGTAAGCATGCCTGAACTACTGTGCAAAATCTGGGTTCATTCCGTCCTGCAAGGCCAATATAGGGGCCAAAAAGCTGTTTTGGCCTCACTTTGTCTAAAGACAAAACATTGCTTTTTTAAGATAATACGGGCCAGCAAAGGCGAAAAGAGCCCAATTTTTGCACACGTGATTGGAATCCAGGTCTAAACTAGTGTGCAAAGGCTGGGGTCATTCCGTCCAGTGGAGGCAATGCTATCACTGAAAAGCTGTTTTTGGGCCTCGTTCAATCACAAAAAAATGCTTTTTGGGGATAATACGGCCCCGTGAAGACAGAAAGACCCCAGGTTTTGCACAGGTGATGGGAGGCCATCATTAAACTAGTGTGCAAAGTCTGGCGTAATTCCGTCGAGCGGGGCCAGTTTAGGGGCCAAAAAGCAGTTTTTCATCAAGTTTTGGCAGAATTGACCACATTTAATGGGCGTGCGGACCAACTTCCTGTAAGCATAACTTCACCAGATGTGGCTCACAACTAGCGCACATTCCAAAGCCTACTGTCAGCAAATTCTAGCCAAATCGAAGCTACGCTCAGAGAGATAGCCCCCGGCACAGCTGACCAAGTCACAGAATCTATGTGAAATCCTGAGTGTAACGGCCAAATTGAACCTGGTTTGTATTTCTTGTGTGCTTATTTGAGTGTAATATGTCCAGGGGTTAGGGTTAGTGACTTGTGACACGCTGTGCCGATTACCTGGGCTCAGGTGGTCTATAAATGTAGCTTCTGCCCTGGGATTGGTAGGTGTTTTGACTCCGGAAGGGCGAACAGTTTTTACCGCACTGCTGTGCTACATGCCGTTGATTTTGTTTTGTGCTATTTTGTTTGCTATGTTGGGATATTCGTGGGTCGATAAATTGATTATTGTTTGCCTGTTCCTATTCCTACGATGGAATAAATGGACTGGTTTCCGCACTATAAACAACTGTTTGGATCCTTTCATCAGCAGCACATCACAAACTGGTATCGTAACAACATCACCACAGCTAGCGAGTCAGCCACAACTCAACCCGGTAATCAAGCACCTCGGTGGCTCATAGTATAGGACTAGGGCCTGCCTCAGCATTAGTAAAAACCCTGCCAAATTCACAACCCGGACTTTGTTTTGTTTGTTGGATACGTCACGTTTGTAACGTTACGTTACGGAGGAGGAGGGAGAGCTGCCAGGACAGGCCGGGTAGCCAGCGTTGCTAACGCTACTAACGTTTGGATTAACGTGGATGATTTTGGATTACGCGATCGCTGCGCCAGTGGGACCGGGAGACCTGCTACGGACAGGCCGCAGCTAGGCTCATCTCGGCTGGCCTTGCTGGCGCTGCAGTCAACCGAACCGGAGGAGGACCAGGTGATCTGCCGCGGACAGGCCGGGGTAGCTGCTTGGTGCTTGGCCTCTCGGCTAAGGTGGAGGACGTCTGCATCCATTCATAGGGGGTGGATACAGACACGCAGGAGCTACAGTGCTAATGCTATTTAGCCACCTGTGGAGTATCCAACACATTGGAGGTATTGACTGTTCGCTTTCCATTGACTGTTCATGCGAACGGACTATAGGACTGACGTTGCACCATGTCGTCCGGAGCGGTGCACGCCAATATAAAGGAAAAGGTGTTTAATCATGGTGGTATGGATCTTGGTGAATTGTTTGTTGTATGTGCAAAAGCTAAATCTATTAATGAAGGTAGTGTATTTGAAAAACGTAATGTTGTTGTGGGTGATGTTCATCCTGATGTCAGTGTGTCTAACCATGACAGTAAACACTCCAGTAGTTGTAAAGGTGTTAGGTCAAGCACCATATCCAAAATGATCATTCAGACAGAGGCTGAAAGGGCAGCACTTGTGATCTGTGCAGCAGCTTTAAAGGAGAAGCATGCTCGGGAGGACGAAGCAAGGGTGCTGAGAAGGCAAGCCGTGGAGGAGCGGCAACTACAGCTGAAGAGGAAGTTGGAGCAGCTCGATATCGACACTGAGCTAGCGGTTTGTGATGCTAAGCTGGCAGTGTTTCGTGCAGCTGAGCACAAACGTTCCTCTCGAGTGTCCTCAAAGAGGAACACACCACCACAACCTACACAACAACCGGAGCAGCAGCCGCAGCAACCCTCACAATCACCACCACCACAGGCCGATCTGCAGCAGGAGAAGGTCGGTGAGATCTACGCCTCCATGAGAGAGTCGAACCCGCGGGAGCAGGGGGCCGTCGTTGAGTTTGAGGCCTCCACGAGGGAGGAGGAACCGCAGCAGGAGGCGGCGGTGATCTGTGAGGTTCTGGAGGAGGAACCGCAACAGGAGCGGGAGGTGGCAGCTGTCTGTGTGGTTCTGGAGGAGGAACCACAGCAGGAGCGGGAGGAGGACGCCCACCAGGCCGACCTACAGCAGGAGCGAGAGGCGGCGCTCGGTGAGGCAAACCCACAACAGGAGCGGGAGGAGAAGCCACATCAGGTGTTGGAGGAGGCTTTTAGTGACGTTGATGCTTCCATGGCTGAAAAGGAGTGGTGCCAGGACCGCTCACTTCTTCCAGCCAGCCGAACCTGCTGCGACGGAGAGGCGATGGAGCAGCCGGCCTCTCGTCGTTTGGCAGTGCTACAAGAGAAGGAGCAACATCCTCGCCCCCCAGAACGGTGTCTTCAGCTGGAGGAGAGATGCACCGTGGAGCTGGACAGTATGTGCTCTGACCTTAAACCTCCTTAGTTGTCTTTCGTTAATTAATTTGGCTCTATGTTTATTTTGTGTAATTGCTCCTGACCTCCTGTCATTCTCAATTAAGGAGCGGGTGTGTAACGGCCAAATTGAACCTGGTTTGTATTTCTTGTGTGCTTATTTGAGTGTAATATTTGATGTGTCCAGGGGGCGTCGCTGTGCCGATTACCTGGGCTCAGGTGGTCTATAAATGTAGCTTCTGCCCTGGGATTGGTAGGTGTTTTGCTGTCATGGATGTAATGGCTGCAGTCTGTCTGGTGGAGCTGATCTTTGGTGGTCAGTGTAGTCATCCATAGTCTAGGAGGGAATCCTCCATTGTGAAATAGTTTATTGAATGACACATCCCAAAATTAGAAGTATGAAAAGGATCATTATGCCTATTTCAACTTTTATTGGAAAACATCCCAATTACACATTGAAATGTACAATACTACACTGGCTACTGTGTTTTTATACAGTAGTCTCTTTCTACTATGATTTTTCACAGTAGTGATTTTACTATACTGTGATTTTCCACAGTGTTGAAAGGGCTACTGTGATTTTCCACAGTGTTGAAAGGGCTACTGTGATTTTCCACAGTAGTAGTGCTTAAGCTACTGTGATTTTCCACAGTAATGCTTGGACTACTGTGATTTTCTACAGTAGCCCTTTACTAATGTGATGGTCTACAGTAGTGATTGGACTACTGTGATTTTACACAGTAGTGTTTAAACTACTGTGATTTTCTACAGTGATGCTTTAACTACTGTGATTTTCTACAGAAATGCTTTAACTACTGTGCTTTTCTACATTAATGCTTTGACTACTGTGACGTTCTACAGTAGTGATTGGACTACTGTGATTATACACAGTAGTGGTTAGACTGCTGTAATTTTCTACAGTAATGCTTTAACTATTGTGGTGTTCTACAGTAGTGATTGGACTACTGTGATTATACACAGTAGTGGTTAGACAGCTGTAATTTTCTACAGTAATGCTTTAACTATTGTGGTGTTCTACAGTAGTGATTGGACTACTGTGAGTTTACACAGTAGTGGTTAGACTGCTGTGATTTTCTACACTAATGCTTTAACTACTGTGATTGTCTACAGTAATGCTTTAACTACTGTGATTTTCTACAGTAATGCTTTGACTACTGTAATGTTCTACAGTAGTGATTGGACTACTGTGATTTTCTACAGTAGTGGTTAGACTGCTGTGATGTTATACAGTAATGCTTTAACTACTGTGATTTTCTACAGTAGTCCTTTACTATTGTAATTTTACACAGTAGTTATTGGACTACTGTGATGTTACACAGTAGTGCTTAAAACTACTGTGATTTTCTACAGTAATGCTTTGACTACTGTGACTTTCTACAGTATCCATTTACTACTGTGATGTTCTACAGTAGTGATTGGACTACTGTGATTTCACACAGTAGTGCTTACACTGCTGTGATTTTCTACAGTAATGCTTACACTGCTGTGATTTTCAACAGTAGTCCTTTACTACTGTGATTTTACACAGTAGTGATTGGACTGCTGTGATTTTACACAGTAATGTTTAAATTACTGTGATTTCCTACAGTAAGGATTGGACTACTGTGATTTTCTACAGTAGTCCTTTACTACTGTGATTTTCTACAGTAAAATATTTTTTACTGTTGAATATACAGTGTACTACTGTACAAACTATGTACAGTAATAAACTGTGCATAACACAGTGAATTACTGTGGATTTCACAGTGATTTTTTACAGTGTAGCCAATCGCAATGCAATATGGACCGCTCCAGCTCAGAACCGTAGCTTTTACAGCACCAGACACGGCTATTTCCTCGTTCATTCAAAGCCATCTACTACTATGTCAGAATCAAAATCCGCATTGGATATTATTAGTCTGTTCCCGAATGACTGTCTAAAGTTACCACTTTTATTCACATCAGTCATTTATTTGAAGAGCAGTTTCTGCCTCCACGTATCCTACAGCAGCTGAATTCACCCTCTCAATAAACTGCGAGTGGAAGTAATGTGTAATGTCTCAGTCCAAAATCCGTAGCCTGTGTATAGACCAATTAGGCTCAACGAATAATAATGATGTCATGATGTGTTTAGTCGCACTGATTGAATAATTCCTATAGGCTATCAATAAAAAAAAGAATGATAATAAAATAAAAAAAGGCTTCTGAACGGAAGCGACACGGTACGTGCGGGCATAGATTTCATTTATAAAAAATAGCCTATTTTGTGGTCACATATATTGTCAGCAGTCGCATATCTCCATATTTC
Organism: Poromitra crassiceps; assembly: GCF_964638095.1. Lineage (NCBI taxonomy): Eukaryota > Metazoa > Chordata > Actinopteri > Beryciformes > Melamphaidae > Poromitra > Poromitra crassiceps. The sequence goes on along the minus strand of NC_139638.1, from coordinate 1,618,330 downwards.
ATATAATGATGCTGGAAATATGAAGTTCAATCACATCATACAGGCCAAAAGCAACACAGTTGCAGCTGCAAAATGCAGGAGTAGCCTAGATATGAATCATCTTAACTCATTGAATGTCTCATTGAATGTCTAAACACACTGGCCATGAGGCCAGTTTAGGACTGCCAATATTTAGCACAGGCCAAAGATTTTCATAATTGTTGGTCATCTTTCAAGACCCACAGTAAATTATCTATTAGCACCAAAGTGATTTGCAATACCTCAAAATGAAGATGTACGTCTCTGGGTTCACCAGGGAATAAAAAGTGAGCTTTTAGCAGGTTCTGTACTCTACTTATAGCCATTTATATACACCCTGTTTTCACCAAAAAGGTCTCTCTGAGAAGACAAACAGGAGAAAAGGCCATTTTTGTAAAGCACACAATCTCAGGCAGAACTCGCTCTCAATTCTTTTATTTTGAACTGTATTGACATCAGACATGTAAATATTATTCATTATGACACAAATGACAAAAAATATATATATATATATATATATATATACATGAAGTGCTTTTTTTACATTCAACAATACAGTTTACTCAGTGTGAGTGAGTGTGCAGACAGACACACAGACAGACAGACAGACAGACAGACAGACAGACAGACACACACACACACACACACACACACACACACACACAGAGAGAGAGAGTTCTGTCCACAACTGCTGCTGGATTGCACCTCCTTCCCCCACAAATTAGCATAGGAGGGGAACACCCATCTGGTCTGAGATCAGCGTCTAGCCTCCTCTGCCTCTGCATCGTTTTCCTCCTCTCATTCGGGCTGGGACGAATGCTGCGACACAGGAACAGGTCCGGCTTGGCTTTGGGACCAGGCGCTGGAACCGGATCGATCATGTTCATCACGGGTTTGACTACCGCGAACAAATCAATCCAGGTTCGCCCTGCAGCAAGGCGACCAGTGCAGCGCGCCGAGGGGCGTTTCAATGGCGTTTCTCCTCTGCACAAGGAAGCGCGTTTCTCTGTTTTTCCTCCTGCTCATTTCAAACAACAGCTGCAGTATGTGTTTGATTGCGTGTTGTCAGCTTGTCTTTGAGGCTAGGGACCTGATAACATGTCACAGGCTGGGGAAGTCTTTGAACTATGCGCTGTACTAATAAAAACAAAAACAGGTCAAACACGTCATTGGCGGGGAGGGCTATTTCTGATAACACGTCAAAGACGTCTTTGGCGGTGAATGAGTTAATATGGGATCGCCTGTGTGCAGGTGATCCCATATTAAATTGCTTAGATGTAGTAGGCTATTCCAGCATGTAGGCTATGACCATTTCAATTCCAACCCAATGTCAGTCTCAGCTCCATTGCGCACACGGCACCGTGCGCTTTGGAGACGTTTATGTAACCTTTTTATGCCGGTTTAGTGATATTTCTCCACTCACTATTCAGCTGCAATCGATCAGCGGGGTCAAACAACGTATCTAGGGTTCTTGAGAGCACAAAAATGAATATATAAAAACATATTCCAAAGTGGTAAGTAGGGCTTAATTAAAATAGCCAACAAGTGCAAGGCTTTAGTCCTTGATTTATTCAACATTACAATACGTGCTCCTTCCTCGATGGGAAACTCGTCCAGAAAGGGGTTGGCCATTTTTCCAAATTGCTGATTCGATTGGTTCGTGGGCAGTGTATTTAAGGTCTAATCTTATCCTTGCAACTTAACCTGCTGCGGACCAGGTTAAGTGTGAAGCATAAGTTGCTATGGAAATATATGTCGGTAAGAAGTTAACTTGCTTTGTAGTACGGCTAAACCAGGTTTAAACCCAAACTTATCAGGATCAACCTAAATCTTGCTTTGTAGTACAGACCTCTGGTCTAAATGATGACATTGATTTCTCTCCATTTTAAGTTTGAAGAGTTTTAATGCTGAATTCCATAAGTCTACTGTGGCTCAATGTGAGCTTGAGATTGTTTTTTGTTCATTTTGGGTTTTTTCTCAGCTACGTATACAGTAACAGACGAGTCAGATGAGTCTCGGAAGGTGACTCTTCTGGGTCTGCGTGTGGTGGGATTCAGCCATTGGTATACGTGGAATTCCAAGACTCGTCCCCGGATTACACCTGCTCCAGAGGAGAGGACTCAGAGGGAGCCGGTCATTCCACCTCGGCCTCCACATCATCAGCCTCCTCTTCATCAGTTTCTTTTTAGGCCAAGGCCGTTAAACACAAAAAGGCCGGCCTAAACGTGGCTCCAACATGCCCCCCCTCCTGGACGCAGCGCCCCACTTCCAGACCCGCTACCAAACCAGGATGATCAACTCATACCAGTAATTAACCTGTCTAGTAAGTCCCTCTCCCAGCCCCACCTAGATCTGCTCTCCAAAGGTCTGTCATTTGTGCCCACTGCTAAGTACCAACCTTTCAACACTAGAATTAATGTGCATAAATTAATACGCAAACTCAGACTCAGGTTATACTTTAGACACCACACGAGCACTGACAGTACCCCCCCCAGCCCTCGCTCCCCCCTCCTCCTTTACACCACCGGGCAATATAGATTCAGCCATAGAAACATATGGCTCTTTTCCACCACATTTTACAGCCCTGCACAGCCCGTCACCACTCGGCTCTACTTGTTTCAACTCGATGGACGTTCTGTCTCGACCGCCATTCATCTGCCCCCGCCCACAACTGGTCATCATAGCGACCATCCGCCCATGTTCCGAAGTAGGCTATAACAACGTTACAATTAAATCCATACACATAACTTTTAAACTGTTTATGAAATACTGGTGCCTCTACATGACCTACAGTGTGTGTGTGTGTGTGTGTGTGTGGGCAGGATGGGTTAAATGCAGAGGACAAATTTCACCGGCCACCGTCAGCATGTGTGTGTTGTGGCCCTCCGTGCATGTGTTGTAGTGTGTGTTTTTTTTATCGTTTTTTAATCGTTAATCTTTTTTTTTAATCGTTTTTTTAATCGTTTTTTTTTTTTTTTTTTTATGTTTTTTTTTTTTTTTTAATCGTGTGTGTGTGAGAGAGAGAGAGACAGAGAGAGAGAGAGCAGTGCTGGCATGACCACAGTCCTGATCCTGGCCTGAGCTGCCAGCTCATAGCATCACAGCATGTTGGGCTGGTGTTACAGTGTACATGGGCAAATGTGACAATCGGCCAGGAGAATGGATATCACTTTGTTGTCAGTCAAAACTCACATGCGCTGCGTGGGGGACGGGCGCGAAGGACGGGGGTTTGCGCTAGAGTGAAGCCTCTACCCCAGCGGCCTCTCACCAGGCAAGACTGTGGCTTCACCAGAGCGCCTGCGGCCTAGCGGAGCCGATGCAGCACCAAGCGCTTTCTGAGAGCAGCAGACTTGGACAATTGAAACCACCGCCACAATTTTATTTCACCAGAGGCGAAGGCAGCAACACAAACGACTGATGGAAAAGCATAACAGAAGAGAAGGTAAGCCCCCACTAAACTGGTATGCAGCGCTACATTGACAGTCAGTAGGATAGACAGAGTAAACACGATTCTGCCTGACCAATCAGTCGTCTACAATGTTTTCACGTCACCGTATGAACCCGGGTTCGCAGAATAGAACCCCGACGAGGCAGGGACGAAAAGTAGCACGACTCAGCCCCAAATCAAACCGGGCTGGGCCAGTTTTTACCGGTGGGATGAGACCATTTATCGAGTCGAGCGGAGCGGGACCGCGCTACTACCTGCGGTGGGATTGGGCCAATACAGCAAACTTGTCCACCAGGACATCGCTGTTTTCGAACGGAGCATCCCCCCTGTCAGGCAGAATTTATCCCGCAGGGAAAGAGATGCGCTCTTAGAATTACAACAGGATAATTCCATTGTGATCCGACCTGCAGACAAAGGTGGAGCGGTCATCTTACAGAACATGTCAGACTATAATGCAGAAGCTATGCGCCAGCTCTCAGATCCCACCACATACAAACACTGTAGCAGCGACCCCGGGCCTCGTACCCGTGTTATTATCAAAACACTGGTTGATGATGCACTGCAGGCTGGCCACATCAACAAGCGGGACCACAGATTCCTTCTGCGTAAACACCACAGGACCCCAGCTCTTTATCTCCTTCCAAAAATCCATAAAAATATCTCCCCCCCACCCGGGCGTCCGATTTGCTCTGGGAATGAGTCCCTCCTTGAGCCCCTCTCCAAGTTTGTAGACCAGTATATACAGCCTTTCATGCATAGACTACCAGCCTACACCCGCGACTCCTCTGACTTCCTCCGCATTATTAATGAATTAGATATAGATGTGTCATCTGTTAGACTGGCCACCATGGACATCGATTCTCTCTACACTAACATTCCACAACAGGCGGCTATTGAAATCATTAAACAAACATTGACAGGCAGAACATCTGCAACCCCCCCCAATGAACTCATAGCCTCTCTGGCTGAAATTAGCCTATATCACAATTACTTCCTATTCAATGGCGACTATTATCTACAGACCTCGGGGGTAGCTATGGGGTGCGCGGCAGCGCCTAGCATAGCCAATCTGTAAGTGGGTGCGTTTGAGAGGGACTTTGTGCTGAACCCCAGCGTCAACCCGTTCATCAGCTCCATTAGGCTATGGCGGAGATATATTGATGACGTTTTCATAATTTGGCACGGCTCTTCCTCATCCCTGGTTGAGTTCCACACCCTGCTCAACACTTGGAACCCCCACCTCCTTTTCACATTAGACCACCAGCCTGATCGGATCCACTTCCTGGATGTGTCTGTGTACAAACACAACACCAAATTGTATTCATCCATCTACCGCAAGCCCACAGATATAAATACTCTGCTCCACGCCACCAGCTATCACCCCTCACACCTGAAAGATAACCTGCCCACCGGTCAATTCATGCGCCTGCGCAGACTTTGCAGTGACAGAAGTGATTTTGTTCATGAAGCCACTCACATGAGACTATGGTTCCAGGAGAGAGGATATGTGCGCAGACCCATTTCCCACGCATACAAACGTGCTCTCCATTCCACATTCTTCTGCAGCCCAGAACCCCCGGACCCCAGCCCCCCCAGAGTCACAGCTACCCTCCAATACTCACCCCTCGCCAATAAAATCAAACGATGCCTGCTAAAACATTGGAGAGTACTGCAAGTGCATGAAACATTTACCACTCCCCCCAGAATAGCCTTTACCAGAAACAACAACATCAGAGACAGCCTGGTTAAAACGCTCCACAACCCCTTATCGACTCAACCCACCATTGACTCCCTGCCTCCCCCGGTTGGTCACTTTCCATGCGGACACTGTACCTGCTGCCCCCAAACCAGCAAAACAAAATCCCTTTCGTTCCCTAACGGGGTTACTGTACAGTTGAAACACCTGCGCATCACAGGGGGTAGTTTACGCTATCGTCTGTGCGTGCCCGCTGCCCCTCTGGTACATCGGCAAGACAAACCGGCCTTTACGCACACGCGTAACGGAGCATAAGAGCACCATCCGCCACCGCGACACAAAAGCTCCTTTTGGTGGAGCACTTCCTACAACACAACCACTCTGACACTGACCTACGGTTCTGGGCACTGGATATTGTTAGACCGCATCCGAGGGGCGGCGACTTGGACAGATCTCTTCTACAGTGTGAGGCCCGTTGGATTTACTCTCTTAATACTGTCAGCCCTCACGGAACTAATGAGGAGCTGGACCTAACTTGTTTCATATAGCGTATCATTTCCCCTGTTGCTCTCTCTCTCTCACCTCCCCCTCTCCCACAGGACGTCATTGACTTTGCTTATAGGCTATGTCATTTTTTTCCCTATAGCCTATATAGGCCATCTTGACTGGTTGCATATAGCCTTCTCTGCAGTAGTGTTTATATCCTCATCTTGTGTTTATATCCTCTTTGTGCGTATTCATGTTGTTATTATATGCGTGTGTTGCTTTATGATGGCCCAACCTTCAATATGATGTCATAGCACTGCCCATCTCACGTCATTGCCTCTGAACTGTGCCACGTATGTCTCTTATACTCAGGTGCGGTGGCCGACGCCCAGCTATTCCAGCCTGATGAAGACCCTGTGTGGTTGAAATGTGCGTAGCGTTTTGTTTGCCCGTGTACCCTTTTGAAGATATATTATGTTTGTAACACTGCTGTGTACACGAATATATTACTTCGGGATTAAATACTATTCTTCAAAAATTCAAGGAGCTCCCTTCGTAATTTTGTTTACTATTTTGCCTGCTGAGCTGCCTTGGTCTCTGTGCTCCCTCACTACATTATCAGTAAAATATTATTACAATATCAGCCAGGACAGTTTACTACATTAATGTTGAAGTTATTACATTATTAGGTTTATTACATTTTTGATCAAGTTAAAGTGCAGATTTTACTACATTTTCAAGATATGATTATGTTATTGAGTGCTACAGTCCTCTTACGTTGTGTCTGGGGATCCAGGTTCATTACTGAACTGTGGAGGTATGCCTTTAGACCAGTCACTCTTACAGCTGGGTGCTGGAGACTCTGCTCTCTGCCTGTGGTACTGACCTCTGCAAACACAAATGTTTGATACATATCATCATTAGTTCTAGTAAAGACAGACAACAATGGATGTGACGTTGTCACATTGTCACTGTTTCTGCCCATCTGGAGTTTTAGGGTTTATTAAATTTTGTATCAAGTTAAGTGCAGATTTTACTACATCTTCCAGATATTATTATGTTATTATTATTATTATTATTATTATTATTATTAATATTATTATTATTATTATTATTATTATTATTATTATTATTATTATTATTATTATTATTATTATTATTATTATTGTGTTGAGTGCTACAGTCCTCTTACTTTGTGTCTGGGGGTCCAGGTTCATTACTGAACTCTGGAGGTTTGCCTTTAGAGTGGTCACTCTTACAGCTGGGTGCTGGAGACTCTGCTCTCTGCCTGTGGTACTGACCTCTGCAAACACAAATGTTTGATACATATCATCATTAGTTCTAGTAAAGACAGACAACAATGGATGTGACGTTGCACACTGTCACTGTTTCTGCCCATCTGGAGTTTTAGGGTTTATTAAATTTTTTACCAAGTTAACTGCAGATTTTACTACATTTTCATGATATTATTATGTTATTGAGTGCTACAGTCCTCTTACTTTGTGTCTGGGGGTCCAGGTTCATTACTGAACTCTGGAGGTTTGCCTTTAGAGCAATCACTCTTACAGCTGGGTGCTGGAGACTCTGCTCTGCCCTGCCCTGCCTCCATCTTCTGGACTTGAGTCAGTCTGAAACACACACACACACACACCTGTTAATCACCGTATTTATTTTAAAATATTATATTTATTTATTTATATAAGTCACTCTGTCGGTTGGTGTCAACAGAAAATTTCACCACATTTTTCACCCTTGGAGGCCAATATTTTGCATGGATGGAGGTCAAGTATGTGTGAAGGTGTGTGTTTGTGTTTATGCCAATTTGATAAAAGGGGGGGGGGGTTGAACTGCAGTGTGGCAGAGGATGGGCTGCCCTTACCATCCTGCATTTCACATAGTGGCATAAACACATGGCACAGTTGCATAAATGCTAAGGATGCTGGCTGGGAAGAACGGGAGGATTTCCATGCTGACCCATTGACCACGCATCTATGACAGACACCACCTGAATGTATTGTATTGATGATGTTAGTCCCTATAGTAGCCATTTCATTGTAGTGAACTTTTTAAACTTGACCTCACTGTATACAATGAGCTATTGTGTTCTCTAGACTAATCAAAACCTCAGTTGAGAGTTTTAAAAGACAGCTTAAAACTCACCTTTTTTTATATTGTGCCTACGGTGTGATTACACTGCGTAACCATGTATAGCAGCCCTTACTGGTTTGCACTTTTAATTTAGCATGTTACACATATATATATTTGGGATTATGCTTAGTTATGCCTGATCTGTTTATATTGATGCTTTGATGAGGCATCATGTCTGTGTTTACCTTGTATACTGTTTGTAGTTGTTCTCATATTATATTGCATTATGTTTTATTTGTATTTTCTTATTGTACAGCACTTTGTGATAGGTGCTATATAAATAAAGTTTGACTTACTCCTTGGTGGTTAGGGTCGAGACAGTGAGGATGATAATTATTCTGAGACTCTTTTACCCCTTCCAAATGCTCCCTATATTCCCAACCATTTTTGATTGACTCAAAAAAGATGATTTCACAACATTTGACAAGGAAAAGGAAAGATAGAGTGGATTTTGCTGTTCACAACATCAATGTTTATTACTGGGCAGCCGCAGCACAAGTTAAATCACTAGTTGTATGGATGTCAGATGAATGGCTCAATATAGAAACATCATCTTCTATCTTGGTACCGCTAAGGGACTGCCCGATATTTACGTGTGTTGGTCAGGGCGCCTGTTCGCGGCGGAAGGGAACTGATGGGAATAGTGTGATCCTTACACATGCTATGTCCTGCGCATGTCCGAAATTGGGCACCACACTCTGTTGGGTTCTCGGCAGCGCACTTCCCAAGTTTGAAGTCGATCAGATGAACGGTTCTCGAGATAAACCACCTTTTGTGTTAACAGTAGGTGGCGCTATGACTATGGGCATGTCCCAAATTGGACACTGCACTCTAGAGATGCACGGGTCACCAGAACCCTCCAGGTCCCGTGGGCTGGCCCGCCCCGCAGGCGGTCTGGGTTGGCAAAATATGAAAATTATTTGCCAACCCGGTGGGGGCGGGGCAGGATCAGAACATGACAAAGCAACATTATTAAATTATTTAGTTAGAGCAGTGAAACATGCAGAGTAACCCTTTATTAAGACGTGAACTCTCTCTCACACGTACACACAATTCTCGCATAATTCCACGCTACTGCACGACGCCATGACACCCCGTCTTCTGTTATTGTTTTGAGTGTGAGATCCCTAGCAGCAGAAATTTACATATTGTACGTTTAACGTAAAAAAAACTTTAAATAACTTAAATTTCTATTCTTGCGCAAAATATAAATTCAAGCACTTTCAATGACCTATGTCTATTTATGTCTATTTAAAAAAACTTTCAAGGCCTAAATTATTTTCTCAAATTCAGGAACTTTCAAGGATTTCAAGGACCTGCAAGTCAGAAACAAGTTGCAGACAGAACAGCTGCTCAGGTTTGGACCAGATTAAAGTGCAATCTGCACACACTGTGGACAGGGCCGTAACCAATGTTCCGAAATAGGGGAGGTCCAGCAAGGGGGCGCCGCCGAAATTTTTTTTAGTTTCCCCCCCCCCCTTTTTTTTGCCATATTTAGAGTAATACAGTATATCCTTTTAAATCAACATTAGGATTATACTGTTGTGATGTCATTATTCAGTATATTCTCTTTCATGTCACCACCTGCTCAGCTCTCCTGTCAACATAATTGTAACTAACAAACACAAACTGTTTTAGCCAAATTCATATCAAAATGACACCTACAAACACAGGTACACAACCCAAGCCGTACACAACACACAAAGTCATCATCGATAATAAAAAAAACATACAGAGGGACATTTATTTATTCCTGATAGGAACGATTGAAAAATGAAATAAAATATATTATGTTGTTTTTAACTTTACACCACCTCTTTTTGTTACTTATTGGGTCATGAAACTGAAACCATGCATATAGCCACCTGCATACCTGACTTCGGGAGCTTGGCAATTGGCATCATGCATGATTAGCCAGTAGCATCACACAGGTAACATTACTTAAGAGACAGACTAGACACTTACTTTCTTGGTTGTTGCTAAAAAATCTGTCAGTGTCACTCACTGTCTGTCGTTCACTCGCTCACTGTCTCGCAGCTCGCTCACCTTCAATTATCTCGCCAGGCAGACAGACAGTCATCACTCACCACCATGCTGCTGCTCTCTCAGAATCAAGTTACCGCGGACGCGGCGTCAGATGACTTCCTGCCTGACCTGCCTTTCGTTTGAAAATAAAAGCGATCCCGTGTTTTTCATGCTTTTCCATGCAGATTGTTTTATAAAAAAAATAAAAAAAAAATCCTCTGAAATATTAGGGGAGGTCCGGACCTCCCCGTCCTCATAGCTAGTTACGGCCATGACTGTGGATGCATGCCGCACTGTCATGGATGAAAGTGGAACAAAGAATAGCATGCAGCTTGGTAACCTTTCTGTTTAACATCTGGAACACTGGGAAACCACAGGGCTTATACACTCACAACTGTATACCCCACTAATAGTAGACATACAACAAGACAGGCAGGAGATGCTCGATTCACCCTACCTCTACCAAAAATGAATGCCCTGAAAAGGACGGTAATGTATAGAGCAGTGTATTTGTTGTTATTGGAATAATATACCTAGTAATATAACGATGGCAAGTAACGCATTTTTGTATAAAAAAAAAGTTAAAACATGCAGTGGTGAATAATGAGATAGCTTTAGGTCATTAAGTATTGTATTTTATTATGTTGAATTGTATTGTATTGTACTGCATTGTGATATGTTATATTATATAACACTACATAATATTCATTCATACACTTTTTGTAATATATGATATGTAATAGAGTGAGCTGATTCACTCTCTTTTTGTCTTTGTTAGTTATAATTATCAACTTGTCGACAATGTTATTGTATTATGTTTTTTTTATGTGTTTGGACCCCAGGAAGAGTAGGCTCACCTTGGTGCAGACTAATGGGCATCCACAATAAACAATAAACTGTTGTCTTTTTAATTATAATATCTGACAGAAAGATGGCCGCACAGTGTGTCAAACCAACTCAGAAATAATACTGCGTCATGTAGGCCTCCTTCGATCAGATCATCATCTCAGAATTAAAAGATAATTTTCTCATTTCATTTGGAAGAACCGGGCTGAGTTTGTACCATGTGAATGCAGTACACATAGTTCAGTAGAAAACAGACTCAGAGACTGTTACAGTCAAATAATAATAATGTTGTAATAATACTCACCCTGCCTCCATCTGTGCCTGCTCTGCTCTGTCTCAAAATGTCTGACTGCTTCATGAGCCACAGCGACACACCCAGATGCATACCTGAACAGGTATGTTATCAAACCTGATGCTCTTCATTTTGCATTGTAGGCTACTGTATACATATGGAGCATCTCCAAATGGGACAGGCCTCACCTTCAAGTGGGACGGTCCAGTGACAGGTAGTTTTCCCACCAACTCCAGTGAGAAGCCACTGGCACCTATCCACCTTCTATCTATTTACAGATAAATATGGAACATTTCATAAACAAAGATAACACATTTAAAGACACTAAATGTGATATTCAGCACTAGTAGAAGGCAGCAATCCACTGCTATATATCTAGAGACAGCCGAGTCATATTGTTGTGAGCAGTGAAGGAAGCCACACCCCATCCGTGTTATGAAAACAGGCTTGTTGTTTGCAGCCTGTCTAAGCGCTGGTCCGTCCGCTCGCTCCTTTGTGCGTGTGGCAGTAGCGGAGCGTACACTGGGGCAGAGGGTGCGCCCACCCCGGGCCCACTCGTCAGTGGGCCCCCATCCAATCTTTTTTTTCTTTCTTTTTTTTGCATGCCAGGCCAGGCCAGCCCAGGCCAGGCCAGGCCAGGCCAGGCCAGGCCAGGCCAGAGTGTGAGAGCAATTAAATCAATAGACAATAACATTGGTGTGTTTAAAATGAGCTATTCCACTAAAGGCTAAAACAGATTCAAACATGCAAAAAAGGCAAATTTTTCTTCGCTGCCGGCCTTAATTGAAAAAAAAAAATATATATATATATATATATATATAGTGGTTCAGAATACAATGCTTCAGCATGCGCAGGGACGCGTCATCAGTGATGTTACCTGGGGTCGTAAGGTGTTTCGGGTCTATCGAACATCATACACCCTCGCCCAGTAGACCCAGCCGAGGCCGATTAAGACCCCGACTCGCGTCCCAGAAGCAGCCGCTCACGGATCAGCCTTCCTACTCTGTCTGCAGCGTTGCCCGCGGAAGGGTTGATCATGCCCAATCCGCTGCAATAGAGCTAGTGCTACACCGCAGCATTGAAAGACCCTTCGGTGCATGGAGGGCTAAGGCTCTGTGGGTTTCTCCCGGCCGCGCTCCTCCTTCGTCTCACCAGACCTCCAAAAGGCAATCCTACTATGCCGCAGCCTAGACAAAGAGGATGCCTCAAGGAGGCCTGTGCGCTGCACGTCATTCGCCTGTGGCGAGCACCTCGCTCTAGCCTGAAGGACCCCAGGCCGCGGCAATCTTTATACAGCTTTTCAGGAGGCTAATCCGTAGCGTTTGTGGATTTTTCCCTCACGAGAGAGCCAGTCTGGGGTGCTAACCCATCCCGTACCGGGTGCCGTCTCTCCGGCCGTCAACTGTCTCTCCAGCTTGTCACCAATCTATACTTGGTTGTCACCTAGACTATTCCTAAGTGTCACTGCCATGGGAGCCATACACATACGGTTCAGAATACAATGCTTCAGCATGCGCAGGGACGCGTCATCAGTATACATATATATATATATATATATATATATATATATATATATATATATATATATATATATATATATTGGGGCCCCCTATCCCAATATATATATATATATATATATATATATATATATATATATATATATATATATATATATATATATATATATATATATATATTGGGATAGGGGGCCCCCCTAAGAGCTTCGCCCCCCCTGGGCTGATAGGGTTGCTCCGCCCCTGGTGTGTGGTGGTGTGGGTGTGGTTGAGTGGTTGACCCCCCCCCCCCATTTATAACTAAACAGAGACTGACAATGCGAGTTCATAATTATTTTATAAATATTACTCTAAAAGCTGCAAGAGTAATCTAGATAGGCTTTTTATCAGACATATTCTCCATTAGAAGTAACTAACAAAACTGTTCAAGTTGAATGAGTGAAATATTAGTCAAACACTGCTTTGTTTCATGAATCAGGTCTCACGCAGGCGCAGAACGTACGTCCTATAGCTGCCAGTCGTGTTTGCCTGGCTGTTTGGTTTTACTGTCACGTATCACTAGAGAACCCAAAAGCAGCTGGACAGGTGCAAAAAGTCAATGTTATTTATTGTTCAAAGTGGCAGCGAGGCTCTGGATGGCTTGCTGAGGCAACAGGCAGGCAGGCAGGCAGAGAATCCTGGGAACACAAAAAGGCATCAGGCAGGCAGACAGACAAGCAAAAAGGGCAACTGAAGGCTAATAGTTAAACCTAAAGACTGGCTGGTTTACAAACCGTCTATGGCAACGTTCCAGCGAGGACTGGTAGGCAGAGAAGGTTATGGTGATGATGATTGGTGATGACCAGCAGGTGTGAAGATTCTCATGAACAGCAGGTGTCATGGATGTGGAGTTGTGACAGAAATTAATAGTGCAACTCCACATGGTGCAACATAAAACAAGTAATAAATTCAATAAAATCTGTACCATGAACACATTCACAATAACAATAAAAAGCCACAGCAATTGTAATGTATGATACCAAGGCCAAAGTGAAAATGCTGAATATTGTATTATAAAAGTGTGAATGCTGTAAACAGAACAAATAAAGCATTGTTAAAGTGCAGGTATAGCCAAAAGTGAAGTGCTACTGTCTAAAAAAAAAAGGAGTTCTTGTGTTTCAGCTGAAGGAAGAGGTTATTGCAGTTGGGAATTTAAAGTGATTTTAGAGTGTGAATGGCTGTGGGTATGAAACTGTTGTTGAATCTGGATGTGTGTGATGTGACAGATCTGAAGCGTCTGCCTGACTGTTTGAACCATCAGTTCAAACAGATGGTGAGCGTGGTGTGTGGAGTCCTTGATAATGTTTATGGCTCTGCGGCGGTAGCGTGAACTGGTGATGTCGTCCAGGGAGGGCAGGGGGAGGCCGATGATCTTTTGTGCTGCCTTAATGACACGCTGCAAGGCCTTCCTGTTTGATGCAGAGCATCCTGCATACCACACACACACACACACACTTACTTGCTTACTTTGCTTATGGCAGTCCGTCGATGTCGACGATGACGTTGCTCCAAATGGAATTTGTGAGGTTGGTTATTGTAATGTCTTTCGCCTGTGCATAGCCAGGTGGCTGCTCAGACCGATGCGTGATCCGCAGATTTTGTCACAGGAGGGGCAGGGGAAGGCAGCAGTAGTGGTCGGTGGTGCTATGGCACGTTGGTGCCGCTGTGCACGCCGCTGTACTCTCCTCTCTGTGAACTTCTCCTGAAGACGAGTGATCCCCTGGTGACAGGTTGAGCTCCAGGTATGGCAATCAGCAGCCAGGGACTCTAGTGCTGGTGGTTTGATGTCACACTTCTTCAGGAGGGTTTTAATGTGGTCCTTGAACCGTTTTTTCTGACCCCCAGCAGACCTTTGACCGTCTAGGAGCTGGCCATACAGGATCTGTCGGGGTAGACGGTGGGCTGGCATTCGGATCACATGCCCAACCCATCTCAGATGTTTTTGGCCAAGGAGCCCTGTAATGCTGGGTGTGTTGGTCCGGTCATAGATTTCAGTATAGGGCACCCTGTCTTCCCATGTTAAGCCTAGGATCCTTTGGAGGCATCGGATGTGGAAGGCTTCTAGACTGTGGATGTGCCTCTGGTAGGGTGTCCAGGTTTCCGAGCCATGAAGCAGCGTGGAGAGGCAAACTGCCTTATACACATCTGCCTTGGTGGAGATGGTGAGGTTCCTATTCTGGAAGACCCTGGACCTTAGCCTTCCAAAGGCAGCAGAGGCCAGGCCGATGCGAGCCTGGACGTCATCGTCTATGGTGCAGGTTGATGACAGGGTGCTACCGAGGTAGGTGAAGTGAGGGGCGGTGGCTAATGGATGCCCGTCAAGGGTGAAGATAGGCGTGTTTGGCTGGGGAGTGAACTCCTGCACGAGTATTTGTGTTTTCTTAGTGTTGATCTGGAGACCAATGGCACTGTATAGGGAAGCGACCACATTTAGTGCACGTTGAAGGGACTCTGGTGAGTGGGCGAGTAAAGCACAGTCATCAGCATACTGTAGCTCCAGGATATGCTGAGTGGTGAGTTTGGTGGTGGCTTGGAGGCGACGTATGTTAAAGAGGTTACCATCCAGCCTGAACTGTATGCCAATCCCGTCTGTGGGGTCCAGGTATTTATGGGACAGGAGGGTGACAATGGAGATGAACATATTAAATATGGTTGGGGCTAGGACACACCCTTGCTTGACCCCCACATCCACACTGAAAAATGGGGATTGTTGGCCACCGTAGCGTGAACTGGTGATGTCGTCCAGGGAGGGCAGGGGGAGGCCGATGATCTTTTCTGCTGCTGCTGTCTCTGGTTCTGATGAGATGAATGAAGAGTCTGGCCGACACGCAGTTTGATGTAAACAGAATAGCTTTATTCTTAAACAGCAAATACTGGTATCGAACACAACGCTGCAGACGCTGAGGAGACGAGAAAGGCCGAAATGGTCAAGTCTAGTTCTCTGGGCTGAACACACAGTTTTTATGCCCTCGGTGTTACCCGCCTAGTAAATGATGTCACAGTTTACTATCTTCGCCCTAAAAGGCTTTGTTTTTTCATTAAATGCCAAATGGTCGGTATGGATGTCTGGGCTGCGACTCGGCGCCAATGGTGACACTTCCTAAGCCCATCCATCAACACATCCTGCTTTAGGATAATAAAATGCCATCTGGAAATCATCTTGTTTATCCGTGAACCCCTTTTTTGCGTTTACCCTAGGTCAGAGGTCACCAGGATGCTTACTTCAAATGCATTCCTTTGGCCTCTACTATCAGCCTGTGTGTTCCAAATTGATCTGTGAGGCCTTTTGTTCCCTCAGATGCTAAAAAAGGAGTTTATCCAGATTTTAATATATTGTAACTATTTCACATAGTCATATTTCATAATTAGTATGAAATATACAGCACTGCCTTAATAAAAACGCTGCAAGGCCTTCCTGTTTGATGCAGAGCATCCTGCATACCACACACACACACACACACACACACACACACACACACACACACACACACACACACACACACACAGTCTGATGCAGAGCATTCTGCATACCACACACAAATGCCATAGGACAGGATGCTCTAGATGGCGGCTTGATAGAAGGCTAACAACAGTGCAGTGTTCAGGTTGTTCTTCCTGAGTATTCTCAGAAAGTATAGGCGCTGCTGTGCCTTTTTGACCGTTTTGCTGGTGTTGGCTGTCCAGGTGAGGTCCTAGGAAAGGAGATAGTGCCCAGGAAGTTAAAGGTGGTCACCCTCTCTACACACTCCCTGTTGATGTGAATAGGGGCAAGTGCAGCCCCCAGCTTCCTTCTAAAGTCCAAAATCAGCTGTTTGGTTTTTGTGGTGTTCAGTGAGAGGTTGTTCACCGAGCAGCATTCTGTCAGTCGCTGGATCTCGTCCCTGTAGGAGGTCTCATGTCCTCCTGTGATGAGTCCCACAACGGTGGTGTCATCAGTAGGGTTAGGGTTAGGGTTAGGGTTAGGGTTAGTAGGGTTAGGGTTAGGGTTAGGGTCTGGGGGAGGGTTCTTTCGCAATGGCGAGGTTAGGGTTAGAATTTTGTCGGAATGCCGGTATTTCGGAGTGCCGACATTTCGGAATGCCGAGGTGTCCCCGGTTGAAACGCGTTGCGTCCCTTGTGCCCTTGTTCTCTTTTGAAGATGTACTTTCTATTAACTGAATAAGTATAACTGTACATTACTTCTTCATTAAATCCTTCTATAAGCATCAAGAAGCTCCTTTTTTTCTAATTACTCCTTTTTAATTGAGACATGGAAAATGGTCAAAAATCATGAATTATACTTCAGTACCCAATTTTTGTGCCGGCCACAGCTATGCCGTTTTACGTGCGATCGGGCAGAAACTCTCAGGGGGGGAAAAGAGCACCATGTGGGTGACCTAACGGAGCAGGTTTATTTTTTAATTTAGGGCAGATTAATTGCCCTAAAGGTGCATTCACACCGAGATATTTATTTTTCGCTCTGTCGCTCAAGTCAACCCTTTGGAATCGCTCTGTCGCTCTGTTTAAATCGCTCATCAACAGGCACACGAAATGACGGACATGTGGGGCATATAACGTTACGCAATGTCATGCTGTTTGTCCACTACGAGCCACCGTCATTGTTTACAAGCTAAGCCTATCAGCGTGCTCCTAATGCGAGCTGCATACCGGTAGTACAGACTTCACTTCATGTCAGCTGTCAGCCTGTCAATGCGGTTTGTTGCCACTAGGGGTGTCACGGTACATGTATTCGTCCCGTGAATTTACGGTATGACCCTCACGGTACCTCGTTTCACGGTACATGAAACGACACGACGAATACGTCAAATCCAGAAGCACCTAAACGCTGTTTGAACGGCATTGAATTGAATTGAATTAAACGCCACAGAAGACACACCAAAACAAAACAAGGGCCATAGAAATCCGCGTTCACAGAATGGGACGTTTTGTGGCGATAAGCTGTTTTGCAAATTCTGTCAACATCAAGCCAACGAGGTAAGCTTGCCAATGTAACGTTACGTAGCCGCGACAAAGTCCTTTATAGTTGCGCGTTGCGGCTAAACGTTACATAACACTGACAAAGCTGTTAACTTGTAAACAAGCAACATACATCGCGTGGGATGAGTGATGCGGTCAAGCAGACATCTGCGGATGCAGACAGGCAAGCTGCGGTGAGGAAGAGGCGATGACTCCTTGTCATGTTCCAATAATCCATTAGATGACCGAACGTAATCATATTATGCTAAACAAAACTCACATCCAATAACGTTAAGGCGCTGACAGGGTTCTTTCCCGTACTTACTGGGAAAGTGAAACCCACCCCGTTGTCTGTCAGACAGTGGGGGTATCTTTCAACAGGGGTAAAGAAGTTTTTCTTCTTCTGCCGTTTTATTCTTCTTCTGAACATGTAGGTATTTTGACGTTGACTAAAGAAACACTGCCGCCTAGTGGCCGCTTTTAGATAGGATTCCAAATTAGTGCTTACATCAAACGAAAATGCTACTTAAAACAAATACAACAGGGGGAGGGGTTGGTGGGAGTATTAGGCTACTCCACACATGCGCTCTGTTTACAAACTTGTGTACAATAAAGATTTAAAGTGGGGGGAAATGCCTTTGCCCTGTCAAACAGCTGGAATACAGACATCTGAGAGGGAGGCGCACCCCACACTTTGAAAATCACTGCTCTAGAGTAAAACCTTTTTGTGTGGATTGCCTAGATCTTATTAAATAGTGGACATTTATTCATTCCCACATATTAGACACTATTTCTGATGGTAAAAATAGCGTAAAAAGCAGAATTCAGACATATTCAAAGGGAAAAAAACAGAATTTGGGATTTGTTGCTTTTTTTCCCCATTTTCGTACCGTGCCGTATTCGTACCGAACCGTGACCCCAAAACCGAGGTACGTACCGAACCGTGACTTTTGTGTACCGTGACACCCCTAGTTGCCACACAATAAACCAGCGGTTTGTTCCAAGCCAGAGTGATCCTTGACTCGCTCTCACACGGCAGCCAATCAGCATTGAACAGCGAGCGACTGATGCCAGCGTATTTTCGCTGGAGTTGGAATATTTCATCTTGAGCGACGAGCGTATTTTCTCCCTATCGCTCTGTCTCTGCCGCTCGGACGCCCAGCGATTATTCTCCCAGGCGAATATACGCTCAATCGCTCGTTTGCATTGACTTTGTATGTAAACTCGACGCCAGCGACAAACTTTAATAGGTCGGTGTGAACGCAGCTTAAGCCTGAGGCTATAGTGTTAGTTCAGTGATGATGTCATCAGTGATGATGTCATTAGTGATAATGGGTGACCTGACGGAGCTGGATTTTTTAATTAGGTGACTGCCCTAATTGTCATCAGTGATGTCATCTGTAATGATGTCATCAGTGATGTTCTAGAGCAGGTGAGGCTGCGACGTGCAGTGGTCATCAGTGATGTCATAAGAGTAAGTGAGCCCGCACAGCAGGTGAGGGAGCAAGTGAGCCCGCACAGCGGTCGAGCTGCAGGCGGTCGAGGCCGCGCAGTGGCTGAGCTGCATATGCAAGCTGCAGGGCCAGCTCAGCAAGCTGCAGGGTGGGCGAGCGAGCCTAGGAATCTACCGCAAGATGCCTAGTAGCCTAAACTAGCAGATTTCCTGTCACTAATCTCATTGGGATGATTTTTGTTTGGTTTTATTTAGTGAATGTATGCATACTTCTCTGTCTTTCTGTCTTTCCTTCTCTCTCTGTTGTCCTGTGCCAGGCTGTGTTGAGTTTCTGGCCGGCAATGTGTGGGCGGTGGCCTGCGGTCAGGACCACAGTCTTGCTGTGCGTGGTGGAGAGGTCATCTCTTGGGGAAGCGGGAGGGACGGACAGCTGGGCCGTCCCCTCGACACAGCGTCCGAATGGCCAAGGCAAGTTCTGTAAAGAAGATGAGACGAGAAGTAGAGTCTGCAAAGTCCCATGCTGCTCCCAAAATGTATTCAGTTACCACAAGCGTGTGACGTTTCGGGGCAAAGCCCTTCCTGAATACATTTTGGGAGCAGCATCTGGGTCCTGCACCTGCTTTTAACTTTTAACTTTTGGATGTGCGTGCCTTTTTCTTTTACCTTTTTGCAAGATCTGTAAAAAGATCCCTATAGAAGTCTATAGAAGATATTTTAGTGTGGCATTAAGATCGCCTAAAAATAAGCATGGACATTAACACATTTTTACATGCAGGTAAAATTATCCTCACTTGTCAGAATTTGAATGTTGGCTAATTGCAAATGTAGCATTATTGTCTAGCTTGTGCAGGCCGTCACGGGTGTCAGACTCATTTTAGTTCACGGAACACACTGGACCCAATTAGCTCTCAAGTGGGCCAGACAAAGAAAATCAATGCTATAACTTATAAATAACAACACGTCCAAATTGTCCCTGTTTCTTTTAGTGTGGAATTAGGCCTATAGGTACATTTTAAGAACACAGGTTCACATAAGCCGTTTTCCCACATGCGCTTTTTACCGCTAAATGACCGGAACGTGGTCTAATGCCTTCATGTGTGAAAGTTGTTTTCCGGTATAAGCGCGACCCCGTCATCGCGGACATTTCACCAGTTTCGAGCCAGTCAGAAGAGCGGTATGCGCGATCAGGAACACAAGTATAGAACGGGTCCAGTCATTTGCCGCGACACCGGTCCTTCTCTCATGGGCGAGGTGTACACAACACACACGTTGCTTAATGTTCCAGCGGGCATAATCTAATCATTCGCGCACATTAAATCAAACTGGCGAAATGATCTTGTGATAATAAGAGCGGTATGTCAGCTTCATGTGTGGGCGTGCTGATTTCCCCCTCTCCCCTCTCTGCTGCCTGCTCGCTCTCTGGCCACAGTCCTTGAGTCCTCCTCCTTCAGTCACAGCCCGACAGGGACACAGACGAAGCAAATGCACGAAGCGAAATGTGGAAGTATTTTGCTTACGTTGCCAACAGCGAAGGCAAGCCCGGACACATCAAACGAAGCCAGTCTGTAAAAAGTGCTTCAACGCGACGCAGGTGAACGGATAAACATCGAACCAGCCAGGCTATTTCTCTCAGACACGGATCCCAACTTCTTCAAATATTTCAGTTCAAAGACTGGTTAGCGAATGTGAATGATACAACATACATGCCCTCTTAAGTTAAACGAGTGTGATTTATTGTGTGACAAGCAAACTTATTTCACCATCGGAGTTTTGCCGACACGTCACTCCCCACCCGCTCTGCAGTGCCGCCCCGCCCCCCAACATACAGGCAATTTCGCTGCTATATTCCCACATGCGAGCGCCCAGGTGTGAAGGGAAATGTCCGATATTGACTTACAGGTAATTTTCCGGTACGCATCTGGGAAAAGGCTATAGGGTCAGCGCGTGTCGTGTGCCGCCGCCGGCCGGGAGAATTGTGCGGATTTACTTTTCTATAACAGTTTGTGCTTTGCACCATTTATTTCTCTATAAAAGTGATCTTATATAATGTCATGTTTGTTTGTAGCATCTGTAACTTCATGCTGCTTTTCTTGGCCAGGTCCCCCCCAAAATATGTTATCTTATTTTGAAGCAGTGATGGCCAGGATTTAGCAGCGGGGGGCCGCCGCTACTAAATGCATATAGAGGAAACCCTGTCATTCATAAGACGACTTTCAGAAGAGGCAAAAGCAACTTGTGAACATAAAACATTACATAAAATAAAGACACCTGTGTATTAAGAAATGTTCTTTTTTATTTGCTAATGTATGATTTTCCTATTAACATACAGTCCGGTTGACATACATCTGCCAATACCAGTGATTCAAGTTGCTTGTGGAAACTCCCATTCTTTGGCCTTGACTAAAGGTAAGAAACTAATGGGGTTGGGGAAATCGGCTCAAGCCAGAGAAACTCTGGTTGAGCATGCCAAAGCTAAACACGAGTTGGTATGAGTTTGGTCATGGTCACTCCCAAAAAAAGTGCACCCATAAACAGTGTTCTTAACAATCCTGTAGCCTCAATGAGCCACAGACGCAACATGCCATAAACTCAGGATTTATATCTCATTCTCACCAGAAGGAAATATAAACTATAGAATGTTATACTTACACCACAGATTCCCTCCACAGGGGTTCCAAACTCCTGGAAAACCTGCAAAATGATTATGCCTATAGCCAGGCTGGAGGCATTATGGTTTCAGGTTGTCTGTAAGAAGGAGAAGTGTCCGTGTGTGTGTGTGCATGTGAGCATAATTCTGTCCGGCCACGGCTATGGTGTTTTACGTGCGATCGGGCTGAAACTTTCAGGGGGTGTAAAGAGCACCTGTGCGGGTGACCTGATGGAGCCGGATTTTTTTATTAGGTGATTGCCCTAATTACCTAATGATGATGTCATCAGTGATGTCATAAGTTCAGTGAGGATGTCATCAGTGATGATGTCATCAGTGATGTCATAGTGCAGGTGAGGCCACGTGGTGGCCGAGCTGTGTATGCGATGCGCAGCGGCGGGCAGCTGCAGGGCGGTCGAGGCCGCGCGAGCCCATAGTATATAGGATATACTGTAAAATTGAGTATGTGGGCAATGTTTCAAGTTCTGTGTCCGGCCACAGCTATGCAGTTTTACGTGTGATCGGGCTGAAACTTTCAGGGTGTGTAAAGGGCACCGGTGCGGGTGACCTGACGGAGCCTGCATTTTTAATTAGGCTAATTAATTAATAATGATGTGATGTCATCAGTGATGTCATAAGTGATGATGTCATCAGTGATGATGTGAAAAGTGATGTCATAAGTCACACACACACACACACACACACACACACACACACACACACACACACACAAGGAGGCATTGTGACAAGCCTGATCAGTGATGTCACAGACACACACAAGGAGGCATTGTGACAAGACTGATCAGTCATGTCACAAACACACACTCACACACACACACACACACACACACACACACACACACACACACACACACACACACAGTCAGTGATGTCATAGGGGGGCACAGACACACACAAGGAGGCATTGTGACATCACCGATGCAGTACCGAATTTTCACACCATAAGATCATATCTAGAAATGATCTTGTAAATTCTGCAGTCTTCTCATACACAGAAAGACGTATTACATCTCATTGCCACAAATGTGGCTTGTGATTATATAAAACAACATTTGATTTGATTTGATTTGATTATTCTTTGTTCCACTTTCCAGGAGGAAGTGTCTTCTCCTGGGGTTTGAACAGTCATGGGCAGCTGGGTCTGGGGAAGGAGGTGTCACTGCAGCCCACGCCGGCCATGGTGATGTCTCTGACTGGGATAGCAGTGTCCCAGATTTCGGCAGGAGGGGCCCACACCCTGGTCCTCACACTCCCAGGCCTGGTGTACTGCTGTGGGGCCAATAAAGCTGGCCAGCTGGGGCTCAACAGGGTGGATGAGAATGGTGCAAAGTTACTATATAGGGATGGATGCTCACAAGCACAAATTACTAGTCTTTGCATATGATTAGACGTAATGAAACTGAGAGGCATAATATAAAAAATATGGCTGTCAACTTTTAATTCTTTGTAGTACAGGTCAGAATTTATGCCTGTCTAAATAGTGAATCTAATATTTATACCTGCTTAAAAAAGTTATATTAGCAACTGTGTGTGTGTGTGTGTGTGTGTGTGTGTGTGTGTGTGTGTGTGTGTGTGTGTGTGTGTGTGTGTGTGTGTGTGTGTGTGTGTGTGTGTGTGTGTGAAAACAAATTCCACCAGTCTGTCTATTTAGCACCAATGTAATAAAAAAAAATCAGATACCGGAAAAGAAAAGGAAAAAAACCTAAAACTAAAACCCTAATAAACAAAAACAAAACAATGGATATATATTAGACAATCGATATTACAACGTGGTGCTACTAACCACACAAAGTGTGTATGTGCTTGTAAGGAACATGCATGACTTTTATTAAGTGATTGATTGAAACAAACAGTATTATTACGAGGGGAAAAATGTCATTGGTCATCATTTTGAAATTAGCATGTTTTCCGTCTCAATGCCTAAACACATTTGTTGCTGTCTTTAACAGGCAGGTTCAACATCTGTATGGTCCCTGCCCTCAGAGCGCTGGGAGTCTCCTTCTTAAGCTGTGGAGCGGCACACTCAGCTGTTTTAACAAAGGTATTCACTTCTTTCACACTGCTTCCTTCATAAGCTGTTGTGGCACACTGCTGTTTTAACAAAGGTTTTCACTCCTTTCACTCTGCTGTTTTAACAAAGGTCAGGGCTCCAGACTGACTTTTTACACCACCTTACTTTTTAATTTGGGTGCACCAGCACATAATTTAGGTGCACCCACATTTTTCACCATGCCTTTTGGCACCGCAATAATACATTTTAAGCATTACCTTCTTTGTCATTTTTTATACATATTGGCAAATTATTAAATGATACGATCAAAGATTTTCATGTCAATAAACGTCTGTTAAAGTCACTATCACCAACCGAGTTAACACAGTGGGGATTGAGCCTATGGCCCACTAATGGGAGCCTTTGTATTGCAGCATTTATGAACTGGGTGTCTGTGATGTGATTATCACCTTACATTATGCTCCTAAGTTGAAAAAGTTAGGAGCACATTTAAGGACACAATGATTAATCTCTACATTACAATTTAGTAGGCTACCATTCTCACGATGAATGTCTTACCAGATAAGAATGACTCAATAACCATTTACTATATTATAATATAGTCATCTGTAGTTTGCCTAACATTATGTAATGGTGGTCATGATTGTGGACGTTCACATTACTGTGATTAGTGTAGTGACATATCCCACAGTGTGCTGTGAAGTCTCACTGTGCACTGCAGACAGTGAAAAAACGTAGCAGATAGCTGCTCTTAGATGGGCTAACTTTAACAGACAGCATAGTCATATTAATGTCAACAACACATTTTAGCGATCTTGAATGACATGTTGGTAACGTTAGTAATCCCAGAATTTGCTTGATAGTTAGCTAGCATCCCGCTAGCGATGCTAACATTAGACGCTAAGATGTCATTGTCATGCCAGTCAACCTAACGTTAGTCAGAACTCGTCTGCTGAAGTTGTAGCTTTGTCTCCCGCATACAAAACCACCATCTGATACATTTGAATTCCATCTGTTTGTGACTCCGATTCCGGTACGAGTGAGTCTGGCAATGGATGGCTGGCTGCGGACTGTCCTGTGTGTGTTCTACTAGCGATAAGGACGATACGACTTCCAGTCGGATTTTCAAAGTAAAACGATTCGGCCCAAGTCTAAAGCACTCAGAAGCAAGTTTTATTTTTGTATTTCCCCTTTCTTTCTATGTGAGAGATTTAGCTTGACGCACGCTGTGGGACAAGAGTAGGGTGAGAGAGAGAGAAAGACACTACAAATTCCAAGGTGCACATACCAGTGCGTGTTATGAAAATATTTATGATTTTAAGGTGGGAAAATGTGTGTAAATACACGCACTCTGGAGCCCTGAAGGTATTCACTCCTTTCACACTGTGCTGTTTTAACAAAGGTATTCACTCCTTTCACACTGTGCTGTTTTAACAAAGGTATTCACTCCTTTCACACTCTGCTGTTTTAACAAAGGTATTCACTCCTTTCACACTGTGCTGTTTTAACAAAGGTATTCACTCCTTTCACACTGTGCTGTTTTAACAAAGGTATTAACTCCTTTCACACTCTGCTGTTTTAACAAAGGTATTCACTCCTTTCACACTGTGCTGTTTTAACAAAGGTATTCACTCCTTTCACACTGTGCTGTTTTAACAAAGGTATTCACTCCTTTCACACTGTGCTGTTTTAACAAAGGTATTCACTCCTTTCACACTCTGCTGTTTTAACAAAGGTATTCACTCCTTTCACACTGTGCTGTTTTAACAAAGGTATTCACTCCTTTTTCACACTGCTTCCTTCATAAGCTGTGGAGCGGCAAATGCTGTTTAAACAAAGGTATTCACTCCTTTCACACTGTGCTGTTTTAACAAAGGTATTCACTCCTTTCACACTGTGCTGTTTTAACAAAGGTATTCACTCCTCTTTCACACTGCTTCCTTCATAAGCTGTGGAGCGGCACACTCTGCTGTTTTAACAAAGTGTGACAAATGTCTATATATGTCCATTTAATTTAATTTAATTTAATTTCTTTATTTATCTCAAACAATAAAACACAAAACAGTAAAAGATCAATCATAAACAAACAACAAATTTGAATAATAAAAAAATATATGAAAGACAATAGTTATGTTCGAGAAGGAGCAGGAAGAAGCACAATGCTTATCTTATCCTGCCCCTACTTCAACAATAAGATTTTAAATCTTATATTTAAAATAAGTAAATAAAATAAGAAGCAAATTCACAAAAGCATTTACATCATCACCACCATCATGGTTATAAACATCTACATGTTGTCATCATCACCAACATCATGACCATCATCACCAAATGATCACCTTCATCCCTCATTTCTGTATTTCTCAAAAATAATATTCTTATATTTCTTCTTAAACTGTGACATACTTTTACACTGCCTGATCTCCTGACCCAATTCATTCCACAAAGCGACACCACAGACAGAAATACACATACTTTTTAGTGTGGTACGAACACAAGGATGTTTTAAGTTACCTTTACTTCTTAGGTTATACCATACGTCTCCTTCTTTCAACAAGCTTTGGAGGTTTCCTGGGAGTAATTTCTTTTCTGCTTTAAACATTACTTGAACAGTTCTAAGTTTCACCAGATCTATGAATTTTAATGTTTGTGACTTTAGGAAAAGTGGATTGGTGTGTTCACGAAACTCAGCATTGTGAATAATTCTTAATGCTCTTTTCTGCAGGATGCATATTCTATGTAGGGAGCTCTTATAAGTGTTGCCCCACACTTATAGACAAAAATTCAAATATGGCAATATCAATGCACAATATAGAGTATACAATGTTTTATCATTTAGAATATTCTTAATTTTACTCAAAATCCCAATGCTCTTGGCCATCTTAGAACACAAATAATTTATGTGGGGTTTCCAGCTAAACCTATGGTCTAATATGACACCCAAAAACTTAAATTTGTATACTCTTTGTATCACCACTTTGTCAATAGCAATAACTTCTCAATTAAACTCGTGTCTAGAGGTATATTATTATCATCGACCATTTGTAACATGAATTGACAAAGATTACATGAAGAGTAGGGCGTTTGACTGTTGAAGTATAGCTGAATTACCTGTCGATGGTGCAGGGTGACTGGCATAGTCAGCTGCTTCACCGGGCCGGCTGGTCGCTCTGACGGGCCTTACGCTACGTTCACTAGAGCTGTGCATCTTCACTGATCTCATGATTCGATACGATTCGATTATACAAGTCTACGATTCGATTCGATTCGATTATACGATGCCTCTCGATTAGGGATGCACATTTTCCGCAAATTCCAAACTCGATCATTGCTAACGTTAACAATCAATCAATCGATTAATTGTAATTAAAAATACAAAATTTTCCAAACCATAAATGCGTTTTTTCCTCAATACAACGTTTATTTATGCAGCAGCAACGTATTGTATATTTCTCACAGCATTGCATAGCCTACGCTATGAAACGCATAAAAACGTGGAGGCATAACCTTTTTAACATGTCAACATTTGCCCAGAATCCCCGTCACGCCCGCGCAGGGGCTCACTTATTACCCACGCAGATTGTGACGCGAGGTTACTCCAGGCAAGCCAATTTATCCGAATGAACACTGTTCTACTTGACAGCATCTTATGACTTGTCTGAAAAGGGCTATAGTGATGTGTGTCCGGGTCCGCCTATTACTTACACTTTGTTAAAACAATAAACGAGAGTCAGGCTGTAACGTTACGTTTCCACATTCATTCTCAGTTAGCTCCTAGCGTTTAGCACCATAGGTTAGCACACACACCAGCTTGCGTGTCAACAAAATCCCTCACTTCCTCACTACGGCAAGTCTCGAGGGGACAAACACACAGCCTCGCATACATGCAGAACACAGTATGTTACAGTGATATCGTTGCGCCCTCTGGAGGATCATTGAAAAATGATTTGAAAACACCATTTCATGCGTTGCTTTTTGTTTTTGTTTTGATCGAGTAATTTTTCTTTGCTCGAGTAAATCCTTAACAAGCAATTAATCGAGTTTCGATTAATTGTGTGCATCCCTACTCTCGATGCATCTCCGATGCATCTCGATGCATCTTAAATCGATGCATCACTTTTTCCGCAATACATGATTTATTTTTTCTCACTTTCTTTTTTCTCACTGTGTGGCTACTTTTAAAATAAAAGTGCATTTGGAATTGCATTGTATTATGATCCATAATTAAAATAAACAACTGCATGTACTTACATTCTATTTTATTTGATTATAATTTTTTTTTTTTTTTTTTTTTTTAAATAATCGATTTTTGATATTTGTTAATCGATTCAGAATCGTCTTATTAACACATTCACTGCCAGCCGTTTTTTCAATACTGTAGGTAGGTTCTGCCAAGTTTTTTTTTTTAGGATTCTGGCTCATCTTTCAAGAGCCGAGGATTCTTTTCTGCTAAGATTTTGTGAACACAAATGATCTCAAAAGAACTAATAGAATGTGTGCTTTCTCTGTCTAAAAGAGTTAGTTTGTAGAGTTAGTAGTTATGTAGGCATTAGCAGTAGAATACAGCATGGTTTCAGCGTCTGAAAATGTATTCTGAGATAAATGGCTTTTTGTGAAATTCGATAGAACAGTCACTTTAACCATTTATTTTTGGCGTCAGACATCTAAACAATAGTTTTGAACAGTAATTTCCTCCATAGCAGCAGGAAACCCCCCTCTCCTTCAAACTTCTCCCTCCGTGGGTGTGTCTCTGGTGGCATTGCAGCGTTTGTCACAAGCGAGGCTCTGCCTGTCTGTGCTGCCTGGCTGCTGGTGGCTGCTCTTTGGGCGAGTCTGCATGAGTCGTTTCGGTTGTGAGCTCAGCTGCAATGAAGCTGCGTGCGATTGTGGGCTTTCTGCCGGTGTTTCAAAGTGTGTTGCACGCATAATCTATTATGCAAATTTGCAATCCCCCACCGCCAGCTCCCAGCGCGATAATGCGCGAAAGCAAAAGCGTTTTCGCCAATCCATTTTACAGTATGAGAGAATGGTTTCCTCGCGCGTTCCCCTGCAGTTTTGGCTCGGCTTTTTCTAGTCTGGAGAGCACTGTCGCCACTTAGTGGGTCGGTGGAATGGGTTGTACACGTTCGGTGGCTCCAATATTTTTATAGGAGACGTGGGGGGCGTTGATCCACGTCCCACCGTCAAATTTTTTTTTTTTTTTTTTAAGACGAGATATCTCGTCATTGGCAGTCAACCGTTGGATTTTTTAAGACGAGATATCTCGTCAATGGCAGTGAACGTGTTAAGCATCGCGATGCATCTCTGAATCGATTATTTTCGGCAGCTCTAACGTTCACACAGGGCACCTACGCCTTGCCTTGCCTCAACCCACGCCTACAGACCTTGAGCTGCGCGTGAACCTATTACACGCTTTTGCCATCACACTGCACGCCTATTCCACGCTGAACCTGAGCCGAGTTACAAGCGCCTCTCCTCTCTCCCGAGTGTTTTTTTTTGTCACGTGTGGTCCCGAATTATCATGGGTAGGTAAAATAAGTTCATAGAGAACTGGATGCTGTTGTACTAAGTGGATTAACTTTTCATTGTCCATCTTGCTTCTTCGGTCGCTATTCTCTCTCCTGAAGATTTGTTTACTGACGGGGAGAAAGCCCCACATGATAGCCACCCGTCAATCACTCTCTCTCTCTCTCTCTGCTACAACACTGTTGTAGTAACACCATTTTATTTTGAAATTCAGTTGACTTTGCCATTTCCCATGGATATTGTCACGTTTTTCCTTCATGGCTTGACAAAAGAAGTCTGCCTTCACGCGCCTAGTCGGCTTGAAAATAGAACTCACACCTAAACGATAAAATCGGCGCAGCTCAGGCGAGGCGTGGGTACACGCAAGGTTCACGTTGAGGCGCCCGGTGTACACAGCCTCATTGACGCCTCATTGACGCCTATTTAAAAGCGTGGGTAAAGGCAAGGCGTAGGCAAGGCTTGGGTGCCCTGTGTGAACGTAGCCCTACACACCGACCGCGATAAACTCGCATGTACTCGCACTCGCCCTGTCAGCCCTGCCCCGCTGCTACAGCATGGCAGGCTGCCTTGCTGTATTTCCATCTTCAAATGGTCAATTTCGAAATGCCCCTCCTTCCATCGCTGGCATCTTGTCGCTCACCAGCTTGCAAAGCATGCTGGGATACCTGCCGTCAGGACATTGCAAGCGACAAGAAGAGAGGAGGGGCCAAAACCGAAATAGACCAATTGAAGACGGAAATACAGCAGGCAGCCAACCAAGCTGCAGCAGCGGGGCAGGGCTTGACAGGGCGAGTGCGAGTACATGCGAGTTTATCGCGTATGCTCGCGTTTGGTGAAAAGGGGGTCTGACCCTCTTGGCCAGCTCTGTGAGATGTGAGAGCCGTCCAAGCCTCACACGTTCAGTTGCGCCCCACCAAAAGGCAGGACTAAAACATAAATGGTGTAGAAAATGTCCACCTAATTTCTAGCTCCTCTGATCTCCTTGTGTCCCTGTCCTCCCTTCCTGCTCACACTCTCCTTTTCCTCTCCAAACTTATGTCCCTCAAACAGGTCCGCCCATAAGGGGGGGTAAAGGGGTAAGCTTCCAGGGGCGTCGCCACTAGGGGGGGCGCTGGACCCAGGCAATTTTATTTATTTATTATTTTTTTAACACTAAAATATATCTCCCATCCTGAAAATGCGGCAACTAATTTATTTTTTGCAAGGAGTCGAACAAATACACAAAACACAGCAGCAGTAACAAGGCAAGGCATGCTTGGGCAGGAGTGCTCCTGTGGAAAATAGTGCCATTCTGATGTAATCCCCCATCCGACCAGTGCAGTGAGAGGCAGCAATGTGCCGCAAGGCATCTGGTCTGCCGGAAAGCCAAAAGAAGAAGAAGAACAAGGCAGGCTTGGGGCGGACCATTTTGCTTGGGGCAGCAGCAGCTAGAGGGACCATTTATGGTGTAACACACAACACAGACACGTGATAGCAAACAAAACAAGACTGGTGATGGCAAAATGCCAGGAGCAAAACAAAAGCCAGGATGCCAAAATCGCAAGGCAAAAAAAAAGCGGGAGCAGGCAAGGGCTTTAGACCCAAATAATAATCTGTTAACACGTTCACTGCCAATGACGTGTTAATACGTCAAAAAAAATCCAACGGTTGACTGCCAATGACGTGTTAACACATTGAGTGCCAGCCATTTTTTCAATCCTGTAGGTAAGTTGTGCCAGGTTTTTTTTTGAGGATTCTGGCTCATTTTACAACAGCCGAGGATTCTTTTCTGTTAAGACTTCGTGAACACCAATCATCTAAAAATAACTAATAGAATGTGTGCTTTCTCTGTCTAAAAGAGTTAGTTTGCAGAGTTAGTAGTTATGTAGATATTAGCCGTTGAGTACAGCATGGTTTTAGCGTATGAGACAGCAAGCTGAGATAATCGCAGTTTTGTGAAATTCAATCAAACAGCAGAACAGTCACCTGCCTGTGATTGTGGGTGCCCTTGGGCGAGACTGTATACTGTATTGTGTGTGTGTGTGTGTGTGTGTGTGTGTGTGTGTGTGTCCGCGCGTTGCTCTGCGGCTCTGGGGGGAGGGGATCTCTGTCCGTTCTTTGCCCCCGCGGCGTGTCTGTCTCCCGCTCTGTGTGTGCTCTCTCTCTCTCTCTCTCTCTCTCTCTCTCTCTCCTCTCTCTCTCTCTCGGGACTGGGGGGAGGGGGAGAGAGAGGGAGAGAGTGTGTGTGTGTCTCCGGGCTCCTCCCTCCGTCTGTGCTGCGGGGGAAGGATTCTCCGCGGCCGTCTGGACTGTAAAAACTGTTTCTTGAGGTTTGAGTAAGCTTTTGCGATTCTGGTCTTATTTATGCGCGGGGGTGCTCGAGTGTGTGTGTGTGCGCGCGCGCGCGCGCGCGCGCGCGCGTGTGTGTGTGTGTGTGTGTGTGTGTGTGTGTGTGTGTGTGTGTGTGTGTGTGTGTGTGTGTGGGATCGAGGGAGTTTTCGCCGAGCTGCTTCCTTGAAAATTACACTGTGGCTTTCTCCAGCGCGCTGGCTGGCTGCTCTGGCTGTGGCTGGCTGTGGCTTCTCTCTGTCTTGGGAGAGAACTGTCGCCACTTAGTGGTCGGTAAAATAGATTATACACATTCTCTTCCTCCCAATAGTGATATAGAAGACGTAAAAGGAGTTGATTGATGTCCCACCGTCAAAAGAAAAAATGTTTATGTAAGACGAGATAGCTCGTCTATGGCACTTAACCATTGGATTATGTAAGACGAGATATCTCGGCTATGGCACTCAACGTGTTAATACGTCAAAAAAAAGATTTTTTTTTTTTGACCGTGGGATGTGCATCTAACCCTTTTACATCTCTTATATAAATATTGGAGCCACCGAACGTGTACAACCCATTCCACCGACCCACTAAGTGGCGACAGTGCTCTCCCAGACTAGAAAAAGCAGAGCCAAAACTGCAGGGGAACGCGCGATGAAACCATTCTCATACTGTAGAATGGATTGGCGAAAACGCTTTCGCTTTCGCGCTGATTGCTGGCGGTGAGGGATTGCAAATTTGCATAATAGATTACGGGTGGAACACACTTTGAAACACGCAGCATAAATAAGACCAGAATCGCAAAAGCTTCATCAAAGCTCTCAACCGAAACTCCAAGAAACGAGCGAGCCCATCCAGACTTGCGCAGCGGCCGCCAGCAGACAGGCACAGCAGCAAAGCAGTGAGCCTGGTGACGCGAGGTTACAGCAGCAACAGAAACGAGCTTGTGACACGCCCGCTGCAGCCAAGAAGAACACACACGGAGGGAGGAGTTTGAAGGAGAGGGGTGTTTCCTGCTGTTATGGAGGAAATTACTGTTCAAAACTATTGTTTAGATGTCTGACGTCTTACTGATGCCAAAAATGAATGGTTAAAGTGACTGTTCTATCGAATTTCACAAAAAGCTATTTATCTCAGCTTAAATTTTCAGATGCTGAAACCATGCTGTATTCAAGTGCTAATGCCTACATAACTACTAACTCTACAAACTAACTCTTTTAGACAGAGAAAGCACACATTCTATTAGTTCTTTTTAGATATTTTGTGTTCACAAAATCGTAGCAGAAAAGAATCCTCAGGTCTTGAAAGATGAGCCAGAATCCTCAAAAAACCCCTCTGGCAGAAGCTACCTACAGTAAAAAAAAAACAGCTGGCAGTGAATGTGTTAACAAACTTTTTTCAGTCGGCTCCGAAAGCTGCAGAGTTGATATGAATAAAGCGCGTGTGGGGGGAGGGGGAGGGGGGGGCATAGTGGCTGGACCCTTCCAGGGGCACTGCCATCTCTCTGGGCGGCCCTGCCCTCAAATAATTCAGCATCAATCAACAAACAAACGGCCAGAAATACATGTACATAGGTAAATATTACTGTATCATATTTTCATTATCAATGAGTTAAGGGAATTACTGCCTACTGATCGTAACAAAAGGCATTCACTCCTTTCACACTGCTTCCCAACCTTGGCTGCAAGATGACGTTATGTTTTGATTTATAGAATGTTAAAAAAAGAAAGTATCTTTCCAGTGGGTATGGTACTGCTTCTTAGCTCCTCGTGTTATGTACTGCTGTGATTTGTAGGACGGCAGGGTATTCACCTTTGGAGAGGGAAGCCAAGGGCAGCTGGGCCATGGCTCCACTGCTAATGAACTGGGACCCAGGCTGCTCCAGGGCCTGGAGGGACTTGCCTCACAGATTGCATGTGGCAGGTGATGACTAGGAATGTGCGCACTGGAATTCCATTATGATTCAAGAGCCTCCAGTTTTTGTCATTTTATAGCTGACAGAAAGTAATTATTACAGCATGTTTACAATAATCTGGCGCTTATTCCATTCAGAGAAACCTTACCACAATACTTATGATGTACCAAAACTATCTGTGATACTGTTGACATCTCATCCATTTTCTTCTTCGCTGTTGGTTTTGCTCTTCCAGCCGTCACACCCTGGTATTGGGCTCCTCAGGCCAACTGTGGGCTTTTGGCAATGGGGTCAAAGGTCAATTTGGGACTGGAGCTTCAGAGGGCAGTCTGACTCCCACTCTGGTACACCTTCCTGACAGTGCAGCAGTCGTACCAAGGCGGATGGTGTGAAAACACCTTCGATTTTGTTCACGTTTTCTAACCCTTTGTTCACACCAGGCGCTTAAAGGATGGCTTTACCGGTAATCAACCCATTTTGTATCATATATAATCTCGGTAATATAAGCACATGGGCAGTGTTTTACCTTCTCTCTCTGTTTACCTCACGAAGGAAAATGCTCCTGCTGCTGCCTGCAGAAACTCCGCCCCCACCAGCTGCAAGTCATTAAGGCTTGTTAAGGCTCTCCATGTGATCCCTCCTGGATGTGCGCATACTTAAAAAATAATCAATAAGAGCCGCCCTCCGGACAGATTCTGCCTCTCCAGCAGAACTTCCGCAGCTGCGTTGTGACGTAAAACGCGTCACAACGGAGGGAAATGGGAGATCTCCGTGAGGAAAACGGAGAGAGAAGGTAATCACTGCCCATGTGCTTATATTACCCAGATTATTGATGATACAAAGTGGGTTTGATTACCGGTAAAGCCATCCTTTAACAAGCAGGGCTGAAGCTTCAGCATGTGGCACGCGTGCGGCTTGTGTGAATGGTCTCGCCTGTTAACAAGGATGCCGAAATGAAACTGCGTGGCTTCAGCGTGGTTGAGCTTGGCTTCGGCGTATGGTGTGAACGAGGGCTAAAATCTATAATTATCCACGGAAACACATTCGATGGGTTGCTATGGAAAGTTGATTAACAAGTCTGGACTGTTAATAAAGTTGATAGAGTTGATGAGTTAATGACTGTTTTATTTAGGGCTGAACAATTACTGTAATCAAAATGTTATCGAAATCGCAATATGGCCTATTGCAATTTTCTAATTGTTACAGTAAAGGCAAAATGTGTGTCAAAGTAAATATTGTCATGCTGCAGATATGTCCTGGCCTCTGAGACTTAGAAAAGCTGAACAGACACATCTGCATCTAGAATGTTCAGTCAAATGATTTGTTTGGGAATCTTGACTTGAGGAATCCCTTTTCAATGCTTTTACGTGATATGGTAAGAGAAAGTCTGTCACACCTTGGTTTATGATATGTTGGTGTAATACTAGCAGATTCAAATGACATGCCTGAATTTGTTTTCATTTGTTTGACCAAGCAGACATGAAAATAGCAGCTGGGTGGGATACAAGCTTCAGCTACACTTCGCCTATAAAGGTAGTGTATTAAACTTATTCCATTTAAAAGACCATTTTGCCATATGAATCAAGATGGCTGTATGTTAAGTAGCCTAGTGTTTTCTCCCCACTGCAGGTCCTTAAAAATGCTAAAATCAAATCCTTAAAAGTATACTATGCAACTATTTCACCAAAAAACACTATATACACTAGAGATGCACGGATGAGCTTTTATGCCACCCTAATCCATGTGTATGCATGAGCCATCCGCCCGCCATAAATCCGCGCAAATTATTTCGTACTATTTATAGATCCGCGCCCGCTGTGCACCCGACATTTCACAACGCTATGAGCGATTTGGGTAGATTAATTTACTGTTTCTGCTCCTGTCAGTGCGATCGCTGCAGTCCACTCCAAATAAACGTACATGTAAAGGATAATGTATACTGAGCCGGTGATTACTGTGGAAATAATGACCGACAGGTGAGATTGACCCCGACGCGCAGCAGAGGGCTTAATCATTCACCTGAAGGTCATTATTTCCAGTAATCACCGGCTCAGTATACATTATCCCGCTTAGAACACGGCCTACAACTAAATCATTCAATAATCTGACAAAAATAATTATTCAAATAGATTTTTTAATAGCGTTTTCAACACAAAGTGGTTTCATTCATAATTGGCACACAAGACACCACAGCTGCAACTGGTTGGCCTAATTAGTAGTGTCTGCAGACAAAATGCTCTTATCAACTGATTAATCCAGGTGTGGCAGAGCAGCGGTCGGTTGTCGAGAAATAATGACCGGTGAATCTTGTTGATTGACCAATCAGAATCGAGTATTCAAGAGAGCCGTGTTCTAAGCTGTATTATAATCCAGTCCAGCACTTGCCCATGTAGCATACTAGGCTAACGCTATAGCTTTAAGTTTAGATCAAGACTGGATTGAGCTGTATGGGAAAATAATACTAGCGTGTTGCGTCTTCTCTTCCAAGGTGTCTTCAGTGGAGACTCCTGTTTTCTGGTGACATCATTGACCATACTGTGTAAGGAGTTAGGAAAGAAGGCATGCCATTGCGTGGCTATTTGTTTACTACTGCCTTGGGTCCTTGGGGGTCCCTGCCACCTAACAATAGGCGGCTAACATGTGCCTGACGAAAAATTAAGCTTAAAATACATTCATATACTAGATAACGTAAGTAAGGGATAATGTATATTGAGGCGGTGATTACGGGGGAAATAATGACCGACAGGTGATATTGAGCCCGACGCGTAGCGGAGGGCTTAATGATTCACCTGAAGGTCATTATTTCCCAGTAATCACCGCCTCAATATACATTATCCCGCTTAGAACACGGCCTACAACTAAATCATTCAATAATCTGACAAAAATAATTATTCAAATAGATTTTTTAATAGCGTTTTCAACGGCAAAGCGGTTTCATTCGTAATTGGCACACAAGACACCACAGCTGCAACTGGTTGGCCTAATTAGTAGTGTTTGCTGACAAAAAGCTCTTATCAACTGATTAATCCAGGTGTGGCAGAGCAGCGGTCGGTTGTCGAGAAATAATGACCGGTGAATATTGTTGATTGACCAATCAGAATCGAGTATTCGAGAGAGCCGTGTTCTAATTAATATTAATGTTCCTCATTAATGATACATGATTTCACCCGCCCGTAACCCATCCGCTATTAATCAGAATCTTTATTTTTATGATCCTCCCCGCCCGCGGGGCGGGATATCCGCGGTCAGCGCGGTTATAACTGCAGCCCGCGCATCTCTAATATACACTCATACAAAAGGTTCCCCTCTCAATCATCACTTCTGACCTATACAATTGTGTGACAGTGTGTTTATGTGGAGAGACACTGCCCCCTGCCTGTATTTTCATGTTTTAACATTGTTTTGCTCTGCTTGGGATGTTTCTGGGCGGAAACTTGTTCAGAGCCCTATGTGGGGGCGTGTAGTGCCCAGCCAGCCACGTGTAGTGCCCAGCCAATAACATCGCTCAGCCAAAATATTTGACTGGTACTCTTAAGGCCTACAATACAACCCTTCATCCGGAGGCAGAACTCGCCATCTTCGGCTGGTCGGAGACCTCTCTGGACTTCCCTACAGCTGTGCAACAGTCTCTGACACTGAGGACAACCATTGCCTAAAAACCCATTCTGAAGGAATGGAAGTCCCCCTCTTCACCTTCTTTTCAATTGTGGTTGACGGACATGATCTCTGTTATAAAGATGGAGAGACTCAGTTCCCTGAGAACCAACTCACTTACAAAATGTCTTAACTATCTGGGACCCGTTTCTAGCCTACCTCGATGAGGTTAGGGGCGGCGGGTGACTTGCCCGGCTGGTTCCTCATGGACCCCTTGCGTGGGACCCCATGCACAACATCTCTTACAACAAGCACATAAGCACCCTATGCGGCTGCTAGCACCACGTTTTAATATTGAGTGTTGATATTATATGTATGCTTTTCTTTCTTTTCCTTTCCTGTGTCTGAGCCTGTTCGTTTGTTATGCCTCCGCCGGCGATAGCCAGGCCGGAGGTATTATGGATCCGGGTTGTCCCTCCGTCCGTATGTACGTACGTACATTCGTACGTTCGTACGTACGTCCGTACGTCCGTACATCCGTACGATGTTTGTTAACGCGATATCTGAGGAACGCCTTGACGGAATTTCATCAAATTTGCCTCAAACATCGACTTAGACTCAAGGATGATCTGATTAGATTTTGGTGGTCAAAGGTCAAGGTCACTGTGACCTCTCAAACGCCATTTTCAAGCTTGTTAACGCGATATCTCAGGAATGCCTTGACGGAGTTTCATCAAATCTGCCTCAAACATCGACTTGGACTCAAGGATGAACTGATTAGATTTTCGTGGTCAAAGTTCAAGGTCACTGTGACCTCACGAACGCCATTCCCAAGTTGGTTAACGCAATATCTCAAGAACGGCTTGATTGAATTTCTTCTGATTTGGCTCAAACATCGACTTGGACGCAAGGATGAACTGATTCCATTTTGGTTATCAAAGGTCAAGGTCACTGTGACCTCTCGAATGCCATTTTCGAGCTTGTTAACGCGATATCTCAGGAATATCTTGATGGAATTTCTTCGAATTTGCCTCAAGCGTCCACTTGGACTCAAGGATGAACTGATTAAATTTTGGTGGTCAAAGTTCAAGGTCACTGTGACCTCACACACCCAATTTCCAAGCTCTGTAACGCGTAACACAACATCCCAGGAGCGCCTTGACGGAATTTTTTCCAATTTGCCTCAAACGATTTGGACTCAAGAATGAACTAATGGCGGAGGCATAAGTTCGCGTTGCGGTCGTTCTAGTTTTGTTCATGTATTGTTCTAAGTAAAATTGAAAATACAATTATTTGTGCTTTTATAAAATAACCGCTGTGAAACTATGAGAAAAACGTTTAATCCCTGCGTTTCAGCGGTTTTGCGCTGCTCGCTCTCCCCATTTACTGTTAACCTTGTTCGACCACACAACAGAGAACACAGAACAGAGCAAAACAATGTGAAAACATGGAAATACAGACAGGGGGCAGCGTCTCTCCACATAAACACACTGCCACACAATAGAGCTCAACAGCCACGTGATGTAATTTGCCCCGGAAGTAAGTTCCACGTCCATTTTCTCCATACACATTTCGATAAATCCAATTATAAGAGTTTTAAAGCTCGAACCAAGCCAACAAGTCTTCCAGAGAATCTTGCATGACCATGACCAACAAAACTACAAAAGGAAACCAACATGGACGCAATAACCACTAATGCCACTGTACTCTGTTCAGAAGAAGAAAAACATAAAGCTGCTGTAAAAAGCCAGCAGCCATCATCACCCAATATAGTTTCACATCAGGAGCATCACAGCCTGATTTTCCTTCATATCCCCCATATTTTGTTTTTGCCAGTATGGATGTGAAATAGGTCTTAAATTGCATTCATAATGGTCTTAAAAAGTCTTCAATTGAACTGAACCTGCAGGAAGCCTGGAGAGAGCAGCTACATGTAATTGGGAGGCTAGATGAGACCGATCTGCAGAATTACCTGGAAATGGAAGGCAATGAAGATGACCAGAGGTTCACTTTTATAATAAAATTTTTCTTATCTAGTTGCACTAGTAAAACATCAGTTGTGTATTGCTGTAATATTTGTGGTGCTTTACAATGTATAAACTGTACTTTCTCCAACAGAGAGATATTGTGGCTGTTTCTGACAAGTTCAACCATTGTTGCTAGCTTCACAAAAGCCAGGTATGTCCTGTCTGTCTCTGTCTTAGGTCTCTTTCTCATATAAGCTGTTTGGTCTGCTTTAAACGCGCCAGAGTTCCTTTCCTCGGATAGTCCACTTCGTTTGGGGTGGTGTGAAAGTGCAAACGAACTCTGGGGCGGAACAAACAAGCGAACTCTGGTCCGCTTGAAAGCGTAGGTCTTGGTTGGCTTCCAAGTGAACCCTGGCGCGGTTCGTTTGTTGTGTGAAAGCAAACCGGACTAAACACAAGGGCAAATAGGAAGCGCCAGTGCATCTGATGCACTCATGATGCACTGCATGCGCTGCATCATGAGTGGAAGATGGTAGAAGGGAGAAAAACAAACACTGCGGCATGTTTGATTGTGCGGTTTTATTTGTGCTTGTATTTTTAGATAGTTAATTTGTAATTAATACTCTCCAATTCGAGTGGATGGTAGTCTATTGACAGTAGTCTTGTATTTGTAGTGTGTTTTGTACTTGTGTACATCTATTTTGGTCTGACGTGAAATGTGTCCTGCCAGATCACTCTTGAAAAAGAGACCTCGGTCTGAATGGGTTTTATTTTCTGGTTAAATAAAGGTTTGAATGAATGAATGTACAGAGAGGGCTGTTTGTCCTAGGGAGGACCTCACGTCCGTCTGTTCCATTAAGGAAGGGGGCGGGGCTAGGTAAAAAAGGCCAAAGCCAGGGATAGGAAGGTTGTAGATAGTCGGGATTTGAGGGGTGAGTAGGGGGAGTGGCTAGGGGGTGTGGGTGGTGGGAGGGGGTGTTGCGGGTCAATGAAGGGGACTAGAGAAAAGGGGCCGTAGCTAGTAGGGGTGTCACGATACACTAATTTCACGATACGATACACGATATTGGGTACACGATAACGATACGATACGATATTTTAACAATATTCTTTTTAAAGGGGCCATATTATGCATTTCTTAATTTTGTATCATATATATGTTGTTACAATCTTGGATGGTCATATTAAACATGGGCTAAGCTTCAAATAAATATGTCAAAGTGTTTTAATGTTACCCCCATGAACCCCCCCACCCGCCCTTGAACTCTCGTAGACGAGATGACATGGATTTATGCCGATTTTGTGCGAGAACCATAATTTTGGTGATGTCAGGTAGGACTTGTTACCCTGGCAACAAAGCGTTGCCGCAGCGCGCGCACGCCCTCTAGCCCCCACCCTAGCCCCCACCCTTCCCTGTGTTGACATTTCTCCAGTACACTGCCGCCGACCGACGGTAGCGCTGCTAATTTCCACTCGTCTCGGCCGTATCTGCCTTACACTTTCACACAAAACAAGGAGACGACTTGGAAGTGAGCCAGGATGTAGGACTGAAGTGGTAAGTTCTGAAAATATGTGTCTCATTCCAGCATCGGTGTACCTAGCAGCTAGGAAGCGCTAACGTTACTTACCGGCTGGGTAACGTTAGCACTTGCTATTAGCCTAGCAGCACAGCTGCCTTTCATAGACATGAACAACCGATGAATGACGAAGGCACACATTTTCAGAACTTGTAACGTTAGTCCAACTTGCTGACTTCTCCAAGTCCTCATTTTGGTTTGGTCCGTGTAGCCTTTGCTAGGAGAGGCACACTTATAGTCACAAGCATTTGGGGAGTTTGCTAACTAGCTTCATTAGCTGTTGTGTTGTGGCCATTAGCGGGCAGGGCGGGGAGCTGTAAAACAATTATATAAACGAGCAAGGGATTGTCAAAACGAATCTGACCATCGATAACAAACGTGACTTGGGCGTAACAAGCAAGGCTATCAATTGATATATCAACATCCCCGTAGCTATCTATCCCATACATGGGCAACATACGGCCCGCGGAATATGGAATATATTTCAATAATCTTTATGACTAAAAGACTAAAAGTAATCTGATGTGTAAGAAATGACTGTTCTAAATTGAAGTAGACATTTAAATAATTAACTTGTTGGTTTTGGATTTATTTAGCTTCAAGAGTGCATTTTTGTTCGTGTGACCCTCAACACAGGCTTTGAGAATCCCGGCCACTTACTGATACTTATGCTTAAATTAACCCACTCATATTCTGGTTTATTTTAAGAAAAACATTTCGGCTAGTGGAAATTCTAATTGGCTGGTAACTTTAAAATCTAGCAGCCATATTGGCAGGTGGTGAAAAAAGTTAATTTCAAGCCCTGCAGGGAGAGCAGGTGGTGACATAGGAGTGAGTGAAAAAAGGATCAAATATTGGTAGTTAAGACTGAATAATGACATCACAACTGTTAATTTAAAATGAGTTATTCCTCTAAACCTGGCTTCAAATGCCCCAAATTTTTCACGCTGCCGCCGTTCAGCCCTCAGCAAAATCTGGTAGCAAAGACATCATCAAAGTTGCCCATCCATGGGTTACGGCATGACAATATTTGTTCGGCCCCCGGCAACAATCTGGGTTTCTCATGTGGCCCCCCATGAAAAATAGTTGCCCACCCCTGATCTATCCCCTAGCTCCGCTCGGCCCGGGCTGTGCCGGGACATTTCCTTCGGCGGCTGGCCGAGCAGGGCATCCCTTACCGCGGCCAAACACAAAAACTCCTCGCGCTGCCCTCCTGCCTCCTGGAGTATTTTCCGGAGGGTGGGGGTTCAAGCACAGGACCTAAAACAGAGCGTTTCATACAGAGGCTGAACTGAAGGGGGCAGTGAGAGCCAGTACAAGATAAACTGAGTTTTTTCAACTATAAATGATGCAATAAGTTACTCTAGTGGAGGCCAACAATAAAATAATAATACATTATATTAGCAAAATATGGGCCCTTTAACAAAAGTAAATAATTTTTATGTATTTATTTATAATTTATTTAACCATGTGAGTCCCGTTGAAATCGAAACCTCTTTTCAAGGGAGCCCTGGGAAAATACTGGAAAAATAGTCTTTCATTTGAAATACACAAAATACAAAACAAATGCTGTTTTTGGAAATTGTTATTATAATAACTATAAAACAACATGGAAGATAATGCTTCTCTTGCAATAGAATGTGTCACACTGTCACAAACTAAATGTTCGTTGCATGGTGAAAGAAAAATAAAGTATACAATCTATTTCTTAACACATTCACTGCCAGCCTTTTTTTTTTACTGTAGGTAGCTTTTGCCAGAGGGTTTTTTTGAGGATTCTGGCTCATTTTACAAGAGCCGAGGATAATTTTCTGCTTGGACTTTGTGAACACAAAGTTCACAAAAGTACTAATAGAATGTGTGCTTTCTCTGTCTAAAAGAGTTAGTTTGTAGAGTTAGTAGTTATGTAGATATTAGCCGTTGAGTACAGCATGGTTTCAGCGTCTGAGACAAAAAGCTGAGATAATCGCAGTTTTGTGAAATTCAATCAAACAGTCACTTTAACCATTTATTTTTGGCATCAGTGAGACATCAGACATAAACAATATAGTTCTGAACAGTAATTTCCTCCATAGCAGCACCCGCACCCCCTCTCCTTCCAACTCCTCCCTCCGTGGGCGTGTCTGGTGGATTTCAGCAGCGTTTGTCAGTCACAAGCCAGTCTCTCCTGCCTGTCTGAGCAGCAGCAGCCTCCCTCTCTG
Organism: Poromitra crassiceps; assembly: GCF_964638095.1. Lineage (NCBI taxonomy): Eukaryota > Metazoa > Chordata > Actinopteri > Beryciformes > Melamphaidae > Poromitra > Poromitra crassiceps. The sequence continues at coordinate 1,575,643 of NC_139638.1, read as the reverse complement.
GCGGCCCCTCGTCGGCGAGCGTGGATGTGGCTTAATCCTTTCTTGGATTTTCGGTTGAGAGCTTTGACGAAGCCTTGTGCGACTCTAGGCTTTATGCTGCGCGCTTCAAAGTGTGCTTTCCACCCAGTCCACCTTTGGAACCCCCCACCGCCGTGCGCCCGTGTGAAAGGTTTTCGCCTACAGTATGAGAATGAGGCTCGTTCGCTTCTGGGTCCTCGGTTGAGCTCAGCTGGAATGCGTGCGTTTCTGGCCTTTCTGCGGTGTTTCAAAGTGTGTTTCACTCATGATCTATTATGCAAATTTGCAATCCCCCACAGCCAGGACCCAGGCGAAAGCGAAAGCGTTTTCGCCCCATCCATTTTCATGATAATGGCTTCCATGCTGCTGTCTTGGCTTGCTTGGCTCTCAATAGTCTGAGCACCGTCGCCACTCAGTGGGTCGGCGGAATAGATTGCACACGCCCGGCGGCTCTAACACTATAATAGGAGATGCAAAAGGGCCAGATCAACGATCCACCGTCAAAAAAAAAAAATCGATTCTGAAAACGTGTTAACACGTTAAGTGCCATAGCCGAGATAATTCGTCTTACATAATCCAACGCTTGAGTGCCAGAGCCGAAATAACTCGTCTTACATAAACATTTTTTTTTTTTGACGGTGGGACATCAATCAACAACTTTTACATCTTCGAGATCACTATTGGAGCAAGAGAATGTGTATAATCTATTTTACCGACCCACTAAGTGTTGACAGTGCTCCCCCAGACGAGCGAAATCAAAGAAAAAACTGCCGCGGGAGCAAGCCATTCAAGGAAATGGCGAGGCGATTTTACAGTAATCCATTCCACACTTGTCTTGCCCGAGAGCGGCCGCGCAGGCAGCCGCACACAGAGAGCGGAGAGCGATTTGCAAAATAGATTATAGGTGAAACACACTTTGAAACACCTCAGAAAGGCCAGAATCAACATCTGCCCATCGCCCACGCATTCCCCGGCCCATCTTGACTCGCACAAGGAGCGTCCGCACGCAGGCAAGCAGGCAGGCAGGCACGCAGGCAGGCAGGCAGGCAGCAGCAATGCGCTTCTGACACGCCCGCTGTAGAGCCAGGAGGAAGGAGGAGAAGACACACGGAGGGAGGAGTTTGAATGAGAGGGGTGTTTCCTGTTGTTATGGAGGAAATTACTGTTCAAAACTATTGTTTAGAATGTCTGACGGTCTTACTGATGCCAAAAATGAATGGTTAAAGTGACTGTTCTGTCGAATTTCACAAAAAGCCATTTATCTCTGAATAAATTTCCAGACGCTGAAACCATGCTGTACTCAACGGCTAATATCTACATAACTACTAACTCTGCAAACTAACTCTTTTAGACAGAGAAAGCACACATTCTATTAGTTATTTTTAGATGATTGGTGTTCATGAATTCTTAACAGAAAATAATCCTCGGCTCTTGTAAAATGAGCCAGAATCCTCAAAAAAAAACCTGGCACAACTTACCTACAGGATGAAAAAATGGCTGGCACTCAATGTGTTAACACGTCGTTGGCAGTCAACAGCTGGATTCTGAAAACGTGTTAACAAGTCCTTGGCAGTGAACGTGTTAAATAACTCATGCTCAATGGTCCCTAAACCTATGTAATCTTATGTACCCCTTGAGCTGTTTTGCCATGCCAGTAGTAGTCTACCCCCTCACTCATGCGTGTTGATTCTGCTAAATTTGTTCTATTATTATTCAGGAGCAAAACATTTTTTTTTTTTTTTTTTTGCATCGTCATTTTTTTCTGACGATACATATCGTGACGTTTTGATATCGTGATATATCGTGCGACGAAATATCGTGACACCCCTAGTAGCTAGGAGTAGTTGTATAGGATACTTACCCCACCAGGCAGTGAGAGAAACGCCAAAATTCGAGGGGGCGGAGTTTAGGGCACCTACGTCATCAAAGGGGCGTGGCTTCTTTTTTTGTGAAAAGTCATTTTTTCACTACTTCCTCAAAGGGCACCTCTGTATTTCGCCCTGTGTAAATCATTTTCTTGTGAAAAGTGTTTTTTTTCAGTACTTCTGCAAAGGGCACTTCTGTTTTTTAAATCACTTTTCTTGGAAAAAGCTTTATTCCACTTGTTCTCCAAAGGGCACTTCTGCATTTCCTCCATATCAGTTAGACCATCTTGTGGGTGTTGCAATATTGTGCGCATCACACAGACAGCCTGACAGCGTGTATAAAGCCACCGTGTCAGCCAGAGCAAAGTTTTGATCTCGGCCAAAATGCATTTTGGCCCATTTTAGGATCTGAGACTAATATTTTGTTAACAGCGGAGACCATTTTCACTGTCTCAATCAATCTCTGACTCACCCCCACCCCCAGGCTTCCAATGCCAGCCCATCCCACCCCATCCCCCACGTTTTATTTGTCTATTACCACGGCCGGTGTTCTGTCGATTTCACAATCGATTTCACAATCACCTCAGTTATAAATATAAACTTGTTTGTTTTTGACCGTCAAGCGGGTGTTCCCGACAACAAGTAACACCCCTTGAAAGCTACGAATAGCGGGGAGATCAGGGGGCGTTCCCGGCAGCACGTAACGCCCCTTTGAAAGCTATGAATAGCTGCTTGCTCACGTATTTCTCTGACTCACCCATAGAGCCCCCACAGTTTTTTCCTCCCATGCCCCACTTATATGTATGTACAATACAATGTACAATGTATCCACCATTCAAATATTCCATAATTGCATGTTGTACATGCAAATATTCCATAATTGCATGTTGTGTAGGCTATCTTAGCTAGTATAGCCTACTAATGTATTCCCAAGGCTATTCTGTAGATTCCCTACGCGCAACACACACACACACACACACACACACACACACACACACACACACCCACCCACCCACCCACTCACACACACACACACAGACAGACATATTCACAGCCAGCCCCCAAACACAGCCACAAACATAGCGCGCGTTAGATTGTGGGCAGGTTTTCTCATTGAAACATTCCAGATCACATCCCAGGTCACAGATTTTTCCCACTCCGGATCCAATTGTGACATCACCATGATGTTTTTTTGATAGGCTATAAGCCTATTAAGCTTTGAATTAAATATGATCAATACAGATTGAGGTTTCAATTTCAGGTTTGAATTGAAAACGAATGAATACAGACTGGTGTATGACTATGTCGTTTAACCGACCCTCAAACAGACCAGAGTTCCCCCACTCTGGATCCAATTGTGATGTGACGTCGCATCACCATGATAATTTTGATCACTAGTGTGTTTCAACATTGTGTTTTTGGAGATTACTTAGGCTATATGCTACGCGATATTAGTTATCTACAATGTTATGTGATGACTACTAGAGTTTGTACCCATGCGAACTACGTTGCTTTGCGTCGTAAAATGTTGGCACCATAGGTGACATGAGTTAACATGTTCTAAATGCAGTTCTCTGCCTGAAATGCTACTAATCAAATGGTTTGTTACAATCCTATGTAGGCTGTAAGACGAACAACCCCATTCTCTTGGTACAAGCAGACCCCGGATATCCGCGACCTACGGGTATTATTTCAAAATATGGATTGAATATGAATCTTGGAACGTGAACAAACATCTTAACAACCCAACAAAACTCATTGTTTTTATTTTACGTATTTTATATGATTATTTTAATAGTAACCAACTAGTCCTCTACACAGAATTGGTTAATTTACTGTGAGACTTTATGTTTTGTAGACAAGCACCAAGTATATATAATAATAATAATAATGGTATATAATAATAATAATCTTTGTAATACAATTGTTATAAAATTAAAATGTATATCACATGTACAATATGTTTGTTGTATATATTACAACTTATTTCAACTTTGCCTCTCCTCTCCAAATAGTGTAGTAGCCGTACCGTACCCCACTGCAGCTGCTACCATTACGTATGGCTAATGTTTAATTGTATGTCTAATAAGATACATGCTATTTACACCTGTATGTCAAATACGTCGAATTTAAAATGTTTAAGCACGTCTAATGTATACACATGACATGTGCATCTATGTGCAGTGAATATGCCACTGTCTCAGACTTGTCTTATCACTATACTGCCTTATTGCTTATTGTTGGTTATTGGTGCTTATTGCCATATTGCTTATTGTTTTTACACTCACGCCTTGATATATTTGTACTATGTTGTAAACATAGCCCACAGCACAATATTTTCACACGTGATACCTGTACCATGGAGTGACAATAAAAATCTTGAATCTTGAATCTTCTCCCCTCCTCTCTTCTCCTCCCCATACAAGCCTATAGATGATGGGATTTCAGACACTGTGACTTTTGTTACAATATTAGCGACAATAATAGTACCTTTCTAAAATAACATTTCAACAAAGCATTTCACCAGGCAACACAATATATATATATATATATATATATATATATATATAGACAACGACTATTAATAGTATATAGTAATAATAAAGTCTATGATAAATGGCAATAGTATGACATACATAATTATTTAATTAGTTTGAGGTATGGTAATAATATAGTTCATGATAATACCGCAGTGTAATAATCTATAGTATCTATTAATAATGACAATGGTATGATAATTTACAGTATATAATAATAATAATAATGACGTGAGGAACGGATGAGTGGTTATTAGGAAAGTGATTTGGTGAGTAGTGTGACGGGTTTTTGGGTAAAAAAAAAAAAGAGTTCTGGAGTCTGGATACGTGTGTTTTTGAGTGATCTGTATTGCCTACAGGGAGGAAGGGGGGGGCGAACAGGTGATGAACGAGGGCGTAGTGTCTCTGAGAATATTCGTGCAACTCCCCTATCAGCAGAGCGTTGCAACATGATGTTTTCGAACACAGGGGTAAAAAGTTTTAACCATAGACAAATGTAATTAGAGCATTTAACAACTAGTTGTTAAATGCCCACGGGATAACGCATCACGCGTCCGCGACACGACTGGGGACCCCCAGAGTCATCAATGACAGGAAACTCCTCCCTTTATAAGTCAGTAGGGATGGTCAGGTGAGTACCATCACAAGACCTTGCTGTCAGTTTTTTTTTGAGACAGCCGGTGGAGAGCAAACACGCACCATTTTTTGATCTCAATCAAATACAAAACTGAACATGGATTTCAAAGGTAAGAATTGATTTCTGTTTTTTTAATATTGTTTAATTAGACTATCCATTTAATATATATATATATATATATATATATATATATATATATATATATATATATATATATATATATATTATAATTAAGATCCATTGTCTCGTTTTGTGTATTGTTATATTAACAAAAACATCAATAAAACAGCTTTTTACAGTTATACTCCGGAGACCAGACTGGTGGATACCAGGCGTTCAGATGAATACGGCATATTTTCAGACGGGGCCCGTCAGAACAGAAACAGCCTAAATCGAGGTTCCATATTAGTTGATATAACCAACAGGCCTACCGGGTGAGTGTGTTTGGTTGTTTACATATTTAACATATAGTTTGTTTAGAAAAAAATGAACATAGGTAAACATATTTCTGACATGTTTTTTTGAAATGCTGTTTTTTACCCCCCGCAGAACGGGTTCTCACACAGGTGAATTGTTATTTCATCACAAACCTCTTCAAAGCCTCTCGCCATTGCACTCAACGAAGACAGACACCCACCACTATAGAGGAAAGCCACTCGATTTACATAGATACACCCCGGATCCCCCCAAACAACACCCATCTGATAACATCACAGCTGATGACATCGGACAGGACCCAAATGATTTTGCAGATTTCATCGACCATATGTGAGTACCAGCCATAATTCAGATATAACAACCATCATTATATATATATATATATATATATATATAGGCTATATGTATTTTTCGAGATAGGCCTATATCCAACGCTATTTTTCTCTTTGTTTTAAAGACTGCTGATGGACCCCGACATCTACGCTCTGAATCCTAGCCTCGACGAATGGCAGCCTTCAGCAGCAACAACAACACCTACTTTATCGTTGAATGAGAGCATAACGCTCGGGGGGCAAACACTTTTAACTTGGTTAGAGGCGGCACCAGAGACCACCGAACAACACATGACCCAGGAAGGAGAGGAATCTGTCACACCCTCTGATGACACCATCAACAACAACAACATTCATTACACATGGCTGGATTCGGAGGCACAGATTATCGACCACAGCGAAGAGGACCACAAAGAGGAATCAACCACGCCCCCGCCCCTCACCATCAACAGCCCACTGGCATTCGACGAGAACGCACAGAGCCCAACCTCGCCTCATCAACCTCGCGAGAAGACTCACCAGCCCTCAGGTATGCCAACGCCAAGCGGAGTGGAGGGGTAACAGAACGTCCTATGAGAGTATACGAGACGGTGTGGGACCTATATGATGATCTGAGGGTCGCTAGAGGCTGGACAGGAGCATGCGTAGTCTGCGCAATGCGCACTATCTGTCCAGAGTGTGAAGGGAACTTGGACGGCGACCAAGAAAGGCACGAAGCAGAGGATGAGACATCAAAGATGACTCACCAGCCCACAGGTATGTCTACGCCAAGGGGGAGGAGAGGCGTAACAGCACGCCCTATGAAAATGTACGAGACATTATGGGACCTATATGATGATCTGAGGGTCGGCAGAGGCTGGACAGGTGTGTGCGCCGTCTGCGACGTCCACACTAACTGCCCAGAGTGTGAATGGAACATGGGCGGTGACCAAGACCAAGACCAAGAAAGGCACGATGCAGAGGATGAGACATCAAACAGCTCTGTGGTGACATTAAAGGGAGAACGAAAACGAAAACGACAGACAACGGACGATGAGAGGGAGCAGCTCGGAATGAGACCGTTAGTGATGCTGCGCAGGCTTACACCCAGCGACCTACGCAGGCTTTCATCTCGCGACACACGCAGACCCAGAAAGGCTGCGGAAAAGACACGTAAGCTTAACCGAGAGAGGCGGTTTAAGAGGTCTAAGACCACACTGATTGATGGTTTTTGTAATGCCGAAGAGTGTTACATGTCTTTTTGACCGATGAAGGCCTGTGCAAATTCTTGGGTGAAAAGTGCCACTCAAAGAAATTAAAAAAGAATCAACAACAATGACATCTTATAACACCGGTAGCATGTGTTTGCTAGTCTGTTATTAATCATGGATGTTTTTGTTTATTATTATTATTATTTTTGGTGCCATCATTGTTTTTTTTTGTCAGGCATAGAATCAATGTTTAAACAGTAAACAGTTTATGACAAGTGGTGTCAGCATGTTATGTTACACAAGACGTGTTATGGTACATATATAATGTGTAATAGCATTCTGTGATGATCACAAGTCATAATTTTTATGGTAAATGAAATTGGTAAATTGGTTAAGCAAAGCAAGTAATGCTTTGGCAATGTAGTTTGTAAGATGTATTTTACAAGATATTTTCTGATATTTGATTATATTAACTTATTATTTATATTATTATTCTAATTATCATCTACTATTATTCTAATTATTATATTAGTATATTATTATTATTATTATTAGAGGTTATTATGTATATTTACTATACATATTAAAGTATAGATGATTGTTTTACCCACCTTATCAAAACAAATGTACACCATGTTAAAGTTTTTAAATAAAGTCAAGTCAAGTCAAATCCAACAGGTCTTAATGTCAATTAATTTAGCTTTAACCTGTTTTGAAACACACACACACACCCACACAATGACCCCTCTCATATATACATAACTGCCTAACGTAGTGATTACTACACAGAAGTAACTTTAGGTCCACCATTTGCTATTTGCTTCAAACATATTTTGGATCAGTTTGTAACTCTAACCATTTCTAACAATTTCTAGACAGTGAATTTACACAAGCACTTGAGTGAAATTCATGTGAATTCAATGTGAACATACATGAACTGTGATTGAATGAACGTAGATTGTCAGATTTGTATACCAAACCCTTATCCTGGTGCCTACAAGGGTCGTCTATAACACTAATGTCAGTCACTATGTGTTACATTATTGGGGGTGGTCTCATAGACCTGGCACAAAAGTACATACATACATGTTAGTTAGTCATAATAGTCAAACATGGTTTTATCATGTTCTGACTTGCTGAAATGTGTGCTGCATATATACATGTTAGTTACACATAATAGCCAAACAGGGGTTTTCATGGTCTGATGTGTCGAAATGTTTTACACGTCACGTAAAACAGTTTTTAAAACGGTTAATTAGCCTCCACAATGTGTAATTTCAGGTGATTGTAAGTTATTGCATAGTTGCAATCTTTCATACTTGCATACTTTCAAGCGGGTTGAGTTAAAAACAGACTGTATAGTGTGAGGGGCAGAATGATAAACAAAGTTGTATCATACACCCAATGGACAATAATCATATAATTTCCCCCAGTCATTACCGACCTGACTGATAATAGTCTGGCCCAGAGGTGTAGTGCTATCTTGAGAAGTGAGGGAACGCACCTATTTGCGGAACACCCCCCTCCCCCAGCACACGCACAGGTACCCCCGCACGCATACACACTACACTGACACACACACACATAATTTATTGTGTCCTATAGACACTGCAGAAGTAGCCCATGACAGAGTCAGTTATCACAAACAGCTAAGCTAAACAAGTCTCAAGCATCATACAAGTTACACAAGGCTACATAATTGAGCATTTGTTACGGCGGATTGCAATTTGCATCGCCAGAATTCGCCGTACCAAATGCTCAATTATGTAGCCTTGTGTAACTTGTATGATGCTTGAGACTTGTTTAGCTTAGCTGTTTGTGATAACTGACTCTGTCATGGGCTACTTCTGCAGTGTCTATAGGACACAATAAATTATGTGTGTGTGTGTCAGTGTAGTGTGTATGCGTGCGGGGGTACCTGTGCGTGTGCTGGGGGAGGGGGGTGTTCCGCAAATAGGTGCGTTCCCTCACTTCTCAAGATAGCACTACACCTCTGGGCCAGACTATTATCAGTCAGGTCGGTAATGACTGGGGGAAATTATATGATTATTGTCCATTGGGTGTATGATACAACTTTGTTTATCATTCTGCCCCTCACACTATACAGTCTGTTTTTAACTCAACCCGCTTGTAAGTATGCAAGTATGAAAGATTGCAACTATGCAATAACTTACAATCACCTGAAATTACACATTGTGGAGGCTAATTAACCGTTTTAAAAACTGTTTTACGTGACGTGTAAAACATTTCGACACATCAGACCATGAAAACCCCTGTTTGGCTATTATGTGTAACTAACATGTATATATGCAGCACACATTTCAGCAAGTCAGAACATGATAAAACCATGTTTGACTATTATGACTAACTAACATGTATGTATGTACTTTTGTGCCAGGTCTATGAGACCACCCCCAATAATGTAACACATAGTGACTGACATTAGTGTTATAGACGACCCTTGTAGGCACCAGGATAAGGGTTTGGTATACAAATCTGACAATCTACGTTCATTCAATCACAGTTCATGTATGTTCACATTGAATTCACATGAATTTCACTCAAGTGCTTGTGTAAATTCACTGTCTAGAAATTGTTAGAAATGGTTAGAGTTACAAACTGATCCAAAATATGTTTGAAGCAAATAGCAAATGGTGGACCTAAAGTTACTTCTGTGTAGTAATCACTACGTTAGGCAGTTATGTATATATGAGAGGGGTCATTGTGTGGGTGTGTGTGTGTGTTTCAAAACAGGTTAAAGCTAAATTAATTGACATTAAGACCTGTTGGATTTGACTTGACTTGACTTTATTTAAAAACTTTAACATGGTGTACATTTGTTTTGATAAGGTGGGTAAAACAATCATCTATACTTTAATATGTATAGTAAATATACATAATAACCTCTAATAATAATAATAATAATATACTAATATAATAATTAGAATAATAGTAGATGATAATTAGAATAATAATATAAATAATAAGTTAATATAATCAAATATCAGAAAATATCTTGTAAAATACATCTTACAAACTACATTGCCAAAGCATTACTTGCTTTGCTTAACCAATTTACCAATTTCATTTACCATAAAACTTATGACTTGTGATCATCACAGAATGCTATTACACATTATATATGTACCATAACACGTCTTGTGTAACATAACATGCTGACACCACTTGTCATAAACTGTTTACTGTTTAAACATTGATTCTATGCCTGACAAAAAAAAACAATGATGGCACCAAAAATAATAATAATAATAAACAAAAACATCCATGATTAATAACAGACTAGCAAACACATGCTACCGGTGTTATAAGATGTCATTGTTGTTGATTCTTTTTTAATTTCTTTGAGTGGCACTTTTCACCCAAGAATTTGCACAGGCCTTCATCGGTCAAAAAGACATGTAACACTCTTCGGCATTACAAAAACCATCAATCAGTGTGGTCTTAGACCTCTTAAACCGCCTCTCTCGGTTAAGCTTACGTGTCTTTTCCGCAGCCTTTCTGGGTCTGCGTGTGTCGCGAGATGAAAGCCTGCGTAGGTCGCTGGGTGTAAGCCTGCGCAGCATCACTAACGGTCTCATTCCGAGCTGCTCCCTCTCATCGTCCGTTGTCTGTCGTTTTCGTTTTCGTTCTCCCTTTAATGTCACCACAGAGCTGTTTGATGTCTCATCCTCTGCATCGTGCCTTTCTTGGTCTTGGTCTTGGTCACCGCCCATGTTCCATTCACACTCTGGGCAGTTAGTGTGGACGTCGCAGACGGCGCACACACCTGTCCAGCCTCTGCCGACCCTCAGATCATCATATAGGTCCCATAATGTCTCGTACATTTTCATAGGGCGTGCTGTTACGCCTCTCCTCCCCCTTGGCGTAGACATACCTGTGGGCTGGTGAGTCATCTTTGATGTCTCATCCTCTGCTTCGTGCCTTTCTTGGTCGCCGTCCAAGTTCCCTTCACACTCTGGACAGATAGTGCGCATTGCGCAGACTACGCATGCTCCTGTCCAGCCTCTAGCGACCCTCAGATCATCATATAGGTCCCACACCATCTCGTATACTCTCATAGGACGTTCTGTTACCCCTCCACTCCACCTTGGCGTTGGCATACCTGAGGGCTGGTGAGTCTTCTCGCGAGGTTGATGAGGCGAGGTTGGGCTCTGTGCGTTCTCGTCGAATGCCAGTGGGCTGTTGATGGTGAGGGGCGGGGGCGTGGTTGATTCCTCTTTGTGGTCCTCTTCGCTGTGGTCGATAATCTGTGCCTCCGAATCCAGCCATGTGTAATGAATGTTGTTGTTGTTGATGGTGTCATCAGAGGGTGTGACAGATTCCTCTCCTTCCTGGGTCATGTGTTGTTCGGTGGTCTCTGGTGCCGCCTCTAACCAAGTTAAAAGTGTTTGCCCCCCGAGCGTTATGCTCTCATTCAACGATAAAGTAGGTGTTGTTGTTGCTGCTGAAGGCTGCCATTCGTCGAGGCTAGGATTCAGAGCGTAGATGTCGGGGTCCATCAGCAGTCTTTAAAACAAAGAGAAAAATAGCGTTGGATATAGGCCTATCTCGAAAAATACATATAGCCTATATATATATATATATATATATATATAATGATGGTTGTTATATCTGAATTATGGCTGGTACTCACATATGGTCGATGAAATCTGCAAAATCATTTGGGTCCTGTCCGATGTCATCAGCTGTGATGTTATCAGATGGGTGTTGTTTGGGGGGATCCGGGGTGTATCTATGTAAATCGAGTGGCTTTCCTCTATAGTGGTGGGTGTCTGTCTTCGTTGAGTGCAATGGCGAGAGGCTTTGAAGAGGTTTGTGATGAAATAACAATTCACCTGTGTGAGAACCCGTTCTGCGGGGGGTAAAAAACAGCATTTCAAAAAAACATGTCAGAAATATGTTTACCTATGTTCATTTTTTTCTAAACAAACTATATGTTAAATATGTAAACAACCAAACACACTCACCCGGTAGGCCTGTTGGTTATATCAACTAATATGGAACCTCGATTTAGGCTGTTTCTGTTCTGACGGGCCCCGTCTGAAAATATGCCGTATTCATCTGAACGCCTGGTATCCACCAGTCTGGTCTCCGGAGTATAGCTGTAAAAAGCTGTTTTATTGATGTTTTTGTTAATATAACAATACACAAAACGAGACAATGGATCTTAATTATATATATATATATATATATATATATATATATATATATATATATATATATATATATATATATATATATATATTAAATGGATAGTCTAATTAAACAATATTAAAAAAACAGAAATCAATTCTTACCTTTGAAATCCATGTTCAGTTTTGTATTTGATTGAGATCAAAAAATGGTGCGTGTTTGCTCTCCACCGGCTGTCTCAAAAAAAAACTGACAGCAAGGTCTTGTGATGGTACTCACCTGACCATCCCTACTGACTTATAAAGGGAGGAGTTTCCTGTCATTGATGACTCTGGGGGTCCCCAGTCGTGTCGCGGACGCGTGATGCGTTATCCCGTGGGCATTTAACAACTAGTTGTTAAATGCTCTAATTACATTTGTCTATGGTTAAAACTTTTTACCCCTGTGTTCGAAAACATCATGTTGCAACGCTCTGCTGATAGGGGAGTTGCACGAATATTCTCAGAGACACTACGCCCTCGTTCATCACCTGTTCGCCCCCCCTTCCTCCCTGTAGGCAATACAGATCACTCAAAAACACACGTATCCAGACTCCAGAACTCTTTTTTTTTTTTACCCAAAAACCCGTCACACTACTCACCAAATCACTTTCCTAATAACCACTCATCCGTTCCTCACGTCATTATTATTATTATTATATACTGTAAATTATCATACCATTGTCATTATTAATAGATACTATAGATTATTACACTGCGGTATTATCATGAACTATATTATTACCATACCTCAAACTAATTAAATAATTATGTATGTCATACTATTGCCATTTATCATAGACTTTATTATTACTATATACTATTAATAGTCGTTGTCTATATATATATATATATATATATATATATATATATATATATATATATATATATATATATATATATATATATATATATTGTGTTGCCTGGTGAAATGCTTTGTTGAAATGTTATTTTAGAAAGGTACTATTATTGTCGCTAATATTGTAACAAAAGTCACAGTGTCTGAAATCCCATCATCTATAGGCTTGTATGGGGAGGAGAAGAGAGGAGGGGAGAAGATTCAAGATTCAAGATTTTTATTGTCACTCCATGGTACAGGTATCACGTGTGAAAATATTGTGCTGTGGGCTATGTTTACAACATAGTACAAATATATCAAGGCGTGAGTGTAAAAACAATAAGCAATATGGCAATAAGCACCAATAACCAACAATAAGCAATAAGGCAGTATAGTGATAAGACAAGTCTGAGACAGTGGCATATTCACTGCACATAGATGCACATGTCATGTGTATACATTAGACGTGCTTAAACATTTTAAATTCGATGTATTTGACATACAGGTGTAAATAGCATGTATCTTATTAGACATACAATTAAACATTAGCCATACGTAATGGTAGCAGCTGCAGTGGGGTACGGTACGGCTACTACACTATTTGGAGAGGAGAGGCAAAGTTGAAATAAGTTGTAATATATACAACAAACATATTGTACATGTGATATACATTTTAATTTTATAACAATTGTATTACAAAGATTATTATTATTATATACCATTATTATTATTATTATATATACTTGGTGCTTGTCTACAAAACATAAAGTCTCACAGTAAATTAACCAATTCTGTGTAGAGGACTAGTTGGTTACTATTAAAATAATCATATAAAATACGTAAAATAAAAACAATGAGTTTTGTTGGGTTGTTAAGATGTTTGTTCACGTTCCAAGATTCATATTCAATCCATATTTTGAAATAATACCCGTAGGTCGCGGATATCCGGGGTCTGCTTGTACCAAGAGAATGGGGTTGTTCGTCTTACAGCCTACATAGGATTGTAACAAACCATTTGATTAGTAGCATTTCAGGCAGAGAACTGCATTTAGAACATGTTAACTCATGTCACCTATGGTGCCAACATTTTACGACGCAAAGCAACGTAGTTCGCATGGGTACAAACTCTAGTAGTCATCACATAACATTGTAGATAACTAATATCGCGTAGCATATAGCCTAAGTAATCTCCAAAAACACAATGTTGAAACACACTAGTGATCAAAATTATCATGGTGATGCGACGTCACATCACAATTGGATCCAGAGTGGGGGAACTCTGGTCTGTTTGAGGGTCGGTTAAACGACATAGTCATACACCAGTCTGTATTCATTCGTTTTCAATTCAAACCTGAAATTGAAACCTCAATCTGTATTGATCATATTTAATTCAAAGCTTAATAGGCTTATAGCCTATCAAAAAAACATCATGGTGATGTCACAATTGGATCCGGAGTGGGAAAAATCTGTGACCTGGGATGTGATCTGGAATGTTTCAATGAGAAAACCTGCCCACAATCTAACGCGCGCTATGTTTGTGGCTGTGTTTGGGGGCTGGCTGTGAATATGTCTGTCTGTGTGTGTGTGTGTGAGTGGGTGGGTGGGTGTGTGTGTGTGTGTGTGTGTGTGTGTGTGTGTGTGTGTGTGTGTGTTGCGCGTAGGGAATCTACAGAATAGCCTTGGGAATACATTAGTAGGCTATACTAGCTAAGATAGCCTACACAACATGCAATTATGGAATATTTGCATGTACAACATGCAATTATGGAATATTTGAATGGTGGATACATTGTACATTGTATTGTACATACATATAAGTGGGGCATGGGAGGAAAAAACTGTGGGGGCTCTATGGGTGAGTCAGAGAAATACGTGAGCAAGCAGCTATTCATAGCTTTCAAAGGGGCGTTACGTGCTGCCGGGAACGCCCCCTGATCTCCCCGCTATTCGTAGCTTTCAAGGGGTGTTACTTGTTGTCGGGAACACCCGCTTGACGGTCAAAAACAAACAAGTTTATATTTATAACTGAGGTGATTGTGAAATCGATTGTGAAATCGACAGAACACCGGCCGTGGTAATAGACAAATAAAACGTGGGGGATGGGGTGGGATGGGCTGGCATTGGAAGCCTGGGGGTGGGGGTGAGTCAGAGATTGATTGAGACAGTGAAAATGGTCTCCGCTGTTAACAAAATATTAGTCTCAGATCCTAAAATGGGCCAAAATGCATTTTGGCCGAGATCAAAACTTTGCTCTGGCTGACACGGTGGCTTTATACACGCTGTCAGGCTGTCTGTGTGATGCGCACAATATTGCAACACCCACAAGATGGTCTAACTGATATGGAGGAAATGCAGAAGTGCCCTTTGGAGAACAAGTGGAATAAAGCTTTTTCCAAGAAAAGTGATTTAAAAAACAGAAGTGCCCTTTGCAGAAGTACTGAAAAAAAACACTTTTCACAAGAAAATGATTTACACAGGGCGAAATACAGAGGTGCCCTTTGAGGAAGTAGTGAAAAAATTACTTTTCACAAAAAAAGAAGCCACGCCCCTTTGATGACGTAGGTGCCCTAAACTCCGCCCCCTCGATTTTGCCGTTTCTCTCACTGCCTGGTGGGGTAAGTATCCTATACAACTACTGCTAGGGATAGGACGATCATAGGAAGTCGGGGTTCCAGAGGTGGGTAGGGGGACTGGCTGGGGGGATGTGGGTGGTTTAGGCATAGGGTAGGGGTAGGACCATCTTCCATGCTGAAAATGATTAGCCGTGTGGTTGAGGTACCCCCAAACATTGCCTAAAGTGCCATAAGGGTGAATGTCCACACCACTGCACCGTGGGCTTCAAGGTACTGTATTTGTGCTTGTATGAGTCAGACATGGATGTAGACTGCAACTTGACTTGTTGGTGGAGGCATACAACCACGATGTGGTATTAGTATTTTTTCTCTCTCTCATGCTGTGCCTTGGGTCTTTGTCTTATCAGCGGGCTTCCACCAGACCCAGGTGCCTTAACTGTGGACCTTGAGGCTGGTGTCCGATTTTTGGACCAGTTGCTGAAAATACAGTGGATCAAGCAATCAGTTAAGAACAGCCTTTACATTTTCACATTATGCACATATGTCATGTATTGAGTCAATGATTAAAAGTTAAACAAACTAATCCTCCTGTCATGTGGCGACCCGTAAGAAACACTCATTTCCATAATTACAAGGCAATGAATGCATGTGTTTTAAATGTTGTTGTCTTATCTCATTGTTCTCTTTTTCATATAGGCAAACAGGTCATTGGTAGTGCTAGTGGGACATCTTTTCGAATCAGGACCTGTCCTGAAATCACCAGAGATCTACATGATTCTGCTGTCGTGCTCCCTTCTTCAAGAGGACCGTGTCATGAAGACAGTGTTGCCCTTGGCAATCAGTATTCTGCAGATGAATGAGAAGAGCCTGGCAACATTACGTAAACAACTCTTAAAGTTTTCACTTCAGAGGTTTAGTGAGGAATGTGTAAGAGGTTAGGCTTAGTGCTGTTTACAATACCACAGTACCTTCTGCAGGGAAAATGAATATGGAGTGTGGCCATGCAAAATCACCAATATAATGCTGAGATTTGGATCCTCCCCTTTTTTTTTTTAACTTGAATTAAAAGCTTACCTGGAACATGATGTGCTAAATAATGTTCATGGAAGCTATCAAAACCAGTTTTATTATCATACACCGTGTGTGTGTGTGTGTGTGTGTGTGTGTGTGTGTGTGTGTGTGTGTGTGTGTGTGTGTGCGTGTGCATGTGCGTGTGTGTTGTTTCTGCAGGAGGCTGGTGGTCTTCCCTGGCGCCCTCCATCATGACCAAGCACATCATGGTGTTCAAAAAGGCGCTGGCCGTCATGCTCAGAAACCCCGCTGTGCAAACTCGCTCTCCTGCGGTCAGAATGCTGATGGACATCCTCAAGATGCTCTACAAGGTCAGATAGATAGATAGATAGATAGATAGATAGATAGATAGATATATAGATAGATAGATAGATAGATAGATAGATAGATAGATAGATAGATACATCGATGGATAGACACACTTTCAGTCTGGGATCAATTAAGAAATCATATTACTTATTCTGGGACTCGTCCTTTGCCGGCCATAAATGCAGAATTTGGCCCACAACATTTTGTCCATCATTGGTCAAACATTTTATGACTAGATGATATTTGAAAATATGTCCAAATTAATTTTAATTAAATTGTAAATGTAAATTAGTGAATGAAATTTAAAGTCGAGCTGAAACGCCATTTGCACCCTTATCGTGACGTATTTCCGAGTGAAATAGAGAGGTGGGACATAGCGTTTGGAGGAGTTTGATTTGACCGTTGAAAGGTGGGCGTGTCTGGGACGAGGGACTGACTGAATGTGAGACGAGTGCCCTGCAGTGCCAGTCCGATACATAATGTATTTTCCGGACAAATCTTAAACCTACCGGTCACGTTTCAATAACTATGTTTACAAACACAGTATAATGTAAATACAGCGCTGTGCACTGTTCACTGCGCCGAGCCCCAGAGCAGAGAACTGGTTGGCGGTTGCCCCCGGGCAGACAGCCCCTTCCTAGCTGGGGGAGAGTGCTGGCTGCTGGTCTTGAAGTGGGCCGTGGTAAATAGCGATATTCCTGGAATGGTAGTTAACGAGCCAATTACATGTCCTTTGCATTCATGGGATAGCAAAGTTTGCCCATATAGGCAGCCATGTTGCAAGCATTCCTACTTGGAATTTTCTTCTAGTCATGAAGATTGATTAACAGTTGTCATGTTATATTAGTGGTTGAAATTAGTAGTACAGTACCAGCTGATTGTAGATTTATGTTTTACATGAAGAAAACATGGTTGAATTTTGATAGAAAAATCCAAAGAAATATAATTTTTGTGAATGTTTAGGCGTACATTGTTAAATAGCTGCACTCTATGACCAGGGATGTGATCTAAAATAAGTCATTTTTCATTTCAGCTTGATTTTACTATATTTTATGCAAGTTAATCTGTGTTTTTTTCACAGGCAAACAAAATTGGAAAGCAAGTACCGCTGAATACCTTTTATGTGGATGAGATCACTGGTAATGTGCAGCCACTAGAGGATGTCCATCTGTGGCGTACATGCTCAAAATTGGAGGTTAGATTTTTTTTTTCCAATTAAATTCCACTCACCTTAAGAATTCAAAAATACCTATTTCTGACTGTCATCAATATTTATAAACAGGAATTCTCTCTAAAAAAGTATTTAACTGTCTTAGACATAGGAATAAGAAGTGAATCTCTAGCCGTGTTGCTGCTCAGTGCTAAATTATGTATATTGTTATAAATGATGAATCAATGTTTTCTTAAAGGATACAGAACAGATGCCTACCATCTTCTGCCGCTACCCGTTTCTGTTAAATCTGTGTTGCAAGATGGCAGTCTTGAACATCCATGCATACATAGCAAAGGTATAGATTAAAAATACATTAATATTATTTTTTTACTGAAAAGTCAACTTACTCAGTACATACAGTATAAAGCTTACTGTGCAGCTATGATATACCAGTTATTTTACCAGCTTCCAAAATATATCTTGATGAACATGAACTTGAATGAATACAGTATATCAAAAATGTGAATATTTTGGCAAAAATGAACAGTTTAATTTAAAGTAAAAATGTGATATTGGATTTTATTTAATTATTTACTGTTTGTTTATTTATAGTAGCTCTTTATTGGTATTTGAAGGTCATAAAAAATGCTGAAATGGATTAGAATCTGCTGCAAAGACGCAGTATGTATACTTTGAAGTTGAACTTGAAATAGGAATGTTTGATATACGGTATGCTTGATAGATTATATATTTTCCATTAACATTTTATTACATGCATACTGTTGATTTCATTGCATAATGCAGCTGCTTTTATAATTTGCCCTCTGTGTTTCCTTGATAAATAAGTGCCATTGTTTGTCATTTACAGAAAAGCACCATTTTCTTCATGACTTAGCTTTGATGTGGCCCACTGAGTCGATGGTCCATCCCCCTGACTCCCCCCCTGCCCCGGTCTTCCAGCTGAAGCTCAGACAGCTGCACCTCATCGAGGACAGCTAGCTGCAGCTGACCACTGCGCCTTTGAGAGGGAACTGTTGGTAAATATGTTGCTCAAACTTTGGATGCTTGTATTTTGTAGATACATTTGAAAACTAGCATTTTTGCATTTTGAAATGTATTATTCATTTGTCTAGCTTGATTCCAGAGCATGGTAATAGGGCCATATATTTCCGCAAAATGGAAAAAATATATGGAATCATGGAATTTGGTAATAAAAATTGAATCAAATGCAAAACATGGAATATTGCAGAATTTTCCATAATTTGGCTGAAATTGATAAAAGGTAGGCCTAATTATCAAAATCAAAAGTACACCTAATTATTGTAGTAACCTTATTTCATAATTGTAAAATAGGCAGAGAGAAATAATTCCATTTTCGATTAGGATGTTTTGAGAGAGGGGGTCGGTCTTGCGTGGGACCCTTACGTCACCTCACAACTTGGTTTTCACTTTGAGAAACATGTCAAAGAGGCTGTCTGAGAGAGACAAGTCATGTTTAAAATACATACTACAACATGCGCTGGGACGCGTCATCAGTGATGTTAGCTGGGGTCGTAAGGTGTTTCGGGTCTGTCAACATCATACACCCTCGCACAGTTGACCCAGCCGAGGCCGATTAAGACCCCAACCCACGTCCCAGAAGCAGCCGCTCACGGATCAGCCTTCCTACTCTGTCTGCAACGTTGCCCACGAAAGGCTTGATCACGCCCAATCCGCTGCAATAGTTAGTGCTACACCGCAGTATTGAAAGACCCTTCGGTGCATGGAGGGTCTAAGGGACCTGTGGGTGACTCCAGGCCGGGCTCCTCCTTTGTCTCACCAGACTCTCCCGGGGAAAAGGCAATCCTACCATGGGCAGAGAGGATGCCTCAAGAAGGCCTGTGTGCTGCACGTCATTCGCCTGCGCCGAGCACCTCGCTCTAGCCTGAAGGACCCCAGGCCCCGCCGATCTTTGCATAGATTTTCAGGAGGCTAATCCGTAGCGTTTGTGGATTTCTCCCTCACGAGAGAGCCAGGCTGGGGTGCTAAACCCATCCCGTACCGGATGCCGTCTCTCCGACCGTCAACTGTCTCTCCAGCTTGTCACCAAACTATACTTGGTTGTCACCTAGTCTATTCCTAAGTGTCACTGGGCAGGGGAGCCAGGCTTCTATGTTTAAAATACATACTACAGCAGGGGTGGCCAAACTACGGCCCGCGGGCCAACTGCGGCTCGCTGCCCGTTTTTAAGTGGCCCGCCATGAATTTAGAAAAAACTAAGTTTTTCCGTTTTTCTGTTTCAAAGTTTAAAACGGAAAACGAAAACGGGGGAAAAAACGGAAAAACAAAAACATTAAGAAAAAGAAACTGAAAAACAAAAACAAAAAAACGTATTCCCCCCATTTCGTTTTTTCAATTTAAAACCATTGAAAATGGGTTATACTTGGGCATATTAAAAAAAATAAAAAATACTGAATTAATGTTTAATACTAATGTTATGTTAAATTATCTCTGTCTTAACCTGTTGGCACAGGAAAAGAAAATTTGATAACATACAGAAATACCCATTGTAATAGGTGAGCGCATCAATAAACAGTGGCCCCTATTCTCCCACAGGCCTTCGGCGCTAAAACGGGCCTTCGCCGCCAAAAATGGGCCTTGCGCCTCTCTCGGGAAGATATCAACATGGCTTTAGGCTGGTAAATGCGCTTTACGCTGAATGGGCGTGGCGCACTCCCTGAATGTGCGAGAATGGGCGTTTCGGCCTTAAATGCGGGCCTAATGATATCTTCCCACCTGGCGTAAATTTAGCGCTTAGCTCTTTTGAAAACCAGGCCTATTCAGTGCGCCAGTTGAGCGGGGCGCTCCTCTGTCACCCTTCTCTGTCTCTCTCTGACTCCCTCGCTCAGACAGACACAACACACGTCCCATAGGAAAAATAAGTTGTAAGTTCACTGCCTGTGAAAGGTCCCAGCATGCAATGGGCTACTCCATTTCGCTACTAAATAGCAACCAAATGAGCCGAAATAGATATAAAGGTAGATCTAAATAATGTGTAATGGTAACACAACCTGCAATTGTAGAACATTTCAATATTGGACCAAATAAAACATTGAAATGAAAACACCACCCTATGTGAAACATATATGTCATCCTGGGCCTATATATATCCCTTGTTGATTTAATGTGATTTAGATAAGTGACAGCGGAACACGCTTCTACTGTCATGTGCTATACTGTGATGTCTGCTCCAATAACTTGGCCCTACTTCACAATTAGTTTTACAATAAAAACACATTTCTGCAATGACTTTACATAATGTAGGCCAGTGGTTCCCAACCTTTTTACATCAAGTACCACCTGAGAAAATATGACCGACGTTAAAATACAGTCTATTCAGCTATGCACAGTTCACGCAGGAGGCAAATTTATTCCAACCTGCAGCCTATGTGCAACCTGCAGCAGCTGCACTTGTGCTGGGTTGACTGCTGTCCACACTGAGGAAGGCCGTGAGGCCGAAACATGTATGTGCTGCTTTATCCTGACTGAGGTAAATTAAATATTCAAAAGGACTTTTTTGAGTGCTGGCTTTTTCTTGTTTAATTTGTACTCGTGCCGTGCACCGGACCTCTTTGTTCACTCTCCGAGTGTGCTCGCATTTTGCTACTTTTTGACTGCTGTCTTCACCTCCTTGTGCTTCATCGTTGCTGCTCTCCTCTACTACAGCTCTTTTACGATTCCCTCCTGTTTTGATCCACTTTAGCATCCCTCCTCGTCTTTGTTCACCACTTGTGTAACCATGCGGGGCGGGCAGGTAATTGTGCATGCGCAACAGGTATAGTGTCCGTCAAAAACATTTGTTTCTAAATCTCAAGACAACAAAATAAACCTCAATTTCAATGATCACAAGTTTATTTTCATTCGTAGTATTATTTTGATAGATAAACATGTTTTACAATTGATTTTAAAGTTGGGTTTATTTCATAATTTAAACATTGGGATTCCAGGGATCAAGTACCACCAGCAGGGGGGGCGCAAGTACCACCTACCTTGAGAAACTGCCAATAATATTAATAATAATTATTATTATTTCACTTTCACATGTTTGAAAACTACTACTAATGACCACCATGGATTTTGCACAAAAACTAAAAAAAAAAAAAACTAAAAAAAAAAAAAAAAAAATTACAGAGCCTTCCAAGTACCACCAGCAGGGGGCGCAAGTACCACCTACGGTACGCGTACCGTAGGTTGGGAACCACTGATGTAGGCTATATTTATGTGCATCATCCTACCTGCAGCAGGGGAGAGAAAACGATATCTTTCTGGACAAACTTTCACCAATCTAATTAATCTCATCATATAGGGATAGGCTATATTTTTCTAGCTGATGCATTTAGAACATTCTTTTCACTTTGATCTTGCTATAGTGTAGCGTATTTACATGCTTGCAGTATTTAAACTGCAGTTAGATTGGTTTGAGAAGCATAATAATATGGAATAATAGCCTATATATGGAGACAGACAGACGGGATGAAGGGAGGGGGGGGGGGAGCAGAGCGCTTGGCTTTGTCTGGTTTTACCGGATTTCTCCTGGAATTGGAGCTTAAAAGGCAAGCGTGTGACTCTTTACTGCACTTCTCCAATGAGCGGACTGTGCATAATTTTACGCTTAAAGGAGAATTTCGTTTTTTTTTAACCTGGACCCATCTCCTGGCAATAATTATGATTTGGCCACTCACCCAGCGATATCCGCGGCGTTTCTGGCCGTCCTAGCGTTGTTTTGAGATCAATAGCGTCCAAGTCAGTTGTAAAATGGAGCTGATTTGGGGCCAAGTGTGAGCCTGTCTTTCCTGCATCTAAATAGCTATTTTTATTCCCGTTTTCGCCAAATATCGTCATAATCTGATCCCTCAAGAACCACCAGAGTGATATTTCGCCAAAGGCTGTTTCCTGGAGTCGCACAGGGATCAAATTACCTCAAACGTGATCTCGGTCACCAAGTCTCGTGAAGTCCCGCGATACTTTCCTGTCGACTGGCCAAATACAGGTAGGACGCTTTGCGGTGGTGGTTTTAGCGTAACCTATGTGGGGTTTGGCATAACCTTCGTTATTTCGAATCCCACATAGGTTTAGCTGGGCGATTCGCTAGCTAGGTGAGCTCGCCCCGCACGTTGTGTGGGCCGCTTCTCTCAGTACTTACGCCATCTTAGCCAGCTTGCTTGTCTGCTAAGTGTTGCTTGCCTCGTGCAAATAGCATCTACTAGATTGTAACTCCCTCTGAGGAGTTTCTTCTGAGATTGACTAGCTTCGCGGGCCGCTGGCCTTTGCTTGCGGTCACGCTTGCTTCCCCGTGTTACTCAGGGTAGAGACTCGCTGCACCGGCTTGTGCGCAGGCTTGTGTTAGCGCACGCTTGTCTCTCAGTGCTTATGCTAGCTTAGCTAGTGGCTTCCACGTCTGTTCTCTCGGGTTAACAGGTTGTGGGTATTGGTGCCCCCCCTTCGGGATGGGCTATTGACGCTTACGTTACCATTGCACGTGCACGTTCGCTAGCCTCCGGGTTGCTTACTGTCTAGCCTGTGCTTCTTGCTAGCCTGCTAGCTTGCTTAAGCAGTACTCCCGCTAATAGGGTGCGCCCTGCGGGAGCTTGCTATTAGTGGTTAGCTTCCTGCTTCCTCTTGCTACTGAGCAGGGAAGGTCAGGGAGGGGATGGGCCGTGTGTAAAACTACTTTGGCCGAGTATGAATCGGCACGTTAAGTGCGTGTTCTGCCTTGGGCACGAGCATGCTGCACAGGCGCCTTGAACCCTCGGTCTTGTCCGCAGCTAAGCTCTTGAGAGCAGACCAAGGTCCGCTCTCAAAGAAGTGTGAAAGCTAGCTTGCCTTGCATAGGTGCAGATAGCAATATTTAGTACTGTTTAGCACAGAACGATAGTATTTTGCAGATAGCTGGCGTGCACCCGTGCAGTTAGTATCTGTGTGCTAAGTACATTGGGCGCGAGCTACCTCCGCTACAATAGACATACTGCTCCTTGCTGGCGCTACGCGTCCAGCAGGGCTTACAGCTCGCCAAGGTCTGGGCTCAGTGCCAGCCTTTGGCTTGTAGCTCTAAGGACAAGCCCACCGCCCTTGGTGCCCAAGGCCCGGGGTGGTTGGGAGCTCTCCATGGGTCGCACTCCCTTGTTGGGGCGCCCCCTGCAAGTGCAGGGAGCCTGGCTGGGGGCACAGCGCACCTTGGTCCATGGCCACGGCCTGGCCTCGGTTGGCAGCGCCCAGGTCAAGCCCACCGGTTGGCTCACCAAGGCTGGGCTTAGTTCCAGCCTGCGGCTTGTAGCTTTAGACCCACCGTCCTCGGTGCCCAAGGCCCGAGTTCGGTCGGGAGCTCGCCCAGGGTCTCATACCCAGCATCAAGGCTCGCCTTGGTCCATGGCTACGGCCTGGCCTCGGCTAGAGGCTCCTAGGACAGCCCACCATCAATGGCACCAACGGCTCATTGCTGGTCGGGAGCTCGCCTGGGGGCCGCACTGTCGGACAAGTCCACGTGCGTCTCGAGAAAGAACATTACCTCCGCAGTCCCCCCAGCCTGCGAAAGGCGCACGGCAGGGGGGGGGTTACTTCGATACAACAGCGCGTCAGTAGGCGGAGCTTGCGTAAGAAGTTCTCCCCCAGCATGCACAGCTTCTACGGAACTGTCCATGCGGCGGGGGGGCGTAGCCTCTCACGTCCCGCCCCCCCATCAGGGCACCGGATCAAAAGGTCCCGGTGCCCAGCAATATGCTCACGACGGGTTCCGCTCCTTTGGCCACAAGAGACCATCTTGTCCAACAGGCTCGATGCCTGGGAGCATCTATGTCCCCCGTCCCCATTACGGCGCACCCTCCAGAGGGGATACGCTCTACAGTTTGCCAGGCCCACACCCACGTTCGACGGGACCCCCGATCTGGCCGTGGAGGGGGAGGCCATGGACATACTCCACAAGGAGGTTATTCGTTCCTCGCCAAAGGGGCGATTCGCTCGGTTCCCAAGGCAGATGTGCGCTTGGGTTTTCTACCACAGGTACTTTATCGTGCCCAACAAGGACGGCTCCATGCGTCCAAAATTGGACCTTCGGCGTCTCAACAAGACGCTGATGAAGTCCCGTTCCGAATGCTCTCTTCCCCGCCTGTTCAACGAGTTGAGACAGGGGGATTTCTTACTTCCGGGGATCTGGAAGGTGCGTTCTTCCATGTCCACATGGTCAGGAGACACAGGAAATACCTGAGGTTCTCCTTCCTGGGGAAGGCTTACGAGTTCTGTGTCTTGCCATTCGGCATGTCTTTGAGCCCGCGAACCCTCACGGTGTGCGTGGAGACAGCCTTGGCTCCCCTCCGCGCGAGGGGGATCCGCGTCTTCCTATATCTCGACGACTTTCTCTTAGCGGCCGACTCGAGGGTCCGTGCCACGGAACATACCAAGGTGGTGACCGATCACCGGCAAACCTTAGGGTTTTTGGTGAACTGGCAGAAGAGTTGCCTCGTCCCAGCGCAGGTGGCGGCCTTCCTGGGGCTCGAGCTAGACTTCCTGCGAGCCTTTCGCCAGAGCGACAGGCTCGCACGGTTCGGACAGCAAGCCAAGGACGTTAGGTCTGTGCCCTCGGTGTCAGTGCATCAGTGCACAGTGATGACGGGGACCGTCATCGCAGGGTTCCTCTGACAGGTCAGGCCTGGCAGGCGCTGGCTATATGGGCGGACCCCCGTTACCTCTCGAGAGGTACTGAAATGATTTGCGAGCAACCTCTGACCTATGACCCCTCCCCTGAGAGTTAGAATAGCGTCATCGGAGCACTCCCAAATCACGGAGGCGAGAGACCGTGATAACCAGCGGATCTCTTCCTAATAGAGGCTATCCCATACGACTATAAATACCCAGAGTAAAAAGGCAGACACGTAAGTTCCCCGATGAGTAACAACACGTTAATCCTTTGTCCACCTCCGGGTCTTAATCTAGGACCTCTACCCCCTCCTCCCCGAACATCGGGTGGGCAGTCTACCGAAACAGGTGGCCTGACGGCACTTTTTCCCTCCAGGGTGAAAGAATTTTACTAACCTATATAGTAGAATCACCCAGTACATATTTTCTCGGTGAGAAATAACGGGCTGAAGCCCGAGATCATTCTGTCATTTCTACATGCATGGAGGAGGCTAATTATCTGAACCCAAAATCATGCCTCTTACCTTATTGGATGTGTGGACCCTTCTCAATGATGTTTTGAAGAAGAAAAATAAATAAATAAAAAATCCTTGGTTTTTATAGGTTTTATATATAAGTTAACACTTCTCCTTACAAAGCATACTATTATTGTCCATTACATTCTGTCCAATATAGATGACATCATTATCCAATGTACATTACCTTAATTTTCAACATGGAGTTCATTATACTCTCCCTATTTAAGTATCACTCTTGGCTTTTAACGATTTCCTATCTGGAATGGCCAACCTGTCTAAATGAAACCTGGTGTATCTCTGATATGTATCTTGTTCCCATCTAATGTGGCTCTGGTGGTCTCCTCTCTCTCCCTTGTGGAGTCTATATCTGGTCTTTGTGCTCCAACCGTGTATTAACGGGGGATTTTCCTGCACAGGCACTCGGACAGTGCTTCTTTTACCCTAATTCCGAACTTATTTCTTAATCTAATGGCCTGCCTAACACCTCTCTCTCCCTTGTGGAGTCTATATCTGGTCTTTGTGCTCCAACCGTGTATTAACGGGGGATTTTCCTGCACAGGCACTCGGACAGTGCTTCTTTTACCCTAATTCCGAACTTATTTCTTAATCTAATGGCCTGCCTAACACCTCTCTCTCCCTTGTGGAGTCTATATCTGGTCTTTGTGCTCCAACCGTGTATTAACGGGGGATTTTCCTGCACAGGCACTCGGACAGTGCTTCTTTTACCCTAATTCCGAACTTATTTCTTAATCTAATGGCCTGCTTAACACCTCTCTCTCCCTTGTGGAGTCTATATCTGGTCTTTGTGCTCCAACCGTGTATTAACGGGGGATTTTCCTGCACAGGCACTCGGACAGTGCTTCTTTTACCCTAATTCCGAACTTATTTCTCTAATGGCCTGCCTAACACCTCTCTCTCCCTTGTGGAGTCTATAACTGGTCTTTGTGCTCCAACCGTGTATTAACGGGGGATTTTCCTGCACAGGCACTCGGACAGTGCTTCTTTTACCCTAATTCCAGAACTTCTCTTAATCTAATGAGACCTGCCTACAGCATCTATGCTCTATCCCTGGTGGATTCGAGGCCATCTAAGTGACGGTCTCCCGTCTGACTCCCTGCCTATGCAGGAGAGCACCAAGGCTCTGAGGTCCAGTTCTTTTATGTCATTGTCGTTGAGGGTGTGTCTATGTTTTTGCTGACTCAATGACTTCAATTCTGATTGGATGCTACATGATCCCTCTCCTAATGGTGGCCCTGCCCATCAACTCGGCCACCTCCCTTAGGTGTCTTGAACTCACTGATACTCTAAACCATCCTTATCTAAAAACATCCATCAACTGGGACACCTCCTATGGTCTTGAACTCAATGACACTCTCTTGCCACTCTCATCTGAAAACATGTTATGTAACAGGCTTACTTCAGCACACAACAATGCATTAATACAATTGTCATTTCAAACTTTGTGCATGTAACACAGACTATTTCAGCATACAATTAAAATCCATTCATATTGAGATTACATTTTCCACTTGGAAGTCCATAGACGCGTGTTCACATCCCTCAGTCAACACAATGCATTTCAACGATATAATACAATCCATGTTTCACGTGACATATGGTTATAACATTGTGACTTCAGTGCACACAGGATATATAGAAAAACTTTGGTGAATAGCATTTTGATTAAATAGGAGTCTCCTCTCCTCCAGTCGGCTTTGCCCCCTCGCAGGTGGTGGAGCAAAAGTTCATCCAAAGTTCAGCTTTGCCAACACCCCCTCTTGGACTTTTGCCAGGGGGCGTGGCCTGGGCCGTGGCCTCGAGATGTTGTGGGTCGAGGAGCTCCCGGAGTTCCACCCCCCTTTCCCCCACCGCTTAAGGGGAACTGGCGATCCGGAACCCGGTAACGTGGCTCCAGCGGCATGGTGCGAGCCCCCGCTGTGTTGTGCATCCATGGGACCAGGTGACCCATCACTGCTCCTCCCAGCTCTCGGATTTCACACCATGGCCCAAAAGGGCTTTCCAGCAGGGTGACTCTCAGAGGAACCGCAGTGGGATATGGCATTCTGCCTGGCATCTGGACGTTGGGGAATAGGCCAATAGGACCACATTTCCATTTCCCTACCGGTCCCCACCCCAGTTTCGATTCATTCCACCATTTGCCAAGAAGCTCTTCCCCCACTTCCCAATAAGGCGGTTCCTTAGGTATTCTTCCCCACCGGCCTGACACTATTTTCAGCCAATTAAATGGATTTTCCAATTGGTAGTCTGTAAACCTTTTTCCCCTATAGTCGTAAAGCTCCATTCTTTTCTCCTGTTTGATTATTCCCCTTTTCCCCTGCTTTATAACCACTCTCATATTTCCACTTTGCTCCAGAACGATGGCCCTATCAACTGGTCCCCCACTTCCCTTCTTCTGTACAGCTATTGGTTCCCCCTTGATCGTCCTTACAGGGATTTTCATTTCACCTTTCACCTCAACTCGTATAATCGCTCCATGGTGTGTAGTAGAGCTAGGCTCTATTCTGTGCTCCTTATTTCTCTCATCATTATTTCTCATATCTTCTTCTCCTCCATAGTGCATTCCCTCCATTTTTCCACCTTGTTCATTTATTTTGCTCGAATTATCCTGGCCCAAATCTACCCCTTTTATCCCAAAATCAAGATCATAGTCAGCACTCGTTACCTCTAACACATCACCATCTTGAGTAGCTGACAAATCCACCCCCTCTAACTCAGCTAGGACAGCATCCATTTTCTGGGGAAGTGGTTCCCCAACAGGTCCCCCATCTGGCTGTCCAGTCTCACTGACCGTCTCGGTGCTGTTGGGTAGGGATTCGGACAGGGGGTATTCCTCTGTATACTTCCCGCCTTCCATTTGGAATGCTGCCCTCCACTTTCGCTTCCCTCCTGTCTCCTTTGGCTTCTGTGGGGAGCAACCGAGGTAGAGATGTGAGCAGGGGGCCTAACGTCTCCCGATAACTGAAGCCCTATATTCCCCTGTTGCCACATGGGGATTTCATAACAGACTTCACAGTATTCTCTATTAGCTTGTTTTCCCTCCCATCTGTTTCTTATGGAAGGTGCGTTGCTTTACTTACTTATTTACTGTTGTGTATAAATTCAAATTAATTTGGATTACTTGGTAAGAAGTATCTTACCTCTATGGGTGAGCCTGTGTTTCCCTCTCCCTCCCCCTCTAAGGGTTCAATAGGTCTATTAGACATTTCAGGATTGGTAGGGTAAGTGTTGATTATCCTAACACTGCCCGATAAATCAGAATAACAGTCAGTGACTGTCTGCAAGCTCTTTAGTTCAGAACAAATGGCTTTCCCACACCGTCCTGCTCATGAAGCTCCCCTTATCTCTTTCACCCCTGCCCCTCCTCTTCTTGAAGGGGTCACAGCCGTTCCAACTACTGTAAACTTTTACTCTATTATTTTGCTCATTACATTGTGCACCGCTTTAACGGTAAATTCCTATTTATTCCTTCTTATTCATAAACTATATATACTATGTGCAGATGATCAATAGACTAATGAGATGATCACTATATTATATAGATTGGCTTGCACTTGGCATTTTTTGATCTGTCTTTTACAGTAGATCTCTTTCTGCTGCAGACCTCTTCTCTATCAATCATTTCTCTGATAAGATCTCCTGGGCGTTCTGCCAGAGTCTCTGACCTGCTGCCCAGGTGGCCCATAAATTCTAATCTCCGTCCTATGCTGCCAGCAATAAACCATCTCATTATATGAAATGTTTTCCCTACAGGATGAGCAAGGCATCAATGGCCCCCCGTTTTTACTGACTTCATGGATTCCCTTTGAGCCAGGCACTTCAGTGCAGTCTACATGTATAGTACATAACCCATAGCCCTTCTGGCTATAAGCCCCGAGTCTCTTAGCCCTCTCTGTCCATCCACACATAGCAGAGTGTTTAGTAGCATGACAGAGAAAGTACAGTAACAGCAGTCTCGCGGGCTCCTATCATGGTCTACACCACCTTGTCTTTTCCCTACTATTTATTTTCAAACAGGCTACTTCTTTTTTGCATTGTCTAGTACGCCTGTTGCTTTTATCTATATACAATAGAGGTAATTTGGGTTGCCTCCTCCAGCTTTCGGTAGAAAGTAAGAATGAATCATGTCACACACATAAAAACTAGCTGTCATGCTTCTGACAGTCAGCCTCCCTGTATTTGTACATTTTGCACTCCTTTGTGCAGCCTTTTACTAGACCTGAGGGACCTATACTCGATTCACACAACTGTTTCACTCGAGCTCCCCCCGCGTGGCCTAAAGCATGATGAATGTTCGTCGCGACCTGGGCTACCTCTGTTCCCCGGTACGCGTGTCACACCATCCACGCTAGTCCAACTCTTTGGACACGTAGCGTGATACCCCTCAGTCTCGCACCACCATACCTGCCGCGTCTCTTTATGCTGACGCTTCGACTCCACGATTATCCTCGTGCCACGTAGTCGCGTGTGTCGGTGTGGCTCACCACTCTTAGCTTATTTTACTAATTTTCCTTTTGTTATTATTATTTTATTTAGTTTCACCTTCTTGGGTTTTTTAGCTTTCTGCTATTGACCACTGCTGTGGCTCACAGCTCTTCCCTTAACTTAGTGGAGGAACTGTTGTGTCAATAAGTTTCTCTATACTCAATTTGTAGTTTGTCACGTTGCTATCTGGTGCGAAGGCATATTCATCTTTTTTGAGCTGGCGCCTTGCCAGGCATCTTTGCTGGCCCCATCTGTCTTGGGTGTCAGAGTCACTGTCTTATCTCGTCCTCCCCTCCCACCGTTGGTCTCTAGCAGCTACTCGGTGCCCCCGACTCCCGGGCACTGTGCCAATTAGTTGTTTTCCTAGCGGGCTAAGCAGCTGCGTGTTTGGAGGAAGACATTCTGACATGGCATCCTGACAATGATTTCCCTTAAATCAAAAAATCACAATAGACTATGTGCATTTTCCTATCTGGAAATCATATCAAATCATATGCATTCTCTTTTTCCTTTTTGTCTTTTTTGTATGTCAGCGAGATCCATTCATCCATCCATCCATCCACATTTTCAAAGTTGCTTTCGGAGTCCCTCTCTCTTATTGGAATGTTACTCCCACTCGCCCCCTTATCTCTCATTCCTCTTTCAAGGTTTTAGTGCAGCTCCGTCCCCATTCCTTATCACATCTAAGTGCCTTTGAAGGGCTGCATTTCCCTCTCTAATAGGGTTAATTTACAGCACAGCGCTTCTATCAACGGTAGCGCTGGCTGATAATAAATGTCCATATTTCACATTCACAAATATTTTTGCAGCTCTCTTTCTGCATCGCTCAACATCGTCCTTTCTTGAGCTAAGTTCTGGCTCTGCCATTTCATCTCCCCCCTCCTCACTGATGCTAAGAGGGGTACTGTGTCTAACGCATACGGCGGGGGATCCCCGATCCCCAAGTCTCTGTCGTCCGCCCCTCGTCTTTACGACCAGCCGTTAGGCTTCTGACCTTTTGACTCGTGGTGGTGGTGACTTGAGAGGATTTCAGTAGGATTTAGTGAGAATTTTATCACACCTGTATTAAATCAGCGGGTTTGAATGCTATTAGCTATATAGCCCCTGTGAATAAAATACAGTACATCTCGAAGCTACTCTTACCGGATACAATACGAGAGTACTCTAAGTGCGAAGTCGGCCGTTCTATTGGCCTGGACTTTTCCCCTGTATTAGGTACGGATTCCTACCTATATACCGTGTGATTTGCTGCACTTCCATCCTCCTCAGGTTTGAGGCAGAAGCCCACAAATTATCCACCGTCTCCCCTGCGAGAGTTCTCGGTGCGACATTTGCGGCTTCTTTCTGAGTTTATCAGATAGACTTGCACTATTTAGATGAGCTAGCCGGTTTTCCCTCACCCAAGGTCAAGTTCAGTCTGACGCGGTATGAAAGCGCAACATTATAAATATATGGATTCTTGAATTTTAACACGGAAAGACTTCTTGCCTTCCCCGTGCCCCACGTTGGGCGCCATGAAATGATTTGCGAGCAACCTCTGACCTATGACCCCTCCCCTGAGAGTTAGAATAGCGTCATCGGAGCACTCCCAAATCACGGAGGCGAGAGACCGTGATAACCAGCGGATCTCTTCCTAATAGAGGCTATCCCATACGACTATAAATACCCAGAGTAAAAAGGCAGACACGTAAGTTCCCCGATGAGTAACAACACGTTAATCCTTTGTCCACCTCCGGGTCTTAATCTAGGACCTCTACCCCCTCCTCCCCGAACATCGGGTGGGCAGTCTACCGAAACAGGTGGCCTGACGGCACTTTTTCCCTCCAGGGTGAAAGAATTTTACTAACCTATATAGTAGAATCACCCAGTACATATTTTCTCGGTGAGAAATAACGGGCTGAAGCCCGAGATCATTCTGTCATTTCTACATGCATGGAGGAGGCTAATTATCTGAACCCAAAATCATGCCTCTTACCTTATTGGATGTGTGGACCCTTCTCAATGATGTTTTGAAGAAGAAAAATAAATAAATAAAAAATCCTTGGTTTTTATAGGTTTTATATATAAGTTAACACTTCTCCTTACAAAGCATACTATTATTGTCCATTACATTCTGTCCAATATAGATGACATCATTATCCAATGTACATTACCTTAATTTTCAACATGGAGTTCATTATACTCTCCCTATTTAAGTATCACTCTTGGCTTTTAACGATTTCCTATCTGGAATGGCCAACCTGTCTAAATGAAACCTGGTGTATCTCTGATATGTATCTTGTTCCCATCTAATGTGGCTCTGGTGGTCTCCTCTCTCTCCCTTGTGGAGTCTATATCTGGTCTTTGTGCTCCAACCGTGTATTAACGGGGGATTTTCCTGCACAGGCACTCGGACAGTGCTTCTTTTACCCTAATTCCGAACTTATTTCTTAATCTAATGGCCTGCCTAACACCTCTCTCTCCCTTGTGGAGTCTATATCTGGTCTTTGTGCTCCAACCGTGTATTAACGGGGGATTTTCCTGCACAGGCACTCGGACAGTGCTTCTTTTACCCTAATTCCGAACTTATTTCTTAATCTAATGGCCTGCCTAACACCTCTCTCTCCCTTGTGGAGTCTATATCTGGTCTTTGTGCTCCAACCGTGTATTAACGGGGGATTTTCCTGCACAGGCACTCGGACAGTGCTTCTTTTACCCTAATTCCGAACTTATTTCTTAATCTAATGGCCTGCTTAACACCTCTCTCTCCCTTGTGGAGTCTATATCTGGTCTTTGTGCTCCAACCGTGTATTAACGGGGGATTTTCCTGCACAGGCACTCGGACAGTGCTTCTTTTACCCTAATTCCGAACTTATTTCTCTAATGGCCTGCCTAACACCTCTCTCTCCCTTGTGGAGTCTATAACTGGTCTTTGTGCTCCAACCGTGTATTAACGGGGGATTTTCCTGCACAGGCACTCGGACAGTGCTTCTTTTACCCTAATTCCAGAACTTCTCTTAATCTAATGAGACCTGCCTACAGCATCTATGCTCTATCCCTGGTGGATTCGAGGCCATCTAAGTGACGGTCTCCCGTCTGACTCCCTGCCTATGCAGGAGAGCACCAAGGCTCTGAGGTCCAGTTCTTTTATGTCATTGTCGTTGAGGGTGTGTCTATGTTTTTGCTGACTCAATGACTTCAATTCTGATTGGATGCTACATGATCCCTCTCCTAATGGTGGCCCTGCCCATCAACTCGGCCACCTCCCTTAGGTGTCTTGAACTCACTGATACTCTAAACCATCCTTATCTAAAAACATCCATCAACTGGGACACCTCCTATGGTCTTGAACTCAATGACACTCTCTTGCCACTCTCATCTGAAAACATGTTATGTAACAGGCTTACTTCAGCACACAACAATGCATTAATACAATTGTCATTTCAAACTTTGTGCATGTAACACAGACTATTTCAGCATACAATTAAAATCCATTCATATTGAGATTACATTTTCCACTTGGAAGTCCATAGACGCGTGTTCACATCCCTCAGTCAA
The DNA here is from genome assembly GCF_964638095.1 of Poromitra crassiceps. Classification (NCBI taxonomy): domain Eukaryota; kingdom Metazoa; phylum Chordata; class Actinopteri; order Beryciformes; family Melamphaidae; genus Poromitra; species Poromitra crassiceps. Next base: position 1,541,264 of record NC_139638.1, on the reverse strand, counting down.
CACAATGCATTTCAACGATATAATACAATCCATGTTTCACGTGACATATGGTTATAACATTGTGACTTCAGTGCACACAGGATATATAGAAAAACTTTGGTGAATAGCATTTTGATTAAATAGGAGTCTCCTCTCCTCCAGTCGGCTTTGCCCCCTCGCAGGTGGTGGAGCAAAAGTTCATCCAAAGTTCAGCTTTGCCAACAGTACTCGGGGGGGCCCTGTCCCGCTCAGGATGGTGATTCGCACAGACGCCTCCCTCTGGAGAGGGGGTGCGATTTGCGGGCATTTTTCGGCGAACGGCCGGTGGGAGGCTCAGGAGCTTCGCCACATAAACGTGCTAGAGCTGAAGGCGTTTCGCCGGGCTCTGCTTCAGGACAAGCCCACCATCAATGGCGCCGTGGGCCCATTGTTGGTTGGGAGCTCTCTTGGGGACCGCACTGCCGGACAAGTCCGCGTGCGACCAGACTCGAAAGAGAACGTTGCCTCTGCAGTCCCCCCGGCCTGCGGAGGTAACACTTCCAGCGGCTCACACATGGGCACCATGTGCTGATTCGCTCGGACAATAGGGCAGCGATCGCCCACCTGAACAAACTTGAATAATGACAATATATGACTGGAAAAGTAGTATTTTATTTGAAATGCACAAATACAAAACATGCTGTTGTGGGAAATTGTTATTACAATAACAACTAGAAAAAACATGAGATTGGAGATAAGGCTTATCTTGAAATAGAATGAGTTACACCGTCACTTAGATTTACTTTGAACTAAAAGGTTTCTCAGCAGTATAAATTCTCATTATGCATCTTCAGTTTTTCTTCAAACTCAAACAACAAGACTTTTCTTAATCTATTTTTTATGCATCTTCAGTTTTTCCTGTCAAGTAAACAGTTTTGCCAGAAACTCAATTGAATGGTTTCTCTCCTGTATAACTTCTCATGTGTCTCTTCAGAGACTTGTTCAACTGAACTACTTTCCACACATTGAACTTCAACAAACAAAGACGTTTCTTAGTCTATTTTGGGGAAAAATTCATTCTTATACTCTGCCGCCGTTCAATGGAATGCTCTACCATCAGCACTGAAAGAAATAGATTCCTTGACAAATTTTAAAAATGCTTTAAAAAAATGGTTTTATACAAAATGGTCTTAGATTGACCTTTTATTAATCTTAAAATGCTTTAAAAATGGTCTTATACAAAATGGTCTTAGAGTGACCTTTTATAGGTGCCCCCCATTAGGTTAGATTGGGTTGTATTGTTATCTGTTTATGTGTGTGAATGTACGTATTGTTTTCCTTATGTTACGTATTTTATTAGGATTTGTTGGGTTTTATTTTAATTGCACTAATTGTCTTTTATTTTATTTTATGCTTATTTTTTATTGATTATTCTATGTGCCCTACTTCCCCATATTATCCTTCCCCCTGCGTGGCAGGCACACCCACGCGTTACCCGCAGACTCCGACAAGTGCTTAATGCACTCATACTGTTATACACTTACACACACTCAGGCATACACACAACAGTGCACTTTTTATCACAGTCATCTTAAGGACCGCAATGGAAACAAGCTGTTAGCTTTATTGCGTTTTTTTATCCTTTTGATAATGGTGGGCCTGTGCATGTATATACTGTATGTATACACTGTTTGTTCATTATCAATAAAGAACTCAATCAATCAATCAAAAAAAAATTTTTTTTTTTTTTTTTTTTTTTGCGATATGAGATTTCATCTCAACGATACATATCGTGACGTTTTACTATCGCGAAATTTCGTGGGACGATATATTGTGACACCCCTACCTGTGGGTGTATCCCCGTCTCCTTTCAGTGTCAGCGGTCTATCTGCCGGGACGGCGGAGTTACGACCGGCCTGCTGTCTCGAGGCAATCCCCGTTATACGGAGTGGTGCCTCCACCCTCGGGTGATGGAACAGGTTGGGCCAGGTTTAATCGCGCCTGCGTCGATCTCTCGCATCGCGGCGCGCGACACACTGCCCACTGTGGTTCTCGATCCAGGAGGACAGCCCCGGTTAGGTCATGACGCGCTAAAAGCGCATGCATGGCCGAGGGGGGGGCGCTATGCGTTTCCCCCGACCCCCCTGATCCGTCAGGTGTTGGACAGGGTGAGGGAACAGCGCCTCCGGCTCGTTTTAGTCTGTTTTGGCCCAGGCAGACATGGTTTGCGGACCTGGTCTCCCTGGCGCAAGATCCGCCCTGGGCGTTGCCGGTACGGGCCGATCGCCTATCCCAGGCGGAGGGGGAGGAGTTCCACCCCTCCCCAGGCAGGTGGAAGCTAGCGGTCTGGCTCCTGAACCGGACCAGTTGCTAGCCCAGGGCTTGCCTGATAATGTGGGATGCACTATGCAGCAAGTAAGGGCGTGGATCCAGTGAACTGCAGTGTGCGACCAGTTCTCTGTTTCCTTCAGAGCCTGCTTGACGCGGGTCAGTCCCCGCAGTCGTTTAAGGTGTATGTAGCCGCGATTCTGCTTGCCATATGGGAATTGAAGGGAGCCCCGTGGGGGCGTACCCTTTGGTCTTGCGCTTCATGAAGGGGGCGCGTAAACTGCGCCCGCCGTCGCGGTGCGTTTTTTACCAAATCGGACCTGGTTACGGTGCTGGACGGGCTAACGGGTCATCCGTTTGAGCCCTTGGACTCCGCCGATTTAAGGGTTCTGTCTTTAAAGACCGCGCTGCTGCTGGCCTTGTCGTCAGGAAAGAGAGTTGGTGACCTGATTGCCCTCTCGGTGCAGCAGGCCTGTGTGGTTTTGGGAACGATGGGCGCAGGGTTACGTTGCGACCTAACCCGGCTTGCCAACCTAAGATTATTAATGTCAGCTTTAGGTCTATGGTCATAGACTTATCAGCATTCTGTCCCCCGCCGTTCAGTTAGAGACGGGTGAGGAGAGACGTTTGCTCATGCTGTGCCCCGTAAGGGCGCTCTCGGCCTATGTGGCCAGGACGCGTTCTTTACGCATTACAGATCAGCTGTTGGTTTGCTTTGGGCAAAGGGCCCAGGGCGGACCCCTTTCCAAGGATCGCTTATCACACTGGATAGTGGAGGCGATCGCGTTGGCATACTCTGCCGTGGGCAAGGTTCCCCCAGAGGGTATCAGGGCGCATTCTACGCGAGGTGTTGCGACATCCTCTGCGTTGTTGCGTGGTGTGTCGGTGGAGGACATGTGTGCCGCGGCCTCATGGTCCTCTCATCACACTTTTGTCAGGTACTACAGTCTCGACGTGTCCGGTTCGCAGTTCGCGCACGCGGTGCTGTCGGTGGCAAGAAAGTAGTATCATTGCCACTCTAATATGTCAGACGGTTAGGCATAAACGTTGCCATATGGCCGTGGTTCACCGGTGCCTTTCGGGTCGCCCTGTGGGGTGCTCCCGGCAGCAAGGTCGGTTGAATGGAGGCACTAGTGAGAGCTTGAGTTCGAAACGAAGTAAAACATTAGGGTTGTGCTACAACCCAGGTTTTACGAGTGAGAACGAGAGCTCTCACTACCCAGCCTTGTTGTGTCGATGCGTCACGGGGTGCGTCGGATCTCAGCGGGCTGGAAGAAATTAGAGTGATTATCCCTGGGCTGGCAGGACGTGACGTAGTCACGTGGATCCGTGTCAGTCCCAGGGGGTACCACGCCACCTACGGGTGGGTGGTTAGGTTTTAATGAAAAGTAATTTTGGAGCAAAATAACAGTCTTCCATAGGGCTGCGTTGCAGCGTTTAAGGCACTAGTTAGAGCTCTCGTTCTCACTCGTAAAACCTGGGTTGTAGCACAACCCTAATGTTTGTCATTGTAAAACCACAGCACAGTTATGATGACATGTTCTTCATGATCTAACCTTTCAATTTTGCTCTTAAGCTTTCTCAAAGTACACCAAATTCATGCATTTTACTTTAAAATGTTTTAAAAAAATCTCGCGGGGGGGCATGCCCCCGCACACCCCTAGGGGGTCTGCGGTCCCCCACCACAAATACTCAAAATCCTGTGGGAAACACTGAAGACCCTTCGGTGCATGGAGGGTCGAAGGCCCTGTGGGTGACTCCAGGCCGGCTCCTCCATCTCACCAGACCCTCCTGGGGAAGAGGCAATCCTACCATGGGCAGAGAGGATGCCTCAAGAAGGCCTGTGCGCTGCACGGCATTCGCCTGCGCCGAGCACCTCGCTCTAGCCTGAAGGACCCCATGCCACGCCGATCTTTGCACAGATTTTCAGGAGGCTAATCCGTAGCATTTGTGGATTTCTCCCTCACGAGAGAGCCAGGCTGGGGTGCTAAACCCATCCCGTACCGGATGCCGTCTCTCCGACCGTCAACTGTCTCTCCAGCTTGTCACCAAACTATACTTGGTTAATCCGTAGCGTTTGTGGATTTCTCCCTCACGAGACATACTATATGAGGTTTTTCCAGTGAGGCATAGGAGGATGGTCCTCCTCTATTAGATTGGGGATTTTATATAATAATATTTTCTTATAATTTTTTTTCATTTTTCATATTTTTTATAATAAAATATCAATCAAATGTGTTTTTTCTGATGTGCAGATGCTAATTTTTTCATGAATTATATTCTTAAAATGCTTCAACAACAGTGACCTGTAGGGCACTGATGGAAAGGAGAGCTACATGCAGGAGTCTGGCCCGGCCTGGTCCAAAATATTACCCCTGTGGGCGTTTATTTATTTGGTAATTTATCTAATGCCGTAGCTCAACGGCCTGATGACCCGGCGGAGAGCGACGCCCGCCCAGGTGTTTCCTTGGAGACCTCATTCCCCCCCCCCCCTCCACTCCTCCACCTTCCTCTCATCGCCCTCCTCCCTTTCCCCCTCCCTCCACCTACTGCCATTCTCAGCTGGCATGAACAAGCTGATTGAGGAGGTTAATGTTAGTCTAGCTAGCCCGCTCCGCACCTCCAACAAACTGTTTGAGCGGGCTGACGCTGGACTAGCTGGCCTGCAGTGCACCCCTCCGCCTGGCCTAAAAGAACTGGCTAATCAGCCCTCTCCATCTGTCATGAACACACTGGCTGAACAGACTCCTGGCCTGAAAAAACTGGCTAATCAGCCCTCTCCATCTGTCATGAACACACTGGCTGAACAGACTCACGCCAGAATAGCCAGCGCCCCCTGCTCCTCCCCACCCTCAACACCTCCTCCTCCTCGCCCCCCCCCCATCCCAAAGACCCCCTCGCTTAAATGAGCTGGCTAATCAGCCCTCTCCATCCATGAACACACTGGCTAAACAGACTCATGCCAGCATAGCCAGCACCCCCTGCTCCTCCCCACGCCAAAGACCCCCTCGCTCCTCCCCACCCCCAAGACCTCCTTGTTCGGACCCCCCACCCTCAAAACCACCTCCCCCTCCCACCCGCTCACCTTTCCCTCAATCTCCCTGCCCGCCCCAAAGGGGAAAACTGAAAAAATCATTTCCGGCCCCAAAAACAAGGTCACAGAGCATCATGAAACGATCAAATGTCTAGCTATCCCCACCCTGATTAGCTACAGAACAAACAAAGATTATCTCTCAGCACGTCCTGTTCCAGGACCAAGCCTAGTATCTGTTCTCCAGGGACACTCTGAAAAGCATTTACAAAATCAACCCAGCAATGCAAGTATCAAGGCTGCACTGCTAAATATTAGGTCACTTGTAAGCAAGTCGCTTCTAATAAACGATCTGATTACGAGTCATAAACTGGACCTCATGTTCCTCACAGAGACCTGGCTTGATCTAAACAACAGGGAATATGTTCTTAATGAGTCAGCCCCACCTAACTTTAACTACATTGACGCCCCCAGAGTCGGTAAGAAGGGGGGAGGAGTAGCTATTATTTTCTCTGATGTTTTTCAATGTAAGCAGGTATCGTTTGGCGACTTTTCATCGTTTGAATATCTGGCCGCTGTTCTGAAGTGCTCTCCCTCTATTTTACTACTGATTATATACAGACCACCTAAGTACTCTAGTAGTTTTTTTGATGAATTTTCAGAACTCCTTTCTATAATCTCCATAGAACACGACTGTTTAACTATTGCAGGAGATTTTAATATTCATATTGACAACCCCAATGATAATAATGCCAAAGAATTGAATAACCTCCTTGACACTTTTGACCTGTTACAACATGTCTCTGGGCCCACTCACAATCGAGGCCATACCCTAGACTTATTTATCACCAAGGGCTTTGAGTCATCGTTTCTTTCAGCTAGTGATGTTGCTCTGTCCGACCATCTCTGTATCTTTCTTGAACTCAAGGTCACCCCTATCGCTCTTACTCGGTCAAAAACCATCAAAAAGCGTCACATCAACGAGAGCACTAGCACACGGTTCATGGAGGCTTTCTCGCTGGCCCCTTCCCTCTCCTCAGCCTCTGTCAATGATCTCCTAGATAACTTCAATTCTAAAACCCTAAAGGCTATTGATGCTGTAGCTCCCATTAGATCTAAACTAATCTCCGGTAAGAAAAAAGCACCATGGAGAAACGCTCCCTCTGTAAATAACAAAAAAAGAGATTGTAGGAAAGCCGAGCGCAAATGGCGGAAAACTAAACTTCACATCGATTATGACATCTATAAAAATAGTCTTCACTCCTACAACCAGGAACTAAAAAATTCCAGAAAATTCTTCTTCTCCGACATTATCAGCAAAAACACCAATGACGCTCGCACTCTTTTTGCCACTGTTGACAGGCTGACAAACCCCCCCCCCACAAATTGCCCCTGATCTTCTATCCAATGTCAAATGCAATGAATTTGCGACCTTCTTTAGGGATAAAATTATAAATATCAGACTAACTATTTCCACATCAAGAACAAATGTGGCTCCGCCGCACCCACAGAATAGATGCTTAATTAACATGACTCAGTTCAATGTCATTGACCACAAGAAACTAGAAGAAACGATACGAGGCCTTAAATCCTCATCGTGTTGCCTAGACACCCTGCCAACAAGCTTTCTAAAAAATGTCTACAGTTGCCTGGCGACCGACATACTGAAGATAATTAATACCTCTCTTCTTACAGGCATTTTTCCAAAATCTCTAAAAACTGCAGTTGTTAAGCCCTTGCTAAAGAAGCGTAGCCTCGACCCCTCTATAATCAGCAATTACAGACCAATATCAAATCTTCCCTTTATTAGCAAAATACTCGAAAAAACTGTCTACCAACAACTCAATACCTTTCTATCCTCCAATGATCTCCTAGATCCCTTCCAATCAGGCTTCCGACCCCATCATAGCACCGAAACTGCGCTTATCAGAGTTATAAATGACATCCGAATGAACACTGATTCAGGTAAAATCTCAATCTTAATGTTACTAGACCTCAGCGCTGCCTTTGATACGGTTGACCACGAAATTCTATTGGACAGACTGGAAAACTGGGTCGGGCTTTCCGGCACGGTCCTAGAGTGGTTCAGATCTTATCTGCAAGACAGGAACTACTTTGTCTCCATTGGCAACTACACATCTGACCAAACCAAAATGACATGTGGGGTACCCCAAGGATCAATTTTAGGTCCTGTCCTGTTTAACCTTTATATGCTCTCTCTGGGCCTAATTATGCAAAAAAACAAAATAGCTTATCATAGCTATGCAGATGACACCCAACTCTACATAGCCCTCTCATCGGATGACTATGCCCCCATAGAGACACTGTGTCAGTGCCTTGCGCAAATTAATGATTGGATGTGCCAGAATTTTCTCCAACTTAATAAAGACAAAACAGAGATAATTGTCTTCGGCAAAAAAGAAGATAGGCTCAAAGTTACTGCTCACCTCGAATCCCTATCTTTGAAGCCAAAGGACCAGGTAAAAAATCTTGGCATTATTATTGACTCTGATCTAAATTTCAACTCCCACATCAAGCTTATAAGAAAATCTGCCTTCTATCATCTAAAAAATATAGCAAGGATTAGAGGCTATGGGGCTCTATTCTCCCACAGGCCATCGGCGCTATTACGGGCCTTAACCGCAAAAAAACGTGCCTTGCGCCTGTTTCGGCAAGATAGCAATAGGCTTTAGGCTGCCAAATGCGCTTTAGGCCGAATGGGCGTGGCGCAGTCCCAAAGTGGGCGTGTCGGCGCTAAATACCAGCCTAGTGATATCTTGGGATCTGGCGTACATTTAGCGCTTTGCGCTTTTGAAAAGCAGGCCTATTCTCTGCCTTCACTGCTTCTTCTCTGTCACCCTTCTCTCTCTCTCTCTCTGAGTTCCCAGCATGCATTGTGTTTCTTCATTTCGCTACTAAATAGCCACCAAATGAGCCAAAATAGATATAAAAGGTAGTTCTAAATTAATGTGTAATGGTAACACAGCCTGCCATTGTCAACATTTCAATATTGGACCAAATAAAAAATCGAAATGAAAACACCACCCTATGTGAAACATATATGTCCTCCTGGGCATATATATACCCCTTGTCGAGTTAACGTGATTTAGAGAAGTAACAGCGGAACGCGCTTCGGAACGCGCTTCTAATGGCATCTGCTATACTGTGATGTCTCTCCAATAACTTGGCCCTATTTCACATTTAGTTTTACAATAAAAACACATTTATGCAATGACTTGACATAATGTAGGGTATATTTATGTGCATCATCCTTCCTGCAGCAGGCGAGAGAAAATGATATCTTTCTGGACAAACTTTCACCAATCTAATAGGCTATATTTTTCTAGCTGATGCATAGAACATTATTTTCACTGTGATCTTGCTATAGTGTAGCGTATTTACATGCTTGCAGTATTGAAACTGCAGTTAGATTGGTTTGAGAAGCATAATAATATGGAATAATAGCCTATAATGCAGACAGACAGGCTGGATGAAGGGAGGGGGGGGGGGGCAGAGCGTTTGGCTTTCGTCTGGTTTTGCGGGATCACTGGAATTGGAGCTAAAAAGGCAAGCGTGCGATTCGTTTATTGCACTTATCCAATGAGCATGACGGTGCATAATTTTACGCCTAAAAGGCGTGGTTGTAATGCTTTGGGCTGCATCTAGCGCCAGCACGACGATATCAAGTGCGCCTTTCCACGCCCACTGCTTTGATCTGCGCCTGCCGCTCGGCCTAGAAACTGCGCCGATGCAACGATAGGGGCCTATATGTCCAAACAAGATCTTGAAAAACTAATTCATGCTTTCATTTCTAGCAGGCTAGACTACTGCAACAGTCTTTTCAATGGTCTTCCCAAAAAAGCTATTAAACAACTACAGCTCATTCAGAATGCGGCTGCTAGAGTTCTAACAAGAACCAAGAAAGCTGAACACACTACACCAGTTCTCAAATCCCTGCATTGGCTGCCAGTAAATCTTAGAATAGACTTTAAAATTCTGCTAATAGTTTACAAATCTCTCAACGGGTCAGGCCCACACTACGGGCCCTATTCTCCCACAAGCCTTCGGCGCTAAAACGGGCCTTAAACGCAAAAAAACGTGCCTTGCGCCTGTTTTGGGACGATATCAATATGGCTTTAGGCTGCCAAATGCGCTTTAGGCCGAATGGGCGTGGCGCAGCCCCAGAATGGGCCAAAGTGGGCGTGTCGGCCTTAAATCTCGGCGTACTGATATCTTGGCACCTGCCTTAAATTTAGCGCTTTGCGCCTTTGAAAACCAGGCCTATTCACTGCGCCAGTGCACTTGTGCCTCTCCCCTGTCACCCTTCTCTGTCTCTCTCTGAAACCAGGCGTATTCAGTGCGCCAGTGCTCTTCTGCCTCTGAGTCACCCTTCTCTCTCTCTCTCTGACTCCCTCGCTCAAACAGACACAACACATAGCAGCCACGCAGCACCCAGCTTCCCATAGGAAATAGCAGTTGTAAGTTTACTGCCTGTGAATGTCCACTCCCAGCATGCAATTGGGTCCTCCATTTCGCTACTAAATAGAGCCGAAATAGATATAAAAGGTAGATCTAAAATAATGTGTAATGGTAAGACAACCTGCAATTGTCGAACATTTCAATATTGGACCAAATAAAACATGAAATGAAACACCACCCTATGTGAAACATATATGTCCTCTTGAGCCTATATATACCCTGTGTGGATTTAACGTGATTTAGGTAAGTGACAGCGGAACGCGCTTCGGAAGCTTCTACTGTCATCTGCTATACTGTGATGTGCGCTCCCTACTCCACATTTAGTTTTACAATAAAAACACATTTATGCAATGACTTTACATAATGTAGGGTATATTTATGTGCATCATTCTACCTGCAGCAGGGGAGAGAAAACGATATCTTTCTGGACAAACTTTCACCAATCTAATAGGCTATATTTTTCTAGCTGATGCGTTTAGTACATTATTTTCACTTTGATCTTGCTATAGTGTAGCGTATTTACATGCTTGCAGTATTGAAACTGCAGTTAGATTGGTTTGAGAAGCATAATAATATGGAATAATAGCCTATAATGCAGACAGACAGGCTGGATGAAGAGAGGGGGGGGGGGGGCAGAGCGTTTGGCTTTCGTCTGGTTTTGCGGGATCACTGGAATTGGAGCTAAAAAGGCAAGCGTGCGATTCGTTTATTGCACTTATCCAATGAGCATGACGGTGCATAATTTTACGCCTAAAAGGCGTGGTTGTAATGCTTTGGGCTGCATCTAGCGCCAGCACGACGATATCAAGTGCGCCTTTCCACGCCCACTGCTTTGATCTGCGCCTGCCGCTCGGCCTAGAAACTGCGCCGATGCAACGATAGGGGCCTACATCTCTGAAATGCTTCTACACTATGAACCATCCAGATCCCTGAGATCTTCAGGCACTGGTCTACTAATGGTCCCGAGGACCAAATCAAAACATGGTGAAGCCGCGTTCTCCCACTATGCCTCTCATAACTGGAACAAACTCCCTGAACACATTAGATCTGCCCCTACTCTGCCTATTTTTAAATCCAAGCTAAAGACCTTTATGTTTACTCTTGCTTTTAACTGCTACTAAACTACTGCCTCTCTCGGCCTGTAATTAAAAAAAAAGATTCCTGTACATTTCCAACAAATGGACTGTGCATGTAATAATAATACTGAAGAATGCCTTGTAACTTATCTAAAACAGAAATAATGTTTCATGTTTGTTAATTTGAGTATATATTTCAACTAAAACTGTCGGCTGTGTTTTTTATGTGTTTTTTATATGTGCATTGCTTTGCTGCTTGTTTTTTCGATTATTTTTTTGTAAAGCACCTTGAATTGCCTTTGTGTATGAAAGGTGCTATATAAATAAAATTTGACTTGACTTGACTTAATGCAAAAATATGATTGGTTGAAAAACACTTGCAATTCACAGAGAACAGTGAAATGATGTGTTTTTCAACCAATCAGATTTGAGCTGGAGCAGAACCCGCCCTTACCAATCAATACCAATCAATTAATTTATTCAACCAAATTGGTTGTTGATTGGATAGATTGCTGATTGACATTGTATTGTCCAATGCTGAATACGTCTGAAAATCTTGTTGAATCCAGCTCTATTGTCAGTAGTTAAATTATGACCTCCATTTTGCTGTGACAACCTGACAGGCCTCTTATACCTTATACCTTATACCTCTTATACCTCTTATACGACTACGTCACACTGACATCACGCAGCGTTGATGCGCATGACGGAGGCAGAAAGACAGAGTCCGCGCAGCCCCGGCAAGCAGCTGATCCGCAGCTGGAAAACCAGACGAGCCAGACACGTCCCTGTGCTGTGCAGTGGGACGCCAGAATCGGAAAGCCACTGCAGCCGAGCACCCGGGTCCGCATATTCACACTTTGTTAACAAAATAATAAACGACAGAGCCAGGCTGTAACGTTACAACAAGCTTCACTTCCATTCTCCCCACATATCCTGTTCCACCGCAACCCCCGAGGGAACATACACAGCCTCCCATACACACGCAATACAACACAACACAACACTGAACAGTAGGGGTGTCACAATATATCGTCCCACGAAATTTCGCGATAGTAAAACGTCACGATATGTATCGTTGAGATGAAATCTCATATCGCAATTTTTTTTTTTTTTTTTTTTTTTTTTCAAAAATAGACAAAGAAACGTCTTTGTTTGTTGAAGTTCAATGTGTGAAAAGTAGTTCAGTTGAACAAGTCTCTGAAGAGACACATGAGAAGTTATACAGGAGAGAAACCATTCAATTGAGTTTCTGGCAAAACTGTTTACTTGACAGGAAAAACTGGAGATGCATAAAAAATAGACTAAGAAAAGTCTTGTTGTTTGAGTTTGAAGAAAAACTGAAGATGCATAATGAGATACTGCTGAGAAACCTTTTAGTTCAAAGTAAATCTAAGTGACGGTGTAACTCATTCTATTTCAAGATAAGCCTTATCTCCAATCTCATGTTTTTTCTAGTTGTTATTGTAATAACAATTTCCCACAAAAGCATGTTTTGTATTTGTGCATTTCAAATAAAATACTACTTTTCCAGTCATATATTGTCATTATTCAAGTTTAAAAAAATATTGTTAAAATCGTATCGTATCGTTATCGTGAACCCAGTATCGTGATACGTATCGTATCGTGAACTGAGTGTATCGTGACACCCCTACTGAACAGTCTGTTACACTATCAACAAAGCAAGGACTAAAGTTTTACCGAATCCTGTCAACTCATACTCCTTTTAATGCTAACTGTAGGCGTCTTTGCTTGCAAGCCGAAAGAGGAAATCATTAAAAATGCCCGACTTTGCTGCAGTGCCATTTCATATCAGGTAAGCTGTAGCTGTCATCGCTCGGTTAGTTAACAACCAAGTAACGTTAAATAATGTCATTATTGAGTTGTGTGCATTATCAACATAACAATATATCTTTGCAAGTTACAGAATAACTACGCTATGTAGCCTATTGCTGGCCACTCTAGGCTTGGCCATTTCGTCTTTTATCCATTGATATGCGTATGTGTCTGTAAGACGTATCCCATTAACAGAGGGGGTCCTAGGCATCTGGAGGCTCCAGGCCAAGCCACGAAGGAGGCCCCTACCGGTGGCGCCCCGAAGGGGCGCCGCCGGCGGGGTTCCTTCCGGGGGCGCCGCCGGAAAAAAATTTGACCTTTTTTGGACGTATTTTTGCCATATTTAGAGGCTGTTTGAAGTTACATCCCCCCTCAGATTCAATGGGCATGACCCTCTGCATCCTCTCTCATTCTCTTTGTGAATCTTGTAATCTTTATATCTTTGTCACTTGTCATCTTTATATCTTTATCTTTGTCACTTGTAATCTTCATAATCATATCTTTATCTTTGTCATCTTTATATCTTTATCACTTGTAATCTTCATAATCATATCTTTATCTTTGTCACTTGTCATCTTTATACAGTAAACCAAATATAGATCACTCATTCAACTCAACATCAATCTACAAATAAACATCAATGTGTAAATAATAAGTAAACAATAAGGCACTCGCACAATACAAAGAAACATCAATAACTCAAATGAAGGCACTATCAGTGGACAGCGAATGGGCACTGCAATTTAGCATGAACAAGGAGCCACATGGCGGACGAATCCACCGCATGTAGAACACAGTATAAACGTCATTCCACACAGACAACAACAAATAATAACACTCACTTGTTCCTTGGACCCACAGCAACATATAACAACAAAAAACCCCAGCAACTGGATCAGCAAAACTACCAATAGAGTCCACTCTGTAAACATTAGCAAAGCTCTTCGACCAGCAGTGCACTTTCTACTCTCTAGTAACCAGCAGCGCACTTTCTACTTTCACTTTCATGCGCTGCTCTGCTGGCTGCTGGTCTCCTGCGGCATCAGAGGAAGGGGGGGGAATGGGCATGTCTGGACTAGTCCTTCGTCACAGATGCAGTTTTAGCACGGACTCGGGAGATACTAAAAAATAAATGCTCTGGTCTGCGAGGCCCTCTAGGCTCCAGGCGGCTGCCTGTTCGGCCTGGTTCAAGGACCGCCTCTGCCCATTAACCAACGTTAATTTCGATGCATAACATTACTTATCACTAGGCGATAAGCTGTTGTAGTAAGCCGAGAACTGCATTTTAAAACTAAAATCTAACTGTGTGTCGCAGATGGGCACAGAGCAGTCCTGACAGCAGTGGCTTTTACACAGCTCTCTGTGTCTGTCAATGCTGGGCTCACGGCTTTTTGCCTTCATGATGCGCGTGCAGCTCCAATGTTGACAGCTGTATAAGGGGTCTATAGATGGATTTACAGACAGTAGCACATATACTTTCCCCTTTCTCTTTTCCTATGTTTTTTATTATCAAGCAGTAAGTTAGCTCACAAGCCAGACAGTCAAGTCAAGTCAAGTCAAATTTTATTTATATAGCACCTTTCATACACAAGGCAATTCAAGGTGCTTTACAAAAAAATAATCGAAAAAACAAGCAGCAAAGCAATGCACATATAAAAAAACACACATAAAAAACACAGCCGACAGTTTTAGTTAAAATATATACTCAAATTAACAAACATGACACTCTTCAGTATTATTATTACATGTACAGTCCATTTGTTGGAAATGTACAGGAATCTTTTTTTTTTTAATTACAGGCCGAGAGAGGCAGTAGTTTAGTAGCAGTTAAAAGCAAGAGTAAACATAAAGGTCTTTAGCTTGGATTTAAAAATAGGCAGAGTAGGGGCAGATCTAATGTGTTCAGGGAGTTTGTTCCAGTTATGAGAGGCATAGTGGGAGAACGCGGCTTCACCATGTTTTGATTTGGTCCTCGGGACAATTAGTAGACCAGTGCCTGAAGATCTCAGGGATCTGGATGGTTCATAGTGTAGAAGCATTTCAGAGATGTAGTGTGGGCCTGACCCGTTGAGAGATTTGTAAACTATTAGCAGAATTTTAAAGTCTATTCTAAGATTTACTGGCAGCCAATGCAGGGATTTGAGAACTGGTGTAATGTGTTCAGCTTTCTTGGTTCTTGTTAGAACTCTAGCAGCCGCATTCTGAATGAGCTGTAGTTGTTTAATAGCTTTTTTGGGAAGACCATTGAAAAGACAGTCGTTGCATCGTATTGCGCGAGCGCCCCAACATGACACAACGAGTTTAGAGAGAGGGCAGCGCGGTACACGGAGACTCACGGAGGCTCAGAAGCAAACACTGGGATACTTTAACCTCATCGGCTGCACTCGCACCGGCTACAGACAGCATGGATATGCAAGTAAGTCAATTACGTTCAAGTTATCCGGGTCTTCTACTAAATTCGGCATCCACCAAGCAGCGCTACTTTTTCGTATTATATTGTTTTATGCTGAATAGCCCGCTATTTCCTAATAAAATGGCGACCTTAAACTCGCACATTTTTAAACTGAATTTGGCAGCACGCAACTAGTAACGTAACGTTAAAGGAGAATTTTGTTTTTTTTCTACCTGGAGCTCTCTCCTCACATTAATTATTATCTGACGACTCACCCAGTGTTCTCCGCAGCGTTTTTGTCCGTCTTAGGCGTTGTTTTGAGATCAATAGTGTGCAAGCCAGTCCTAGAACGGAGCTCCGTGGGGGCCACATGGCAGCGTGCTTTTCATCCATGTAAATAGACAGTTTTATTCCCGTTTTCGACACATATCGTCATAAACTGATCCCTAAAGAACGATCAGACTGCTATTCTCCCCCGGGCTCTTTTCAGCGGTATAGTTACAGGCATCCCATTTTCGCCTGTCGGGTCAGTGAGACCAAATCTCGTCAAGTCAGTCCACAGGCCAGCGGCAGGAAAGTCTCGCGGGACTTGACGAGAGTTGGTCTCACTGCCCTGGCAGGAGGAAATGGGATCCGGGAAGAATAGAGGGGGAATGGAGAATGGAGGGGCTCTCCCCCGGGAGAGCGCGGGGGAGAATAGCAGTCTGGTTCTTTAAGGGATCAGATTACGACGATATGGGTCGAAAACGGGAATAAAACTGTCTATTTACATGGATGAAAAGCACGCTGCCACGTGGCCCTCACGGAGCTCCATTCTAGGACTGGTTTGCACACTATTGATCTCAAAACAACGCCTAAGACGGACAAAAACGCTGCGGAAAACACTGGGTGCGTTGTCAGATAATAATTAATGTGAGGAGAGGGCTCCAGGTTTAAAAAAACCGAAATTCTCCTTTAAAATGCACCAGATGACCATCTTATTTGTCCTCAATCTGCATTGAAAATGTGTAAAAATTCACCTTCTCACAACAGTTGTAGCCTAAGCTAGTGGTTTTCAAAGTGGGGTCCCCAGCAAAAAGGGGGGATTCATCTATTTTCACTATAATTCCATCCATAAGTAACACAATCACATAATGTATGACTATTTTGGTCATGGGTTTCATAATGTCTGTTAGGGCTGGGCGATATGACGATATATTTCGTCTGGAGGATAGAAAATGTATTTTGTCTGATATGATGCTCTATCGTTTATATCATTGTGTTGCAAATCACACTCTTTACGGCAATATTGTCCGTCATTTGTATGACGCTGTGCTTTCTTCATTCTATTTTCCTTTTTACTCACGTCCACAGTCCACACACGCACCAGACTCTGTGTCAACAAGCCCCTTGCGTCCCTTTATAAGTGGCACAAATCAGCCGGTGAGTAGGCTAAAGAGCAGGGAGATGTTACCTCCACTCCGTCCGCCTAGCCTACCCAGGCATTTGCGCTGTGTTAAGTCCGCGTTTGATCCATATTTGCGTGTGTTCTCCTAACGTTAAACCTGGCAAAACATATCCTCTCATCATCCCAAGAAAATCCCTTGAGGGCCAACAAAACGTCTATCGTTAGCTTTAGCTTTTAGCTTTCCCTGGGTGAGTTGTGTTGGTTAACGTTCTTCTTCTTCTTCTACCGTTTTATTCTTCTTCTACTGAACATGTAGGTATTTTGACGTTGACTAAATAAATACTGCCGCCTAGTGGCCGCTTTTAGATATGATTCCAAATTAGTGCTTATCAAACGCAAATGCTTGTGTCCTCTTTGAAAATCGAACTGGTGGTGTGGTTCAGTTTGTGTTTCATTCTACTGCCCTGCAACTAATTATTATTATTTGTGTTGTAAAGAATAGCCATGCTTATCTGTATTCTGAATGCATGTATCCTTTGTGAGGTTTGACAACATTTTAACTGGTTCAACTGCTACATAAATAATGTGGTCATTTTATATAAACTATAAATATAATTTACAGAAAAAATGCTATATCGTGATATATATCGGTATCGGGATATGAAATGACTTATATCGGGATATAAGATTTTGGTCATATCGCCCAGCCCTAATGTCTGTGATAAAACATCTAAAAGCAAAACTCTTATCAGATGGGGGACCCTGGAACAAAATCTTATCTATATGGGGGTGCGTGGTGTAATTTGTATCAGTTTAGGGCTCCTTAACATGAACAAGTTCGAGAAACACTGGCCTGGGCTACATCTTCTGCCAGAAAAGTTATTGCAGTTGAGGAATCTGTCAAGCCAGCCAGCACCCAAGTTTTAGGATTGTGTGATTGAATTAAACTGAAATTAAGTTTGATGTTGCCTGTAACAGTGTGGATCTATAAAGCGGTCTGTAGCCTAATGATTTCTATTGATCTTGTTAGGCCGGTGCCTGCACTGGCCTATATGACCATCTCTGTCCCAATCGCTGCATACACGACTCCTGGCACACTTTCATCAAGATGGGCTTTTACTTTGAAATTTGTTTTATTTGACGAATGTCCGGTTTCGGACTTCCTGTCTGCCCTGATCTGATCTGTTCAGCTTGACAGAGTCGCTCACGGGCGCAGAGGGTGCACGCAGAAAAATAGAAATCGAGGCTATCCTGGTTTTCCGGCCAATTGGGCTCGAAATATCGATTGTGTAAAATTTTCTAAATTTGTTATGTGTACTGTATAAACGGTTCGGTATTGGAAGTTCCCAAAGTTCGGTAGCATCACTAATTGGTCGTTGTTGTGCTTTTGAAATGAAGTTGTGGGATTCCTCGTCTAATTAACATTACACGCGACGCAACAAATAAACAAACACACATTTCCCCCAGTGTCTCTGCATCACACTGGACATCAACACTAGCGGGAGACTTCTCCCCCTCCAGCAAATATACATGAATGTTATGCGTAAGGCACATGAACATCTTCCCGAGAGGCAGAGAGCTAAGCTAAGTAGCTAACAGCTGAGCTAAGTAGGCTATAACTAGCGTGTTAGCCGATCTGAAAAGCATGTAAGCCGCAGCCTCGGAGAAGGAAGGACAGACCAGGGAGATGGTGACTCTGGATGAGGTCAGGGCGGACGAGCAAGGAGGAGCGCCCGGGGACAGAGGGACCACAGAGGGAGAGCTGCAGCCATTGGTCAATGGACTTCTGTTGAAGCTACAGAGGCCTGAGAAGAAGATGGAGAGAAAGACGCTTTTTTTGTAACTTTTTTTGTAACTAGCTGGCTACCATCCGTGTGGTCGTTGTGTTCTGATCTGATCTGAAACAGCGGTGAGATTAGTGAGAGAGTCGGTAAAAGGAGGAGAGACCCACGAGTGCTTGTGCAGAACTAGTGGATGTTGTGAAGTTTAAAGCGATATTCATGGAGTTGAGAGCAGACAGACAAACTCGCAGCTGCAGCCCCTCTCCAGCCTCCTGCACATGACGCGTTCAGGAGCCGTCGGGAAAGCGTGACATCTGTAATGTGTCACAACAAAATAAATAACCTGGGTTACTCTTAGGCGGCGTTCACACCCAAAGCGCTTTTTTCAGTCAGAACGCTATGAAAATCATGTTGAGAGCGCTTCCATTGTGCACAAAACACAGCGCACGGAGCGTTTTTTTTGTGCTCCGTTTGTTTTCCCCTGTGCAGTACAGATCAGAACACAACGACCACACGGATGGTAGCCAGCTAGTTGTGTCTATTTGATGTTGTTCACTGTCAACATGAAAGCCAGATTATTGCTAATTCTCGCAGCAGCAGAGGTTGAAAATCCCTCCAGAGGAGAAAAGGTAGGAAGAGTGAAAAAGACGATCAGGGCGCTTTTCCTCAATGTTCAACTTTTTTCAGCTTTAAAACATGCGCGTAGCCACGGGTGCGCTAGGGTGTGCAAATGCCACCCAGACAGGCCACTGGCGCACCCAAAAAAATGGGGTAAAAAAAGTGTTTTGTTTTGTCTGCAAAACACATGTCAACGCTGTCATGCACTGTGTCCAACTGTCCGCTGCTCTATGTGCCCCGGAGCATCATGGGAAACTAGTTAAGCTGTCGTCCACGTAAAGTAAACAAATGCACGCACAGCAGCAGCAGCAGCAGCAGCAGCAGCGCCAAATCAGGAAGACATGAAACAAAGCTCACTTTTAAGCTTTTTCGGCAAAGGCAAGAAACGAAGAGGAAGAAGATGACTCGTCGTCACCCTCCCCCTCAACAAGTGCGGATTGTAAGTGCACCCGTTCCCGCACCTGTATTGGTGGTGTACAGTGGAGAACAGACAGAGATGATGAAGAAGATGATGCAGCCGAAACAATGACGTTAACAGCGGGGAACGCAGCCAACAACACACAGGAGGTTTGTGGCCAGAGGACACTGACGCTACAGATCTCTCTGCAGTAGACGAACATGCCAACCAAATTTGCGTTCTTTCCCGACTAGAACACTCATTGGAAAAAGTAGGTGAGACTTTTTTGAGATACTAAACAAAGTGGTTTTACATGTTGCCAAAAAATACAATTTAATTGACTGCTTCTACCTGCTAATAATGAGTGCAAAAAGGAGCAAACAACACACAAATATTCCTCTAAATCTGGTTTGAAAAGACCCCAAAAAAAATTGGTATGGTCCGCCCCCTGGCACACCCTGGCTTTCTGTGGCACACCCAATGAGCCGAGTCTGGCTACGCTACTGCTTTAAAACGCCCACAGCGCTCCTCCAAAAACAACAGACGCCACCAGCGCTAACACCAAGTGCGTTCATTAAAAGAGGAGGACGCCTAGCGCATCCTTACATAGAGAATGAATTGCAGAAAGATGCTGGAAACTCCAAAAACGCGTTTGGACTGAATGTAGCCTTACTATCTATGTTATCGTGTGTTACTGGACAGACACACTAATAACTTTTCAGTCTGAGCCATTTTACATAGCCTATAGTGTGCTGTGCCAGTGCTGCAGTTTATATTTTTCTATTCTGTTTATATTTTCAATGGGACAGGCAAAGGACCTGTCTCAAACATTGACTGATATCACAGGTTGTTGTGAAGAGTGCAATGTACATGGCTATATAATTTGTAAAGAGTGTAAAGAAAAATATTGTATTAAGAGATACATAGAGAGAGCCTACATCAGTTTTTTCCAAACTTTTTGTGCCCATGGCACACCAAATGTCACAACAAAATCTCAAGGCACACCTATATAGCCTACTCTTATCGAGATGATGAGATGAGATGAACTTTATTGTCCCAGAGGGGAGATTTGTCTTGGGCATAGTGCCATACAACAGCCACATATCGCAAGAACATAGATGTTTTGACACTATACATACAACAGACAGAAAAAAAAACACATCGAACATACAGTGTGGTCCCTTGCTAACATGCGCTTCCACTGGGAAATTGTGCCAGCGGTGTAATATAAAAATAAAGACAGCGAACACTGGTTAGTTCATGTAGAAACGGTCCATAATGGCCCACCGTCAGGCCTGTTCTTGGGGCAGTCGATGCCTACCAGCCGGCGCGCCAGGACGTAATGATGATGACATCATCAACGATGACAATGATGTCATAGCATAGAGTTCACCTGTGAGGTCATCAGCGATGTCAGACATAGCACAGATGATGTCATAGTTCCCTCGAACGTTGTGACATCACCAATGACGTGATGTCATACACCGGAACGCGACCATATAAACACAGTGTTCCGTGACGTTACACCCACATCCGAGAGGTTCCTGCTTGATTCCTTCGAGATTCCTTCGACTTCCTACACCCTAATAATGTCAACCATTAGCACAACTAAATCCGGACCCGAACTGAATCCTGGCCATCTTCCAACCGGCCAGGCCCTGGTGACCGATTGCCTTACACCCAGTCATCCCAGTGGTATTTCAACCGCGTCCCAGGACCGACCAGTCGGCCCCTATCTCCATCTCCGTGATTCTGATCGATCACAGCCCGTGAGCCTTCATACATGATCCAGCACACTTCACGAGGCAAGCCCCAAAGCTTTGCCCCCAGCGAGCACACAAGCTTCGCTACAATTTGGTCCTTCGAGCCGGATCAGAGGACTTGCGACGCTTAGAGATGGAGCAGGAGTCAGGTGAGCTCGCTCTGGTCACGGCACCTTACCGACCAGAGGAGCAACCCTTCCCCCACCAGATCGAATCTGGATACCGCAGAATATCCAGCGTTCGGAGTAGTACTAAAGGGCTAGACCCCCTACACTCCCACCAGACGATCCAATCGGGGCAGGAGCTCATCCGTAGCCACCAGGAAAACCGATTCCTTGCTCAGGTAGCACAACACGAGGCAGATCTAGCCCAGGCAGATCTAGCCCAGATATGGGTTGAGTTTAAGGCAGATGAAGCTGAAGAGAACCTTATGGAGCTCCTATTGATCAAGTTCAGAGCCCTACCGGCCTCTGGCCACGTTATCGCTAGGAGGAAGGCACAGCAAGCAACATTACATGAAGAGATCCTAAGGATGGAAGCCGTAATGGCGCAGGTCTGTGCTAGGATCGAGGCCGAGGTCCTCCAAGTTAGAGAGCAGATAACTGCTCCAGAGCCAACGACCCAAACTGCGGAACCCACTGTTCCAGTGCCAATACCATCAACACTCCCACCTAGGACATGTCCACTGACAAAGGTCGCCGACCCCGAGCATACCATAGAGTGCAACGGGGCGTCCAAGCCTGCCACCAGGATACACCAGACTCAGGGAGGCACGGCGAACGTTGGGACCAACAGCACAGGGCACAGCCAGCCGGACGGCGTCAATCATTCCCACAAGATAGCTGGACACGACAGCTGGGACCCCCCCAGAGGACGGGACCAGCCGTCTCAACTACCTATTCCCAGAATTCACCTCCTGGCCCTGCCCGGGCTCATGGAGACAACTCCAGCCAAGGCCTCTAGGGAGGCCAAGAAGTCCGAGCAAGTGGACATGCCTTTGAGGACGGCGAGGCAGGAGCCCCAGATGCTTCACGGGGCGGCCGTCTCCCTCATCGTCTCGCCGGCAATTCGCCCAGAGACCTATGCCACACCGGCGCTCCACGGGGCGGCCAACGAGGCACTAGGGGCAGAGGCCTCCCTCCAACGAGGGCAGACAAATGGCTTCCGCACCGACCCTACGCCGCTGAGGTTCCTTGACTGGAAACTCAAGCCACCAGAACCAGAGGCCCCTCACTACCGCAGTAGCTGGGTAGACCCCCGGCTCCTGAGCGGCTCCCGTGCTGACCTCTCGCCGCTGAGTTTCCTCAACTGGAAGCTCAAGCCCCCAGAGGCCATTACAGCTCGCTACTGCAGTAGGATCCCACACACATCCTGGCCAACGAGGACAGTCACTAAATCTTGGCTCTTGTGATGTACGGGACTGGACAACGGCGCGCGGACCCGTGCCTACACCCGGCTGGTGGCCAGGCGGACCACAGCCCCCCTCACTCCCAGAATAATCAACCAAGCCCTGCCTATACCAGGTGGGACTGGAGGGCCATTCCGGCCATTTCTGGAAGAATACAGATTCCCCACAGGAATCTGGGAGCGGCTGTAGAAACGGTCCATAATGGCCCACCGTCAGGCCTGTTCTTGGGGCAGTCGATGCCTACCAGCCGGCGCGCCAGGACGTAATGATGATGACATCATCAACGATGACAATGATGTCATAGCATAGAGTTCACCTGTGAGGTCATCGGCGATGTCAGACATAGCACAGATGATGTCATAGTTCCCTCGAACGTTGTGACATCACCAATGACGTGATGTCATACACCGGAACGCGACCATATAAACACAGTGTTCCGTGACGCTACACCCACATCCGAGAGGTTCCTGCTTGATTCCTTCGAGATTCCTTCGACTTCCTACACCCTAATAATGTCAACCATTAGCACAACTAAATCCGGACCCGAACTGAATCCTGGCCATCTTCCAACCGGCCAGGCCCTGGTGACCGATTGCCTTACACCCAGTCATCCCAGTGGTATTTCAACCGCGTCCCAGGACCGACCAGTCGGCCCCTATCTCCATCTCCGTGATTCTGATCGATCACAGCCCGTGAGCCTTCATACACGATCCAGCACACTTCACGAGGCAAGCCCCAAAGCTTTGCCCCCAGCGAGCACACAAGCTTCGCTACAGTTCAATTGGTTTAACACTTCATCCTAATGACTTCTAAGCCTATTGCACAAGTCATCGTGGGTTTATTGCACAACCTTCATTGCAATTTCCCATATGATAATGTAAAAGAATAGAAGATAAAATAAATACAATTTTTGGAGGTACAGACCTCTCCTCAAGAGCAATGGGGTACTCAACTACATAAAACCAGAACTCAATATAAGAACAAGGAGTAGGAATAAAAAAGAGCTAAGAGAATAAAATAAAATAAAAATAATAAAAATAGTAAAATAAATAAAATAAAATAAAATAATAAAATATAAAAAAGTGAGAAGAAATCAACCTGCATATGACCTGGTTTTTGAAAGAGGTTACAGCAGCAGTGAACAGCCTCCTACGACTGTCCTTACCCGCTCTTCTTGTGAGGAACACCCTCACTCTAAATGTTTTTTTTATTTACTAATGTCAAATACAATTTGACAAAATAGATTACTCTAGGAATTAATTTGAAACTTTGCAAAATTACTACATCAAAGCAGCAACACACCCACTTTTTGTATAGTTTTAGGCTATATTTGCAATTGCAATAATGCAAAATCCCAAGGCACACCTGTGTGCCTTGGCACACCATTTGGGAACCACTGGCCTACATTATGGCGTTGTTCTATCACAGAGAGACATTCAGTTAATATGGCGTTATTCTTCTAACACAGAAACATTCAGTTAGTTATTCTTCTAATACAGAAACATTCAGTTAATATGGTGGTCTTCTAACACCAGAGAGACACATTTCAAAAGGTGTCCCTCAATCCCACAGTGACTGTTAAGGGTGTTACTAAACCTTGAATTTGTGAATGTGATCAACCTTGTGGACATTCTGTTTCTTATCCATTAGGTATCGAGTATCGTATCTATATCGAGTATCGAAGCAGATATTTATGGGTTATCGTATTGTTTAAAAAAATCCATAATATCCTGCATGAAAATCAGACGACGGCTTATATGTGTTCTGTTGATTGTTAAAATGTGTTTCTACTTTTTTCCCAAATCAAGACAACCATTACACAAATGTTAGTTATACACAAAAGTGGGATTACAAAATATGCCTGCCTGGGAAACAAATGTGTATGGCTGGTACAATTTCAAATCGGCCAGCCTCTTTGGCTGGCGGACGCAAAAGTTAATTTCCAACACGGACAGGAATTCCCCACCACAGCTAAAGCTGGTGATTGGCAAGGACCTCATGGGTATACATGGGTGACGATCCCATGCACCGGCCGTATGCCAGGTTTCGACCTGGCCTTGTTTCCTTGAAGGAGACTGGTGCTGCTATTGAGATTACATTAGGGTATAGGAGTGATATATTTGGGACCCGTTTCTGGCCTACCTTGTCTTGATGAGGTTAGGGGCGGTAGGTGACTTGCTCAGCTGGTTTGTCTTGGCCCCTTGTATGGGACCCCATATGCTTTTATAAGCATTTAAGCACCCTTATATGGGTGGTAGCACCATATTAGAATTGTCAATAGTATGCTTTGCTTTGTTTTCCAGCTGTGTCTGAGCTTGTTTGTTTTGTTTTGTTTGTATGTTGTTAAAACTGCAAATAAAATATATATAAAAAAAAGAAAAGTGGAGTAATTCTAATGCTAATTTAAAATGAGATATTCCTCTAAATCTGTCTTCAAACTGCAAAAGAGAAAAAAAAGAACGCCTATTTCAAAGCTCACCAGCCACCACTGAGAGATATATATAGATATAGATATATAGATATAGATATCTAAATATATACTGCGCTCCGTGCCCTGTGATTGACAGCGCAAGTTGGCCAATCAGGAACGCAGCACTGCACTAGCAAAACAATAATGGCCGCCTCCTTGCCTGTCTGCCTCGAGGAGTAATGTCAATGTTTGTCGATTTTAAACAGCCATGAAGTGCAGTTATTGCAGAAATAGACCAATAACAACAATTAAACAAGTACAGGAGTATGCAACAGCGGAGTTTCTCGGCGGAAAATGTGTTTTTGCCGTTCTCCCGATTGGATTTGCGTTTGACTGGATTCAACGCTGATTGGCTGAAGGAGTTGTCTGTCAAGGAAAGTACACCCGCCCAACTTCCGCCCACTGCAAACACTGGGAGAAAGCTTCAAGCCAGACGGAAATGAAGTTTCATGGTCTTACGTGAATCCATTTGGAACTTAGGCGCCTTTTTGTGGTTGGCTACGTCCATTACCACGCCCCATTTTGGTCAGTGGGTGTGGAAAGGTAATCAGTTCGTAGTTGGCTCATGACCTACTTGTCTACAAAGTTTTGTGTTAAGCACCTTTTGGGGGAGGTAATAAAATGTCAAATTGGAGATAACTGCAGAATACTGATGATATGCAAACATGACACCAGGAAACTACTAATGAGAAAATAGGTTTGATTTCTAAACACTGGTCCAACTTGCACCTATGTTCCCCAGGTGCAGTTTGTGGAGGACATGAAGGTGACCAACATCAACAGAACCAACTTTTTCCTCCATCTGTTTGATGAGCTGATGGCTCCTGAGTCTAAGATGTTCATGTACAACGAGAGCCTGACCCTCGCCTGGTTTCCTGTCAGGGTCAGGGTAAGACCAGGGGTTGCAATTAAAGAAAGAAAAGCCAGTCCAAAGAGTGTTTGTAGACATATGGGTGGGGGGTCCAGCGAACACTGAATCAAAATGTGTATACAATAATTTAGTGGGCTAAGTAAGTAATTTTTTGCCTGTATTTTTTATGACGGTGACAGCCGTGGCTGGAGACATTATATTTCTGGGTTGTACGTACACATCCGTCCGATGCTCATTAACAGGATATATCAGGAACATCTAGAGGGAATTTCTTCAAATTTGGCTCAAACATCTACTTGGATGATGAACTGATTAAACTTTGGTGGTCGATGGTCAAAGTTCATGGTCTCTGTGACGTCATGGCTGCCCTGTTTCATGCTCGTTAATGCGAGATCTCAGGAACACATTGACGGAATTTCTTCAAATTTGGCTCAGGCCTCCACTTGGACTAAAGGATGAACTGATTCGATTTGGTGGGAAAACGAAGAATTCCCCCATCCATACACACACACACACACGAGCAGCAAACCTACGAGAAACATTGTATATTATAATCGTGTTACAGTATCATGTTTGAAGAGGACAAATGTATCTTTATACGTAGAAACATCCCAGGTACTGCCACAGTAATACCATTTTGGAGTTATACACAGATGTGACATTGCATAATGTCTGGTACAAACTATTTTCTCTTGTCTCTATGGAAAAGAGTGGTGATTGTGCAATAATCCAGGTTACTGTCACTGTGTGAGGACTTGGAATAACATGTAAATACTGAAATCATTCAACTATCACACACAGCCTATAATATTATAGCCTATGTTTATTAAAAAATAATAATAATAAATTGACCGGCTCGCGGCCCGGTACCAAATGCGTTGCGGCCCGGTACCGGTCCGCGGCCCCGTAGTTGGGGACCACTGCTTTAGTGCGTGAGAGGGTGAGACAGAGTCAGGGCCAGCTGGCTTTCGTGACTTCTGCCTTTTGAAGAGCCTGTTGATGTAGTCTCACGAGGGCAGACCCAACGTCACACGTCAGCAAGCTGGCTACTGAGAGACTGCTGTTGACGTCTCCTGAATGCAGAGAGGTGTCGGAGACAAATAAGACAAATTCCTAAGACAAATTCCTCGTATGTAACTTGCATACTGTGGCAATAAAAGTGATTCTGATTCTGAGGGGGGGGAGAGGTGGGTTGAAGCTGTCAGGAGGGGGACTGAGGGGAGGGGTAGAGAGGTTGGCGGCCTGGTTGAGCATATGAGAAGTGTCGCAGTGGATGGGTGGAAATCCTAATAATTATGAACATTTACATGATTATAAAGGGTGTGACTCTGAGCTCTCACCTCCCAGGACAGAGAAAGTGTGAGGTCTGGATCCATCATCTATGCATTACTTGGCTGAAACTACTTTTATAGTTATGAACTTCTGACTCAATCTTTCTCTCAATAGGAAAGATTTTGTTGACGCCTATGTCAACTACGCTTTCAACACGTCAGTGGAGAAGATGTTTGAGGAGTTCAGGAGAGGCTTCTTCAAGGTGTGTGACATCGATGTGGTGGAGTTCTTCCAGCCAGAGGAGCTGCGAGGAGTGATGGTGGGCCAAGAAAACTATGACTGGGAAATGTTTAAGAAGGTTTGCAAGTGTTTTTGAATTTTGAATCTCTTTGATAAGAATCAGGAATGTAATCATTTCACATATTCAGAATATTGTGTTTAGGCTACTCATGTAGACATGGATATTGATGAATGGGACATCAACAACCATAATATTGTATGCCAGAAAAGTTTCTCCTGTGATTCGATCTAGAACACGGCATATGTGGGAGAATACCACGCCAACCATCCCAACATTGTTACCTTCTGGGAGGTGTTTGATGAACTGACAGCAGACCGGAAGAAAGCTTTCCTCTGTATAATGCTACACAATTATCATTCAAATGCACTTAATCAAGATGAACCATGGGATGGGTGATGAGCTGAAGCACTGGTGACTCCCACTTCCTCCCAAAACCTTAAATGCTTAGCAAAAATGATGTCGTGATATTTGTGTTTTGACTGTGCCGGATACTTCATTCATTCTTCATTCATATAAAAATGCACATTGTAAAGTTTGGTTGAACAAGTAAGTGGATGCCAATGGGGAGGGGCCTAGGCATACAGCCAGGAGGGAGGGGCTCTATTTTTTTTTTTTTACCTTTATTTTACCAGGTAGTCACTTGAGATCAAAGATCTCTTTTACGAGCAAGACCTGGCCAAAATGGCAGCATTTAAAAACAACAACAGCACCAACAACAACAACAACAACATAACAACAACACAACAACAACAACAACATAACAACAACGACGATGACAACAACAACAACAACAACAACAACACAACAACAGATAAGCAAAGCACAAATACAGACACGAATATTAAAGGCAACGCGGTACTAGATAGATTAAGGAGACACGATTAAAAGAGATGAGGGATAGGAGAGTGGGATAAAAGGTAAAGTAAGAAAGATGGGGGAGGTGAGGTCGTTGAGGAGAGAAGGTCAGATAGATTAAGATACAATAAAACATTTACATTGACCCATCTCGTTCTTTAAAATGTCTGTGATTTGAGCTTTAAACTCAGATATTAACTCTAGGCTAAATCTCATGCGCACGTCTCTGCTCACTGCTCATTGTGCTCAAATCCCGTGCTCACTCTCGTCTATAACGGCTGGACACACATGTCACTTATAGAAGCGGCTGCACTGCTTAAAGATGTATGAGAGAGGTGCTCAAATGTTCAAAGAAACAGGCTCAGAAGAAAATGATTTTTTTTCTTGTTAACCACACATCTTTGCTTTAATATTTAAAGGAACAGCTCACCCTAAAATCCAAATTACATATTTTTCCATCTACATCCTTCTGTGTTAGTTGCCTGAGTTTTGGAGATATCGGTCCTAGTGATGTCTGCCTTCTCTCCAATACAATGGAACTGGATGGCACTCAACTTGTGGTACTCAAAATGGCAAAAACATACATTTGAAAAACTCAACAGCAATGGCTGGGTTTCCCAAAAGCTTCTTTGCGCTAAGAAGCTAATTTAACCCTTCTTAAGGCCCCCTTAAGAAGCAAACGCGTTTCCCAATTGCTTCTTTACGAAGGCATGCGTTTCCCAAAAGCTTCTTAGCGCTAAGAAGCTTCTTTGACCCTTCTTAAGGCTCCCATAAGAAGCCAACAAAGCCAACGCGTTTCCCGATTGCTTCTTAGCCTAAAATTATCTTCCAATTATCTTCCGTTAAGAAGGCTGCGTTTCCCAAAAGCTTCTTAGCGCTAAGATGATCTTTCGTTAACTCATTCACTGCCAATATCTGACTGGCATTTTTGGCACAGGCCAAGTATTTCCATAATGTTTGGTCATCTTTCAAGACCCACAGTAAATTCTGTACTAGGACTACAGTGATGTCCAATACCTCGAAATGAAGATCTAAGTCTCTACTTTCACCCCCAAAAAGAAAGTTAGCTTTTAGCATGTTCTGTACTCTACTTATAACCCTTTTTATACACCCCATGTTCACCAAAAAAGCCTGTCTGGGAAGAGAAAAGGGAGAAAAAAGCATTTTTGTAAAAGGGCACAATCTCAGGCATAACTCTCAATTCTTTTATTTTGAACTGTATTGACATCAGACATGTAAATATTATTCGTTAGGACACAAATGACAAAAAAAAAATATATATATATATATATACACATGAAGTGCTTTTTTTTTACATTCAACAATACAGTTTACTCGGTGTGAGTGTGCAGACAGACAGACAGAAAGACAGACAGACACACCGACAGACAGACAGACAGACAGACACACACACACACACACACACACACACACACACACACACACACACACACACACACGATCCCCCTTTTAGATTTCTAACCCAACATAGGATAAGCAATAACCACGCCCTGTGGCGCTGGGATTGGCCAGGAGCAACACTGGAGGGCACGCAGCCCAGCGATTTCATGAACCAACTGAAGAGCTCTTGAGAAGGACAGCGGGCTGCTGTGAGTGCCTTCTGCCCGCTGCTGCCTAGCTGTTCCTGTGTTTATTTTTGATTTGTTCTGGTACACCCGTCCTCGTCCATGTCTCCCTGTCATATCAACTCTGCTATTTGATCGTTCCCGTTTTCCCCTCGGCTATTCAACACGTCCTCACCGCCCTCGCAAACTGATCGATCATTTCCTCATTCCTCCGATGATCAAACACATCTCTTGATTACTTTCTCCCGTTTTCTCCTGGCTGGCACAGAGGAAGGCGACTCCAGCTCGTGCAGCGCGCCGAGGGCGTTTCAATGGCGTTTCTCCTGTCTGCACAAGGAAGCGTTACCCGTTCTCTGCTTTTCCTCTTGCTCAATTTCAAAACAACAGCTGCGGTATGTGTTTGATCGCGTGCTGTCGGCTACCCTTTGAAGGCAGGGACCTGTGTCTGTGTCACAGGCTGGGCAAGTGTTTGCTGCAGGCGCTGCACCAATAAAAACAAAAACACGTCAAACACGTCCTTGGCGGGGAAGGCCATTGCTGATATTCAGTCAATTCAGTCTTTGGCGGTGAATGAGTTAAGAAGGTTTTGTAAGAAGGGTCTGGTGCATTCTTAACACCTTCTTAACGACAAAACACTGGCAGATCCAGCCGCATCAGGCAAAAGGAGATACTTGTGTCCACTGTTCCTCTTGTGTTTTTCCCTTTTTCCTTTCTTTCATGCACCCTTTAGTGTTTAAAATTGGGGAACACTTGAAAATCTCCCCTCTATGTATGGTTACTTGTGTTTTAAATGTTTTACCGTAGGCTATATTCCTCTAATCAGAATGGATTCCTTTTATAATGTTGTGGATTTATATAGCACCTTTCACAGAACCCAAGGTTGTTTAAATTCTGTAGTGTTTCTCTGTTTTGTTGTATGCTGTGTATATAAAGCAATTTGAACTGCAGTCCATGTCTGAAATAAATAATGTTTAATAAAGTTTAACATGACCATGATTAGGTTATTCTACAACAGTGTTTCTCAACCACTGTGTCGTGGCCCACTGGTGGGCTCAGAGTGCCATCAAGTGGGCCGCAGAGGACCTCTCACATCGAGATGGTGGACAGCTCCAGTTAAGATGCTTCTTAAGAGCCTTCTATTTTTTTTATTTTTCTCTTCTGTTAAGAAGGCGTTTGGGAAACACTTCTTTGGAGCCTTCTTAACTCCTTAAGAAGCTTCTTAACGCCTTAAGAAGCTTCTTAACTCTTAAGAAGCTTCTTTGTTGGGAAACTCAGCCAATGTATCTTTCCAGAAATAATGGCCCAGTTACTCAAGATAATCCACAGACCTTGTTATGAGCAGCTTCATGTAGGAACTATTTTCTTTCAACTAAACTACTCCCACAGCTGCTACTAGCTGCAGTTCCATGTAGGAATTAGCCAGTGGGTGTAGTTCGGACCTAAAGAAAATAGTTGAAACTGCTCACAACAAGGTTTGTGGATTATCTTGAATAACCAGGTCATGATTTCTGTAAAGAGTTTTTCAAATGTATGTTTTTCCCATTTTGTGTACCACAAGCCGAGTGCCATCTAGTTCCATTATATTGGAGAAAAGGCAAACATCTCTAGGGCCGATATCTCTAAAACTCAGGCAACTAACACAAAATAATGTAGATGGATAAATAGCACTCCAGGTGAGAGGACAAATATGTATTTTGGATTTTAGGGTGAGCTGGCCTTAGCTTTAAGATGTTCCTATTTAACATGATGTCTTCCTATTGCTTGTGATCAGTGTTCCTCACAGGTTGTGACCGAGTGCCCATCCTGGGCATGGACACGATCCAGATGAGAGTCGCTGTCCTCGCCAACTCCACTGAACTCCATTTCCCAGAATCCCTCACCTGTCATAAACTGCTTCTGTTGCCCATCTACCAGAGATACCCAGCCAAGAGGACGATGCACAACAGGCTTATTTGGGCTATTAATCACAACAGAATCTTCTGGAAGGAATAATGTACAACAGGTGTAGGAACAGGCAGGTTAGGTGAAGAGGGAGGGTTAGTTTCAAAATATAATCTATTATTGCTGCTTACCGTACCTGTTAAAATTAGTTGAACTTTGAAGTCTTTGTTACTTTTGAGGTATTTCGCCACCAAGATCTGCCAAATATTTTATATATGTATATAATACTCTTAAATCTTAAAAAATTATCTTATACTTTGCTTGATGACACTTATTCATGTTCAATGTTAAAATCGTATTCCATAATATGATGCTTTAAACAACATTGGATACATTTACACCCTAGTGCAGTTTAGTGGTATTAACATGTATAATGACATTGTTGGATTTATACCAAAGGGTTAGATGCAACATTTCACCATATTCATTTAGATTTGGTGGGTTCCCAAAACATACAGGGTCAATGTGCAGAATGATGACATTTAAGAGTGTCTAGATTAAGAGCAATTTGTGTGGCACTTCCTGCTCACAAATCAAAGCTTATTTCTACACTGATACAAACAAATTCATATAATTGTTTTGTTTTATATAAATAAACACTGGTTTTAGTGTACTTCGTTATTACACCTCTGCTGCTATAATCTCACTCTTTTGCACTTTATAACTTGGCAAATACAAATACTTATTCTATTCATATTATGCAAGCTTTAACCTTCAAACATGGAGTGTAAAAGTATGCAGCATGTTCTACAATTTAGTAATTCAAGACACTGATATGTTTTTGCCTATTATACCTTAATAAATAAATGTTCACTCTGCAAACCTTTAATGGTTAAAGAAAATGTGTTATTGTTTTTTTTTACATGAAGATATGTGATTTTGCTTTATGCTTTTTTAAATTTTAGATTTTTTTTTCAGGCATTTTATGCTTTATTGACAGACGTATAGTGAGAGAAAGACAGAGGTGTGGGAGAGAGAGAACATGCAACAAATGACCACAGGGCACATTTGAACCCGGGTCACCGTGAAGGACTGAGCTTACATGGTACACATTCAACCCAGTGAGCCACCGGGATGCCGCTTCTGACCTTAATTTTAAAGTAATTACTTCATTCAACAGCCAATCAGAAACAATCCAACACCAGACAGGTAGGTCTGTGGGTTTATCTGTGTGACTGTGGTCATTTGCAGTCATCTGTTTTCTGGGACCAGGGGTCAAAACCTGCTGTGGGAATCCTCCTTTCAGTATAGTTTATTTATTATTTATTTTAACACTTTTTTTTACATTTTATTTAAAAATATATATAGAACAATATAGGAACAAGACAAACAGGCTCAGACACAGGAAAATAAAGGAATTTAAGGGAAAAAATACATCGACATTCAACATTACAAGGTGCTTGTGTTTGCTAATGTAACAGATTAATCTGGTTCACGTATGAATTTAACCAAAACACCGCCATTTTCCTCGTTTTGTGTGCTGTAATTGAATGTGTTCTGTTGTTGATGTGTGTGAACGCACCCACGTTGGTGACGTCGCTTTGTGCACATGCGCACAGTTCCAGACACGGTTGGATGGGAAGATGGCGACGAGTTCAGGTGTGTCTGCCTGACAAACGCTTATAATTGTTTAATTTGTATCGAGTCTTGGGAGAGAAACGCCTATTATTATTTATTCTGCCCTACAAAGGAGAAAGCCAGTAACTCAGAGTGCAGAGCTGAGAAAAATGACTTTAAAGTTTTCTTGTCGTCCAGACAAAATAGTTGCAGGCAGATCATTAAA
Source organism: Poromitra crassiceps (assembly GCF_964638095.1). Lineage (NCBI taxonomy): Eukaryota > Metazoa > Chordata > Actinopteri > Beryciformes > Melamphaidae > Poromitra > Poromitra crassiceps. Next base: position 1,507,731 of record NC_139638.1, on the reverse strand, counting down.
TATGTGGCAATTCTTTCTTTTTTTAGTCAAGTTATTTATCCATATAAAAATATTTAGCTAAATCTTGACCTTTGGTGGTCAAAAAAGTTAATTTCAAGCCCTGAGAGCAGGCGGTGACATAGGAGTGAGTGAGAAAAGGATGAAATATTGGTGGTTAAGACTGAATAATGACATCACAACTGTTAATTTAAAATGAGTTATTCCTCTAAACGTGGCTTCAAATGCACCAAATTTTTCACGCTGGCGCCGTTCGGCCCTCAGCAAAACCTGGTAGCGAGGACATTTTTTGTGGCCCTCTCTATCATCAAAGTTACCCATCCATGGGTTACGGCATGACAATATTTGTTCGGCCCCCGGCAACAATCTGGATTTCTCATGTGGCCCCCCATGAAAAATAATTGCCCACCCCTGATTTAGCTGGAGCTCAGTCAAACTTTATTTCATGTTAGTTTTTATTGTCAATTAGAAAATGGTCGGGGGGCCACTCTGCACCCTATTGCGGGCCGTATCTGGCCCCCGGGCCGCAAGTTGAGTATCACTGCCATAGAATATTTCACTCGCCACCCGGTTCCGTTTTTATGCCTCCGCCGGCGATAGCCAGGCCGGAGGCATTATGGATCCGGGTTGTCCGTCCGTACGTACGTACGTACGGCTGTCCGTACGTCCGTACGATGTTTGTTAACGCGATATCTGAGGAACGCCTGGACGGAATTTCATCAGATTCGCCTTAAACATTCACTTAGGCTCAAGGATGATCTGATTAGATTTTGGTGGTCAAAGGTCAAAGGTCAAGATCACTGTGACCTCTCGAACGCCATTTTCAAGCTTGTTAACGCGATATCTGAGGAACGCTTAGACGGAATTTCATCAGATTCGCCTTAAACATTCACTTAGGCTCAAGGATGATCTGATTAGATTTTGGTGGTCAAAGGTCAAAGGTCAAGGTCACTGTGACCTCTCGAACGCCATTTTCAAGCTTGTTAACGCGATATCTGAGGAACGCTTGGACGGAATTTCATCAGATTCGCCTTAAACATTCACTTAGGCTCAAGGATGATCTGATTAGATTTTGGTGGTCAAAGGTCAAGGTCACTGTGACCTCTCGAACGCCATTTTCAAGCTTGTTAACGCGATATCTGAGGAACGCTTAGACGGAATTTCATCAGATTCGCCTTAAACATTCACTTAGGCTCAAGGATGATCTGATTAGATTTTGGTGGTCAAAGGTCAAAGGTCAAGGTCACTGTGACCTCTCGAACGCCATTTTCAAGCTTGTTAACGCGATATCTGAGGAACGCTTGGACGGAATTTCATCAGATTCGCCTTAAACATTCACTTAGGCTCAAGGATGATCTGATTAGATTTTGGTGGTCAAAGGTCAAGGTCACTGTGACCTCTCGAACGCCATTTTCAAGCTTGTTAACGCGATATCTGAGGAACGCTTGGACGGAATTTCATCAGATTCGCCTTAAACATTCACTTAGGCTCAAGGATGATCTGATTAGATTTTGGTGGTCAAAGGTCAAAGGTCAAGGTCACTGTGACCTCTCGAACGGCATTTTCAAGCTTGTTAACGCGATATCTCAGGAATGCCTTGACGGAATTTAATCAAACTTGTCTCAAACATCGACTTGGACTCAAGGATGAACTGATTAGATTTTGGTGGTCAAAGGTCAAGGTCACTGTGACCTCTTGAACGCCATTTTCAAGCTTGTTAACGCGATATCTCAGGAATGCCTTGACGGAATTTAATCAAACTTGTCTCAAACATCGACTTGGACTCAAGGATGAACTGATTACATTTTGGTGGTCAAAAGTCAAAGGTCAAGGTCACTGTGACCTCTCAAACGCCATTTCCAGCTTGTTAACGCGATATCTCACGAATGCCTTGACGGAATTTCATTAAATTTGCCTCAAACATCGCCTTAGACTCAAGGATGATCTGATTAGATTTTGGTGGTCAAAGGTCAAAGGTCAAGGTGAGCTCTCGAGCGCCATTTTCAAGCTTGTTAACGCGATATCTCAGGAATGCCTTGACGGAATTTAATCAAACTTGTCTCAAACATCGACTTGGACTCAAGGATGAACTGATTACATTTTGGTGGTCAAAGTTCAAGGTCACTGTGACCTCTCACACACCCAATTTCCAAGCTCTGTAACGCAACATCACCGGAGCGCCTTGACGGAATCTCTTCCAATTTGCCTCAAATGGTGATTTGGACTCCAGAATGAACTCATGGCGGAGGCATAAGTCCGCGTTGCGGTCGTTCTAGTTTATTTTTGACTTTTGGTCCGAATGAAACCTATTGGGTTGTACAGTGTGCCCAACCCGGAAGAGGGCATGACTTTGGCTCTCTATAAGTATTCACATTTCCTGTGTTTGTAGGCCGGAGGATGAGGAAGTGTTTGAGGAGATCCCACGGCTGCGTCTGGAGAGATGCTGTCTGCTCCAGAAGATCAAAGGCCTGGAGCAGCAGCAGCAAAGCGCCCTCTCTCCCTTGGAGGAGGTACTGCACCACAGGCAGCGTCAAACTCCCCTTTTCATTGCTCTCTCTGCAAATATTCCATTGTTCCATTTGAACCCTGCTATACATGATATGTCCCACTTGATAGCTGTGTGTGCTCTGCAGCCACCCACCCACTCTGTCACCCATTTTTGCAACCATATAAACGAGTGAGTTTATCAGCCAGTACAGTCAACGGTGAAATGAGTTATAGAGACCAAAACCATTTTTGGAACCCGGCTGTAAACATGTTGATTTGAATAGGGGAGAATGGGGAATGACTCCCTTTAGCAGCTGCCTCAAGCTACAGTTCAAGGAACTGCAGTTTTTGGTACTTCCATGTTGGTTACATGCTGCCACTCCGACGTGCTGCCACTCCGACGTTCTGCCACTCCGAAATATCGGCACTCAGAAAGGGGGTCTATATTCCCCGTTTTTCACTAACCTCTCCCAGCCACCACGCCAAACCTAACCTCCCCCCATGCCTAAACCTAACCTCCCCCAGACCCTAACCCAAAACCTAACCTCTCCCACCCCCACGCCTAAACCTAAGGTCGGCATTGCGGCTTCTAAGGTGAACGACCGCCAGTCCGAATAATGGAAGTTAACGTTCGGAGTGGCAGCATGTCGGAAAGGCAGAGGAACCCCTTCCATGTTGGCCTCATTTTTCAGAACCGAAGGTCGGGCTTGGCATAAACACAATCACTATCTCTCTAATCCAGGGATGGCCAAACTACGGCCCCCGGGCCAACTGCGGCCCTTTGCCCGGTTTTAAGTGGCCCGCCGTGAATTCTAAAAACAGAATGGAATATGGCCCGCCGCCCATGTAGCCTACATTCTACCGTTTCAACAACATCGCTGCAGTTTCAACAGTAGATGTCACTGCAGCTTTAAACACCTAGCCTACAGAGGGGAGGGGTGGGGAGGGACGAGGGAGGGGGGACAATTACAAAGCAGCAAGTTCACGTTGGCGTCTTCACGTTGCGTAAACATGGCTGAACCAAAAGTAAAAAGAAGGAAGATGGCAAACGAGTGCAGACAATTTCAGACACGGTGGGAAAATGAATACTTTTTCACTGAAGTCAAGGGGAAATGTGTTTGTTTGATTTGCAAGGAATCTGTTGCGGTGATGAAGGATTATAATGTGCGAAGACACCATGAAACGAAGCACCAGTCCTACACCTCGTACACAGGCACGGAGCGGGAGCAGAAAGTGAAACAGCTGGCAGCCAGTCTATTAGCTCAACAACAGCAGTTTTTGCGTGCCAACAAAGTACAAGAAAATGCCACAGCGGCTAGCTACGAGGTAGCTCAGCTAATCGCCAGGCATGGAAAACCCTTCTCGGATGGTGAGTTTATTATGGAGTGCCTCGCTAAAGTAGCCGGGATCATTTGCCCAGAGAAAACGCAAGAATTAAACAACGTCAGGATGTCCAGAAAGACAATTGCCCGCCGAGTTGAATAAAGAACAAGTATCAGACAAAGCGAGTGCATGTGAGTTTTACTCAATTGCGTGTGACACAGACGCAACGGACACAGCCCAGCTGTTAATTTTTTTGCGGGGAGTTGTATCACAGAGGAGCTGCTTGAGCTTTGCAGTCTAAGGGTAAAGACATTTTTGAAGCTGTATCCGCTGCAATTGACAACATAAAACTGCCCTGGGACAAGCTGTGTGGCGTTACAACGGATGGCGCTCCAGCAATGACAGGCGAGCGGAATGGAATGGCTTCTATGCTGTGCAGGAAGGTTAATGACAGTGGAGGTGAGGCTGTTAAAATGCACTGTATTATCCACCAAGAGGCACTTTGTGCCAAGGCAGTCCAGCTTGGTGATGTGATGAATATTGTGGTGAAAACTGTCAACCTAATTTGAGCACGAGCACTCAATCACAGACAATTCCAGGCCTTCCTGTCTGATGTTGATGCTGAATACGGAGATGTCATTTACCACTCTGATGTGCGCTGGCTCAGTCGTGGCTCACGTGCTTCAGCGTTTTTTTTCCCTGAGATGTGAAATTGACCAGTTTTTGAAAGAGAAAGACTGACCTCTTCATGAACTGAGTGACCCTTTATGGTTGGCAGACCTGGCTTTTTTAGTTGATCTGACAAGCCAGCTAAACACACTGAACAAGAGCATGCAAGGCAAAGATCAGCTTGTGTCTCAACTGTATGCAGACCTGAAAGCCTTCTGTGTGAAGCTCCGTTTATTTACATTTACATTTACATTACGTCATTTGGCAGACGCTTTTATCCAAAGCGACTTACAATAACACATTTTTTGTCAGCAATAGAGCAATCAACTATGGAGCACAGTCTATGACAACTACAACTTCTGAAGGAACAGTGGTACAAGTTTAGGTTAGTGGTACAAGGTTGGTTAGTTTTTTTTTTTTTTTTTTTTTTTTTTTAAGAAAGAGAGAGAACATAGTTAGATCAAGAAGGGCCCAGATGGAGCCTGAAAAGGTGTGTCTTTAGTCTTTTCCGAAAGATCGGCAGTGATTCAGCTGTCCTGACAGAAGGTGGAAGCTCGTTCCACCATTGAGGTGCCAGGGACGAGAAGAGTCGAGATCGGGATGAGCGACTTTTGAGCCCCCGTAGCGAAGGAGGGGCGAGGCGACCTGCACTGGTGGAGGAGCGAAGGGAGCGGTGAGAGGTTTGGAACCTGACCATGGATTGCAGGTACCGGGGAGCTGACTGGTGTACTGCCCTGTAGGCCAGTACCAGTGTCTTGAATTTGATGCGGGCCGAGATGGGAAGCCAGACACAACTACGCAGCTTCAATTTGGCACACTTCCCAACACTGAGGGAACTTAAAGCTGCTTTCCCAAATGCCAACCTTTCTACAAAAAAGAAATATGTGTCTGTGATCACATCTCTTCTGACAGAATTCAATCGCCGCTTCCAAGACTTTGCTGCCATTGAGAAAGGCATCAAGCTCTTCACTAACCCCTTCTCGACTGATGTGACAGAGGTTGATGAGAGCATGCAACTGGAGGTTATTGATATCCAATGTGATGATTCCCTGAAGAGTCGACATCAGCTTCTCCCCCTACCGGAGTTCTATCGGAGTTTGAAAAAGGCCAGGTTTCCTCTGATGAGACGTCATGCAGCAAGAATGATGAGTCTGTTCGGCTCCACATACATATGTGAGCAAACGCTTTCTCTGATGACTCTGAACAAAAGCAGACTGAGAACCAACTTGACTGACAGCCATCTCTGCGACATTCTTCGTATCTCAACAACAAGACTTACTCCTGACATGCCAGCTATTCTTCAGTCCTAGGCACAACTACACTGCTCCCACTGAGTGACCTGCTGTTCCCATCATCGGTGAGTTAAAAATATGACACCATTAGTATTTGTTGTGTTGACAACCCCATTTTTTTATAAAGATAATCAATCCAATTTAATGAATATCTCACAAACAGTAGCTTATTTGTTGTGCAAGGCCAGCTCATTTATTTTATTGTAGGCTACATGCTTATCCTGACCTGTATAATACAGTTGAGTTTACTTACCCCTCCCTTTTTTTCTTTTCCTTTTTTTCTCACTTCAGCATCCTGAAGGACCAGTCTGAAGCTGGCAAGAAAGGCACTTGGGGCTGCTGGAGAGTTGTGGACATGTGGACAATTTTCTATTTCTTTATTACAGCGATGCATAGCCACCTGGTGACATCTTTTAATTCCAAAATAGGGCACTTAATTGAGTGGTTTTGTTTGTCTGCCCTAGTTATTTTTTTAACCAGCCTTTTATTTGTACTGTCTTTTAACACGTTCACTGCCGTGGACGAGATATCTCGTCAAGCAGAAACCAGCGGTTGACTGCCGTGGACGAGATATCTCGTCAAAAAAAAAAAAAAAAAAATTTGACGGTGGGACGTGGATCTAACCCTTTTACATCTCCTATAAAAATATGGGAGCCACCGAACGTGTACAACCCATTCCACCGACCCACTAAGTGGCGACAGTGCTCTCCAGACTAGAAAAAGCAGAGCCAAAACTGCAGGGGAAAGCGCGAGGAAACCATTCTCATACTGTAGAATGGTTTGGCGAAAACGCTTTCGCGCTGGCGCACAACGGTGGCGCACAACGGTGGGGGGTTCCAAAAATAGACTGGGTGCAACACACTTTGAAACACGCAGCATAAATAAGCCCAGAATCGCAAAAGCTTCATCAAATCTCTCAACCGAAACCCCAAGAAACGAGCGAGCCCATCCAGACTCGCCCGACGAGGGGCAGCCAGGCAGCACAGACAGCAGAAACTCGCTTGTGACACGCCCGCTGCAGCCACGGAGGGAGGAGGAGAACACACACGGAGGGAGGAGTTTGAAGGAGAGGGGGGTTTCCTGCTGTTATGGAGGAAATTACTGTTCAAAACTATTGTTTAGATGTCTGACGTCTTACTGATGCCAAAAATAAATGGTTAAAGTGACTGTTCTATCGAATTTCACAAAAAGGCATTTATCTCAGCTTAAATTTTCAGACGCTGAAACCATGCTGTATTCAACTGCTAATGCCTACATAACTACTAACTCTACAAACTAACTCTTTTAGACAGAGAAAGCACACATTCTATTAGTTCTTTTGAGATATTTTGTGTTCACAAAATCCTAACAGAAAATAATCCTCGGCTCTTGAAAGATGAGCCAGAATCCTCAAAAAAAAACCTTGGCAGAAGCTACCTACAGTAAAAAAAAAAACTGTTGGCAGTGAATGTGTTAAGAGAGAAAAAAATACTGAATATTGGTGAAGTGATCTCTGTCTTAACTTCTTGGCACAGAGACCAATAACCAAAAAGAAAAATGGCTAAGATACACAAATACCTACTGTAATAGGCAAGCACATCAATAAACTATAATGTCAACAGTAAACTGTTCAGTAGTCTCTTATAGTTATTTTAATGGAAAATTATTAGTCTTAGATTATTAGATTTTTCTGGTTTAAAAACACACTTCTTGCAGTGTAATTGGTTGAAAACTGCCGCGCGTATTGTTTGGCCCCTGACTGCTTATATTTTTCTGTATGTGGCCCACAATCAAAAAGGTTTGCCCACCCCTGCTCTAATCCCTTATCTCTCTCTCAGCTACACACCACACACACAGAACCGTATCTCTCTCTCTCAGCTACACACCACACACACAGAACCTTATCTCTCTCTCAGCTACACACCACACACACAGAACCTTATCTCTCTCTCAGCTACACACCACACACACAGAACCTTATCTCTCTCAGCTACACACCACACACACAGAACTTTATCTCTTTCAGCTACACACCACACACAGAACCTTATCTCTCTCTCAGCTACACACCACACACACACAACCTTATCTCTCTCAACTACACACCACACACACAGAACCTTCTCTCTCTCTCAGCTACACACCACACACACAGAACCTTATCTCTCTCTCAGCTACACACCACACACACAGAACCTTATCTCTCTCTCAGCTACACACCACACACACAGAACCTTATCTCTCTCTCAGCTACAGACCACACACACAGAACCTTATCTCTCTCTCAGCTACACACCACACACACATAACCTTATCTCTCTCTCAGCTACACACCACACACACAGAACCTTATCTCTCTCTCAGCTACACACCACACACACAGAACCTTATCTCTCTCTCAGCTACAGACCACACACACAGAACCTTATCTCTCTCTCAGCTACACACCACACACATATAACCTTATCTCTCTCTCAGCTACACACCACACACACAGAACCTTATCTCTCTCTCAGCTACACACCACACACAGAACCTTATCTCTCTCTCAGCTACACACCACACACACAGAACCTTCTCTCTCTCTCAGCTACACACCACACACACAGAACCTTATCTCTCTCTCAGCTACAGACCACACACACAGAACCTTATCTCTCTCTCAGCTACACACCACACACATATAACCTTATCTCTCTCTCAGCTACACACCACACACACAGAACCTTATCTCTCTCTCAGCTACACACCACACACAGAACCTTATCTCTCTCTCAGCTACACACCACACACACAGAACATTATCTCTCTCTCAGCTACACACCACACACACAGAACCTTATCTCTCTCTCAGCTACACACCACACACATAACCTTATCTCTCTCTCAGCTACACACCACACACACAGAACCTTCTCTCTCTCTCAGCTACACACCACACACACAGAACCTTCTCTCTCTCTCAGCTACACACCACACACACAGAACCCCCCCCCCCCCCCCCCCCCAAAGAAGAAGAAGCTGTATTATAGACGTTCTTCACTAACTGGGTCATGCTGTTTGGAGGTAGACAGAGCTTTTTCACACTGGCATAAAATCCAGCTGTGCTGTGCTGCCCTGTGTTGTGTTGTGTTGTGCTGCCCTGTGTTGTGCTGTGCTGCCCTGTGTTGTGTTGTGTTGTGTTGTGCTGCCCTGTGTTGTGCTGTGCTGCCCTGTGCTTCACACAAGACGCCTTCTCTTTTCCTCTCAGCGCCTACTCTCGCGCCTTGAACCCGCCCACAACTCCCGTTGACTTCATGCCTGGCTTCACGCCTTGAAAATCGGCGTGAATCCTGAACGTTGGATGAAATGTAAATGAAATGAATTAATGAAATTAAATGAAATAATGAAATGTAAATTAAACTTGTGGGTTCAGCATAGGTAGATCTTAGGTTGAGCGTTGCTTCGGCGTACTGTGCGAAAGCACTGCTCTTCTTGTCTCCTCTGTGTGGTGTTTAGATGCTGGAGATGTTTGAGAAGGATGACACTGACATGCAGAAGCTCCAGCACAGACCTTGTCCCTACAGCTCAGTACCAGATGCTTAGGAGACACTGACATGCAGAAGCTCCAGCACAGACCTTGTCCCTACAGCTCAGTACCAGATGAAGGATGACACTGACATGCAGAAGCTCCAGCACAGACCTTGTCCCTACAGCTCAGTACCAGATGCTTAGGAGACACTGACATGCAGAAGCTCCAGCACAGACCTGGTCCCTACAGCTCAGTACCAGATGAAGGATGACACTGACATGCAGAAGCTCCAGCACAGACCTTGTCCCTACAGCTCAGTACCAGATGCTTAGGAGACACTGACATGCAGAAGCTCCAGCACAGACCTGGTCCCTACAGCTCAGTACCAGATGAAGGATGACACTGACATGCAGAAGCTCCAGCACAGACCTTGTCCCTACAGCTCAGTACCAGATGCTTAGGAGACACTGACATGCAGAAGCTCCAGCACAGACCTGGTCCCTACAGCTCAGTACCAGATGAAGGATGACACTGACATGCAGAAGCTCCAGCACAGACCTTGTCCCTACAGCTCAGTACCAGATGCTTAGGAGACACTGACATGCAGAAGCTCCAGCACAGACCTGGTCCCTACAGCTCAGTACCAGATAAAGGATGACACTGACATGCAGAAGCTCCAGCACAGACCTTGTCCCTACAGCTCAGTACCAGATGCTTAGGAGACACTGACATGCAGAAGCTCCAGCACAGACCTGGTCCCTACAGCTCAGTACCAGATGAAGGATGACACTGACATGCAGAAGCTCCAGCACAGACCTTGTCCCTACAGCTCAGTACCAGATGCTTAGGAGAAGCTCCAGCACAGACCTTGTCCCTACAGCTCAGTACCAGATGCTTAGGAGCAGAAGCTCCAGGACAGACCGTGTCCCTACAGCTCAGTACCAGATGCTTAGGAGGGACTTTGAAGCACTTCAGCTACTCTCAGGCTCAGGCTTCAGAGGCCTCCAGCATGGCAGAGGAGTGGTAAGATCTCTATATATTTGTCATGTATTTGTTGACATTTTGGTCAACATTAAAGTCCACACAAAAAGAAAAGCACAAATGAAAATATCCTACAATAATCCAAATAAACATCCCAACCCTGACAAAAAAGAAAAATAGTGTCACATCAGCAGCACACAAACACAGTTACAAACGCACACTGCATTTACATCGACTTAGAGACAGGAGAAACGTCTTCACATCATCACAACTTCTTCCGAGTGACATCAGTGATGGCACCCACAGAACCGCAATCTCATCTTCGACGTCACCAGTGACATCGCATCACGTGAGCAATTGAGGCATGATGATGTCATGGATTTGAATCTGACTGTTGCATCTCTGTTACATTATTTCTTCTCTTTCTAACATCTTCCCTGTTTCTCTCCACTCTCAACTGATAAAACAACAATGTGTATGTGTGTGTATTATAAGAGGTTGTGCTTATGCACTTTAATTGTTGATGTATTGTACATTTTGATGATGATGCTTTCTTCATTGTCACTTACATTGTTAGGCAGACTACCGATATACATGTACGGTAGGTGGCTATTTTTCTCTCCAGGGTGAAATAATTGACTAACCTAGTAGAATTACCGGTAACGCTTTAGAATACAGCCCGCAAATAAGCATGTAGTTAGAGTATAACAACGGGGTTTAGGGCTGTAGTTATAGTCTAACTACGGGGTTTAAGGAGTGAATTATAAGATCTGTACTTATAGTCTAACTACGGGGTTTAAGGAGTGTAGTTATGGTATAACAACGGGGTTTAGGGAGTCTAGTTAGAGTATAACAACGGGGTTTAAGGAGTGAAAAAATACTTTAACTAGAGGGTAACAATCTGTACTTATAGTCTAACTACGGGGTCGCGGGCTGTATTATGAAGCAGGGGACAAATGTTTGTACTTATAGGCTAATTACGGGGTACCACACTATACTTACAGGGTAACTACGGGGTTTAAGGAGTGTAGTTAGAGTATAACAACGGGTTTAAGGAGTGTAGTTACAGTATAACAACATACTACACTCCTTAAACCCCATTGTTATACTCTAACTACACTCCTTAAACCCTGTTGTTATACTCTAACTACACTCCTTAAACCCCGTAGTTACCCTGTAAGTACAGTGTGGTACCCCGTAATTAGCCTATAAGTACAAACATTTGTCCCCTGCTTCATAATACAGCCCGCGACCCCGTAGTTAGACTATAAGTACAGATCTTGTTACCCTCTAGTTAAAGTATTTTTTCACTCCTTAAACCCCGTTGTTATACTCTAACTACACTCCTTAAACCCCGTTGTTATACTCTAACTACACTCCTTAAACCCCATTGTTAGACTATAACTACACTCCTTAAACCCCGTTGTTATACTCTAACTAGACTCCTTAAACCCCGTTGTTATACTCTAACTAGACTCCTTAAACCCCGTTGTTATACTCTAACTACACTCCTTAAACCCCATTGTTATACTCTAACTAGACTCCTTAAACCTCGTTGTTATACTCTAACTACACTCCTTAAACCCCGTTGTTATACTCTAACTACACTCCTTAAACCCCGTTGTTATACTCTAACTAGACTCCTTAAACCCCGTTGTTATACTCTAACTAGACTCCTTAAACCCCGTTGTTATACTCTAACTAGACTCCTTAAACCCCGTTGTTATACTCTAACTAGACTCCTTAAACCTCGTTGTTATACTCTAACTACACTCCTTAAACCCCGTTGTTATACTCTAACTACACTCCTTAAACCCCGTTGTTATACTCTAACTAGACTCCTTAAACCCCGTTGTTATACTCTAACTAGACTCCTTAAACCCCGTTGTTATACTCTAACTACACTCCTTAAACCCCGTTGTTATACTCTAACTACACTCCTTAAACCCCGTTGTTATACTCTAACTACACTCCTTAAACCCCATTGTTAGACTATAACTACACTCCTTAAACCCCGTTGTTATACTCTAACTAGACTCCTTAAACCCCGTTGTTATACTCTAACTAGACTCCTTAAACCCTGTTGTTATACTCTAACTACACTCCTTAAACCCCGTTGTTATACTCTAACTACACTCCTTAAACCCCATTGTTAGACTATAACTACACTCCTTAAACCCTGTTGTTATACTCTAACTAGACTCCTTAAACCCCGTTGTTATACTCTAACTAGACTCCTTAAACCCCGTTGTTATACTCTAACTAGACTCCTTAAACCCCGTTGTTATACTCTAACTACACTCCTTAAACCCCGTTGTTATACTCTAACTACACTCCTTAAACCCCGTTGTTATACTCTAACTACACTCATTAAACCCCGTAGTTACCCTGTAAGTATAGTGTGGTACCCCGTAATTAGCCTATAAGTACAAACATTTGTCCCCTGCTTCATAATACAGCCCGCGACCCCGTAGTTAGACTATAAGTACAGATCTTGTTACCCTCTAGTTAAAGTATTTTTTCACTCCTTAAACCCCGTTGTTATACTCTAACTACACTCCTTAAACCTGTTGTTATACTCTAACTACACTCCTTAAACCCTGTTGTTAGACTATAACTACACTCCTTAAACCCCGTTGTTATACCATAACTACACTCCTTAAACCCCGTTGTTATACTATAACTACACTCCTTAAACCCCGTAGTTAGACTATAAGTACAGATCTTATAATTCACTCCTTAAACCCCGTAGTTAGACTATAACTACAGCCCTAAACCCCGTTGTTATACTCTAACTACATGCTTATTTGCGGGCTGTATTCTAAAGCGTTACCGAATTACCCACTATTTTGTGAACAAGCTGATGCGCCTGAGATTATTCTGTCCCTCTACTTGCATGGAGGACGCTAACCCAAAAGAGAATACCTCTTACCTTGTAGGATTATGGACCCTTCTCCAAAATGTTTGAAGAGGAAAAGAAACTCCTGGAGAGTTTTGATGAGTTTTATTTAAGTTTCAAAATACCACAACAGGGAATACATGGCTATCACATGGTGACTTCAGTGCACACAAAATATTGTTGAAAAGTTTGTTTCAGTGCTCACATGTTTAATTCAAAAAGGACAGCACTCCAAGTTTAAAGATTTATTCCCACACAATGGACGTTTCGAGCCAACGCCCTTCAGAGGGAGTCAGTAAAGTCAATGCAGGTACATTATAACTGAAACAACAAAATTCATAAAAAACACAAAAACATTAATAGAAAACAAACAAACGACATCTCCTCATTAAGCCCCTTGGGGATGAGGGTATCAAGGGAGTGGATCCAGTAGGTCTCTCTTTGAAGGAGGATCTTGTCTCTATTCCCTCCTCGCCATGGCATATTTACTGTTTCAATGCCCATGTAATGAAGATCATTCAAACTATTACAATGTCTCACAACTGATGATTTCTCATCATGATTGCGTAGAGAACATTTGTGTTCCCAGATTCTGGTTTTTAACTTGTGTTTTGTTTTGCCTACATAGTATAAATTACATGGGCATTTCAACAGGTAAACAACATATCTAGTGTTACATGTGATCCTGCTTCTGACCTTAATGTTCACACCAGAACTTGGATGCGTGAAATGATTACCTTTGAGCATAGCCAAGTCAAGTCAAGTCAGATTCATTTGTATAGCCCTAATACACAAGCATGTCCCAGAGGGCTTCACAGAAAATATGTCTAGCTAATCCTAGCTGACACAACAGTAACAAATTACAGTAGTAATGATAACACATTAAACAATTGATGAGGAAATATAGAAAATATAGAAATATAGGAGAGAGCGGAGGAGAGAGCAGGAGAAGGGAGGGAGAGCAGGGGGAGTGTGAGAGAGGAGAGAGTAGGAAAGTGATGAGGTGGGGAGGGAATGGGAAATGCTGGGCATAACAGGTGTTAGCATAACAATGTATACAATTACTTTTGGGTTGACGTTTGTTGTGTTATTGAACTGGCTGCATCTGCCACATCTGTAGCTGCCCTTTAATTCAGGTCAAAAGCATGGCATAAAACAGCAAAGCGTTGTTGTGTTTGGGCCTTCTGTTTACATGGCAACGGCTTTATTGGGGCCTGAAAATGCAAAAAAGTGAAACCAGGTTCCAGAGCTTTTACCACCGCCGTGTAAAAGTGGCAAAACACAATTCATGTGATGACATGACCCCCCTTTGCCATGGAAGACTCTAATGAAAGACAATATAGGAGCGGGGGGGGGGGGGGGAACAATTAAGCAAAGACACGTAACACTAACAGGTGAAGTGGCCTCCTCCATTCTTTACCACCATCTATCTCCTCCTGCTACTGCACCAAACAAGCTCCGGCTCTAGCTTCAGCTTCCTGTTGGTTTCTATACTTCTCTGCTTCTTCCTGCCTTCTTTCTTGCCTCAGCCTCTCCTCCTCCCTCTGTCTCTCCTCTTCGCTCGCCTTCAGAATCTCTCTCTTCTTCTCTTCAATTGCTGCTTCAGCTTCCACTAACATCTTACTGGTGTAGTGGCCTCCTCCATTCCTTATCACCATCTTATCAATCTTCTGCAGCAGCTCTGTGACCTGAGAGTGATTCCCACACCTATTGTCAACTACATGATATCCACCACAGCACTGCTCCGTTAATTCTTTAAGTACTTTACTGGTACTGATACGTCCTTCAATAGTTTTCCTCTTCAGCAGGCTTCCAAACGTGAACAGCACCATTGTGTACTTGAGTGCCTCGGTACCAAAGTGCTCCTGAATCAGCTTCACTGTCTCCTGCCCTCCTCAGTGAGTCTGGTTGCCAGGGACATGACCACCAGAAACACATGGGGACCAGGAGAAGACAGACAGATACACTTCTTAATCTCCTTCATGACATCATCTTGCGTTTTACATGTGTCAAACAGACCTGGAGTGTCAATGACAGACACCTCTCTCCCCTCCACTGTCTCTGTGTGTTTGTCACAGCCTTTTGTCACAAAGAATTCAGAGTAATCTGATTCAAATGCCTCTTTCCCCAGGATCGTGTTTCCTGCTGCACTCTTCCCAGCTCCAGTCTTTCCCAACAGCACAATCCTCAGAACTTTGCTCTGCTTTTGTCCTGTGGAAGAACAAGTGGTCCTCAGTTAAATATTTCACATTGTTGATATGACATACGGTAGCCTTGAACACCAGTCGATTTGATTTGGATTTGTCATCATTACTTCAACATATGTACAGTACAGCACCTTCCTTCCTTTTATATTTATATAAATGCCCCCAAACCCCCGCCCCTGGGAGGGGGCCCCTGATCTATATCCTGCTTAGGGCCCCCAGATGGCTAGGGCCGGCCCTGAATGTGCATGAATGCAGGCAGAAAGAGGCATTCTCCATTATCAAAATCGAAACTAAAAAATAAAAGGAAGAAAGAAAAAAGGCGGGGGCAATGTTTAACAGTCAATAGACCAAATCACCGTGACGTCACCATGTAAACAAATTTACTTCCGGGTACCACTTGGGGAAGGCGGCAGGTTTAAATGTGCGTGTTGTCAAATAAATGCTGTCAAACCCTCTCGTTTTCGGCCGACTACTTTCAATTTAAATGGTTAAACGGTTGGTAAACATGCTTGTCCGACGTATCTAGCCTTTCTTCTGTGTTTGTTTTATGTAGTGTTAGCTACCTAATAACGTTTGTTTGTCTGTCAAACTCGCTGTTTTTTTGCAGACTCGTTAACGTTACAGACAGAGCTACTGACGCCACGTTAATTTAATTTAGCTTCAAGTCACTAGTTAGTGAAAGTGTTGTTATGAATGATATTAAACAACAACACAACACGGACGAACCATTTTTGTCTTCTTTGTCTGTTTTTGTCTTCAACACGTCAGTTTGTGCCGTCCACCGCCATTATAATGTGTGGACCCAGGGGTAACCGGAAGTAAATGTAAACATCCCGCTGATTTGGTCTATAGGCCTACATTGTTTCTAGCTCAACTCAACTCGAGCTTTTGAACTGGAATCCATTCTTTTTTCAGATCATTAATGAATGAATCAATTAGCTGTACAATTGCTATAGCCTATGTTATTATTATATAGATTGATATATGCAAACAGGCTTTCGCTTTACATAATGTAATGATTCAGAGCGCTACATTTCTCTGCTAAACTCACCGAGATGCGCTGCCTGCGCGTTGCAGTTGATCTCTTTCAGTATCTTCAGAGACACTTTAAGGGCTCCAGGGAGTCCAGGCCCCTCGAAGGTATCGACCAAAACGTCCGCGATGTCGGCGATATCTTTTCCCTCCACCTGGTTGCGTTTGACCCTCGGCCCTTCCTCGTCCTCCACCAGCTCGGTGATGAAGTCCTTCAGCTGTGTCTGCTTCAGGTCCGCCAGCATCCCCCGTAAAGCTTTCCTAATATTGGGGGCCATTTCTAATCAATCTCTCATCAGAAATAGGCCGAAATTGCCGTCCTGTATTATGCAACACTTTTACCGTATTCTCTAGCTGCCACCTACCTAACCGTGAAAGAAGTGAAACGCGCACAGCAGCATCTGTTTAGCCTATGTTATGGGCGGATCCAGACGGGTGGAAACTTCTTGAAATGGAAATAAGGAACCAGGGGCAGTCCCGGGTGGGGGGGGGGGGGGGGGGGGGTTTCGGTATCAGTAGGGGCTCCAGACAATTGTGGCTGGGGGAGCTAAGGGGGGGGCTTAATTATTTACAGCGGGGGCTAACTTTTTCGACATAAATAGACAGTGGTTCTCAAGGTTCAAGGTTCAAGGTTCAAGGTTCACCACTGGTGGTACGCGGGGGGGCCTCCCTCTCATGGTAATTTCTCAGGTAGGCTACTTGTGTAAAAATAATAATTTCTTATTTTCTTTCTAATAATTTCCATTGAGAGCCAAATCCCCAACCCAACATTATGCATGTATCTGCTTCATGTATGTATCTGCTGACCCCAGACCAACAGGGGCAGCCGTTGTTTCCCACCCAGGAACATCAGACCACTCGCCTCCCCCCCGGTGTCCTTCTGGCTGACCAGACTGGTTGGACTACCTGTCTACCTGAGAACAATGGCTCCCTGCTGCTCCATTATGCTCCTGCAGCAACATGTCTGTCTCTCCTGCACTGTATGCACTAACCGCCTCTGTTTGTTTGTTTGTTTATTTAGATCCCCATTAGCTACTGTAAAGAAACAGTAGCTCTTCCTGGGGTCCACATTAATATTTTACAATACTTCAATTATGAAAATACATTATATTCACATACAAACATTATTTACAAATATACATATCTGTATCATTCATACTCATACATGCTACTACAACCACTAGACACACAAGGCAAAAACCAACAAAACACATAACAACGAACACTAGCTCAAAACTTATCTAATACATACAATTGCTCTATATAATAATTGAAAATGTAATTAATTGAATAAGTGAGCAAAGAACTGTGACTTGCAAACATGGACATTGCTTTTAGTGATGGCTTCTACCAACTCAGATCTCTTTACATGGTAATGGTAAGTAATGGAGTCACTGCGTTTGGCTAGAGCTGTTGGTCAGTCCTTGGCTCTATTGCTGCTATCTGTCAGACACAGTTAGCCACCTAATCATGGTGGCTTGAGGGACAGTTTCTTCCCGCAGGCCACGAGACTCCTTAACATACACAGTTGTAGTAGCTGTACTGTACCGCACTGTAGATTCTACCATTATGTATGTCTAATGTTTAATTGTATGTTTAATTAGGTATATGCTATTTGCACCTGTACGTCAAATACGTCGAATTTAAAATGTTTAAGTACGTCCAAAGTATGCACATGACATGTGCACCTATGTGCAGTGAATATGCCACTGTCTCTGACTTGTCTTATCACTCTACTGCCTTATTGCTTGTTGTGTCTCTTGTTGTTTTTGCACTCATATGCCCTGTTATATTTGTTACTATGTTGTAAACGGAGTTCACAGCACAATAATTTCACACGTGATACTTGTACTACGGAGTGACAATAAAAATCTTGAATCTTGAATCTTGAATCTAATCCTCCTCTCCACACTCACTGAGCTTGGTATCTCAGGATCTGCCCTCTGCTGGTTGAGGTCCTACCTCTTCTCATATCACTTTTATGCTGAAGACATCCAGCTCTCCCTATCATTCCTGCCTGCATGAGCCCACGGTCTCAGCGTGGATCTCATCATGCCTTGCAGATATCTCTGCCTGGATGAAAGAACACAACCTTTCTAAGACTGAGCTCCTTGTCATGCCAGCCAGTCCCTCTAAAACAGCAGATCAATATCAAGCTGGAATCAACCCAACTCGTGCCCACAAAGTCTGCTCGAAACCTGGGTGTCATGACTGATGAGCAACTATCCCTCAAGGTCCACGTTGTCTCAATCACTCGGTCGTGTTGATTTACCCTGAACAACATGAGGAAAATTAGACCCTACCTGTCTGAGCACCTACCTGTCTGAGCACCTACCTGTCTGAGCACGCAGCACAACTCCTGGTTCAGGCTTTTGTGTTCTCATGCATTGGCTATACTGCAATACTCCCTGCATGAACCTTCAAACCTCTGCAGATGATCCAGAACGCGGCGGCACGTCTGATCTTCAACCAGAACCAGCCCAAAAGAACATGTGATGTCACACCGCTGCACATTTCCCTCCACTGCCTCCTTGTGGCTGCCCGCATCAAATTCAAAGACTTGACACTCGCTTATAAAACTGCAACAAAAACAGTGCCTGCCTACCTGAACTCCCTCATTCAGGTCTACACCCCCTCCTGCCTACCTGAACTCCCTCATTCAGGTCTACACCCCCTCCTGCCTACCTGAACTCCCTCATTCAGGTCTACAGGGCTATTGTTTTTGGGTCTCCACCTGACACACACAGCACCTCTGTTACTATCCATAACAAACAGATCAAGCAGGTATGCTCCTTCACATACCTAGGAGTAACAATATACCACCTGCTGTCATGGAAAGACCACGTAGAGTCCCTGTGTAAGAAAACGAAGCAAAGACTATACTTTCTTCGCCGATTAAGATCTTTTGGTGCTAGTAAACAGATTCTTCTATTATTTTTTTACCTCAGTGATTATGAGTGTTTTACAGTACTGCAGTACCACCTGGTATGGATGCCTGTCTGTTACCTTAAAATCACAACTACTTAGACAGTTGAATATTTGTTCAAAAATTGTAGGTAAACCACTGCATAGTCTATATGAGTCTACATACATCAACAGTGTATTGAGGTTAGCTAGAAATATTGCCTCAAACACTAATCATGTGCTACATGAAGAATATGAACTCCTGCCCTCTGGCAGGAGATACTTAATTCCAACCTTCAAGAACGTCAGAGTAAGAGAGTCCTTTATACATCAGTCGATCCTGAGGCTTAATCAAGAACATGGCCGAGGGTCAGTGGAGCAGTGACCAGTGCTCTCTGTGTGCTGTATGTGTGTATGTATCTTTGTATTTTTGGTTTTGTTCTCTTTGTCATGTGTTTGTGCATGGGACTGCCGCTGTCTTGCAAGACAAATTTCAGTGTGAACTGACAATAAAGTATATCGTATCGTACACCCCCTCCTGCCTACCTGAACTCCCTCATTCAGGTCTACACCCCCTCCTGCCTACCTGAACTCCCTCATTCAGGTCTACACCCCCTCCTGCCTACCTGAACTCCCTCATTCAGGTCTACACCCCCTCCTACCTACCTGAACTCCCTCATTCAGGTCTACACCCGCTCCTGCCTACCTGAACTCCCTCATTCAGGTCTACACCCCCTCCTGCCTACCTGAACTCCCTCATTCAGGTCTACACCCCCTCCTGCCTACTTGAACTCCCTCATTCAGGTCACCCCCTCCTGCCTACCTGAACTCCCTCATTCAGGTCTACACGCCCTCCTGCCTACCTGAACTCCCTCATTCAGGTCTACACCCCCTCCTGCCTACCTGAACTCCCTCATTAAGGTCTACACCCCCTCCTGCCTACCTGAACTCCCTCATTCAGGTCTACACCCCCTCCTGCCTACCTGAACTCCCTCATTCAGGTCTACACCCCCTCCTGCCTACCTGAACTCCCTCATTAAGGTCTACACCCCCTCCTGCCTACCTGAACTCCCTCATTCAGGTCTACACCCCCTCCTGCCTACCTGAACTCCCTCATTAAGGTCTACACCCCCTCCTGCCTAACTGAACTCCCTCATTCAGGTCTACACCCCCTCCTGCCTACCTGAACTCCCTCATTAAGGTCTACACCGCCTCCTGCCTACCTGAACTCCCTCATTAAGGTCTACACCGCCTCCTGCCTACCGGAACTCCCTCATTAAGGTCTACACCCCCTCCTGCCTACCTGAACTCCCTCATTCAGGTCTACACCCCCTCCTGCCTAACTGAACTCCCTCATTCAGGTCTGCACCCCCTCCTGCCTACATGAACTCCCTCATTAAGGTCTACACCCCCTCCTGCCTACCTGAACTCCCTCATTCAGGTCTACACCCCCTCCTGCCTAACTTTTTTTATTTATTTATTTTATTTCACCTTTGTTTATACAGGGAAAAAAGTCCCTTGAGAGCAAGCTCTCATTTTCAAGGGAGCCCTGTTACAGTAAAACATTTACAGTAAACACATGTTACCAGACAGACAGTTACAAACAAAGCAGAGGATACATCAAGTAAAACAAGAGCATACATTCTGTAGGGTATCCTCAAGGAGTGGTCTAAAAGAATTAAAGGAAATAAATTGGTCAAGTTTTAAAATGTTCTGGAGCTTGTTCCATCTGTCAGGGGCATAAAAAGAGAAAGCAGTCCTTCCTAGGTCCGTCCTTACTCGCGGAACAAACAATCTGATGTGCGATTGTGCACGTGTTCTGTAACATGTGTTACTCAGATTGATGAGCGATGACAGATGGGAGGGAAGCTTCCCTATCAGAGCTTTATAAATAAATAAGAGACAGTGTTGCTCCCTTCTAACTGACAGAGCGGGCCAACCCACTTTCTCATATAAAATACATTGATGCGTGAGAAATCTATCACCCGTTATAAAACGCAGGGCGCTGTGATACACCGCATCAAGTGGCTTTAAGATAGCAGATGTGGCATGAGCATATACAAGATCACCATAATCAAATACAGACAAAATTAAAGATTGAACAACGGTCTTTCTAGAATCAAATGAAAAACAGGCTTTATTCCTGTATAAAAACCCAATATTTCTCCTCAATTTCTTAGTAAGGTGTTCCACATGGGTCTGGAAGGTTAACTTAGAATCCAGCCATAGGCCTAGATATTTATAAGAGTCAACAGTTTCAATTTGAAAACCTTGAAGTGTTCTAATACAAACGTCACTATCAACACCAGAGGACCGTGAGAACAGCATCGCTTTGGTCTTGTTGGAATTTAAGACAAGTTTAAGATCCAGAAGAGACCGCTGGAAAGAGTCAAATGCGGTCTGTAAGCTCGCGGCAGCCTGTGCCGGAGTGCGGCCGAAACTATACATGATTGTATCATCCGCATAAAAATGGACGTTACAATCTTCCGAGGGAACTAAAATGAAATTAATGTATAAAGTAAATAAAACTGGCCCTGAAATAGACCCTTGTGGGACACCTTTGTGCGTCAAAAGGAAGCTGGATTTATGGTCATCAGCCACGACAGCTTGTTTCCTCCCCGACAGGTAACTGGAGAACCAGCGAACAGAGAGGTCGTCGAAACCCAAAAAAGATAGCTTACCTAACAGAATATCGTGGTCCACCGTATCAAATGCTTTAGACAGGTCCACAAAAAGAGCAGCACAATGCAGATGATTATCAATACTATTCAAAATGTTATTCAAAACAAGAGATGTGGCAGTTACTGTGCTGTGACCTGGTCTAAAGCCGGATTGCTGCATCTGGAGAATGTTATAAGTCTCAAGGAAAACTCTTAATTGGTCGTTAGCCAAAGATTCCAAAACCTTAGCTAAACAGCATAATTTAGAGATAGGTCGATAATTGTTCATCTCTGACGGGTCGCCCCCTTTAAACAGAGGCATGACCTGGGCCGTCTTCCAAATGGAGGGGATTTCCCCAGAAATAAAAGTCAGATTAAAAATGTGTGCAAGTGGGGAGGCCAACAAATGAGCACTGCAGCGCAGGAGATAAGGTTCAATATCATCCTCTCCTTTAGATTTTTTGGTGCTCACTTTGGAAAGAGCTACGAATACATCGTGCTCATTAACCAACCTAAAAGAAAATATATCTATAGAAGGAGGGGAGGGATTCAGGTTAGTAGTGTGAACCTGGGGGTTCATAGTACTAGGGAGCCTGTCAAAGAGGTAACTAGATGCTACAAAATGTTGGTTAAAAGCATTACACATCAAGGATTTATCTGAGATTACAGAGTTCTCAGTGTTAATCTGTGGGGGGAGACCGGAAGTGGCCTTGGGCTTCAGGGATTTTATAGATCGCCAGAAATTGGCAGAGTTTCCCTGCGAGCTGTTTAGCGACGACACATAATAATCAGACTTAGCTTTTCTGATTACACGGATACAATTATTACGTGACTTCCTAAAGAGAAGCCAATCTGCTGGACTATGAGTAGACCTCACCTTCGACCAGGCAGAATCTTTGAGTCGAAGGGCTCTAGTTAACTCCTTAACTCCCTCATTCAGGTCTGCACCCCCTCCTGCCTACATTAACTCCCTCATTCAGGTCTACACCCCCTCCTGCCTACCTGAACTCCCTCATTCAGGTCTGCACCCCCTCCTGCCTACCTGAACTCCCTCATTCAGGTCTGCACCCCCTCCTGCCTACCTGAACTCCCTCATTCAGGTCTACACCCCCTCCTGCCTACCTGATCTCCCTCATTCAGGTCTACACCCCGTCCTGCCTACCTGAACTCCCTCATTCAGGTCTACACCCCCTCCCGCTCACTACACTCTGCCAATGAAAGGCTCCTGGCACTTCCACCACTAAAGGGCCCTAAGTCACTAGCTAGACTCTTCTCCTCTGTAGTTCCCTGGTGGTGGAACAACTTACCAAACTCCATCTGATCTGCTGAGTCTCTCTCTCTATCTTTAAGAAGAGACTCAAGACCCTGCAGCTCTTTCACCAACACCTTCACACTTGATGAGCATGAATGATGAAAGGATGAAAAAGGGATGATAGATACATGAATGTTAATAGCATGAATGGTGATGAATGAGGGACATGAATGATGAATAAATCCTCTGCACTCTGTGCTGCCTGGTGACACCTGGCTCCATTCAGACTCAAGCTTGGCCTCATGATGGCACTTCCTCATGTTGTTGTCTTCTGACTAGATCATTGCTTATGTTATATAAACCTCAGATGCACATCTCTTTGGGTAAAAGTGTATGCTAAGTGAATTTGTAACCTTGTAACACTGTAACACTGTAAATTGTAACATTGTAATACTGTAAATTGTAACATTGTAACATAGGAGTATAAACAGAGCTCTTATTGAGTCACTAAAGCCCCTGGTTTAAAAAAAGAGGCAGAGCTTCATCTTAATCTAGATGGAAATCAGGAGACTGATGTCAGGGTGAGCTGAACCTGGAAGCATGGCACAGGGTCAAGGGTCAATTCACTTTCTATTCAGCCAGCCTGCTGGATTCAATCCACAAACTGAGAACAAAATCTTGAAAAAGGTTCATACATGCTGTCTTGAAAGAAATCAATGAGAATCAAGACTCTATAGCCGTTTTCCCACATGCGCTTTGTACCGCTAAATGACCGGAACGTGGTCTAATGCCTGCATGTGGGAAAGTCGTTGTGCCGGTATAAGCGCGACCCCGTCGTCGCGGACATTTCACCAGTTTCAAGCCAGTCAGAAGAGCGGTATGCTCTTAAGGGGACACAAGTGGGAAACGGGTCCAGTCATTTTCCGCGACAGCGGTCCTTCTCTCATGGGCGAGGTGTAGCCTACACACGTTGCTTAATGTTCCAGCGGGCATAATCTAATCATTTGCGCACATTAAAGCAAACTGGCGAAATGATCTTGTGATAATAAGAGCAGTATGTCAGCTTCATGTGTGGGCGTGCTGATTTCCGAAGGCGAAGGCAAGCCCGGACACATCAAACGAAGCCAGTCTGTAAAAAGTGCTTCAACGCGACGCAGGTGAACGGATAAACATCGAACCAGCAACTATTTCTTCAGACATGGATCCCAACTTCTTCAAAGTGCATCATCTAATCATTCGCGCACATCAAAGCAAACTACTTCCACATTTCGCTTCGTGCATTTGCTTTCTCTACATACATACAAGCTCCCCCCTCCCCCCGCCCCCCAACATACAGGCAATTTCGCTGCAAGATTCCCACATGCGAGCGTGAAGGTGTGAAGGGAAATTCAGGGAAATGTCCGATATTGACTTACAGGTAATTTTCCGGTACGCATGTGGGAAAAAGGCTTATGACTGACCAATGGACAGAAGCTTGACTTCACTGGTTGAAATGAATTTGAGCCAAACCATGCACACAACTCATTTTAGATTTGATAAACAATTTGTTTCTACCTGTTGCTCTCTTGCATTTTGCAATTTGATCCTTCTGTAATGTGTTTTAAATTAATTCCTGTTAGCTTTTACTTGTTTTATTCCCTGTCAAACACTTGATTGATTGATTGATTTACTTTATTTGGTGAATGTCAACAAAAACAGGACACAACACAGGTGTTTCATATCTCTATCTGCAAAAGTGCTATAGAAATAAAACATATAATTATTAATTTATTTATATTATTGCCAAACACTACTGTCTTTCTCACTAAGCATGCGATGTATGCCCATGTGTTACTTCTTGAGATGATATTTGACATGACATAATATGACTGAGGGAAGGCAGAAAGCAGCTTGATTAGTTGATGCAGTAGTAGCACTTCATTGGTACTGTGTAGCCTTTTTGCACTAAATTATAAACTTAACACTCAGCACTTTGTATTGTTTTTATAACTTTGAATCATGCAGGGAAGTTTTGCTGATCGTGCTCTTTAACAGCAACGCTCTTCATATTCCTCGTCTGCTGACTTGCTTTGTGTTGAGTGTGAAGTCTTCAACTAAATCATCAATTATAGATTTATTGGTTAAAATTAGACCTTTGCAGCTCGGACTCAGCAGGGAAAATAAAACAGAATATGAGCACATAAAATAATAGGCAATATGTTCTTCAGTTGTCAGCAGCAGAGGGAGCCAGAGAGCTGTTGAAGAAGATGAGAGATTGTGATGCTGACAGACAGACATCACATAACTGCACAATTACTAATTTACTGTGTAGTCATGTTTTGTTATTTTAGTTTCCCTAATTAAGGTTTGTCTTTTAATTTAATCCAGAGCAGTGGTTCTCAATGTGGGGTCCGGGGGGACCACCAGGGGTCTTTGAGGGGGTTCCAGGTGGTCCCAAGCAAACTGATGAATTGTTAAATACATTTAATTTCCAAGAAGTGAACACAAATAGATGTCGAAGAATGACTGTTTTGATCACAGTTTCTCTGTTATCTCTTCAATACAGACACACGTACATCAATGTGTCCAGAGAAACAACTGACTAGATAATTCTACAAAACCAAGACGCAGGAAACGTTGATTACAACTGTGTAGGCTATAGTTTACCACGCCCATTGTTATTGTCACATGACCCCACAGCTTCACTTCTGCCTCCCTAGAGAGCTCTCTCTCTCTGCACACACACGCATGCACGCACACGCAACTGTGTGTGTGTGCGTGTGTTTCTTCAACCTCACCTGAATAACGTTTCGAAAACTCAGCTGAACAAGGGATTTGTCCAGGTACTTGCCAACAAACAGGCCCTAATCTAGACGCAATAAAACATATTAAAAACTTTGCAATCAATTACAGATTTTATATATATATACTGTATATATATATATATATATATATATATATGGATTAGCACCCCATCCCATTTCAGAAATGTCTCCATAAGTACCAGAGATTTAAGTTGACACAACCCAGGCAGCTAGGGATGCGTGTCCTCCAGGCTCCAGGAACAGCTCCAAATGACCAGTCACTCTACAAACAATCAATCATACAGTCCAACATGGTATAGGAGAAAAATACATTTATAACCCTATACTCCATGGATAAAACATGACTTACCTACAGCAAAGTAGCCTACTTCAATTACCTCAACTGTATATTTGAGTGGGGAGGCATGTGTTTAAATCAGCTGTCCTCAGGCCCGTATCTAGCTATGACGTCACCGAGGTCCGGACCTCGGTAAGAATTTCAGAGAAAAAGAAAAAAAAGCTCCATGGAAAGCATGGAAAACACGGGATCGCTTTTATTTTGAAACGAAAGGCACGTCAGGCAGGAAGTCATCTGACGCCTCGTCCGCGGTAACTTGATTTCACTTGACAAGCGCAGGAGGTAGGAGCAGCAGGAAGACATGGTGACTGCCTGGCGAGATAATTGAAAGTGAGCGAGCTGCGAGACAGTGAGCGAGTGAACGACAGACGAGGTGAGTGAGTGACACTGACAGATTTTTTAGCAACAACCAAGAAAGTAAGTGTCTAGTCTGTCTCTTAAGTAACGTTACCTGTGTGACACGTTGGAAAGCTACTGGCTAATCATGCATGATGAATAAATACATGTTCTTGCCAGCCAACAGGTCCCTCTGTATGTTTTTTTTATTATCGATGATGACTGTGTGTGTTGTGTACGGCTTGGGTTGTGTACCTGTGTTTGTAGGTGTCATTTTGATATGAATTTTGCTAAAACAGTTTGTGTTTGTTAGTTACAATTATGTTGACAGGAGAGCTGAGCAGGTGGTGACATGAAAGAGAATATACTGAATAATGACATCACAACAGTATTATCCTAATGTTGATTTAGAATGAGATATTCCTCTGAATATGGCTAAAAAAGGTATTTTTTTTTATTTATTTAAAATGCTATATAACTTTAAATATGGCTAAAAAAGGGGAAACAAACCTCAAATCCGCCTCCCCTTGCCATGTCTGGACCTCCCCAATTTCGAAACTCTAGATACAGGCCTGGCTGTCCTAAGATAAGTACAACACAGCGATGTATTTTTCCCTCTAAAGTATGATACTGTGGAAGTCGATAAAAAGAGACGGACAGCTGGGTGCAGGTAAAAGCTCTTGGCTGAGTTTCCCAACAAAGAAGCTTCTTAAGAGTTAAGAAGCTTCTTAAGGAGTTAAGAAGCTTCTTAAGGAGTTAAGAAGGCTCCAAAGAAGTGTTTCCCAAACGCCTTCTTAACAGTCGAGAAAAATAAAAAAAATAGAAGGCTCTTAAGAAGCATCTTAACTGGAGCGGCTCACTTGATGGCACTCTGAGCCCAGCAGTGGGCCACGACTCAGTGGTTGAGAAACACTGTTAACACCTAATCATGGTCATGTTAAACTTTATTAAACATTATTTATTTCAGACATGGACTGCAGTTCAAATTGCTTTATATACACAGCATACAACAAAACAGAGAAACACTACAGAATTTAAGCGACCTTGGGTTCTGTGAAAGGTGCTATATAAATCCACAACATTATAAAAGTAATCCATTCTGATTAGAGGAATATAGCCTACGGTAAAACATTTAAAACACAAGTAACCATACATACAGGGGAGATTTTCAAGTGTTCCCTAATTTTAAACACTAAAGGGTACATGAAAGAAAGGAAAAAGGGAAAAACACAAGAGGAACAGTGGACACAAGTATCTCCTTTTGCCTGACGCGGCTGGATCTGCCAGTGTTTTGTCATTAAGAAGGTGTTAAGAAGGCTCCAGACCCTTCTTACAAAACCTTCTTAACGAAAGATCATCTTAGCGCTAAGAAGCTTTTGGGAAACGCAGCCTTCTTAACGGAGGATAATTGGAAGATAATTTTAGGCTAAGAAGCAATCGGGAAACGCGTTGGCTTCGTTGGCTTCTTACGGGAGCCTTAAGAAGGGTCAAAGAAGCTTCTTAGCGCTAAGAAGCTTTTGGGAAACGCATGCCTTCGTAAAGAAGCAATTGGGAAACGCGTTTGCTTCTTAAGGGGGCCTTAAGAAGGGTTGAATTAGCTTCTTAGCGCAAAGAAGCTTTTGGGAAACCCAGCCCTTGTCTTTACTCGTGACTTCCAACAAACAATTCACAGGTATGACACACCTTTCAAGGCAACCCCTATGTAAGACACACCTCCTTCTCTTCCCCATTCCCCCCACCATCCTGTCCCTTCTGGTGTGAGATGCTACCATCTAGTGTCCATTTAGTGTCCACCACACAGCCCCCCCCCCCCCCGAACACTCAGAAGAGACATTTACAAGAAAACACTTCATAAGACCATAAACCAGTGCAAACATTTAAAATGATTGCATGGCTCTTATACCCTATAGGTCTCAGTGAGTTTCTCAGCATGTGTGCAGCATGTGTTCTCTGAACAAGAGGTGCAAAGTAAAGGCCTAACACACTCCAAGCTTGTGTCACAACAAACAGAAGAACCCAAACCAGACACAAGTTTATGATGCAAAACTGAGATTGTCTTTTAATAAGGTTTTAAAAGCCAAAAAACGGCACGAAGCCAAAAGGTAAAGTCAGTGTGTGTGCGTAAGGACGCACGGCGGTGTCCAAACGGTCGAGCAAAGAGGTAAAGTGTGTGTAAGGACGGCACGGCGGTGTCCAGACGGTTGAACAAAAAGGTAAAGTGTGTGTGCGTAAGGACGCACGGCGGTGTCCAGACGGGTGGTTGCTCAGGCGAGAGCACAGGTAGGGGCATCCCAGCGGGCGCTGGGACGCGTCATCAGTGATGTTAGCTGGGGTTGTAAGGTGTTTCGGGTCTCTCAACATCATGATTGCAGAAATGGGTGTCCTCTCAATCCGCATAAAGTTGCTGTATCCAGATTGAGAGGACACATTACTTGTGTTCAATGTGTACACAATGCATCCCTGACCACCTCTGGAGGTGGTTTGGCCGATCAGATTGCAATCCTTCAATGCGTTTTGGGGGTGTTTACACCTGGCATTTCAAGTGATAAAACACAAATCTGATTGCAATCTGATCACAGAAAACACATGTTAACGCCAGGTGTAAATGGCCTCATAATCTGATCTGTTGCCCATCTACCAGAGATACCCAGCCAAGAGGACGATGCACAACAGGCTTATGGGCTATTAATCACAACAGACTCTTCTGGAAGGAATAATGCACAACAGACAGGTTAGGTGAGGAGGGAGAGTTAGTTTCAAAATATAATCTATTCCTGTTTACCTTAGCCTACCTGTTGATTTCTTTGTTAGCCTACTTTTGAGGTATTTTGCCACCAAAACCAATTATTTTATATATGTATATAATGCTCTTAAATCTTAAAAAATTATCATACTTTGCTTGATGACACTTATTCATGTTCAATGTTAAAATCATATTCCATAATGCTTTAAACAACATTGGATACGTTTACACCCTAGTGCAGTTTAGCGGTATTAACATGTATAATGACATTGTTGGATTTATAACAAAGGGTAAGATGCAACATTTCACCATATTCATTTAGATTTGGTGTTTTCCCAAAACATACAATGTGCAGAATGATGTCTAGATTAAGAGCAGTTTTTGTGCCACTGCCTGCTCCCAAATCAAAGCTTCTTTCTCCTCTGATACAAATAAATTCATATAATTTTTGTTTTACATAATAAACACTGGTTAGACCACATGATTATATCCACCTTTCGTCTTTAGTGTACTTCGTTATTACACCTCTGCTGCTATAATCTCATTATTTTGCACTTGATACCTTGGCAAATACAAATACTTATTCCATTCATGTTATGCAAGCTTTACCCTTTAAACATGGAGTATAAAAAGTAGGCTATACATTTTCTATCATTTATGCAACTCAAGATGCAGATTTCTTTTTTGCCCATTATACCACAACAAATAAATGTTCAGCCAGGCTATATATTTTTTACATCCAGCTGTAAATCAACATTAATCTGGTGTGTGTGTGTGTGTGTGTGTGTGTGTGTGCGTGCATGCATGCGCGCCCGAGTCAAAAAGTCTCTGAAAACCTTTAAAGAAAATAGTTTTTTTTAAACATAATTTTTCTTTATGCTTTTTTAAATTTTATACTTTTTTCAGGCATTTTATGCTTTATTGACAGACGTATAGTGAAAGAAAGACACAGAGGTGTGTGTGAGAAAGAGAACATGCAACCAGTGTGCGAAATACCCAGTGGCAATCGGGGGGTCCCCCTACCTAGTGCCCTGGTGTCTCCTCCGCTACATTTGAGTTGTTCTGATTCCTCTTTTTAGAAGTGGATCCAACATTCGCAAGTAATGAACTTTACTTTCTCTTTGACATATTTAGTCTGTATTTTTAACCGTGTCGATGTCGAAGCAGGTCCATTTGGGATCTTCTAAACTATTGGATTGTGGTGAAAGCGGACCATTTGCAACAGTGCCACCGATGGAAGGAGGCTTTATCAGAAAGAACCGGGTATTCAATGGCAGGGAAACACAATGTTGAATAAATGTCTTGAAAAATGAATACTGGACATAGTAGCCTAAGCTTTTAATCTAAATTTTTAGTGACAATTGCAGACTTTTCCAGAGACCCCCCAACATTTTGCTGTTGATGCTTCAGGGGGTCTCAACTGTCAATCAAGGGGCCTCGGACCCCCCGAGACCCCCTGTATTTCGCACCCTGCATGCAACAGATGTCCACAGGGCAGATTTGAACCCGGGTCACCGTGAAGGACTGAGCTTATCTGGTAGCCTACACTCAACCCAGTGAGCCACCAGATGACGATTCTGACCTTAATTTTAAAGTCATTACTTCATTCAACAGCCAATCAGAAACAATCCAACAACAGACAGATAGGTCTGTGGGTTTGACTGACCAAATCTGTTTTCTCCTCATGCTGCCTTCAGGGTGTCCTTGTAAGATCCTACTTATGTATGTTCAATGCAGGCCTACACATAGCCTACTTGCTGGAAATTCAAAGCTTTTAATAAAAAAAGTAGCCTAAATAAAGTGGATCCTGTATCAAAATTTGTATAGGGTGACGGTCACGTCTTACATAGTGGGGCAGTTATGTATTTTGCGATAAAAGCATAATTTGGTGCACTATAGCCAAAAGCATTCCTAAATGAATTAGGTAGCCTATTCACCTTATGTTCCAACGTTCCAACACAGGGGTTCAGCCAGTTACTTACTATTGTGTTTACACTTCCTGTGACAGTACAGTACTAGTAGTGACCAGTGTTATGCCTCTGGCACAAGAGAAGCCCAGACATGACATGAGGTGCCCCCACTCTTCCCATTCCCAAAGACAAGACAGCTGGATCAGGATCTGCAGTTCTCAGTGTAGCAGTTTTTATTTTTTAACTACAGAGAAGAGCCGTACCCAAAACAATAAACAAACCATACTAAACCCGCCCCTCACTTCCCTAACCAAACAAAAGTGGATAAATAAAATACAGGTGTTTTGAACAGGAAGTTATAACACAATTGGGTCATGTGGGCGTGGCTACATAAGGTGAATAGGCATCATGATTTTTGTGTGTGTGTGTGTGTGTGGGGGGGGGAGGGGGGGGGGGCGATTGGCAATTTTGCGTCCACAGACTGGTGATATTCCCGACAGCCCGTGAAGGCATCCTTATTTGAGAAAGTGAGGTTGATGCTGGAGTCGCAAAGTGGTCAGTAGTGTGTGTGTCGCGGACTCGCACTCAGTGAGTGAGCCATGCAGCAGGTGTACTGTTGGGGAGACATCCCCAGTGGACCAGCCCTCTCTCCCGTGTCGTGGACTGTCCCCAAGCTTGTAGAAGACATCTGCTGTGGGCAGGGCCGTAGCCAGGGTTCCGAAATAGGGGAGGTCCAGCAAGGGGAGGCGTATTCGGCGGCGCCCGTTAGGGCGCCGGCGAAAAAAAATTGAGTTTTTTTTTCCCCCTTTTTAAGCCATATTTAGAGTAATATATGTGTCAGTGTATATATACAGTTTAGTATATTCCAAATGAAAAATAACATTTATTTATTCCTGATAGGAACGATTGAAAAATAAAATAAAATATATTATGTTGTTTTTAACTTTACACCACCTCTTTTTGTTACTTATTGGGTCATGAAACTGAAACCATGCATATAGCCACCTGCATACCTGACTTCGGGAGCTTGGCAATTGGCATCATGCATGATTAGCCAGTAGCATCCCAACGTGTCACACAGGTAACATTACTTAGACAGACTAGACACTTACTTTCTTGGTTGTTGCTAAAAAATCTGTCAGTGTGTGTCACTCACTGTCTGTCGTTCACTCGCTCACTGTCTCGCAGCTCGCTCACCTTCAATTATCTCGCCAGGCAGACAGACAGTCATCACTCACCACCATGCTGCTGCTCTCTCAGAATCAAGTTACCGCGGACGCGGCGTCAGATGACTTCCTGCCTGACCTGCCTTTCGTTTCAAAATAAAAGCGATCCCGTGTTTTTCATGCTTTTCCTGTTTTCCATGCAGATTGTTTTATTTTTTTACAATCTTCGTTCTCAGGACACTCTACAATTTTCTGTTCCCAAAGTCCGAACTGAATTGGGGAAGAAAGCTTTTAGGTTCTCTGCACCCACCGCATGGAACAGTCTGCAGTCTGATCTTAAACTTAATAGCTTAGTAACCTTAAATGGTTTTAAGGCTATGGTAAAATCTCTTGAGAACAGGCTGTCTGTATGCAAATGTTTTATTTGATCATTTTAATGTTTTTCAATTGTATGTGTTTATGTGTTTGTTTGTTGTAACTTTGTGTTGCTGCTGTTTCTTGGCCAGGTCTCTCTTGTAAAAGAGATCTTTGATCTCAATGGGACAAACCTGGTTAAATAAAGGCTAAAAAAAAAAAAAAAAAAAAAAAAATCTCTGAAATATTAAAAAAATCTCTGAAATATTAGGGGAGGTCCGGACCTCCCCGTCCTCATAGCTAGCTACGGCCCTGGCTGTGGGGAGAAACAAGCCTTCGTCCTCACCAGAGCGGGGATCCTTCTCTCATGTGGACGCATCTCTCACGGACAGCAATTCCGAAGGACTGTCGCGGATGCAAAGGCACCAGGTCGGTGTTGAAAGAGTTTCGAAAAGTCTGGGCAGCTGATTCAAATTCACTGTAATATTCATTGTCAAGAGCAATTGATGGTCTTTGATGTTGTAAGATAGAGATTGACCTATATTTTACATGAATGAGTTGATACGATATGTCAGTTAACATTATCCAAGAAATAACAAATAGTTGTATTTGTTTTCATTGAGTTGAACTGTGAAGTGCTGTAATGTTAGTTGTTACAGCTAGGTTACTTACAGTAGGAAACTCAACTTTAGGTCTCACTTTCGTTTCCTCCGGACAAGCTCACACAAATGAAAGTTGGAGCAACAGCGCTGCTGCTCAGGGCAATAGTCCCTATCTGCAGAACCGGGGGAGAACCCAACCAGCAGCTTGAGTTGCTGCAAAGATATCTTCAGCGTGACAGCACCACCTAGCGATGTTAAAATGCTACTTCGGCCGCACAGATAGCCCACGCAAGTAGGCCTACGCATGCGCGAGTTGACGACGCCACAATTAAAGAATACACAATGTTTTTCTGTGCATACATTTTGATCTCAACACTTATTAA
The DNA here is from genome assembly GCF_964638095.1 of Poromitra crassiceps. Lineage (NCBI taxonomy): Eukaryota > Metazoa > Chordata > Actinopteri > Beryciformes > Melamphaidae > Poromitra > Poromitra crassiceps. The sequence goes on along the minus strand of NC_139638.1, from coordinate 1,473,903 downwards.
TCTTAAAAATTAAAGAACAATAATTTGAACAAGAATTGCACTTTCTTTTCTTATTTTACTGATTGGTTTAATTTTCAAATATCATAAATAATCATTCCAATATCCCTACATCCCTAATGAAAACATCAGAAATGACAATAATCTTAAAAATTCTTCTTCTTAACCACAAGCTTCCTTCCCTTTCTCACTCACTCACTCACTCACTCACTCACTCACTCTGTTCACTCACTCACACAAACACACATTTGAATTCTTTATTTGCTTTCACAAATTATATAAAAATTACAGGCAATCAAATGTGTTAGCCCCCCCCCCCTCACAGTGGACACTATACTCAATACAACATAGCAAGGTGTCAACAGTAGGCCTACACAAAAATCACATAAGCCAGGGAATTAGAACTAAATTATTAAGAAATAATAGGAAAGGAACAAATAAAGAACAGTGGAAAAACAATATTCATTATAACATTATAAATTGCCTGTCATCCATGATGTGTGTAATAGACCAAATACCCTTCTTCCACCACTCTACAAAGACAAGATTTTTTTCTTAACCCATTGATACCTGATGCAGCATTTGTGTGTGTATCCCTTTAAGACCACGAACCGCGGTTAAACAAGATAGGCTACATTTATTGTTTCCAATTGGAACATCATGGGCAAGTAAAGTTGTGTTTAAACAGCAGTTTCAATATTGTAGAACTTGCTTATGAAAGACAGATACATGTATTGGTAACTTGGACAACTCCAAATCACAGTTCCAAAGAAACGCTCCATTTTTGCATTAGGTAGCATCACATTCTCATCTTTGACAAAGGCTTGTTGCCACTTCGGCTTGATCAATTACCATTCATAATGTCTGTGATTCATATTCAGTAAGTAGTGCTAGTGCTAGCTAACGCTAGTAGGCTACTCACGTCCATAATTTGTTCGACTCTCTCTCTGACTCTCTCTCTCTTGTCTGTCTCTCTCCATGTGCTCTGTGTCTAGAATTAATGATCTTTTATGTCCTTCTCACTCCCCGGCGGCGCTGTTGCGAAGAACTACGATGGCAACTATTTGTGCGGTGCGGCGACTATTTGCGAGGCGACTGCTTCTGCTGACTGGGTTCTCCGGTTCTGCAGCTAGGGGCTACTCGCTCAGAGAGCCAACAGCCAACAATAAAGAATCAGGGTCTACTGAAAATCGTTAATTTATGCCCCTCCCCGTAGTTTTGAGACTAGTGCTATCTATAAATTTGCCAATGTGGGCAATGTCTGTTTTAATCGGGGTACTAAAGTATAATTCATTTTTCCTTTCTAATTGAGACATGGAAAAGGGTCAAAAATCATGACTTCAGTACCCAATTTTTGTGCCGGCCACAGCTATGCCGTTTTACGTGCGATTGGGCAGAAACTCTCAGGGGGGGAAAAGAGCACCGTGTGGGTGACCTAACGGAGCAGGTTTATTTTTTAATTTAGGGCAGATTAATTGCCCTAAGCCTGAGGCTATAGTGTTAGTTCAGTGATGATGTCATCAGTGATGATGCCATTAGTGATAATGGGTGACCTGACGGAGCTGGATTTTTTAATTAGGTGACTGCCCTAATTCAGTGATGTCATCTGTGATGATGTCATCAGTGATGTTCTAGAGCAGGCGAGGCTGCGACGTGCAGTGGTCATCAGTGATGTCATAAGAGTAAGTGAGCCCTCACAGCAGGTGAGGGAGCAAGTGAGCCCGCACAGCGGTCGAGCTGCAGGCGGTCGAGGCCGCACAGTGGCTGAGCTGCAAGCTGCAGGGCCAGCAAGCCTAGGAATCGACCGCGCGAGATGCCTAGTAGCCTAAACTAGCAGATTTCCTGTCACTAATCTCATTGGGATGATTTTTGTTTGGTTTTATTTAGGGATGCACCGATTGCCATTTTCTTGGCCGATTCCGATTTCCGATTTTTGAATAGTCTGACTTGCCGATACCGATTTTTGCCGATTCCGATTTTTTTTTCTAAAAACAACAATTGACAGCTTACACAAACGTTTTTGTAACTTTGTTTAAAAATTAAGATTCATAGAACAATTCTTACATCTAATGGGGATCCAAATAAACAAATAAACAATTCTTATCATTTGCATGAAGTAGGACCTTCTCACTCAAACACATCTCAAAATAAAAGTGTTCCAGGTTAGGCTACTGGACAGAGCTTTTTTGTGCAAATACAATGAATACAAATATTAAATTAAATCCAATAGCCTATATCCCACAGCTATCATGCATTTACTTTTCCAAAAGAAAACAGGTGCAACAGAACATCAAAATGATCCATGGACAAGGAGTTTATAGACTGGCTCCAGACCAGTCCTCTTGAGTAGAGGGGAAATGAGTTTATGAGTTACAGTAACGATCTTCAGTCTGAATATCAGGCGGAGTTTACACACAGTCCGAAGTTTGGTATGCGTATTTTTATCTGCCATCCGAAAAAATATCGTCACGCACAGAAAACGTTGCACACTTGTGAGTCCGATGCATTTTTATTATTATGTCCGTCGTTCTCATGTCGTTCTATTTGCAATACGAAACAAATAGTCTCTCCTGTATCCACGTCACGTTACAACATGACTTGACAGGCTGCAGGCAGCAGCGCTGATGTGGAATGGAAAAGCAGGTCGGGGAATGGTTATACTGGACACACTCGCCAAGCCGGCTGTGCGCGGTGGCGGGTTGCTGGAGCACCGCTTCCCGGGGAGAGAGAGCAGAGAGAGGGGGGCCAGTGAGGTGAAGCGAGCCGCTCTGACTGGACTCCAGCCGAGCGGGACACGGCCGCACCTCTGTCTCCACGGCTTATTTTCGACTTGCATGTGTGACAAACTGCGAGCTTTGTCTACTTCACTGACGGTGAAAAAAATCCACAACGAGGAAGGTATGCTGGCGTGTATGGTGTGGTGGCTGGGTGCCTGTCTCGGTGCTTTGGGGTGCGCGCACGTCATGTGAAAATCGGCTCACAGAATCGGCTATTTAGAGTGACCGGAACAGATCACCGATCGAGGCCGATCACGTGAAAATCGGCCATTTCCGGTCACGTGCCGATCGATCGGTGCATCCCTAGTTTTATTTAGTGAATGTATGCATACTTCTCTGTCTTTCTGTCTTTCTTTCTCTCTCTGTTGTCCTGTGCCAGGCTGTGTTGAGTTTCTGGCCGGCAATGTGTGGGCGGTGGCCTGCGGTCAGGACCACAGTCTTGCTGTGCGTGGCGGAGAGGTCATCTCTTGGGGAAGCGGGAGGGACGGACAGCTGGGCCGTCCCCTCGACACAGCGTCCGAATGGCCAAGGCAAGTTCTGTAAAGAAGATGAGACGAGAAGTAGAGTCCGCAAAGTCCCATGCTGCTCCCAAAATGTATTCAGTTACCACAAGCGTGTGACGTTTTGGGGCAAAGCCCTTCCTGAATACATTTTGGGAGCAGCATCTACCGGTGTGTGGACTCTACTTCTCTTCTTCACTTGCACTTCGGTCCTGCACCTGCTTTTAACTTTTAACTTTTGGATGTGCGTGCCTTTTTCTTTTACCTTTTTGCAAGAGCTGTAAAAAGATCCCTAACTATAGAAGTCTATAGAATATATTAGTGTGGCGTTAAGATCGCCTAGTAACAAGCATGGGCATTAACACATTTTTACATGCAGGTAAAATGATCCTCACTTGTCAGAGTTTGAATGTTGGCTAATTGCAAATGTAACATTATTGTCTAGCTTGTGCAGGCCGTCACGGGTGTCAGACTCATTTTAGTTCACGGAACACACTGGACCCAATTTGCTCTCAAGTGGGCCAGACAAAGAAAATCAATGCTATAACCTATAAATAACAACACGTCCAAATTTTCCCTGTTTCTTTTAGTGTGGAATTAGGCCTATAGGTACATTTTAAGAACACAGGTTCACATAGGGTCAGCGCGTGTCGTGTGCTGCCGCCGGCCGGGAGAATTGTACGGATTTACTTTTCTATAACAGTTTAAGTATAACTGCTTTTCTTGGCCAGGTCCCCCCAAAATATGTTCTCTTATTTTGAAGCAGTGATGGCCAGGATTTAGCAGCGGGGGGCCGCCGCTACTAAATGCATATAGAGGAAACCCTGTCATTCATAAGAGGACTTTCAGAAGAGGCAAAAGCAACTCAATAAACATTACATAAAATAAAGACACCTGTGTATGAAGAAATTATCTTTTTTATTTGCTAATGTATGATTTTCCTATTAACATACAGTCCGGTTGACATACATCTGCCAATACCAGTGATTCAAGTTGCTTGTGGAAACTCCCATTCTTTGGCCTTGACTAAAGGTAAGAAACTAATGGGGTTGGGGAAATCGGCTCAAGCCAGAGAAACTCTGGTTGAGCATGCCAAAGCTAAACACGAGTTGGCATGAGTTTGGTCATGGTCACTCCCCAAAAAAGTGCACCCATAAACAGTGTTCTTAACAATCCTGTAGCCTCAATGAGCCACAGACGCAACATGCCATAAACTCAGGATTTATATCTCATTCTCACCAGAAGGAAATATAAACTATAGAATGTTATACTTGCACCACAGATTCCCTCCACAGGGGTTCCAAACTCCTGGAAAACCTGCAAAATGATTATGCCTATAGCCAGGCTGGAGGCATTATGGTTTCAGGTTGTCTGTAAGAAGGAGAAGTGTCCGTGTGTGTGCGTGCATGTGAGCATAATTCTGTCCGGCCACGGCTATGGCGTTTTACGTGCGATCGGGCTGAAACTTTCAGGGGGTGTAAAGAGCACCAGGGTGACCTGATGGAGCCGGATTTTTTTATTAGGTGATTGCCCTAATTACCTAATGATGATGTCATCAGTGATGTCATAAGTTCAGTGATGATGTCATCAGTGATGTCATAGTGCAGGTGAGGCCACGTGGCGGCCGAGCTGTGTATGCGATGCGCAGCGGGCAGCTGCAGGGCGGTCGAGGCCGCGCGAGCCCATAGTATATAGGATATAAAATTTAGTATGTGGGCAATGTTTCAAGTTCTGTGTCCGGCCACAGCTATGCAGTTTTACGTGTGATCGGGCTGAAACTTTCAGGGTGTGTAATAGGGATGGGACTCGTAAATTTTTATTGATATTGATACCATTTTCGAGTCTGCTTAACGAACCGGGTCCTTATCGGGTCCACTATCGATACTTTTCTTTTGTATTATTTGGTGGAAAGACATGACGACATTTTTTTTTTACAGAACTGTTTTTTTTATTGCTTAACACGTTGACTGCCACTGACGTATATATACGTCAAAAAAAATCCAGCGGTTCGATTTTTTTTTTTTTACGGTGCTACGTGGATCAATGCCCCCCGCGTCTCCTATGGAGATATTGGAAGTATTGAATGTGTATAATCTATTTTACCGACCAGCTAGGTGGCGACGGTCCTCTCCCGACAGAGATAAAGTCAACCAAAAGCAGCCGCCTCCCGCGGAAATGGCTTGGCGATTTTACAGTCAGAAACGAACGAGCCTCATTCTCATACTGTAGGCGGGGACGCTTTCGCGCTGCTGCGGTGGGGGGTTCCAGAAATGGACTGTGTGGGCAGCATAAAGCCTAGAGTCGCACGGGGCTTCATCGGGGCTCTCAAACCCAAGAGACGAGTGAGACCTATCCACACTCGCTGCCAGGGAGGGAGGCTGCTCAAACTCGCTGCCAGGGAGGGACGCTGCTCAAACTCCCAGCAGCAGAGCACTCACTTGTGACAAACGCAGGCTGAAAGCCACTAGACACGCCCACGGAGGGAGGAGTTGAAGGAGAGGGCGTTCGGAACTATATTGTTTGGATGTCTGATCTCTCACTGATGCCAAAAATAAATGGTTAAAGTGACTGTTCTGCCTGTTTGATTGAATTTCACAAAACTGCGATTATCTCAGCTTCCTGTCTCAGACGCTAAAACCATGCTGTACTCAACGGCTAATATCTACATAACTACTAACTCTACAAACTAACTCTTTTAGACAGAGAAAGCACACATTCTATTAGTACTTTTGTGAACTTTGTGTTGACAAACTCCAAGCAGAAAAGAATCCTCGGCTCTTGTAAAATGAGCCAGAATCCTCAAAAAAACGGCTTGGCAAAAGCTACCTACAGCAAAAAAAAAACGGCTGGCAGTCAATGTGTTAACTGTGAGTCTGTGACTGTTTCATTTCTGAACAGAAGGATTAGCCTCGTCTCCAATAAACAAAAACTGCTGATGCTGTTGCTGTGCATTTATTTGAAAAGGAATAGGGCCCACATGACATGCAAATAGTGGGTAGGCCCCATTCAAATTATTATAAAATTAATGGTTGTATTCTCATTTAAATATTTGCTTTGATTGAAACAAAAATCTTGGCATTAGTATTTTGTATAGTCTATAACAAGCTGTTAGGAGTTAAACAGGTCATAATTCCCTCTCTCAATTTTATATTGCTGTGAAAACACATTTATTGTGGACTGCAAACTATTTGGGCTTATTTCTTATTTTTTTTTTTTTACGGAAAACACATTGAATATCCACACTGGGTAGAATAGCCTCTATACCTAATATATACAATCAATGCTCTATACCCACTTTCACCTACAGTAGGCTATTAGGCTACATTGCCGCTTGCCCTCCTAATGGTGGGACAACGGTAGGCTACATGTCATGAGTTGTCACAGAGCAGGACGCATGGCACAAGGAACTTTCATCACTGCCTGAAAGCGCATATTTTGGGATTATTTTATCAAGTGGATTATGTCAACGAACGGGATTTGCCGTGGAGGCGTGGACAATGCATACCTTGGGTGGATGATGATGATGCTGCGATTGGAGCAGACGGGGTTTCCTTGCGAAGACAGTCAAAGGTTTCGCTTTTATTTGATGGCAAACGAAGGTGCTTATTCATGGAGGATGTGTTTCCACCCAGCAATCAGCTTGTCACAGATTTGGCATTTGGCTACAGGCTTGTCTTTGACTTTGATGAAGTGAAGCCAAGCTTTTGAGCGTTTCAGACGTTCAGCCATCCTGTCGCTTCCTCCTGTGTCTGTGTTCGCAATCGCAACCAAATGAATGATCAAAGGAGCAGTGAAAAGGGGGCGTTTCGCATCACGCCTGATGCACGTGATTCAATTCTTAATCGAATTAAAAATTGTATTACAGTCAATCACGTGCACGACACGGCAGCACACAGGCTTGACTGAGTCAGTGACAGGGCGTTTCACAGCGAATCCAGCGCACAGATCAGAGAGGGGAAGCACTCTGCGCAGCGGACCAGCAGCGCAGCGCAGCGGCCACTACTCGATAACAGTATCGATAAGGTCGGACCTTATTGATTTTCGGGTTTCGGCTTATCGATACCCGGGTCCTTACGGACCCGGGTATCGAGTCCCATCCCTAGTGTGTAAAGGGCACCGGTGCGGGTGACCTGACGGAGCCTGCATTTTTAATTAGGCTAATTAGTTAATGATGATGTGATGTCATCAGTGATGTCATAAGTGATGATGTCATCAGCGATGATGTCAAAAGTGATGTCATAAGTCACACACACACACACACACACACACACACACACACACACACGGAGGCATTGTGACAAGCCTGATCAGTGATGTCACAAACACACACACACACACACACACACACCCACACACACACACACACACACACACACACACACACACACACACACACACAATGAGGCATTGTGACAAGACTGATCAGTGATGTCATAGGGGGGCACACACACACTGATGATTAGGGCTGGGTTAAAAAAATCGATTCTCCGATTTTTAATCAATTTTTATTTGAATCCTCGATTATCGATTCATATGTCCAGAGATCGATTTTTTTTTAGATTTTTTTTAGATTTTTTTTTTTTTAATAAACAGGCTAAAATATTATGCTGTGTGTGGAAATGTTTGATCATTAATATCTACTTTTAGAAATTATATAGGCTGAAATCAAATCACTGTGCATAATTGTGAAAGTGTCTTTATTGACAGATGAAAAGGTTGTTATTTACCCTTTGTCACCACCTGGTGAGTAAATATACGTGTAACTAAAATTAAAATTAAAATTGACAACAGGTCTGCAACTTTTTCCCCCATGTATCTACTTGGCTGGTTGGGAACCCCTGTGTTACATAACTGGACAGTCATGTAATTCAGGGTACAGCTCAAAAAACACGTTTTGGTATCACTAACCAAATCAATATTGAAATTGATCGAATCGGAATGGAATGGAATCGAATCGAAATTAATCAATTCGCAACCTTGTGAATCGGAATCGAATCGATTCTTGAAATTTGAACCAATACCCAGCTCTACTGATGATGTCATCAGTGATATCATAATGGGGCACAGACACACACAAGGAGGCATTGTGACATCACCGATGCAGTACCGAATTTTCACACCATAAGATCATATCTAGAAATTATCTTGTAAATTCTGCAGTCTTCTCATACCCAGAAAGACGTATTACATCTCATTGCCACAAATGTGGCTTGTGATTGTATAAAACAACAACATTTGATTTGATTTGACTATTCTTTGTTCCACTTTCCAGGAGGAAGTGTCTTCTCCTGGGGTTTGAACAGTCATGGGCAGCTGGGTCTGGGGAAGGAGGTGTCACTGCAGCCCACGCCGGCCATGGTGCTGTCTCTGACTGGGATAGCAGTGTCCCAGATTTCGGCAGGAGGGGCCCACACCCTGGTCCTCACACTCCCAGGCCTGGTGTACTGCTGTGGGGCCAATAAAGCTGGCCAGCTGGGGCTCAACAGGGTGGATGAGAATGGTGCAAAGTTACTATCTAGGGATGGATGCTCACAAGCACAAATTACTAGTCTTTGCATATGATTAGACGTAATGAAACTGAGAGGCATAATATAAAAAATATGGCTGTCAACTTTTAATTCTTTGTAGTACAGGTCAGAATTTATGCCTGTCTAAATAGTGAATCTAATATTTATACCTGCTTAAAAATGTTATATTAGCCACTGTGTGTGTGTGTGTGTGTGTGTGTGTGTGTGTGTGTGTGAGTGAAAAGAGAGAGAGAGAGAGAGAGAGAGAGAGAGAGAGAGAATTTGGGATATATTTAGCACCAATGTAAAAAAAAAAAAAAAGCCATTCTGATTGCTTATCACTTTTGTTAACACGTTGAGTGCCAAGGACGAGATATCTCGTCTTACATAATCCAACCGTTGAGTGCCAAAGACGAGATATCTCGTCTTACATGTATAATCTATTTTACCGACCACTAAGTGGCGACAGTTCTCTCCAGACAGAGAGAAAGCCGAGCAGCCACGGGTCCGCTGGAGAAAGCCATTCTAATTTTCAAGGAAATAGCTGGGCGAAAACTCTTTCGATTTCACACACACACACACACACACACACGCGCGCGCGCGCGCGCGCGCGCACACACACACACTCGAGTACCTTTGCGCATAAATAAGACCAGAATCGCAAAAGCTTCTTCAAAGCTTTCAGCCGACACCTCAAGAAACGAACGAGCCCGTTCAGTAAGCCAGACTGCCCGAGAGCCGCCAGCAGCAGCAGCCCAGAGGAGCAGCAGCAGCAGCAGCAGAGCGGAGTAGGCTGCCTCAAGATTGGAAGAAGGGGATCGCGAAGGAATTTCTCTCCCGTGTCTAACCCCCCCCCCCTCGCCTCTCCTCTCCTCTTCCCCGCTCCTGCGATTCCCTTCTCTTTTTTTGGGATCAAACTCGCCTGTGACAAAACACTGCAAAGCCACACCTACGGAGGGAGGAGTTTGGAGACACACACACACACACACACACACACACACACACACACACACACACACACACACACACACACACACACACAAAACAGTATACAGACTTGCCCAAGGGCACCCATAATCACAGGCACGTGAGGTGGTTCTAAAAATCCATTTATCTCAAAACTCTCTGAAAATCTCTGAAACCATGCTGTACTCAATGGCTAATATCTACATAACTACTAACTCTACAAACGAACTCTTTTAGACAGAGAAAGCACACATTCTATTAGTTCTTTTTAGATGATTGGTGTTCACGAAGTCTTAACAGAAAATAATCCTCGGCTCTTGTAAAATGAGCCAGAATCCTCAAAAAAAAAACTGGCACAACTTACCTACAGCATTGAAAAAACGGCTGGCACTCAATGTGTTAAGTGATTTTATTTTTAAATATATTTTATTTTCAACTTTTTTTTAACAATACAAAACAGGCTCAGATAGCCTACCGGAAAAGAAAAAAAATAAAAAATAAAACTAAAGCCCCAATAAACAAAAACAAAACAAGGGATACATATATTAGACAATCGATATTACAACGTGGTGCTACTAACCACACAAAGTGTGTATGTGCTTGTAAGGAACATGCATGACTTTTATTAAGTGATTGATTGAAACAAACAGTATTATTACGAGGGGAAAAATGTCATTGGTCATCATTTTGAAATTAGCATGTTTTCCGTCTCCATGTCTAAACACATTTGTTGCTGTCTTTAACAGGCAGGTTCAACATCTGTATGGTCCCTGCCCTCAGAGCGCTGGGAGTCTCCTTCTTAAGCTGTGGAGCGGCACACTCAGCTGTTTTAACAAAGGTATTCACTTCTTTCACACTGCTTCCTTCATAAGCTGTTGTGGCACACTGCTGTTTTAACAAAGGTTTTCACTCCTTTCACTCTGCTGTTTTAACAAAGGTCAGGGCTCCAGACTAACTTTTTACACCACCTTACTTTTTAATTTGGGTGCACCAGCACATAATTTAGGTGCACCCACATTTTTCACCATGCCTTTTGGCACCGCAATAATACATTTTAAGCATTACCTTCTTTGTCATTTTGTATACATATTGGCAAATTATTAAATGATACGATCAAAGATTCTCATGTCAATAAACGTCTGTTAGAGTCACTATCACCAACCGAGTTAACACAGTGGGGATTGAGCCTATGGCCCACTGATGGAAGCCTTTGCATTTTAAGTATTGCAGCATTTATGAACTGGGTGTCTGTGATGTGATTATCACCTTACATTATGCTCCTAAGTTGAAAAAGTTAGAAGCACATTTAAGGACACAATGATTAATCTCTGATACATTACAATTTAGTTTAATTCAATTAAAGTAGGCATTCTTATGATGCACTATGAAGGTCTTACCAGATAAGAATGACTCGATAACCATTTATTTAGTCATCTGTAGTTTGCCTAACATTATGTAATGGTGGTCATGATTGTGGACGTTCACGTTACTGTGATTAGTGTAGTGACATATCCCACAGTGTGCTGTGAAGTCTCACTGTGCACTGCAGACAGTGAAAAACCGTAGCAGATAGCTGCTCTTAGATGGTCAAACGTTAACAGACAGCATAGTCATATTAACACCTTGAGTGCCATGGACGAGATATCTCGTCTTACATAATCCACCCGTTGAGTGCCAAAGACGAGATATCTCGTCTTACATAAACTTTTTTTTTTTTTGACGGTGGGACATCAATCAACCCCTTTTACGTCTTCTATATCAATATTGGAGGAAGAGAATGTGTATAATCTATTTTACCGATCACTAAGTGGCGACAGTTCTCTCCAGACAGAGAAAGCCACAGCCACGGGTCCGCTGGAAAGCCAGTCTAATTTTTAAGGAAATAGCTGGGCGAAAACTCTTTCGATTTCACACACACACACACACACACACACACACACACACACACACACGCGCGCGCGCGCGCACACACACACACTCGAGTACCTTTGCGCATAAATAAGACCAGAATCGCAAAAGCTTCTTCAAAGCTCTCAGCCGACACCTCAAGAAACGAACGAGCCAGTTTTTACAGTCCAGACTGCCGAGAGCGGCCGCGGAGCCTCCTCCCTCCGCAGCACAGACGGAGGGAGGAGTTTGGAGACACACACACACTCTCTCTCTCTCTCTCTCTCTCTCTCTAGTCCCGAGAGAGAGAGAGAGGAGAGAGAGAGAGAGAGAGAGAGCACACAGAGTGGGAGACAGACACGCTGTGGGGGCAAAGAACGGACAGAGATCTCTTCCTCTCAGAGCCGCGGAGCAACGCGCGAACACACACACACACACACACACACACACACACACACACACACAATACAGTATACAGACTTGCCCAAGGGCACCCATAATCACAGGCACGTGAGGTGGTTCTAAAAATCCATTTATCTCTAAACTCTCTGAAAATCTCTGAAACCATGCTGTACTCAACGGCTAATATCTACATAACTACTAACTCTGCAAACTAACTCTTTTAGACAGAGAAAGCACACATTCTATTAGTTCTTTTTAGATGATTGGTGTTCACGAAGTCTTAACAGAAAATAATCCTCGGCTCTTGTAAAATGAGCCAGAATCCTCAAAAAAAAACCTGGCACAACTTACCTACAGGATTGAAAAAACGGCTGGCACTCAATGTGTTAATGTCAACAACACATTTTAGCGATCTTGAATGACATGTTGGTAACGTTAGTAATCCCAGAATTAGCTTGATAGTTAGCTAGCATCCCGCTAGCGATGCTAACATTAGACGCTAAGATGTCATTGTCATGCCAGCCAACCGAACGTTAGTCAGAACGGTAGAGCGGTTCTCCCCGTGCCTCCTGGGGGTTTCCTTCATATAGGAACCCCCTTCACCAAAAACATGCAATATCCTGGTTGCTAATGTGGTTCCTCCTCTGGTTGTTAAGGGCGCCTGTTCAGAGGGAGGGGAACTGGTTGGAATAGCGTGAACCTCCCACGTGCTATGTCCTACCGGTGAAGCTTCCTCTGTCAGGTGAAAAGAAGTGGCTGGCAAACTGCCCATGTCTCGGAGGAAGCATGGAGCCAGTTTCGGCTCTTCCCAGATCGGCAGAGGGTGAAGTAGCAACCAAGATAAATAAATTAAATTAGCATTTAATCGGGGGGGGGGGGGGAAGAACGGTAGAGCGGTAGCATTCTCCCGTGTACAAAACCACCATCTGACACATTTTAATTCCATCTGTTTGTGACTCCGATTCCGGTACGACGAGTGAGTCTGGTAATGGATGGCTGGCTGTGGACTGTCCTGTCTGTGTTCTACTAGCGATAAGGACGATACGACTTCCAGTCGGATTTTCAAAGGAAAACGATTCGGCCCAAGTCTAAAGCACTCGGAAGCAATTGCAAACGTTTTATTTTTGTATTTCCCCTGTCTTTCTATGTGAGAGATTTAGCTTGACCGCTCTGCACGCTGTGGGACAAGAGTAGGGTGAGAGAGAGAGAAAGACGCTACAAATTTGAATTTATGAAAATATTGTGCATATATATGTGCACTGGCTGATTTTAAGGTGGGAAAATGCGTGTAAATAAACGCACTCTGGAGCCCTGAAGGTATTCACTCCTTTCACACTGTGCTGTTTTAACAAAGGTATTCACTCCTTTCACACTGTGCTGTTTTAACAAAGGTATTCACTCCTTTCACACTGCTTCCTTCATAAGCTGTTGAGCGGCACACTCTGCTGTTTTAACAAAGTGTGACAAATGTCGATATCCAACTTCTCAATTAAACTCGTGTCTAGAGGTATATTATTACCATCGACTAGGGCTGCACGATATTGGAAAAAACTGACATTGCGATATTCCCCGCCCATGCGATATATATTGCGATATGAAAAAATACAGATTTTCACCAGATTACCAGAATAGCTCTATTTGAAAGAAAATAATATTTCTAGAATGATTGGGATGATTTTGTAGAGGAGTCCATCTGATTTTGGAGGGGAAATTAGGTATTTTAATGTTTCTCAACCACTGGGCTGTGACCTACTGGTAGGCCTCAGAGCGTCATCTATCAGGGTGCATACACATTTTGACCAAGGGATTTCCATGACTTACATACATGAAAAAGTGAGTGAGTTATGACATTCTACTTTAAAATGTCACTAGCCTATACTTCACTTAGTGTAATGCAGCCTTTAAAATCAGGGAAAGACAATATGTATGCTGTATCACCATATTACCATCCAACATCTAAAACCATATAGTCTCAAATCACAATATGCATATAAATTTGATATATTGCCCACCCCTAATATTGAATGCCAGAATCTACCTCCCAATGATGCTATTTGCAGAAAAACATTAGATTTAATTGATTATAATCACTGCTTTCAACTTCTTTCGTTCTTCCAACATTTCAATAAATCAACAATGAAACACCGCTGCCACTTCACACACTTGGTCTGACCCCCCTCCAGAAACTACCAAGTGGTACGCTCCGCATTTGGGGAGTTCCGGTTTTTGAGCGCACGCAGGGCAGTACAGAGAGACGAGGATTCACATGCAGCCGACCGGTGACAAACAATTCATTCGTGAAAAGTAATAAATATACATTTAATTGCCCAGCTATGTCTATTGTCTTTTTATTTTCACCGACATGTTTTGTGTAAATGAGTCGCTATGTATGATTAACTCTACCGTAACGTTACTGCTATCATGTGATGCAACATCAGAGACTGAAGGGGAGAGACAGCTGCAGTGATACACGGACAACTTCTCAGTAATCACTTTAGCCTTCGTGTCATAAGTTGCGGTCTTGCTTTTTGGTGTTTCAAGAGTAAATATCTCCACTCCATGGACATGAGTTACAGCAGCCAGCCTGCTGTATACTAGTGCGCTGCAAGCTGTGGACAAGTCCGCCTCCGCAATCACATCGTTTACAGATGGGCTACTGTCTGCAACCCAACATAAGCAAAAACAATTCAATTGAGCTATTTGTGCATGTTTGTTGTGTTGAAGCTAAGCACTAAATGAGTGAGTACAGTAGCGGGGTGTCTCTCTCCTTTGAGAGAACCTGATTTCACTCAGTAGGCTCCTCCCCTAAAGTGAGAGTTTATCAAGCAACATGACGAGTTAATTTGCTTTTGACATCGCACGTCCTGCGATGTGACTATCGCGCATGCGCACATTGCGATGACGATGTGTAAACGATATATCGTGTAGCCCTACCATCGACCATTTGTAACATGAATTGACAAAGATTACATGAAGAGTAGGGCGTTTGACTGTTGAAGTATAGCTGAATTACCTGTCGATGGTGCAG
Source organism: Poromitra crassiceps (assembly GCF_964638095.1). Taxonomy (NCBI): domain Eukaryota; kingdom Metazoa; phylum Chordata; class Actinopteri; order Beryciformes; family Melamphaidae; genus Poromitra; species Poromitra crassiceps. The sequence goes on along the minus strand of NC_139638.1, from coordinate 1,458,839 downwards.
GCTGACTGGCACCGTCGTAGTCAGCTGCTTCACCGGGCCGGCTGGTCGCTCTGACGGGCCCTACACACCGCCCGCAATCAACTCGCATGTACTCGCACTCGCCCAGTCAGCCCTGCCTTGCTGTATTTCCGTCTTCAATTGGTCGATTTCGAAATGCCCCTCCTTCCCTCGCTGCCATCTTGTCGCTCACCAGCTTGCAAAGCATGCTGGGATACCTGCCGTCAGGACATCGCAAGCGACAAGATGAGAGGAGGGGCCAAAACCGAAATAGACCAATAGAGAGCCGCAGGAACGAGTCTGGAAATCATCGATGCTAACAGTCCTGGTTCTTCACTGTTTTCGCCTATGGGAGTTTTGAATGGGTTTTTGGCGCGATGCTTCTAATAATCTCTCTGGGCAACGCAAGCTTAATCAAACGCGAACAAGTGTTTAGTAATATCATCTTCACACACGAGGACCACTTTTATGAGTTTTGAAGCTTTTACGTGCCGTTAAAAGGGAGGCTAGCTAGCAAACGGCTAAATGAGACTACACTGTTGAGTCGATGGGGATATATACGTCAATAACGTCACCACTTCAAAGGACGAACACGGAAATTCTCTTTCCCTCACCTGGTTCAGCCCCGTTCAGCCCGGGGTAATCAGTGCACACATCAACAACAGTCCAGGTTGAGTGCTGACGTGACGTGGAAGCCTATGCGACAGTGTGTAGTTCTGGATTAGCTTAGCTCAAGCTTTTTACTTCTAGGGCTCGCATTTACGCTACAAAACTCATGAAAGTGGTCCTCATGTGTGAAGATTATCCGACTGAACTCTGGTTCGCGTTTGATTAATCTTGCGTTGCCCAGAGACCGTATTTGAAGCATCGTGGCAAAAACCCATTTAAAAATCCCATAGACAGAAACAGTGAAGAACCAGGAAGTCCGGGACTTCCGCGTTCTGACTACAAAAATACGTCATCCCTGCAGCTCTCTATAGAAGACGGAAATACAGCAGGCAGCCAACCAAGCTGCAGCAGCGGGGCAGGGCTTGACAGGGCGAGTACATGCGAGTTTATCGCGTATGTTCGCGTTTGGTGAGAAGGGGGTCTGACCCTCTTGGCCAGCTCTGTTGTCTGTGAGATGTGAGAGCCGTCCAAGCCTCACACGTTCAGTTGCGCCCCACCAAAAGGCAGGACTAAAACATAAATGCCGTAGAAAATGTCCACCTAATTTCTAGCTCCTCTGATCTCCTTGTGTCCCTGTCCTCCCTTCCGGCTCACACTCTCCTTTTCCTCTCCAAACGTATGTCCCTCAAACAGGTCTGCCCATAAGGGGGGGGGGTAAAGGGGTAAGCTTCCAGGGGCGTCGCCACTAGGGGGGGCGCTGGAGCCAGGCAATTATTATTATTTTTTAACACTAAAATATATCTCCCATCCTGAAAATGCGGCAACTAATTTATTTTTTGCAAGGAGTCAAACAAATACACAAAACACAGCAGCAGTAACATGCTTGGGCAGGAGTGCTCCTGTGGAGAATAGTGCCATTCTGATGTAATCCCCCATCCGACCAGTGCAGTGAGAGGCAGCAATGTGCCGCAAGGCATCTAGTCTGCCGGAAAGCCAAAAGAAGAAGAACAAGGCAGGCTTGGGGCGGACCATTTTGCTTGGGGCAGCAGCAGCTAGAGGGACCATTTATGGTGTAACACACAACACAGACAGGTGATAGCAAACAAAACAAGACCGGTGATAGCAAAATGCCAGGAGCAAAACAAAAGTCAGGATGCCAAAATCGCAAGGCAAAAAAAAAGCGGGAGCAGGCAAGGGCTTTAGACCCAAATAATAATCTGTTAACCAAAAAAAATTCAGTCGGCTCCGAAAGCTGCAGCGTTGATATAAGTAAAGCGCGTGCGGGGGAGGGGGGGGGGGCATAGTGGCTGGACCCTTCCAGGGGCACTGCCATCTCTCTGGGCAGCCCTGCCCTCAAATAATTCAGCATCAATCAACAAACAAACGGCCAGAAATACATGTACATAGGTAAATATTACTGTATCATATTTTCATTATCAATGAGTTAAGGGAATTACTGCCTACTGATCGTAACAAAAGGCATTCACTCCTTTCACACTGCTTCCCAACCTTGGCTGCAAGATGACGTTATGTTTTGATTTATAGAATGTTAAAAAAAGGTTTCCAGTCTTTCCAGTGGGTATGTTACTGCTTCTTAGCTCCTCGTGTTATGTACTGCTGTGATTTGTAGGACGGCAGGGTATTCACCTTTGGAGAGGGAAGCCAAGGGCAGCTGGGCCATGGCTCCACTGCTAATGAACTGGGACCCAGGCTGCTCCAGGGCCTGGAGGGACTTGCCTCACAGATTGCATGTGGCAGGTGATGACTAGGAATGTGCACACTGGAATTCCATTATGATTCAAGAGCTTCCAGTTTTTGTCATTTTATAGCTGACAGAAAGTAATTATTACAGCATGTTTACAATAATCTGTATAAGCGCTTATTCCATTCAGAGAAATCTTACCACAATACTTATGATGTACCAAAACTAACTGTGATACTGTTGACATCTCATCCATTTTCTTCTTCACTGTTGGTTTTGCTCTTCCAGCCGTCACACCCTGGTATTGGGCTCCTCAGGCCAACTGTGGGCTTTTGGCAATGGGGTCAAAGGTCAACTTGGGACTGGAGCTTCAGAGGGCAGTCTGACTCCCACTCTGGTACACCTTCCTGACAGTGCAGCAGCCATACCAAAAGGTATGTATGGGCCAGTGTTGTATAATGAGGCGGATGGTGTGAAAACACCTTCGATTTTGTTCACGTTTTCTAACCCTTTGTTCACACCAGGCGCTTAAAGGATGGCTTTACCGGTAATCAACCCACTTATAATCTCGGTAATATAAGCACATGGGCAGTGTTTTACCTTCTCTCTCTGTTTACCTCACGAAGGAAAATGCTCCTGCTGCTGCCTGCAGAAACTCCGCCCCCACCAGCTGCAAGTCATTAAGGCTTGTTAAGGCTCTTCATGCGATCCCTCCTGAATGTGTGCATACTTAAAAAATAATCAATAAGAGCCGCCCTCGGAACAGATTCTGCCTCTCCAGCAGAACTTCCGTAGCTGCGTTGTGACACGTTGTGACGTAAAACACGTCACAACGGCGGAAATTGGAGATCTCTGTGAGGAAAACAGAGAGAGAAGGTAATCACTGCCCATGTGCTTATATTACCCAGATTATTGATGATACAAAGTGGGTTTGATTACCGGTAAAGCCATCCTTTAACAAGCAGGGCTGAAGCTTCAGCACGTGGCACGTGTGCGGCTTGTGTGAATGGTCTCGCCTGTTAACTCATTGAGTGCCAATGACGACTATCGTCATCAATTCAAATAGTAACGTAGAGTGCCAATGACGACTAAAGTCGTCAATTGCGTTTTTTGACGGTGGGAGGTGGATCAAAGCCTGATGCATCTCCTGTGAAAGTATGGGGGATGTCGAATGTGTAGAAGCTATTTTACGGACCCATTAGGTGGCGACAGTGCTCTCCAGATTAGAGAAAGGTGAGGAAAAAACAGAGAAGAAGTCATGGGGAAACGGAAACCGCATCGGTATGCATCGATATGCATGAAGCATAACGTTAGCTGTGCCTGTGAACAGCAGCCAAGCTGCTGCCACAATTGAGCCCCTCCGTCTCCGCTGCGATAGCCCCTCCACATGATTAGTTGCCGACACCAGCGTCTTTCTGAAAAGTTACATTATTCTCAGCTGGAAGCGCTGGGAGCCGGCGACAAAAACGGCGGAACGCTGTGAAAAAGCTGGGCGTAGCGCACTTTTCAGTGCAGAGCAAACGTAGCAGAGAGCCACCAGAGACACTCCCACGGAGGAGGGGTGTGCAGTTGAGGGGGGTGGGGCACGCAGGGCAGCATACAACAGTGTTGGTGTTGTGACAGCAGGCTCGATGGACAGATTGCCAAACACAAGCTAGAATATCTGATGCCCACCAGCAGTAAATCAAGACCAGCAAGAAGGTGTAGGGTCTGCGCACGCAGGGGCCAGCGCTGCTGGTTGCAGCTAAAAAATATTATTTTGCCAAACAAAATTCCTTTGTTTTCGCTGTTTTATTGAAGGAAATTATTTTTGAGGTGTCACTACATCAGAAAATATTAGCTTCAGAGTCAGTGATGTGCTTGAAATGCTTCATTTCACAAAAGGCTGATTATCTCAGCTTCTAGTTTGAAACGTCTGTTTTTGGTGAAAACAACCTATCTTCTACTGCTGATAACTAAAGAACGGAAAATGATATCAATAAACTTTTTTTGCTGATGATACAATAGAGTCTCATCGGTCTTTGGGCGTGTTCGGTGTTTACATAGTAATATCACACAATATTCTGTGGGCCTCGAGAAATCACTGAAAACGCTCTGAAAGGGCTGGCACTGGGAGCATCCGTTTTCCAATGAGTTAACAAGGATGCCGAAATGAAACTACGTGGCTTCAGTGTGGTTGAGCTTGGCTTCGGCGTATGGTGTGAACGAGGGCTAAAATCTATAATTATGCACGGAAACGCATTCGATGGGTTGCTATGGAAAGTTGATTAACAAGTGTGGACTGTTAATAAAGTTGATAAATAGAGTTGATGAGTTAATGACTCATCAACTCAATGAATGTTTTATTTAGGGCTGAACAATTACTGTAATCAAAATTTTATCGAAATCGCAATATGGCCTATTGCAATTTTCTAATTGTTACAGTAAAGGCAAAATGTGTGTCAAAGTAAATATTGTCATGCTGCAGATATGTCCTGGCCTCTGAGACTTAGAAAAGCTGAACAGACACATCTGCATCTAGAATGTTCAGTCAAATGATTTGTTTGGGAATCTTGATTTGAGGAATCCCTTTTCAATGCTTTTACGTGATATGGTAAGAGAAAGTCTGTCACACCTTGGTTTATGATATGTTTGTGTAATAGTAGCAGATTCAAATGACATGTCTGAATTTGTTTTAATTTGTTTGACCAAGCAGACATGAAAATAGCAGCTGGGTGGGATACAAGCTTCAGCTACACTTCGCCTATAAAGGTAGTGTATTAAACTTATTCCATTTAAAAGACCATTTTGCCATATGAATCAAGATGGCTGTATGTTAAGTAGCCTAGTGTTTTCTCCCCACTGCAGGTCCTTAAAAATGCTAAAATCAAATCCTTAAAAGTATACTATGCAACTATTTCACCAAAAAACACTATATACACTAGAGATGCACGGATGAGCTGTTATGCCACCCTAATCCATGTGAATGCATGAGCCATCCGCCCGCCATAAATCCCGCAAATTATTTTGTACTATTTATAGATCCGCGCCCGCTGTGCACCCGACATTTCACAACGCTATGAGCGATTTGGGTAGATTAATTTACTGTTTCTGCTCCTGTCGGTGCGATCGCTGCAGTCCACTCCAAATAAACGTACATGCTGTATTATAATCCAGTCCAGCACTTGCCCATGTAGCATACTAGGCTAACGCTATAGCTTTAAGTTTAGATCAAGACTGGATTGAGCTGTATGGGAAAATAATACTAGCGTGTTGCGTCTTCTCTTCCACGTGTCTTCAGTGGAGACTCCTGTTTTCTGGTGACATCATTGACCATACTGTGTAAGGAGTTAGGAAAGAAGGCATGCCATTGCGTGGCTATTTGTTGACTACTGCCTTGGGTCCTTGGGGGTCCCTGCCACCTAACAATAGGCGGCTAACATGTGCCTGACGAAAAATTAAGCTTAAAATACATTCATATACTAGATAACGTAAGTAAGGGATAATGTATATTGAGCCGGTGATTACGGGGGAAATAATGACCGACAGGTGATATTGAGCCCGACGCGTAGCGGAGGGCTTAATGATTCACCTGAAGGTCATTATTTCCCAGTAATCACCGCCTCAATATACATTATCCCGCTTAGAACACGGCCTACAACTAAATCATTCAATAATCTGACAAAAATAATTATTCAAATAGATTTTTTAATAGCGTTTTCAACGGCAAAGCGGTTTCATTCGTAATTGGCACACAAGACACCACAGCTGCAACTGGTTGGCCTAATTAGTAGTGTTTGCTCACAAAAAGCTCTTATCAACTCATTAATCCAGGTGTGGCAGAGCAGCGGTCGGTTGTCGAGAAATAATGACCGGTGAATATTGTTGATTGACCAATCAGAATCGAGTATTCGAGAGAGCCGTGTTCTAATTAATATTAATGTTCCTCATTAATGATACATGATTTCACCCGCCCGTAACCCATCCGCTATTAATCAGAATCTTTATTTTTATGATCCTCCCTGCCCGCGGGGCGGGATATCCGCGGTCAGCGCGGATATAACTGCAGCCCGCGCATCTCTAATATACACTCATACAAAAGGTTCCCCTCTCAATCATCACTTCTGACCTATACAATTGTGTGACAGTGTGTTTATGTGGAGAGACACTGCCCCCTGCCTGTATTTTCATGTTTTAACATTGTTTTGCTCTGCTTGGGATGTTTCTGGGCGGAAACTTGTTCAGAGCCCTATGTGGGGGCGTGTAGTGCCCAGCCAGCCACGTGTAGTGCCCAGCCAATAACATCGCTCAGCCAAAATATTTGACTGGTACTCTTAAGGCCTACAATATAAACCTTCATCCGGAGGCAGAACTCGCCATCTTCGGCTGGTCGGAGACCTCTCTGGACTTCCCTACAGCTGTGCAACAGTCTCTGACACTGAGGACAACCATTGCCTAAAAACCCATTCTGAAGGAATGGAAGTCCCCCTCTTCACCTTCTTTTCAATTGTGGTTGACGGACATGATCTCTGTTATAAAGATGGACAGACTCAGTTCCCTGAGAACCAACTCACTTACAAAATGTCTTAACTATCTGGGACCCGTTTCTAGCCTACCTCGATGAGGTTAGGGGCGGCGGGTGACTTGCCCGGCTGGTTCCTCATGGACCCCTTGCGTGGGACCCCATGCACAACATCTCTTACAACAAGCACATAAGCACCCTATGCGGCTGCTAGCACCACGTTTTAATATTGAGTGTTGATATTATATGTATGCTCTTCTTTCTTTTCCTTTCCTGTGTCTGAGCCTGTTCGTTTGTTATGCCTCCGCCGGCGATAGCCAGGCCGGAGGTATTATGGATCCGGGTTGTCCCTCCATCCGTACGTCCGTACATCCGTACGATGTTTGTTAACGCGATATCTGAGGAACGCCTTGACGGAATTTCATCAAATTTGCCTCAAACATCGACTTAGACTCAAGGATGATCTGATTAGATTTTGGTGGTCAAAGGTCAAAGGTCAAGGTCACTGTGACCTCTCAAACACCATTTTCAAGCTTGTTAACGCGATATCTCAGGAATGCCTTGACGTAATTTCATCAAATTTGCCTCAAACATCGACTTAGACTCAAGGATGATCTGATTCGATTTTGGTGGTCAAAGGTCAAGGTCACTGTGACCTCTCAAACGACATTTTCAAGCTTGTTAACGCGATATCTCAGGAATGCCTTGACGGAGTTTCATCAAATTTGCCTCAAACATCGACTTGGACTCAAGGATGAACTGATTAGATTTTGGTGGTCAAAGGTCAAAGGCCAAGGTCACTGTGACCTCTCGAACGCCATTTTCAAGCTTGTTAGCACAACATCTCACAAATGCCTTGACGGAGTTTCATCAAATTTGCCTCAAACATCGACTTGGACTCAAGGATGAACTGATTAGATTTTCGTGGTCAAAGTTCAAGGTCACTGTGACCTCACGAACGCCATTCCCAAGTTGGTTAACGCAATATCTCAAGAACGGCTTGATTGAATTTCTTCTGATTTGGCTCAAACATCGACTTGGACGCAAGGATGAACTGATTCCATTTTGGTTATCAAAGGTCAAGGTCACTGTGACCTCTCGAATGCCATTTTCGAGCTTGTTAACGCGATATCTCAGGAATATCTTGATGGAATTTCTTCGAATTTGCCTCAAGCGTCCACTTGGACTCAAGGATGAACTGATTAAATTTTGGTGGTCAAAGTTCAAGGTCACTGTGACCTCACACACCCAATTTCCAAGCTCTGTAACGCGTAACACAACATCACAGGAGCGCCTTGATGGAATTTTTTCCAATTTGCCTCAAACGATTTGGACTCAAGAATGAACTAATGGCGGAGGCATAAGTCCGCGTTGCGGTCGTTCTAGTTTTGTTCATGTATTGTTCTAAGTAAAATTGAAAATACAATTATTTGTGCTTTTATAAAATAACCGCTGTGAAACTATCAGAAAAACGTTTAATCCGTTTAATGCGTTTCAACGGTTTTGCGCTGCTCGCTCTCCCCATTTACTGTTAACCTTGTTCGACCACACAACACAGAACAGAGCAAAACAATGTGAAAACATGGAAATACAGACAGGGGGCAGCGTCTCTCCACATAAACACACTGCCACACAATAGAGCTCAACAGCCACGTGACGTAATTTGCCCCGGAAGTAAGTTCCACGTCCATTTTCTCCATAGACATTTCGATAAATCCAAATATAAGAGTTTTAAAGCTCGAACCAAGCCAACAAGTCTTCCAGAGAATCTTGATGACCATGACCAACAAAACTACAAAAGGAAACCAACATGGAAGCAATAACCACTAATGCAAACTGTGTACTCTGTTCAGAAGAAGAACAACATAAAGCTGCTGTAAAAAGCCAGCAGCCATCATCACCCAATATAGTTTCACATCAGGAGCATCACAGCCTGATTTTCCTTCATATCCCCCATATTTTGTTTTTGCCAGTATGGATGTGAAATAGGTCTTAAATTGAATTCATAATGGTCTTAAAAAGTCTTCAATTGAACTGAACCTGCAGGAAGCCTGGAGAGAGCAGCTACATGTAATTGGGAGGCTAGATGAGACCGATCTGCAGAATTACCTGGAAATGGAAGGCAATAAAGATGACCACAGGTTCACTTTTATAATTACCGTAAATTCCGGACTATAAGCCGCACCTTTTTTCCCGTTTTTTGGCCTTTTTTGGCCCCTGCGGCTTATATAACGGTGCGGCTTATCTATGGATTTTTTCCAAAAAAAAAAAAAAAATCTCTCTTTTTTAGCACTCTTTCTAACTATAAATCCTATATAACTATAATAAGTTTTAATTTCCTCTCTTGCCCTCTTTTCACCACACTGTATGACACTGTATGACACTGTGTGCACTGTAAAAAACAACACAGGTGGTGTTGTGTTATGTTGTTTTGTTGAAATGTTAATAAATGGGAGCTTCCTCAAACAGCCATCTCTTTCCCGACAATCCCCTCTGTGCATGAACCCTTACATATGGTAATTAAACATTAAAACACAAAAAAAAAAAAAAAAAAATACCATTAAAACACCCGCGGCTTATAGTCCGGTGCGGCTTATATAAGAAAAAAATTGTCAACTTTGCAGGTGCGGCTTATACACCGGTGCGGCTTATAGTCCGGAATTTACGGTACATTTTTCTTATCTAGTTGCACTAGTAAAACATCAGTTGTATATTGCTGTAATATTTGTGGTGCTTTACAATGTATAAACTATACTTTCTCCAACAGAGAGATATTGTGGCTGTTTCTGACAAGTTCAACCATTGTTGCTAGCTTCACAAAAGCCAGGTATGTCCTGTCTCTCTCTGTCTTAGGTCTCTTTCTCATATAAGCTGTTTGGTCTGCTTTAAACGCGCCAGAGTTCCTTTCCTCGGATAGTCCACTTTGTTTGGGGTGGTGTGAAAGTGCAAACGAACTCTGTGGCGGAACAAACAAGCGAACTCTGGTCCGCTTGAAAGCGTAGGTCTTGGTTGGCTTCCAAGTGAACCCTGGCGCGGTTCGTTTGTTGTGTGAAAGCAAACCGGACTAAACACAAGAGCAAATAGGAAGCGCCAGTGCATCTGATGCACTCATGATGCACTGCATGCGCATCAGGAGTGGAAGATGGTAGAAGGGAGAAAAACAAACACTGCGGCATGTTTGATTGTACGGTTTTATTTGTGCTTGTATTTGTAGATAGTTAATTTGTAATTAATACTCTCCAATTCGAGTGGATGGTAGTCTATAGTCTTGTATTTATACTGTGTTTTGTACTTGTGTACATCTATTTTGGTCTGACGTGAAATGTGTCCTGCCAGATCACCCTTGAAAAAGAGACCTTGGTCTCAATAGGTTTTATTTTCTAGTTAAATAAAGGTTTGAATGAATGAATGTACAGAGAGGGCTGTTTGTCCTAGGGAGGACCTCACGTCCGTCTGTTCCATTAAGGAAGGGGGCGGGGCTAGGTAAAAAAGGCCAAAGCCAGGGATAGGAAGGTCGTAGATAGTCGGGATTTGAGGGGTGAGTAGGAGGAGTGGGTGGTGGGAGGGGGCGTTGCGGTCAATGAAGGGGGCGTGGCTAGAGAAAAGGGGCCGTAGCTAGGGTTAGGACGATCATAGGAAGTCGGGGTTCCAGAGGTGGGTAGCGGGACTGGCTGGGGGGATGTGGGTGGTTTAGGCATAGGGTAGGGGTAGGACCATCTTCCATGCTGAAAATGATTAGCCGTGTGGTTGAGGTACCCCCAAACATTGCCTAAAGTGCCATAAGGGTGAATGTCCACACCATGCACCGTGGGCTTCAAGGCACTGTATTTGTGCTTGTATGAGTCAGACATGGATGTAGACTGCAACTTGACTTGTTGGCGGAGGCATACAACCACGATGTGGTATTCTTAGTATTTTCTCTCTCTCTCATGCTGTGCCTTGGGTCTTTGTCTTATCAGCGGGCTTCCACCAGACCCAGGTGCCTTAACTGTGGACCTTGAGGCTGCTGTCCGATTTTTGGACCAGTTGCTGAAAATACCGTGGATCAAGCAATCAGTTACGAACAGCCTTTACATTTTCACATTATGCACATATGTCATGTATTGAGTCAATGATTAAAAGTTAAACAAACTAATCCTCCTGTCATGTGGCGACCTGTAAGAAACACTCATTTCCATAATTACAAGGCAATGAATGCATGTGTTTTAAATGTTGTCTTATCTCATTGTTTTTTTTTTCATATAGGCAAACATGGCATTGGTAGTGCTAGTGGAACATCTTTTTGAATCAGGACCTGTCCTGAAATCACCAGAGATCTACATGATTCTGCTGTCGTGCTCCCTTCTTCAAGAGGACGAGCGTGTCATGAAGACAGTGTTGCCCTTGGCAATCAGTATTCTGCAGATGAATGAGAAGAGCCTGGCAACATTACGTAAACTACTCTTAAAGTTTTCACTTCAGAGGTTTAGTGAGGAATAGGTATGTAAGAGGTTAGGCTTAGTGCTGTTTACAATACCACAGTACCTCAGGGAAAATGAATATGGAGTGTGGCCATGCAAAAATCACCAATATAATGCTGAGATTTGGATCCTCCCCTTTCTTTTTTACTTGAATTAAAAGCTTACCTGGAACATGATGTGCTAAATAATGTTCATGTGTGTGTGTGTGTGTGTGTGTGTGTGTGTGTGTGTGTGTGTGTGTGTGTGTGTGTGTGTGTGTGTGTTGTTTCTGCAGGAGGCTGGTGGTCTTCCCTGGCGCCCTCCATCATGATCAAGCACATCATGGTGTTCAAAAAGGCGCTGGCCTTCATGCTCAGAAACCCTGCTGTGCAAACTCGCTCTCCTGCGGTCAGAATGCTGATGGACATCCTCAAGATGCTCTACAAGGTCAGATAGATAGATAGATAGATAGATAGATAGATAGATAGATAGATAGATAGATAGATAGATAGATAGATAGATAGATAGATAGATAGATAGATACATTGATGGATCGACACACTTTCAGTCTGGGATCAATTAAGAAATCATATTACTTATTCTGGTACTCGTCCTTTGCCGGCCATAAACGCAGAATTTGGCCCACAACATTTTGTCCATCATTGGTCAAACATTTTATGACTAGATGATATTTGAAAATATGTCCAAATTAATTTTAATTAAATTGTAAATGTAAATTAGTGAATGAAATTTAAAGTCGAGCTGAAACGCCATTTGCACCCTTATCGTGACGTATTTCTGAGTGAAACAGAGAGGTGGGACATATCGTTTGGAGGAGTTTGATTTGACCGTTGAAAGGTGGGCGTGTCTGGGACGAGGGACTGACTGAATGTGAGACGAGTGCCCTGCAGTGCCAGTCCGATACATAATGTATTTTCCCGGACAAATCTGAAACCTACCGGTCACGTTTCAATAACTATGTTTACAAACACAGTATAATGTAAATACAGCGCTGTGCACTGTTCACTGCGCCGAGCCCCAGAGCAGAGAACTGGTTAGCGGTTGCCCCCGCGAGAGTGCTGGCTGCTGGTCTTGAAGTGGGCCACGAGCCGCGGTAAATAGCGATATTCCTGGAATGGTAGTTAACGAGCCAATTACATGTCCTTTGCATTCATGGGATAGCAAAGTTTGCCCATATAGGCAGCCATGTTGCAAGCATTCCTGCTTGGAATTTTCTCCTAGTTATGAAGATTGATTAACAGCTGTCATGTTACATTATTGGTTGAAATTAGTAGTACAGTACCAGCTGATGTAAGCACATTGTAGATTTATGTTTTACATGAAGAAAACATGGTTGAATTTTGATAGAAAAGTTAAAAACACGCACATCCAGGTCGAATCCGGCAGGTGCAGAGCTGGAGAGAGGCTGGAACAGTGAATAAATAAAACAGCTCGCAGACTGCAAAGGCTCCAGTGAAAAATATTTATTGCACCGTTCTGGTTACGTTTCGAGCAGACTGCTCTTCATCAGACAAAAGGACAGAGTGAGACGCCATCTTAAATACCCTCATGGTCAAGTCACATGACTCAGTCACATGAGTACACAGTCATGTGACAATGGAGTATACAAAGAAGAGTAGAAAAATACATATAACATTACAGTACAAGTGAAATCAATAGTGCATGTGAAGTGAGTGCAACATCAATGTTGTCAAATCAAGTGGAGGGAGCAGAGAAGGACACTGTCTCCACAAAACACACAGTCCCTGAAACAGGGAAGTGTGCACAGATAAACTAATGGCCCATTTCCATCGCAGGTAGTAGCGCGATCCCGCTCCGCTCGACTCGATAAATTGTCTCATTCCACCTGTAAAAACTGTTACAGCCCGGGTTGTATTGGAGTCGAGTCGTGCTACTTTTCGTACCTGCCTCGTTGGGGTTCTATTCTGTCAACCCGGTACCATACGGTGACGGGAAAACATTGTTGACGACTGATTGGTCAGGCAGAATCGTGTTTACTCTGTCTATCCTACTGACTGTCAATGCAATGCTGCATACCAGTTTAGTGGTGCTTACCTTCTCTTCTGTTGTGTTATTTCCATCAGTCTTTTGTGTTGTTGCCTTCGCCTCTGGTGAAATAAAGTCGTGGCGGTGGTTTCAATTGTTTTCAGAGTGAAAAAAGTCCGCTGCTCAGGAAGCTCCTGTGCAGCGCTCCGCTAGGCCGCAGCGGGTCTTTGGTGAAGCCGCGGTCTTGCCTGGTGAGAGGCCGCGGGGTACAGGCTTCACTCTGTTGCGCCTCTCCCGTCCGCGCGCAGCGCATGCCTGTGAGTTTGACTAACTACAAAGTGATATCCATTCTCCTGGCCGATTGTCACATTTGCCCATGTACACTGTAGGTCATTTAGAGGCACCAGTATTTCATAAACAGTTTAAAAGTTCTGTGGATGGATTTAATTGTAACGTTATGTTATAGCCTACTTCGGCTATAAGCGAAGGACAGATATGCGGTCGCTATGACGACCAGCTGTGGGCAGGGGCAGATGAACGGCGGTCGAAGCAGAACATCCATCGGGCCGAAACGAGTAGAGCCGACTGGTGACGAGCTGTGCAGGGCAGTAAAATGTGGTGGAAATGAGCCATAAGATAGCTGCTCAATGTAGCAATTGGAGCAACAAGCAATGCAATCAATAATCAATAATCAAACTGGCAAAGACGCTCATTCATGCACATTGATGCTATTTTTAGTAATGACTTTCAAAATGGATAATACAGGATAAGTGTCCTTGCAGAGGAAATACACACAAAAAGCATGTCTATATATATATACATAGAATTATAGGAGGAAGAAACTCTGTAGTGTCACCCCAATACCACATTCGGGCTTGTAGGCCGTCATCAAGCATGGCAGGAGACTAGAGAGGCGCCTCTATGTGTCCTATACACGGTGCAATGTAAGCAGCCATAAAGCACAGGTACAGACTGACTGGCCTGCCATGAGAGAGAGAGAGAGAGACCACAACAGACAACTCAGATAATGATACACACACAAAGAAATAGTGGTGTAGCACCTAGTTACAGAAAGGGGCGGATGTCCATGTCCTCATTGAGGCCCCTGGGAGACAGGGTGTCAAGAGTGTAAATCCAGAAAAGTTCATGTTTCAAAAGGAGAGTGTTGATGTCCCCCCCCCCTACATGGGAGTTTAACGTGTTCAATCCCAGTTGATTTCATTAGATTAAAGTGTTTCGCCACCGGGCTCTTGATGTGGTAATTTCTGATAGTGCTACGATGTTCAGAGATTCTCTGTTTCAGAGGCCTGGAGGGTTTGTCTATGTAGGCGAGGCCGCAGGGACATTTGAGCATGTATATCATGTTGTTGGTTTTACAAGAGATGATGCCTTTGATGGTCAAAGCTTTGCCCGTGTGTGGGTGATAGAATTGATGGGTGAAGTTACACTGTTGGCAATTACCACATTTGTAGTTTCCTGGTTCTACAGGTGGCAGGAAGGTGGCTGGGGTGGGTGGGGGTTGGGTGGACAATCCACTCTTACTAACATGTTTCTGAGGTTGGGGGATCGTTTGAAAACGCCAGTGGTGAGTATTGGATAACACAGGTAATCCTGTTGTCTGTGGTTCTGGGTCTGGTGCTATTGAGACACTCAGTCTGTGTGAGGAGATCGAAGCGGTTGGAGGCTTGGGTTACCCATTCTTTTTTGAGAAATCTGTTCTCCATGTCCGTTTTGTGTTTGTGGTAGTCTGTGTCAGAGCTGCAGATACGGCGTATTCTGTTGAACTGGGAAACAGGGAGACTTTTCTTGAGGGGTGTAGGGTGAAATGACTGACCATGTAAAAGTGAGTTTCTGTCAGTGTCTAAGGTGTCCATTGTCATTGATGATCAAAATGTCCAGAAAGTTCATTTTAGAGTGGTCATGTGTCATTGTGAATTTGAGATGTGCATTCTGAGTATTCATGAAATGGTGAAACTCTCTCAGTTTCTCCTCTGTCGAGGTCCATATGAAGAAAACATCATCAACGTACCTTTTGTAAGTTGAGATGAATTGTAGAAAAGAGTTCTTCTCAGGGTTTAGTATGATCTCCCACTCCATTAGTCCAACATAAAGTGAGGCAAAACTAGGGGACATTAGAGTCCATGCTGACCCCGGAGACCTGCAGGAAAAAATCATTGCTGAACATGAAATGTTGTTGGTCAAGACCAATTCGATGAGTTCCAGTAGGCACACTGTGCTTGGTGCACTGGGTGTGGCAGAGCTTTGTTCTAGCTGGTGAAGAAAGAACTCAGCTGATCTTAGACCCCCCTCCTGAATTTTATAGAAAAATCCAAAGAAATGTAATTTTTGTGAATTTTTAGGCGTGCATTGTTAAATAGGTGCACTCTATGACCAGGGATGTGATCTAAAATAAGTCATTTTTCATTTCAGCTTGATTTTACTATATTTTATGCAAGTTAATCTGTGTTTTTTTCACAGGCAAACAAAATTGGAAAGCAAGTACCGCTGAATACCTTTTATGTGGATGAGATCACTGGTAATGTGCAGCCACTAGAGGATGTCCATCTGTGGCGTACATGCTCAAAATTGGAGGTTAGATTTTTTTTTTCAATTAAATTCCACTCACCTTAAGAATTCAAAAATACCTATTTCTGACTGTCATCAATATTTATAAACAGGAATTCTCTCTAAAAAAATATAGAACTGTCTTAGACATAGGAATAAGAAGTGAATCTCTAGTGAGCCATGTTGCTGCTCAGTGATAAATTATGTATATTGTTATAAATTATGAATCAATGTTTTCTTAAAGGATACAGAACAGATGCCTACCATCTTCTGCCGCTACCCGTTTCTGTTAAATCTGTGTTGCAAGATGGCAGTCTTGAACATCCATGCATACATAGCAAAGGTATAGATTAAAAATACATTAATTTTTTTTTTTTACTGAAAAGTCAACTTACTTATAGTACATACAGTATAAAGCTTACTGTGCAGCTATGATATACCAGTTATTTACCAGCTTCCAAAATATATCTTGATGAACATGAACTTGAATGAATACAGCATATCAAAAATGAGAATATTTTGGCAAAAATGAACACAGTTTAATTTAAAGTAAAAATTTGATATTGCTTTTTATTTAGTTATTTACTGTTAGTTTATTTATAGTAGCTCTTTGTTGGTATTAAGGTATTTGAAGGTCATGAAAAATGCTGAAATGGATTAGAATCTGCTGCAAAGTTGAAGTTGAAGTTGAAATAGGAATGTTATAGATAGATGCTTGATAGATGATATATTTTCCATTAACATTTTATTACATGCATACTGTTGATTTCATTGCATAATGCAGCTGCTGTTATAATTTGCCCTCTGTGTTTCCTTGATTAATAAGTGCCATTGTTTGTAATTTACAGAAAAAGCACCATTTTCTTCATGACTTAGCTTTGATGTGGCCCACTGAGTCGATGGTCCATCCCCCTGACTCCCCCCCTGCCCCGGTCTTGCAGCTGAAGCTCAGACAGCTGCACCTCATCGAGGACACCTTCAGACAGCTAGCTGCAGCTGACCACTGCGCCTTTGAGAGGGAACTGTTGGTAAATATGTTGCTCAAACTTTGGACGCTTGTATTTTGTAGATACATTTGAAAACTAGCATTTTTGGATTTTGAAATGTATTATTAACTTGTCTAGCTTGATTCCAGAGTAAAAAAAGACATTTTGAGAGGGGATGATTCCAAATATCAAACATGGTAATAGAGCCATATGATTTCCGCAAAATGGAAACAAATTATGGAATTTTGTAATAAAAATGGAATCAAATGCAAAAATCAAAAGTACACCTAATTATTGTAGTAACCTAAATGATTTCATAACTGTAAAATAGGCAGAGAGAAATAATTCCATTTTCGATTAGGATGTTTTGAGAGAGGGGGCCGGTCTTGTGGGGGCCCTTACGTCACCTCACAACTTGGTTTTCACTTTGAGAAACATGTCAAAGAGGCTGTCTGAGAGAGACAAGTCATAAAATATATATATATATATATATATATATATATATCCGAACCCCTAAATTAAAAAATAAAATAAAATGGGGGGCGACGGATTTCGGCCGTACATGGTTATCTGAGTGGAGACACTCATTGTTTTCAACAATTATGGGATAAGACGTTCCTACGTCAGGATGCATGGATATTTCTTTAAGACATTCCTGGCCACGCCCCACGCCTCGTCTATAAATCACCTGTGGAGGCCTATCTATACAGTCTATGGTGGAGGCGTGAAACCACTGATAGTATTGATGGACTACCGTGTCTCAAAGCGGCCTTAAAGTCTGCAGAGGCAGTGTCTCCACTGAGATAACAGCAGTTACCATGTAACTGTTTTCTATCGTGTTCGACTCTACCTCTCAACTCATTGTTTTCAACAATTATGGGAGGCCTCTTTAAAGTGATAATCTGGAAGATTTCCCTTTTGTTGTCTCTGACAACACCAATGGCTATGACCAGTAATTGCAGGTGAGGTCCACACAGTGTCGCATATGTGATGTGAAGGTTTTTTTCTTCTTCTTCTTCATACATTCATACATTCAAGGTTCAAGGTTTTCTTTATTTGTCTCCCTTGGGAGAAATTTGTCTTGGAGACAGGGCCACAGCTACATACATAGATACACTTAACAGTCCTTAACTAAAAACACCAAGAACATTACACATACACCATTGCACATACCCCCGTGATAAGGTGCATCTAGTCACTTCTAGTTAATTTCATTTATCATTTTGATTGACTGAGGAACAAATGAGTGTTTATATCTATTATATCTACATCGCGGAATTCTATACCTACTGCCAGATTGCAGTAGTTCATACTCTGGGTTCAGTACATGCAAGGCGTCAGATAAGATATTCCGAGCTTGTCGTATCGTTGCTTGCTCAAAAATGGCTTGGGGGGTGATAGGGGGGGGTGGACATACCCATGATCTTCCCAGCCATGTTTGCCAGCCTAGCAATTTGAGATTTATACTTAATAGTCAGGTTGCCGGGGCGGCTGTAGCTCAGGAGGTAGAGCGGGTCGTCCACTAATCGCTTTGGATAAAAGAGGTCGGTGGTTCGAATCCCGCCTCCTCCAGTCTGCATGTCGAAGTTACTGAACCCCAAATTGCTCCTGATGGTGTGCCAGCACCCTGCGTGGTAGCTTGCCACCATCGGTGTGTGAATGGGTGAATGTACCTACTGATTGTAAAGCGCTTTGGATAAAAGCGATATATAAATGCAGGCCATTTACCATTGCCAAACCACCTGGAAATACCATATCTCAATGGGTTCTACAGTATACTAGCTCTATAAAAAATCAACATAATACTACTGACTCCAAAAAGCCTGAGTCTTCAAAGGAAGTGTAGACGTTGATGTTGATGATCTTTGCACAGATGCTTGTAACATGCGTGTGCCAGCTCAGTTCCTGATCGATCTGCACTCCTAGATATTTATAGGAGGAGACCTGTTTGATGTTATGGTTGTGAATACTGATCGTAGTGTGGTCACCTATGGACCTGGGGTCTATTATGACCTCCTCTGTTGTGTTTACATTTATTTTTAAATGATGTTGATCACACCGTTCTATGAACCTGTCCACTCCAGATGTATGTCTGAGGATGTTAGAATCGCTCGTGAGCAGACTAAGGATCACGGTGTCGTCTGAAAACTTAATTACAAACTGAGTAGGATGTGAGCTGACACAGTCATCTGTATACAAAGTAAACAAAAAGGAGAAACTGACTGTTCCTTGGGGCACCCCTGTACTACACAGTGTCTCCTCAGAGAGCAGAGTTGCGTTGACCAGTGGGGGCGGTAATGCAATGCTTGGACGCCAACCGCACACAGATCTCAAAAGAAGAAGTAGTTGGTCAGCGGTGCTCTATTATGGATCCCACTAGAGATCACTATTGACACGTGGACGGCTGGATGGGGTGTGTGTGTGGGAGATTTGAGCTGTCAAAAGGGAACAAAAGGCTCTCTCCTGGCCAATCCCGGTGCTTGACTGCTGCGTAGGCGGGCGCAGGGTGTGTTCTGCCCAAATTTTCTGGGGGACCGTCTGGCCTCAAGCCCTGGGATGGCTTTAGCAGAAACTGCAAAGCAGACAAGCCAATCAGCGACTGCGCTCAGTGCCCTGTGATTGACAGCGCAAGTTGGCCAATCAGGAACGCACTGCACTAGCGAAACACTAATGGCCGCCTCCTTGCCTGTCTGCCTCGAGGAGTAATGTCAATGTTTGTCGAGTTTAAACAGCCATGAAGTGCAGTTATTGCAGAAATAGACCAATAACAACAATTAAACAAGTACAGGAGTATGCAACAGCGGAGTTTCTCGGTGGAAAATGTGTTTTTGCCGTTCTCCCGATTGGATTTGCGTTTGACTGGATCCAACGCTGATTGGCTGAAGGAGTTGTCTGTCAAGGCAAGTACACCCGCCCAACTTCCGCCCACTGCAAACACTAGGAGAAAGCTTCAAGCCAGACGGGAATGAAGTTTCATGGTCTTACGTGAATCCATTTGGAACTTAGGCGCCTTTTTGTGATTGGCTACGTCCATTACCACGCCCCATTTTGGTCAGTGGGTGTGGAAAGGTAATCGGTTCTTAGTTGGCCCATGACCTACTTGTCTACAAAGTTTTGTGTTGTTAAGCACCTTTTGGGGGAGGTAATAAAATGTAAAATTGGAGATAACTGCAGAATACTGATGATATGCAAACATGCCAGCAGGAAATGAGAAAATAGGTTTGATTTCTAAACACTGGTCCAACTTGCACCTATGTTCCCCAGGTGCAGTTTGTGGAGGACATGAAGGTGACCAACGTCAACAGAACCGACTTCTTCCTCCATGTGTTTGATGAGCTGATGGCTCCTGAGTCTGAGATGTTCATGTACAACGAGAGCCTGACCCTTGCCTGGTTTCCTGTCAGGGTCAGGGTAAGACCAGGGTTTGCAATTAAAGAAAGAAAAGGCAGTCCAAACAGTGTTTGTAGACATACGGGGGGGAAGGGCAGCAAACACTGAATCAAAATGTGTATACACTAATTTAGTGGCCTAAGTAAATAATTTTTTGCCATATTTTTTATGACGGTGACAGCCGTGGCCAGAGACATTATATTTCCGGGTTGTACGTACACATCCGTCCGATGCTCATTAACAGGATATATCAGGAACAGCTTGAGGGAATTTCTTCAAATGTGGCTCAAACATCCACTTGGGTGATGAACTGATTAAACTTTGGTGGTCGATGGTCAAAGTTCAAGGTCTCTGTGACCACCCTCATGGCCACCCTGTTTCACGCTCGTTAATGCGATATCTCAGGATCACATTGACGGAATTTCTTCCGTCAAGGTCAAGGTCAAGGTCCGCTCTCAAAGAAGTGTGAAAGCTAGCTTGCCTTGCATAGGTGCAGATAGCAATATTTAGTACTGTTTAGCACAGAACGATAGTATTTGCAGATAGCTGCCGTGCACCCGTGCAGTTAGTATCTGTGTGCTAAGTACATTGGGCGCGAGCTACCTCCGCTACAATAGACATACTGCTCCTTGCTGGCGCTACGCGTCCAGCAGGGCTTACAGCTCGCCAAGGTCTGGGCTCAGTGCCAGCCTTTGGCTTGTAGCTCTAAGGACAAGCCCACCGCCCTTGGTGCCCAAGGCCCGGGGTGGTTGGGAGCTCTCCATGGGTCGCACTCCCGTGTTGGGGCACCCCCTGCAAGTGCAGGGAGCCTGGCTGGGGGCACAGCGCACCTTGGTCCATGGCCACGGCCTGGCCTCGGTTGGCAGCGCCCAGGTCAAGCCCACCGGTTGGCTCACCAAGGCTGGGCTTAGTTCCAGCCTGCGGCTTGTAGCTTTAGACCCACCGTCCTCGGTGCCCAAGGCCCGAGTTCGGTCGGGAGCTCGCCCAGGGTCTCATACCCAGCATCAAGGCTCGCCTTGGTCCATGGCTATGGCCTGGCCTCGGCTAGAGGCTCCTAGGACAGCCCACCATCAATGGCACCAACGGCTCATTGCTGGTCGGGAGCTCGCCTGGGGGCCGCACTGTCGGACAAGTCCACGTGCGTCTCGAGAAAGAACGTTACCTCCGCAGTCCCCCCAGCCTGCGAAAGGCGCACGGCAGGGGGGGGGGGGGTTACTTCGATACAACAGCACGTCAGTAGGCGGAGCTTGCGTAAGAAGTTCTCCCCCAGCATGCACAGCTTCTACGGAACTGTCCATGCGGCGGGGGGGCGTAGCCTCTCACGTCCCGCCCCCCCCCCCATCAGGGCACCGGATCGAAAGGTCCCGGTGCCCAGCAATATGCTCATGACTATACTTTCAGGGATAATTTCTATAGTTTCTAACTTGAGAAATGTGTTTCTAAAATGTTCAGTCTCGCTATCCACGATGTTGAGATGGTGATACTCTTTTCTGAGCGCGAAGCGGGCAGAGAGACTTGATTCCAAAATTGGACCTTCGGCGTCTCAAGCGGTGTGCGTGGAGGCAGCCGTGGCTCCCCTCCGCGCGAGGGGGATCCGCGTCTTCCTATATCTCGACGACGTTCTCTTAGCGGCCGACTCGAGGGTCCGTGCCGTGGAACATACCAAGGTTGTGACCGATCACCGGCAAACCTTAGGGTTTTTGGTGAACTGGCAGAAGAGTTGCCTCGTCCCAGCGCAGGCGGCGACCTTCCTGGGGCTCGAGCTATACTTCCTGCGAGCCTTTCGCCAGAGTGACAGGCTCGCACGGTTCGGACAGCAAGCCAAGGACGTTAGGTCTGTGCCCTCGGTGTCAGTGCATCAGTGCACAGTGATGTTGGGCCTGATGGCCTCAGCATTGCATGTGCTCCCGCTAGGGAGGCTACACATGCTCTCGTGGTCCAAATATGGTTCTCAGGCTTCGCCTGGACTCGGGCGGGGACCGTCATCGCAGGGTTCCTCTGACAGGTCAGGCCTGGCAGGCGCTGGCTATATGGGCGGACCCCCGTTACCTCTCGAGAGGTACTCGGTGGGGCCCTGTCCCGCTCAGGATGGTGATTCGCACAGACGCCTCCCTCTGGGGAGGGGGTGCGATTTGCGGGCATTTTTCGGCGAACGGCCGGTGGGAGGCTCAGGAGCTTCGCCACATAAACGTGCTAGAGCTGAAGGCGATTCGCCGGGCTCTGCCTCAGGACAAGCCCACCATCAATGGCGCCGTGGGCCCATTGTTGGTTGGGAGCTCTCTTGGGGACCGCACTGCCGGACAAGTCCGCGTGCGGCCAGACTCGAAAGAGAACGTTGCCTCCGCAGTCCCCCCGGCCTGCGGAGGTAACACTTCCAGCGGCTCACACATGGGCACCATGTGCTGATTCGCTCGGACAATAGGGCAGCGATCGCCCACCTGAACAAACAGGGCGGAGTGCGGTCGGGGGCGCTGAACCATAGCGGGGATTCACCTGTGGGTGTATCCCCGTCTCCTTTCAGTGTCAGCGGTCTATCTGCCGGGACGGCGGAGTTACGACCGGCCTGCTGTCTCGAGGCAATCCCCGTTATACGGAGTGGTGCCTCCACCCTCGGGTGATGGAACAGGTTTGGGCCAGGGTTGGTCACGCCTGCGTCGATCTCTCGCATCGCGGCGCGCGACACACTGCCCACTGTGGTTCTCGATCCAGGAGGACAGCCCCCGTTAGGTCATGACGCGCTAAAAGCGCACGCGTGGCCGAGGGAGGGGCTCTATGCGTTTCCCCCGACCCCCCCCTGATCCGTCAGGTGTTGGACAGGGTGAGGGAACAGCGCCTCCGGCTCGTTTTAGTCTGTTTGGCACAGGCAGACATGGTTTGCGGACCTGGTCTCCCTGGCGCAAGATCCGCCCTGGGCATTGCCGGTGCGGGCCGATCTCCTATCCCAGGCGGAGGGGGAGGTGTTCCACCCCTCCCCAGGCAGGTGGAAGCTAGCGGTCTGGCTCCTGAACCGGACCAGTTGCTAGCCCAGGGCTTGCCTGATAATGTGGGATGCACTATGCAGCAAGTAAGGGCGTGGATCCGGTGAACTGCAGTGTGCGACCAGTTCTCTGTTTCCTTCAGAGCCTGCTTGACGCGGGTCAGTCCCCGCAGTCGTTTAAGGTGTACGTAGCCGCGATTCTGCTTGCCATAGGGGAATTGAAGGGAGCCCCGTGGGGGCGTACCCTTTGGTCTTGCGCTTCATGAAGGGGGCGCGTAAACTGCGCCTGCCGTCGCGGTGCGTTTTTTCCCCCAAATCGGACCTGGTTACGGTGCTGGACGGGCTAACGGGTCATCCGTTTGAGCCCTTGGACTCCGCCGATTTAAGGGTTCTGTCTTTAAAGACCGCGCTGCTGCTGGCCTTGTCGTCAGGAAAGAGAGTTGGCGACCTGATTGCCCTCTCGGTGCAGCAGGCCTGTGTGGTAATGATGGGCCCAGGATTACGTTGCGACCTAACCCGGCTTACCAACCTAAGATTATTAATGTCAGCTTTAGGTCTATGGTCATAGACTTATCAGCATTCTGTCCCCCGCCGTTCAGTTAGAGACGGGTGAGGAGAGACGTTTGCTCATGCTGTGCCCCGTAAGGGCGCTCTCGGCCTATGTGGCCAGGACGCATTACAGATCAGCTGTTGGTTTGCTTTGGGCAAAGGGCCCAGGGCGGACCCCTTTCCAAGGATCGCTTATCACACTGGATAGTGGAGGCGATCGCGTTGGCATACTCTGCCGTGGGCAAGGTTCCCCCAGAGGGTATCAGGGCGCATTCTACGCGAGGTGTTGTGACATCCTCTGCGTTGTTGCGTGGTGTGTTGGTGGAGGACATGTGTGCCGCGGCCTCATGGTCCTCTCATCACATTTTTGTCAGGTACTACAGTCTCGACGTGTCCGGTTCGCAGTTCGCGCACGCGGTGCTGTCGGTGGCAAGAAAGTAGTATCGTTGCCACTCTAATATGTCAGACGGTTAGGCATAAACGTTGCCATATGGCCGTGGTTCACCGGTGCCTTTCGGGTCGCCCTGTGGGGTGCTCCCGGCAGCAAGGTCGGTTGAATGGAGGCACTAGTGAGAGCTTGAGTTCGAAACGAAGTAAAACATTAGGGTTGTGCTACAACCCAGGTTTTACGAGTGAGAACGAGAGCTCTCACTACCCAGCCTTGCTGTGTCGATGCGTCACGGGGTGCGTCGGATCTCAGCGGGCTGGAAGAAATTAGAGTGATTGTCCCTGGGCTGGCAGGACGTGACGTAGTCACGTGGATCCGTGTCAGTCCCAGGGGGTACCACGCCACCTACGGGCGGGTGGTCAGGTTTTAATGAAAAGTAATTTTGGAGCAAAATAACAGTCTTCCATAGGGCTGCGTTGCAGCGTTTAAGGCACTAGTGAGAGCTCTCGTTCTCACTCGTAAAACCTGGGTTGTAGCACAACCCTAATGTTTTGACCAGATAACGTTAGCTGCTTGCTAATGGATTTTCAAGATTCAAGATTTTTACTGTCACTCCGTAGTACAAGTATCTGACCACCTGGTCAGAAACTCTGCTAACACCGTCTTGTGTGAAGTAATGCAACCCTAACGTTACTACCGTTATGCTTATGGTCATGGAACATTATTGTTTGACTGCATTTAGCTGCGGTGGTTTGTGCCTATTATAACCATAACGTTAGCTTGATGCTATACGCGGCTAACTAATAGATTTCGCTATATTTATAGAAATTACCACCAGACCCACTAATAACGTTACTGTCTTGTGTTGATAATGAATCTAACAGTCGGAAATATGCCTAACGTTAGCCTACTGTCTGTTATGCTTACGGTACATTGTTTGACTGGTCAGTTTGGTCAACTCCAGGCATTACACGGTACCGTACATACAGGGGGAGCAGGCTATTTCCTGGCTTGTGCTAACATGAGTGTCCACTTGCTGGCTGCAGTGGGACTGCACATAGTTAACGTTAGCTTGATGCTAATCGCGGCTAACTAATATTAATTTACATTTATAGAAATTACCACCAGCCCCACTAATAACGTTACCATCTTGTGTGGATAATGAATTTAACAGTCCTAAATATGCCTAACATTACTGTTATGCTTATGAAACATTGTTTGATTGTTCAGTTTGGTCAACTCCAGGCATTACACGGTACCGTACATACAGGGGGAGCAGGCTATTTCCTGGCTTGTGCTAACATGAGTATCAACTTCCCCGCAGCCAACGCAAGCCAAAACACGACCAAACATGCCACAATAACGTCCCCTAATTCATCTAGAATCCTTCCTGGGCATCTCGAGGCTGATCTGACCGATAAATTGTCCAGGTTGCCGTTTTCACGTGACTTTTATGAGTTAACGTTACAAAGCAACCAACAGCTCTGCTGTTGCCAGGCAACTGCTTGTGCGCGTGCGAGTATGGTGCCCGCACGTCAGCTCGTTCACATGCTGCCTGCAGTTACACTAACGGCCACCGGCGTCAGTAATAGTGAGTATTGACGGATTGGGCCTTTAAACGTTCTGCATAATTGAAAAGCAGCTTATAACTTTTATAACACTGTAGGAGCCATGTGCAGGTCACGGTTATGTTGAAACTATTTAAAATGCACAACCTGCAAATGCAATACAGTTTTTTTAACATGCAGAATTAATATCAGAAGGAAGCCAGTGAGTAATAAATGAATCCTTTTCCAATGCTTTGCAGGAGTTTGCGGTACCTCTTGGAGGACTACACTTCTGATGATGTTGAAAATATGGAACTGAATTTCAGGGTATGTTCACTGACCTGTCAGTTATCACAGTTATGCACAGTTACTGGTATAAATGTTGTACACTACCCAGTCTTTTACCTCTCATCATTGTCGATTACAGGTCACCTGGAATGGCAGAGAGGTGGACCTTGAGGCAAAAGAACAAGGAAAAGTTGTCACAAGTTCAAACAAGTGTGTTTTTAAATAACTAGTGTCTTTTTGGGGACGGGGATAATAGTTGAGGACTTGAAGCAGGCTGTAACGTGGCATGTCTCCAATGAGGTGTTGAAGATCTCAGTGAACACATGGGCCAGCTGATCAGCACAGTGCTTTAGTACAGGGGTTCCCAACCTTTTTTGTGCCAAGGACCGGTAGATACATGGAAAAAAAAGTTGACCGGTTGTCAATTTTAATGGTTTTAGTTACATATATATTTACTCACCAGGTGGCGACAAAGGGTAAATAACAGCCTTTTGTGTTGTACTGTATGTAGCCTATACAGTATTTATGTTTTTGTTTGAACTACAAACATAAATGAACGTCAACTTGAAACTATGTTTCAACTATCACACACAGCCTATAATATTATAGCCTATGTTTATTAAACATAGGTGGTTGGGGAGCACTGCTTTAGTGCGTGAGAGGGTGAGACAGAGTCAGGGCCAGCTGGCTTTCGTGACTTCTGCCTTTTGAAGAGCGTGTTGTTGTAGTCTCACGAGGGCAGACCCAACGTCACACGTCAGCAAGCTGGCTACTGAGAGACTGCTGTTGACGTCTCCTGAATGCAGAGAGGTGTCGGAGACAAATAAGACAAATTCCTAAGACAAATTCCTCGTATGTAACTTGCATACTGTGGCAATAAAAGTGATTCTGATTCTGAGGGGGGGGAGAGGTGGGTTGAAGCTGGAGGGGGACTGAGGGGAGGGGTGGAGAGGTTGGCGGCCTGGTTGAGCATATGAGAAGTGTCGCAGTGGATGGGTGGAAATCCTAATAATTATGAACATTTACATGTTATAAAGGGTGTGACTCTGAGCTCTCTCACCTCCCAAGACAGAGAAAGTGTGAGGTCTGGATCCATCATCTATGCATTACTTGGCTGAAACTACTTTTATAGTTATGAACTTCTGACTCAATCTTTCTCTCAATAGGAAAGATTTTGTTGACGCCTATGTCAACTACGCTTTCAACACGTCAGTGGAGAAGATGTTTGAGGAGTTCAGGAGAGGCTTCTTCAAGGTGTGTGACATCGATGTGGTGGAGTTCTTCCAGCCAGAGGAGCTGCGAGGAGTGATGGTGGGCCAAGAAAACTATGACTGGGAAACGTTTAAGAAGGTTTGCAAGTGTTTTTGAATTTTGAATCTCTTTGATAAGAATCAGGAATGTAATCATTTCACATATTCAGAATATTGTGTTTAGGCTACTCATGTAGACATGGATATTGATGAATGGGACATCAACAACCATAATATTGTATGCCAGAAAAGTTTCTCCTGTGATTCGATCTAGAACACGGCATATGAGGGAGAATACCACGCCAACCATCCCAACATTGTTACCTTCTGGGAGGTGTTTGATGAACTGACAGCAGACCGGAAGAAAGCTTTCCTCTGTAAGTAATGCTACACAATTATCATTCAAATGCACTTAATCAAGATGAACCATGGGATGGGTGATGAGGTGAAGCACTGGTGACTCCCACTTCCTCCCAAAACCTTAAATGCTTAGCAAAAATGATGTCGTGATATTTGTGTTTTGACTGTGCCGGATACTTCATTCATTCTTCATTCATATAAAAATGCACATTGTAAAGTTTGGTTGAACAAGTAAGTGGATGCCAATGGGGAGGGGCCTAGGCATACAGCCAGGAGGGAGGGGCTCTATTTTTTTTTTTTTACCTTTATTTTACCAGGTAGTCACTTGAGATCAAAGATCTCTTTTACGAGCAAGACCTGGCCAAAATGGCAGCATTTAAAAACAACAACAGCACCAACAACAACAACAACAACATAACAACAACACAACAACAACAACAACATAACAACAACAACGACGATGACAACAACAACAACAACAACAACAACAACAACAACAACAACAACAACAACAACACAACAACAGATAAGCAAAGCACAAATACAGACAGGAATATTAAAGGCAACGTGGTACAAGATAGATTAAGGAGACACGATTAAAAGAGATGAGGGATAGGAGAGTGGGATAAAAGGTAAAGTAAGAAAGATGGGGGAGGTGAGGTCACTGAGGAGAGAAGGTCAGATAGATTAAGATACAATAAAACATTTACATTGACTCATCTCGTTCTTTAAAATGTCTGTGATTTGAACTTTAAACTCAGATATTAACTCTAGGCTAAATCTCATGCGCACGTCTCTGCTCACTGCTCATTGTGCTCAAATCCCGTGCTCACTCTCGTCTATAACGGCTGGACACACATGTCACTTATAGAAGCGGCTGCACTGCTTAAAGATGTATGAGAGAGGTGCTCAAATGTTCAAAGAAACAGGCTCAGAAGAAAATGATTTTTTTCTTGTTAACCACACATCTTTGCTTTAATATTTGGATATACATCCTTCTGTGTTAGTTTCCTGAGTTTTGGAGATATCGGCCCTAGTGATGTCTGCCTTCTCTCCAATACAATGGAACTGGATGGCACTCAACTTGTGGTACTCAAAATGGCAAAAACATACATTTGAAAAACTCAACAGCAATGTATCTTTCCAGAAATAATGGCCCGGTTACCCAAGATAATCCACAGACCTTGTTATGAGCAGCTTCATGTAGGAACTATTTTCTTTCAACTAAACTACTCCCACAGCTGTAGCTGCAGTTCCATGTAGGAATTAGCCAGTGGGTGTAGTTCGGCCTAAAGAAAATATTTGAAACTGCTCACAACAAGGTTTGTGGATTATCTTGAATAACCTGGTCATAATTTCTGTAAAGAGTTTTTCAAATGCCATCCAGTTCCATTATATTGGAGAAAAGGCAAAGATCTCTGGGGCCGATATCTCTAAAACTCAGGCAACTAACACAAAATGATGTAGATGGATAAATAGCACTCCAGGTGAGAGGAAAAATATGTATTTTGGATTTTAGGGTAAGCTGGCCTTAGCTTTAAGATGTTCCTATTTAACATGATGTCTTCCTATTGCTTGTGATCAGTGTTTCTCACAGGTTGTGACCGAGTGCCCATCCTGGGCATGGACACGATCCAGATGAGAGTCGCTGTCCTCGCCAACTCCACTGAACTCCATTTCCCAGAATCCCTCACCTGTCATAAACTGCTTCTGTTGCCCATCTACCAGAGATACCCAGCCAAGAGGACGATGCACAACAGGCTTATTTGGGCTATTAATCACAACAGAATCTTCTGGAAGGAATAATGCACAACAGGTGTAGGAACAGGCAGGTTAGGTGAAGAGGGAGGATTAGTTTCAAAATATAATCTATTATTGCTGCTTACTGTAGCCTACCTGTTAAAATTAGTTGAACTTTGATGTCTTTGTTACTTTTGAGGTATTTCGCCACCAAAATCTGCCAAATATTTTATATATGTATATAATACTATTAAATCTTAAAAAATTATCTTATACTTTGCTTGATGACACTTATTCATGTTCAATGTTAAAATCGTATTCCATAATATGATGCTTTAAACAACATTGGATACATTTACACCCTAGTGCAGTTTAGCGGTATTAACATGTTGGTATAATGGTCGGTATAATGACATTGTTGGATTTATACCAAAGGGTTAGATGCAACATTTCACCATATTCATTTAGCTTTGGTGGGTTCCCAAAACATAAGGGGGTCAATGTGCAGAATGATGACATTTAAGAGTGTCTAGATTAAGAGCAATTTGTGTGGCACTTCCTGCTCCCAAATCAAAGCTTATTTCTACACTGATACAAATAAATTCATATAATTGTTTTGTTTTATATAAATAAACACTGGTTTTAGTGTACTTCGTTATTACACCTCTGCTGCTATAATCTCACTATTTTGCACTTTATAACTTGGCAAATACAAATACTTATTCTATTCATATTATGTAAGCTTTAACCTTCAAACATGGAGTGTAAAAGTATGCAGCATGTTCTACAATTTAGTAATTCAAGACACCGATATGTTTTTGCCTATTATACCTTTACAATAAATAAATGTTCACTCTGCAAACCTTTAATGGTTAAAGAAAATGTGTTATTGTTTTTTTTTACATGAAGATATGTGATTTTGCTTTATGCTTTTTTAAATTTTAGATTTTTTTTTCAGGCATTTTATGCTTTATTGACAGACGTATAGTGAGAGAAAGACAGAGGTGTGGGAGAGAGAGAACATGCAACAAATGACCACAGGGCACATTTGAACCCGGGTCACCGTGAAGGACTGAGCTTACATGGTACACATTCAACCCAGTGAGCCACCGGGATGCCGCTTCTGACCTTAATTTTAAAGTAATTACTTCATTCAACAGCCAATCAGAAACAATCCAACACCAGACAGGTAGGTCTGTGGGTTTATCTGTGTGACTGTGGTCATTTGCAGTCATCTGTGTTCTGGGACCAGGGGTCAAAACCTGCTGTGGGAATCCTCCTTTCAGTATAGTTTATTTATTATTTATTTTAACACTTTTTTTTACATTTTATTTAAAAATATATATAGAACAATATAGGAACAAGACAAACAGGCTCAGACACAGGAAAATAAAGGAATTTAAGGGAAAAAATACATCGACATTCAACATTACAAGGTGCTTGTGTTTGCTAATGTAACAGATTAATCTGGTTCACGTATGAATTTAACCAAAACACCACCATTTTCCTCGTTTTGTGTGCTGTAATTGAATGTGTTCTGTTGTTGATGTGTGTGAACGCACCCACGTTGGTGACGTCGCTTTGTGCACATGCGCACAGTTCCAGACACGGTTGGATGGGAAGATGGCGACGAGTTCAGGTGTGTCAAGTCAAGTCAAGTCAAGTCAAATTTTATTTATATAGCACCTTTCATACACAAAGGCAATTCAAGGTGCTTTACAAAAAAATAATCGAAAAAACAAGCAGCAAAGCAATGCACATATAAAAAAACACATAAAAAAACACAGCCGACAGTTTTAGTTAAAATATATACTCAAATTAACAAACATGAAACATTATTTCTGTTTTAAATAAGTTACAAGGCACTCTTCAGTATTATTATTACATGTACAGTCCATTTGTTGGAAATGTACAGGAAAAATCTTTTTAAAATTACAGGCCGAGAGAGGCAGTAGTTTAGTAGCAGTTAAAAGCAAGAGTAAACATAAAGGTCTTTAGCTTGGATTTAAAAATAGGCAGAGTAGGGGCAGATCTAATGTGTTCAGGGAGTTTGTTCCAGTTATGAGAGGCATAGTGGGAGAACGCGGCTTCACCATGTTTAGATTTGGTCCTTGGGACAATTAGTAGACCAGTGCCTGAAGATCTCAGGGATCTGGATGGTTCATAGTGTAGAAGCATTTCAGAGATGTAGTGTGGGCCTGACCCGTTGAGAGATTTGTAAACTATTAGCAGAATTTTAAAGTCTATTCTAAGATTTACTGGCAGCCAATGCAGGGATTTGAGAACTGGTGTAATGTGTTCAGCTTTCTTGGTTCTTGTTAGAACTCTAGCAGCCGCATTCTGAATGAGCTGAAGTTGTTTAACAGCTTTTTTGGGAAGACCATTGAAAAGACTGTTGCAGTAGTCTAGCCTGCTAGAAATGAAAGCATGAATTAGTTTTTCAAGATCTTGTTTGGACATATAGCCTCTAATCCTTGCTATATTTTTTAGATGATAGAAGGCAGATTTTCTTATAAGCTTGATGTGGGAGTTGAAATTTAGATCAGAGTCAATAATAATGCCAAGATTTTTTACCTGGTCCTTTGGCTTCAGAGATAGGGATTCGAGGTGAGCAGTAACTTTGAGCCTATCTTCTTTTTTGCCGAAGACAATTATCTCTGTTTTGTCTTTATTAAGTTGGAGAAAATTCTGGCACATCCAATCATTAATTTGCGCAAGGCACTGACACAGTGACTCTATGGGGGCATAGTCATCCGATGAGAGGGCTATGTAGAGTTGGGTGTCATCTGCATAGCTATGATAAGCTATTTTGTTTTTTTGCATAATTAGGCCCAGAGAGAGCATATAAAGGTTAAACAGGACAGGACCTAAAATTGATCCTTGGGGTACCCCACATGTCATTTTGGTTTGGTCAGATGTGTAGTTGCCAATGGAGACAAAGTAGTTCCTGTCTTGCAGATAAGATCTGAACCACTCTAGGACCGTGCCGGAAAGCCCGACCCAGTTTTCCAGTCTGTCCAATAGAATTTCGTGGTCAACCGTATCAAAGGCAGCGCTGAGGTCTAGTAACACTAAGATTGAGATTTTACCTGAATCAGTGTTCATTCGGATGTCATTTATAACTCTGATAAGCGCAGTTTCGGTGCTATGATGGGGTCGGAAGCCTGATTGGAAAGGATCTAGGAGGTCATTGGAGGATAGAAAGGTATTGAGTTGTTGGTAGACAGTTTTTTCGAGTATTTTGCTAATAAAGGGAAGATTTGATATTGGTCTGTAATTGCTGATTATAGAGGGGTCGAGGCTACGCTTCTTTAGCAAGGGCTTAACAACTGCAGTTTTTAGAGATTTTGGGAAAATGCCTGTAAGAAGAGAGGTATTAATTATCTTCAGTATGTCGGTCGCCAGGCAACTGTAGACATTTTTTAGAAAGCTTGTTGGCAGGGTGTCTAGGCAACACGATGAGGATTTAAGGCCTCGTATCGTTTCTTCTAGTTTCTTGTGGTCAATGACATTGAACTGAGTCATGTTAATTAAGCACCTATTCTGTGGGTGCGGCGGAGCCACATTTGTTCTTGATGTGGAAATAGTTAGTCTGATATTTATAATTTTATCCCTAAAGAAGGTCGCAAATTCATTGCATTTGACATTGGATAGAAGATCAGGGGCAATTTGTGGGGGGGGGTTTGTCAGCCTGTCAACAGTGGCAAAAAGAGTGCGAGCGTCATTGGTGTTTTTGCTGATAATGTCGGAGAAGAAGAATTTTCTGGAATTTTTTAGTTCCTGGTTGTAGGAGTGAAGACTATTTTTATAGATGTCATAATCGATGTGAAGTTTAGTTTTCCGCCATTTGCGCTCGGCTTTCCTACAATCTCTTTTTTTGTTATTTACAGAGGGAGCGTTTCTCCATGGTGCTTTTTTCTTACCGGAGATTAGTTTAGATCTAATGGGAGCTACAGCATCAATAGCCTTTAGGGTTTTAGAATTGAAGTTATCTAGGAGATCATTGACAGAGGCTGAGGAGAGGGAAGGGGCCAGCGAGAAAGCCTCCATGAACCGTGTGCTAGTACTCTCGTTGATGTAACGCTTTTTGATGGTTTTTGACCGAGTAAGAGCGATAGGGGTGATCTTGAGTTCAAGAAAAATACAGAGATGGTCGGACAGAGCAACATCACTAGCTGAAAGAAACGATGACTCAAAGCCCTTGGTGATAAATAAATCTAGGGTATGGCCTCGATTGTGAGTGGGCCCAGAGACATGTTGTAACAGGTCAAAAGTGTCAAGGAGGTTATTCAATTCTTTGGCATTATTATCATTGGGGTTGTCAATATGAATATTAAAATCTCCTGCAATAGTTAAACAGTCATGTTCTATGGAGATTATAGAAAGGAGTTCTGAAAATTCATCAAAAAAACTACTAGAGTACTTAGGTGGTCTGTATATAATCAGTAGTAAAATAGAGGGAGAGCACTTCAGAACAGCGGCCAGATATTCAAATGATGAAAAGTCGCCAAACGATACCTGCTTGCATTGAAAAGCATCAGAGAAAATAATAGCTACTCCTCCCCCTTTCTTACCGACTCTGGGGGCGTCAATGTAGTTAAAGTTAGGTGGGGCTGACTCATTAAGAACATATTCCCTGTTGTTTAGATCAAGCCAGGTCTCTGTGAGGAACATGAGGTCCAGTTTATGACTCGTAATCAGATCGTTTATTAGAAGCGACTTGCTTACAAGTGACCTAATATTTAGCAGTGCAGCCTTGATAGCTGCACTGCTAGGTTGAATTTGTAAATGCTTTTCAGAGTGTCCCTGGAGAACAGATACTAGGCTTGGTCCTGGAACAGGACGTGCTGAGAGATAATCTTTGTTTGTTCTGTAGCTAATCAGGGTGGGGATAGTTAGACATCTGATCGTTTCATGATCCTCTGTGACCTTGTTTTTGGGGCAGAAAATGCTTTTTTCTTCAGTTTTCCCCTTTGGGGCGGGCAGGGAGATTGAGGGAAGGGTGAGCGGGTGGGAGGGGGAGGTGGTTTTGAGGGTGGGGGGTCGGAACAAGGAGGTCTTGGGGGTGGGGAGGAGCGAGGGGGTCTTTGGGGTGGGGAGGAGCAGGGGGTGCTGGAGCGAGGGGGTCTTTGGGATGGGGGGGGGCGAGGAGGGGGAGATGTTGAGGGTGGGGAGGAGCAGGGGGCGCTGGCTATTCTGGCGTGAGTCTGTTCAGCCAGTGTGTTCATGACAGATGGAGAGGGCTGATTAGCCAGTTCTTTTAGGCCAGGAGTCTGTTCGGCCAGTGTGTTCATGACAGATGGAGAGGGCTGATTAGCCAGTTCTTTTAGGCCAGGCGGGGGGGTGCACTGCAGGCTAGCTAGTCCAGCGTCAGCCCGCTCAAACAGTTTGTTGGAGGTGCGGAGCGGGCTAGCTAGACTAACATTAACCTCCTCAATTAGCTTGTTCATGCCAGCTGAGAATGGCAGTAGGTGGAGGGAGGGGGAAAGGGAGGAGGGCGATGAGAGGGAGGTGGAGGAGTGGAGGGGGGGGGAAAATGAGGTCTCCAAGGAAACAGCTGGGGGGGCGTCGCTCCCCGCCGGGTAAACACCTGGGGGGGCGTCGCTCTCCGCCGGGTCATCAGGCCGTTGAGCTGCGGTGGGGGGCGAGAAGAGGGAGGTGGGAGAGTGGAGGGGAGGGGGAAAGAGTGGGGAAGGGGGGGTGGAGGAGAAAGGGGGGGTGGAAGAGAGGAGGGGAGGGGAGAAGATGAAGTCGTCGTCGTTTGGTGGAGCGTTGACCAGTTGAGCCACGGCGTCGACCTGTAGAGCCAGGACAGCGGCTGCCGGATGTGTGGCGTTGGTCAGTTGGGCCGGGGCGGCGGCAGGAGGTGGGGCGTCTTTGGTCAGTTGGGCCGGGGCGGCGGCAGGAGGTGGGGCGGCGACCTGTAGAGCCGGAGGTGTGGCGACTGCCGGAGGTGTGGCGTCATTGGTCAGTTGGGCAGGGTCGGCAGCTGGGCCGGAAGCTGCGTCGATCTGAGCATGGTCAGTGGCTGCAGGTGGAGCAGGGCTGGAGGAGAGCTCTGTGGCCGCTGCGTCAGGCTGTCTGTCTTGGGGAGGCTTTAGAGGGATCTTGACCTTGTAATAGTCCACCGTGTATAGTAGATTAGAACTCAGTAAAGCCTCGCCAGCACTATTGAGATAGCGCCCGTCCGTAGTGAAGAGGTGCTCACGCTGCCAGAACAAATTAAAATTCTCAATAAAGTTTACTTTATGTAGTGGGCAGGCGGTGGAAAGCCATGAGCTTAGGCCTAGTAGTCTGCTGAAGCGGTTCGTGCCCTGAGATGGTAAAGGACCACTGATAAAAGCCTCAATGTTTAGAGAGGCTAGCATATTCAGCAAATTGGTAAAATCAGATTTAAGTTTCTCTGATTCTTGCTTATAAATAACATTTTTTCCAATGTGCAGGATCACCCTAGTCACAGCTTTGTGAGATGTAAGTAGCTCTGTGATTTTTCCTGTTATGTCAGAGATTGCGTCTTGAGGGAAGCAGTATGTTTTGGAGTTTCTCCAACTCCTGATGTTTTTCACTGTATAATCTCCTACTCCTACTATCAGGGTTGTTATGGCTTGGGTGTCCTTGGGCTTTGAGACAGTGTTTCTTCCCTGAGGCCTTGTGCTAGCGCTAGCCTGATTTTCCCTCTCATGGAGCTGGGCAGCTATGTCAGCTGGAGGTGATCGAAGCAGGCCAAAACGATTCTCAAGTTGCAATTCCATTAGCGGAGGAGGGGGGGCTGTTCCTCCTCTCGTGACAGTAGTCCATGACCGCTCGTTTTGGTGTTTGTGGTTAAGCAGTTGACGACCCTCATCTCTCGTGCGGAGAGCCCGTGTCAGGCCATTAGCTTGCCGAGCCGAGCACCGCAGGCTGGAATTTAGGGAGGGCCAGCCTGTTGCTGAGCTGATTTCTGGGTTTTGTGGAGTAGTTGTGGATTCGGAAATCACTAATCTCTTTGGGATATGTCTTTGTTTATGCTTCGGGCTCGCAGTTTGGTTAGCGATGTTAGCACGGGCTTTCTCCGGAGCTGGCAGGCTAGCCGCATCAGCTAGCTCTAGGTTGGTAGCCATAGCAGTTTGACTCGGTAGCAGTGAGTCAGCATCCCTGAGAGCTAATGATAATGTACTCACGTTGCTCGTGACATTCCGTGCAATTTGACTCGATGGCAGTGAGTTATTTGAGAGATGAAATATCGTTGTTTCCAGTACGGCAATCCTTTGAAGATGATCACAGCAGCTTATATGAGGCATATTGTCCGACAGTCTCTGGAGTGCTAGGCTATGCTAGGCTATACTTAGCCTGGGTGAGCTCCGAAAGTGCTGTTAGTGGTGATTCCATAAAAATAGGTTAACGATTCAAAATGAAAGATCGTTACTAGAAAGTGGCGTAGTAGTAAAATCAGGGGGATAAAAGAAAAAAGAAAGTTTCGTAGTTAAAAAGCAAAAAGCTGGCAGAGAAGCAGGAGCAAGCAGAGAGGCGACTGTTTCTCTATCGGCAGCAAGGTGTAACCTTGCTGCCTGACAAACGCTTATAATTGTTTAATTTGTATCGAGTCTTGGGAGAGAAACGCCTATTATTATTTATTCTGCCCTACAAAGGAGAAAGCCAGTAACTCAGAGTGCAGAGCTGAGAAAAATGACTTTAAAGTTTTCTTGTCGTCCAGACAAAATAGTTGCAGGCAGATCATTAAATATGTGGCAATTCTTTCTTTTTTTAGTCAAGTTATTTATCCATATAAAAATATTTAGCTTAATCTTGACCTTTGGTGGTCAAAAAAGTTAATTTCAAGCCCTGAGAGCAGGTGGTGACATAGGAGTGAGTGAGAAAAGGATGAAATATTGGTGGTTAAGACTGAATAATGACATCACAACTGTTAATTTAAAATGAGTTATTCCTCTAAACGTGGCTTCAAATGCACCAAATTTTTCACGCTGGCGCCGTTCGGCCCTCAGCAAAACCTGGTAGCGAGGACATTTTTTGTGGCCCTCTCTATCATCAAAGTTACCCATCCATGGGTTACGGCATGACAATATTTGTTCGGCCCCCGGCAACAATCTGGATTTCTCATGTGGCCCCCCATGAAAAATAATTGCCCACCCCTGATTTAGCTGGAGCTCAGTCAAACTTTATTTCATGTTAGTTTTTATTGTCAATTAGAAAATGGTCGGGGGCCACTCTGCACCCTATTGCGGGCCGTATCTGGCCCCCGGGCCGCAAGTTGAGTATCACTGCCATAGAATATTTCACTCGCCACCCGGTTCCGTTTTTATGCCTCCGCCGGCGATAGCCAGGCCGGAGGCATTATGGATCCGGGTTGTCCGTCCGTACGTACGTACGTACGGCTGTCCGTACGTCCGTACGATGTTTGTTAACGCGATATCTGAGGAACGCCAAGGATGATCTGATTAGATTTTGGTGGTCAAAGGTCAAAGGTCAAGGTCACTGTGACCTCTCGAACGCCATTTTCAAGCTTGTTAACGCGATATCTGAGGAACGCTTAGACGGAATTTCATCAGATTCGCCTTAAA
Organism: Poromitra crassiceps; assembly: GCF_964638095.1. NCBI lineage: Eukaryota > Metazoa > Chordata > Actinopteri > Beryciformes > Melamphaidae > Poromitra > Poromitra crassiceps. The sequence continues at coordinate 1,420,986 of NC_139638.1, read as the reverse complement.
CATTCACTTAGGCTCAAGGATGATCTGATTAGATTTTGGTGGTCAAAGGTCAAAGGTCAAGGTCACTGTGACCTCTCGAACGCCATTTTCAAGCTTGTTAACGCGATATCTGAGGAACGCTTGGACGGAATTTCATCAGATTCGCCTTAAACATTCACTTCGGCTCAAGGATGATCTGATTAGATTTTGGTGGTCAAAGGTCAAAGGTCAAGGTCACTGTGACCTCTCGAACGCCATTTTCAAGCTTGTTAACGCGATATCTCAGGAATGCCTTGACGGAATTTAATCAAACTTGTCTCAAACATCGACTTGGACTCAAGGATGAACTGATTAGATTTTGGTGGTCAAAGGTCAAGGTCACTGTGACCTCTTGAACGCCATTTTCAAGCTTGTTAACGCGATATCTCAGGAATGCCTTGACGGAATTTAATCAAACTTGTCTCAAACATCGACTTGGACTCAAGGATGAACTGATTACATTTTGGTGGTCAAAAGTCAAAGGTCAAGGTCACTGTGACCTCTCAAACGCCATTTCCAGCTTGTTAACGCGATATCTCACGAATGCCTTGACGGAATTTCATTAAATTTGCCTCAAACATCGCCTTAGACTCAAGGATGATCTGATTAGATTTTGGTGGTCAAAGGTCAAAGGTCAAGGTGAGCTCTCGAGCGCCATTTTCAAGCTTGTTAACGCGATATCTCAGGAATGCCTTGACGGAATTTAATCAAACTTGTCTCAAACATCGACTTGGACTCAAGGATGAACTGATTACATTTTGGTGGTCAAAGTTCAAGGTCACTGTGACCTCTCACACACCCAATTTCCAAGCTCTGTAACGCAACATCACCGGAGCGCCTTGACGGAATCTCTTCCAATTTGCCTCAAATGGCGATTTGGACTCCAGAATGAACTCATGGTGGAGGCATAAGTCCGCGTTGCGGTCGTTCTAGTTTATTTTTGACTTTTGGTCCGAATGAAACCTATTGGGTTGTACAGTGTGCCCAACCCGGAAGAGGGCATGACTTTGGCTCTCTATAAGTATTCACATTTCCTGTGTTTGTAGGCCGGAGGATGAGGAAGTGTTTGAGGAGATCCCACGGCTGCGTCTGGAGAGAGGCCGTCTGCTCCAGAAGATCAAAGGCCTGGAGCAGCAGCAGCAAAGCGCCCTCTCTCCCTTGCAGGAGGTACTGCACCACAGGCAGCGTCAAACTCCCCTTTTCATTGCTCTCTCTGCAAATATTCCATTGTTCCATTTGAACCCTGCTATACATGATATGTCCCACTTGATAGCTGTGTGTGCTCTGCAGCCACCCACCCACTCTGTCACCCATTTTTGCAACCATATAAACGAGTGAGTTTATCAGCCAGTACAGTCAACGGTGAAATGAGTTATAGAGACCAAAACCATTTTTGGAACCCGGCTGTAAACATGTTGATTTGAATAGGGGAGAATGGGGAATGACTCCCTTTAGCAGCTGCCTCAAGCTACAGTTCAAGGAACTGCAGTTTTTGGTACTTCCATGTTGGTTACATGCTGCCACTCCGACGTGCTGCCACTCCGACGTTCTGCCACTCCGAAATATCGGCACTCAGAAAGGGGGTCTATATTCCCCGTTTTTCACTAACCTCTCCCAGCCACCACGCCAAACCTAACCTCCCCCCATGCCTAAACCTAACCTCCCCCAGACCCTAACCCAAAACCTAACCTCTCCCACCCCCACGCCTAAACCTAAGGTCGGCATTGCGGCTTCTAAGGTGAACGACCGCCAGTCCGAATAATGGAAGTTAACGTTCGGAGTGGCAGCATGTCGGAAAGGCAGAGGAACCCCTTCCATGTTGGCCTCATTTTTCAGAACCGAAGGTCGGGCTTGGCATAAACACAATCACTATCTCTCTAATCCAGGGATGGCCAACTGCGGCCCTTTGCCCGGTTTTAAGTGGCCCGCCGTGAATTCTAAAAACAGAATGGAATATGGCCCGCCGCCCATGTAGCCTACATTCTACCGTTTCAACAACATCGCTGCAGTTTCAACAGTAGATGTCACTGCAGCTTTAAACACCTAGCCTACAGAGGGGAGGGGTGGGGAGGGACGAGGGAGGGGGGACAATTACAAAGCAGCAAGTTCACGTTGGCGTCTTCACGTTGCGTAAACATGGCTGAACCAAAAGTAAAAAGAAGGAAGATGGCAAACGAGTGCAGACAATTTCAGACACGGTGGGAAAATGAATACTTTTTCACTGAAGTCAAGGGGAAATGTGTTTGTTTGATTTGCAAGGAATCTGTTGCGGTGATGAAGGATTATAATGTGCGAAGACACCATGAAACGAAGCACCAGTCCTACACCTCGTACACAGGCACGGAGCGGGAGCAGAAAGTGAAACAGCTGGCAGCCAGTCTATTAGCTCAACAACAGCAGTTTTTGCGTGCCAACAAAGTACAAGAAAATGCCACAGCGGCTAGCTACGAGGTAGCTCAGCTAATCGCCAGGCATGGAAAACCCTTCTCGGATGGTGAGTTTATTATGGAGTGCCTCGCTAAAGTAGCCGGGATCATTTGCCCAGAGAAAACGCAAGAATTAAACAACGTCAGGATGTCCAGAAAGACAATTGCCCGCCGAGTTGAATAAAGAACAAGTATCAGACAAAGCGAGTGCATGTGAGTTTTACTCAATTGCGTGTGACACAGACGCAACGGACACAGCCCAGCTGTTAATTTTTTTGCGGGGAGTTGACGACAACTTTTACATCACAGAGGAGCTGCTTGAGCTTTGCAGTCTAAGGGTAAAGACATTTTTGAAGCTGTATCCGCTGCAATTGACAACATAAAACTGCCCTGGGACAAGCTGTGTGGCGTTACAACGGATGGCACTCCAGCAATGACAGGCGAGCGGAATGGAATGGCTTCTATGCTGTGCAGGAAGGTTAATGACAGTGGAGGTGAGGCTGTTAAAATGCAATGTATTATCCACCAAGAGGCACTTTGTGCCAAGGCAGTCCAGCTTGGTGATGTGATGAATATTGTGGTGAAAACTGTCAATCTAATTCGAGCACGAGCACTCAATCACAGACAATTCCAGGCCTTCCTGTCTGATGTTGATGCTGAATACGGAGATGTCATTTACCACTCTGATGTGCGCTGGCTCAGTCGTGGCTCACGTGCTTCAGCGTTTTTTTTCCCTGAGATGTGAAATTGACCAGTTTTTGAAAGAGAAAGACTGACCTCTTCATGAACTGAGTGACCCTTTATGGTTGGCAGACCTGGCTTTTTTAGTTGATCTGACAAGCCAGCTAAACACACTGAACAAGAGCATGCAAGGCAAAGATCAGCTTGTGTCTCAACTGTATGCAGACCTGAAAGCCTTCTGTGTGAAGCTCCGTTTATTTACATTTACATTTACATTACGACATTTGGCAGACGCTTTTATCCAAAGCGACTTACAATAACACATTTTTTGTCAGCAATAGAGCAATCAACTATGGAGCACAGTCTATGACAACTACAACTTCTGAAGGAACAGTGGTACAAGTTTAGGTTAGTGGTACAAGGTTGGTTAGTTTTTTTTTTTTTTTTTTTTTTTTAAGAAAGAGAGAGAACATAGTTAGATCAAGAAGGGCCCAGATGGAGCCTGAAAAGGTGTGTCTTTAGTCTTTTCCGAAAGATCGGCAGTGATTCAGCTGTCCTGACAGAAGGTGGAAGCTCGTTCCACCATTGAGGTGCCAGGGACGAGAAGAGTCGAGATCGGGATGAGCGACTTTTGAGCCCCCGTAGCGAAGGAGGGGCGAGGCGACCTGCACTGGTGGAGGAGCGAAGGGAGCGGTAAGAGGTTTGGAACCTGACCATGGATTGCAGGTACCGGGGAGCTGACTGGTGTACTGCCCTGTAGGCCAGTACCAGTGTCTTGAATTTGATGCGGGCCGAGATGGGAAGCCAGACACAACTACGCAGCTTCAATTTGGCACACTTCCCAACACTGAGGGAACTTAAAGCTGCTTTCCCAAATGCCAACCTTTCTACAAAAAAGAAATATGTGTCTGTGATCACATCTCTTCTGACAGAATTCAATCGCCGCTTCCAAGACTTTGCTGCCATTGAGAAAGGCATCAAGCTCTTCACTAACCCCTTCTCGACTGATGTGACAGAGGTTGATGAGAGCATGCAACTGGAGGTTATTGATATCCAATGTGATGATTCCCTGAAGAGTCGACATCAGCTTCTCCCCCTACCGGAGTTCTATCGGAGTTTGAAAAAGGCCAGGTTTCCTCTGATGAGACGTCATGCAGCAAGAATGATGAGTCTGTTCGGCTCCACATACATATGTGAGCAAACGCTTTCTCTGATGACTCTGAACAAAAGCAGACTGAGAACCAACTTGACTGACAGCCATCTCTGCGACATTCTTCGTATCTCAACAACAAGACTTACTCCTGACATGCCAGCTATTCTTCAGTCCTAGGCACAACTACACTGCTCCCACTGAGTGACCTGCTGTTCCCATCATCGGTGAGTTAAAAATATGACACCATTAGTATTTGTTGTGTTGACAACCCCATTTTTTTATAAAGATAATCAATCCAATTTAATGAATATCTCACAAACAGTAGCTTATTTGTTGTGCAAGGCCAGCTCATTTATTTTATTGTAGGCTACATGCTTATCCTGACCTGTATAATACAGTTGAGTTTACTTACCCCTCCCTTTTTTTCTTTTCCTTTTTTTCTCACTTCAGCATCCTGAAGGACCAGTCTGAAGCTGGCAAGAAAGGCACTTGGGGCTGCTGGAGAGTTGTGGACATGTGGACAATTTTCTATTTCTTTATTACAGCGATGCATAGCCACCTGGTGACATCTTTTAATTCCAAAATAGGGCACTTAATTGAGTGGTTTTGTTTGTCTGCCCAAGTTATTTTTTTAACCAGCCTTTTATTTGTACTGTCTTTTAACACGTTCACTGCCGTGGACGAGATATCTCGTCAAGCAGAAACCAGCGGTTGACTGCCGTGGACGAGATATCTCGTCAAAAAAAAAAAAAAAAAAATTTGACGGTGGGACGTGGATCTAACCCTTTTACATCTCCTATAAAAATATGGGAGCCACCGAACGTGTACAACCCATTCCACCGACCCACTAAGTGGCGACAGTGCTCTCCAGACTAGAAAAAGCAGAGCCAAAACTGCAGGGGAAAGCGCAAGGAAACCATTCTCATACTGTAGAATGGTTTGGCGAAAACGCTTTCGCACTGGCGCACAACGGTGGCGCACAACGGTGGGGGGTTCCAAAAATAGACTGGGTGCAACACACTTTGAAACACGCAGCATAAATAAGCCCAGAATCGCAAAAGCTTCATCAAATCTCTCAACCGAAACCCCAAGAAACGAGCGAGCCCATCCAGACTCGCCCGACGAGGGGCAGCCAGGCAGCACAGACAGCAGAAACTCGCTTGTGACACGCCCGCTGCAGCCACGGAGGGAGGAGGAGAACACACACGGAGGGAGGAGTTTGAAGGAGAGGGGGGTTTCCTGCTGTTATGGAGGAAATTACTGTTCAAAACTATTGTTTAGATGTCTGACGTCTTACTGATGCCAAAAATAAATGGTTAAAGTGACTGTTCTATCGAATTTCACAAAAAGGCATTTATCTCAGCTTAAATTTTCAGACGCTGAAACCATGCTGTATTCAACTGCTAATGCCTACATAACTACTAACTCTACAAACTAACTCTTTTAGACAGAGAAAGCACACATTCTATTAGTTCTTTTGAGATATTTTGTGTTCACAAAATCCTAACAGAAAATAATCCTCGGCTCTTGAAAGATGAGCCAGAATCCTCAAAAAAAACCTTGGCAGAAGCTACCTACAGTAAAAAAAAAAACTGTTGGCAGTGAATGTGTTAAGAGAGAAAAAAATACTGAATATTGGTGAAGTGATCTCTGTCTTAACTTCTTGGCACAGAGACCAATAACCAAAAAGAAAAATGGCTAAGATACACAAATACCTACTGTAATAGGCAAGCACATCAATAAACTATAATGTCAACAGTAAACTGTTCAGTAGTCTCTTATAGTTATTTTAATGGAAAATTATTAGTCTTAGATTATTAGATTTTTCTGGTTTAAAAACACACTTCTTGCAGTGTAATTGGTTGAAAACTGCCGCGCGTATTGTTTGGCCCCTGACTGCTTATATTTTTCTGTATGTGGCCCACAATCAAAAAAGTTTGCCCACCCCTGCTCTAATCCCTTATCTCTCTCTCAGCTACACACCACACACACACAGAACCTTATCTCTCTCTCAGCTACACACCACACACACAGAACCTTATCTCTCTCTCAGCTACACACCACACACACAGAACCTTATCTCTCTCAGCTACACACCACACACACAGAACTTTATCTCTCTCAGCTACACACCACACACAGAACCTTATCTCTCTCTCAGCTACACACCACACACACACAACCTTATCTCTCTCAACTACACACCACACACACAGAACCTTCTCTCTCTCTCAGCTACACACCACACACACAGAACCTTATCTCTCTCTCAGCTACACACCACACACACAGAACCTTATCTCTCTCTCAGCTACACACCACACACACAGAACCTTATCTCTCTCTCAGCTACAGACCACACACACAGAACCTTATCTCTCTCTCAGCTACACACCACACACACATAACCTTATCTCTCTCTCAGCTACACACCACACACACAGAACCTTATCTCTCTCTCAGCTACACACCACACACACAGAACCTTCTCTCTCTCTCAGCTACAGACCACACACACAGAACCTTATCTCTCTCTCAGCTACACACCACACACATATAACCTTATCTCTCTCTCAGCTACACACCACACACACAGAACCTTATCTCTCTCTCAGCTACACACCACACACAGAACCTTATCTCTCTCTCAGCTACACACCACACACACAGAACCTTATCTCTCTCTCAGCTACACACCACACACACAGAACCTTATCTCTCTCTCAGCTACACACCACACACAGAACCTTATCTCTCTCTCAGCTACACACCACACACACAGAACCTTCTCTCTCTCTCAGCTACACACCACACACACAGAACCCCCCCCCCCCCCCCCCAAAGAAGAAGAAGCTGTATTATAGACGTTCTTCACTAACTGGGTCATGCTGTTTGGAGGTAGACAGAGCTTTTTCACACTGGCATAAAATCCAGCTGTGCTGTGCTGCCCTGTGTTGTGTTGTGTTGTGCTGCCCTGTGTTGTGCTGTGCTGCCCTGTTGTGTTGTGTTGTGTTGTGTTGTGCTGCCCTGTGTTGTGCTGTGCTGCCCTGTGCTTCACACAAGACGCCTTCTCTTTTCCTCTCAGCGCCTACTCTCGCGCCTTGAACCCGCCCACAACTCCCATTGACTTCATGCCTGGCTTCACGCCTTGAAAATCGGCGTGAATCCTGAACGTTGGATGAAATGTAAATGAAATGAATTAATGAAATTAAATGAAATAATGAAATGTAAATTAAACTTGTGGGTTCAGCATAGGTAGATCTTAGGTTGAGCGTTGCTTCGGCGTACTGTGCGAAAGCACTGCTCTTCTTGTCTCCTCTGTGTGGTGTTTAGATGCTGGAGATGTTTGAGAAGGATGACACTGACATGCAGAAGCTCCAGCACAGACCTTGTCCCTACAGCTCAGTACCAGATGCTTAGGAGACACTGACATGCAGAAGCTCCAGCACAGACCTTGTCCCTACAGCTCAGTACCAGATGAAGGATGACACTGACATGCAGAAGCTCCAGCACAGACCTTGTCCCTACAGCTCAGTACCAGATGCTTAGGAGACACTGACATGCAGAAGCTCCAGCACAGACCTGGTCCCTACAGCTCAGTACCAGATGAAGGATGACACTGACATGCAGAAGCTCCAGCACAGACCTTGTCCCTACAGCTCAGTACCAGATGCTTAGGAGACACTGACATGCAGAAGCTCCAGCACAGACCTGGTCCCTACAGCTCAGTACCAGATGAAGGATGACACTGACATGCAGAAGCTCCAGCACAGACCTTGTCCCTACAGCTCAGTACCAGATGCTTAGGAGACACTGACATGCAGAAGCTCCAGCACAGACCTGGTCCCTACAGCTCAGTACCAGATGAAGGATGACACTGACATGCAGAAGCTCCAGCACAGACCTTGTCCCTACAGCTCAGTACCAGATGCTTAGGAGACACTGACATGCAGAAGCTCCAGCACAGACCTGGTCCCTACAGCTCAGTACCAGATAAAGGATGACACTGACATGCAGAAGCTCCAGCACAGACCTTGTCCCTACAGCTCAGTACCAGATGCTTAGGAGACACTGACATGCAGAAGCTCCAGCACAGACCTGGTCCCTACAGCTCAGTACCAGATGAAGGATGACACTGACATGCAGAAGCTCCAGCACAGACCTTGTCCCTACAGCTCAGTACCAGATGCTTAGGAGAAGCTCCAGCACAGACCTTGTCCCTACAGCTCAGTACCAGATGCTTAGGAGCAGAAGCTCCAGCACAGACCTTGTCCCTACAGCTCAGTACCAGATGCTTAGGAGGGACTTTGAAGCACTTCAGCTACTCTCAGGCTCAGGCTTCAGAGGCCTCCAGCATGGCAGAGGAGTGGTAAGATCTCTATATATTTGTCATGTATTTGTTGACATTTTGGTCAACATTAAAGTCCACACAAAAAGAAAAGCACAAATGAAAATATCCTACAATAATCCAAATAAACATCCCAACCCTGACAAAAAAGAAAAATAGTGTCACATCAGCAGCACACAAACACAGTTACAACAACCCCGTTGTTATACTCTAACTACACTCCTTAAACCCCGTTGTTATACTCTAACTAGACTCCTTAAACCCCGTTGTTATACTCTAACTAGACTCCTTAAACCCCGTTGTTATACTCTAACTACACTCCTTAAACCCCGTTGTTATACTCTAACTACACTCCTTAAACCCCGTTGTTATACTCTAACTACACTCCTTAAACCCCGTTGTTAGACTATAACTACACTCCTTAAACCCCGTTGTTATACTCTAACTAGACTCCTTAAACCCCATTGTTATACTCTAACTAGACTCCTTAAACCCCGTTGTTATACTCTAACTACACTCCTTAAACCCCGTTGTTATACTCTAACTACACTCCTTAAACCCCATTGTTAGACTATAACTACACTCCTTAAACCCCGTTGTTATACTCTAACTAGACTCCTTAAACCCCGTTGTTATACTCTAGACTCCTTAAACCCCGTTGTTATACTCTAACTAGACTCCTTAAACCCCGTTGTTATACTCTAACTACACTCCTTAAACCCCGTTGTTATACTCTAACTACACTCCTTAAACCCCGTTGTTATACTCTAACTACACTCCTTAAACCCCGTAGTTACCCTGTAAGTATAGTGTGGTACCCCGTAATTAGCCTATAAGTACAAACATTTGTCCCCTGCTTCATAATACAGCCTGCGACCCCGTAGTTAGACTATAAGTACAGATCTTGTTACCCTCTAGTTAAAGTATTTTTTCACTCCTTAAACCCCGTTGTTATACTCTAACTACACTCCTTAAACCTGTTGTTATACTCTAACTACACTCCTTAAACCCTGTTGTTAGACTATAACTACACTCCTTAAACCCCGTTGTTATACCATAACTACACTCCTTAAACCCCGTTGTTATACTATAACTACACTCCTTAAACCCCGTAGTTAGACTATAAGTACAGATCTTATAATTCACTCCTTAAACCCCGTAGTTAGACTATAACTACAGCCCTAAACCCCGTTGTTATACTCTAACTACATGCTTATTTGCGGGCTGTATTCTAAAGCGTTACCGAATTACCCACTATTTTGTGAACAAGCTGATGCGCCTGAGATTATTCTGTCCCTCTACTTGCATGGAGGACGCTAACCCAAAAGAGAATACCTCTTACCTTGTAGGATTATGGACCCTTCTCCAAAATGTTTGAAGAGGAAAAGAAACTCCTGGAGAGTTTTGATGAGTTTTATTTAAGTTTCAAAATACCACAACAGGGAATACATGGCTATCACATGGTGACTTCAGTGCACACAAAATATTGTTGAAAAGTTTGTTTCAGTGCTCACATGTTTAATTCAAAAAGGACAGCACTCCAAGTTTAAAGATTTATTCCCACACAATGGACGTTTCGAGCCAACGCCCTTCAGAGGGAGTCAGTAAAGTCAATGCAGGTACATTATAACTGAAACAACAAAATTCATAAAAAACACAAAAACATTAATAGAAAACAAACAAACGACATCTCCTCATTAAGCCCCTTGGGGATGAGGGTATCAAGGGAGTGGATCCAGTAGGTCTCTCTTTGAAGGAGGATCTTGTCTCTATTCCCTCCTCGCCATGGCATATTTACTGTTTCAATGCCCATGTAATGAAGATCATTCAAACTATTACAATGTCTCACAACTGATGATTTCTCATCATGATTGCGTAGAGAACATTTGTGTTCCCAGATTCTGGTTTTTAACTTGTGTTTTGTTTTGCCTACATAGTAAAAATTACATGGGCATTTCAACAGGTAAACAACATATCTAGTGTTACATGTGATCCTGCTTCTGACCTTAATGTTCACACCAGAACTTGGATGCGTGAAATGATTACCTTTGAGCATAGCCAAGTCAAGTCAAGTCAGATTCATTTGTATAGCCCTAATACACAAGCATGTCCCAGAGGGCTTCACAGAAAATATGTCTAGCTAATCCTAGCTGACACAACAGTAACAAATTACAGTAGTAATGATAACACATTAAACAATTGATAAGGAAATATAGAAAATATAGAAATATAGGAGAGAGCGGAGGAGAGAGCAGGAGAAGGGAGGGAGAGCAGGGGGAGTGTGAGAGAGGAGAGAGTAGGAAAGTGATGAGGTGGGGAGGGAATGGGAAATGCTGGGCATAACAGGTGTTAGCATAACAATGTATACAATTACTTTTGGGTTGACGTTTGTTGTGTTATTGAACTGGCTGCATCTGCCACATCTGTAGCTGCCCTTTAATTCAGGTCAAAAGCATTGCATAAAACAGCAAAGCGTTGTTGTGTTGGGCCTTCTGTTTACATGGCAACGGCTTTATTGGGGCCTGAAAATGCAAAAAAGTGAAACCAGGTTCCAGAGCTTTTACCACCGCCGTGTAAAAGTGGCAAAACACAATTCATGTGATGACACGACCCCCCTTTGCCATGGAAGACTCTAATGAAAGACAATATAGGAGCGGGGGGGGGGGGGTGAAGTGGCCTCCTCCATTCTTTACCACCATCTATCTCCTCCTGCTACTGCACCAAACAAGCTCCGGCTCTAGCTTCAGCTTCCTGTTGGTTTCTATACTTCTCTGCTTCTTCCTGCCTTCTTTCTTGCCTCAGCCTCTCCTCCTCCCTCTGTCTCTCCTCTTCGCTCGCCTTCAGAATCTCTCTCTTCTTCTCTTCAATTGCTGCTTCAGCCTCCACTAACATCTTACTGGTGTAGTGGCCTCCTCCATTCCTTATCACCATCTTATCAATCTTCTGCAGCAGCTCTGTGACCTGAGAGTGATTCCCACACCTATTGTCAACTACATGATATCCACCACAGCACTGCTCCGTTAATTCTTTAAGTACTTTACTGGTACTGATACGTCCTTCAATAGTTTTCCTCTTCAGCAGGCTTCCAAACGTGAACAGCACCATTGTGTACTTGAGTGCCTCGGTACCAAAATGCTCCTGAATCAGCTTCACTGTCTCCTGCTCTTCCTTAGTGAATCTGGTTGCCAGGGATATGACCACCAGAAACACATGGGGACCAGGAGAAGACAGACAGATACACTTCTTAATCTCCTTCATGACATCATCTTGCGTTTTACATGTGTCAAACAGACCTGGAGTGTCAATGACAGACACCTCTCTCCCCTCCACTGTCTCTGTGTGTTTGTCACAGCCTTTTGTCACAAAGAATTCAGAGTCATCTGATTCAAATGCCTCTTTCCCCAGGATCGTGTTTCCTGCTGCACTCTTCCCAGCTCCAGTCTTTCCCATCAGCACAATCCTCAGAACTTTGCTCTGCCTTTGTCCTGTGGAAGAACAAGTGGTCCTCAGTTAAATATTTCACATTGTTGATATGACATACGGTAGCCTTGAACACCAGTCGATTTGATTTGGATTTGTCATCATTACTTTAACATATGTGCAGTACAGCACCTTCCTTCCTTTTATATTTATATAAATGCCCCCAAACCCCCGCCCCTGGGAGGGGGCCCCTGATCTATATCCTGCTTAGGGCCCCCAGATGGCTAGGGCCGGCCCTGAATGGGCATGAATGCAGGCAGAAAGAGGCATTCTCCATTATCAAAATCGAAACTAAAAAATAAAAGGAAGAAAGAAAAAAGGCGGGGGCAATGTTTAACAGTCAATAGACCAAATCACCGTGACGTCACCATGTAAACAAATTTACTTCCGGGTACCACTTGGGGAAGGCGGCAGGTTTAAATGTGCGTGTTGTCAAATAAATGCTGTCAAACCCTCTCGTTGTTTTCGGCCGACTACTTTCAATTTAAATGGTTAAACGGTTGGTAAACATGCTTGTCCGACGTATCTAGCCTTTCTTCTGTGTTTGTTTTATGTAGTGTTAGCTACCTAATAACGTTTGTTTGTCTGTCAAACTCGCTGTTTTTTTGCAGACTCGTTAACGTTACAGACAGAGCTACTGACGCCACGTTAATTTAATTTAGCTTCAAGTCTACTCTGGTCTGGTCCAACAGGTAAATTAGCTAGTCTGGTCTCCACTAACGTTAGTGAAAGTGTTGTTATGAATGATATTAAACAACAACACAACACGGACGAACCATTTTTGTCTTCTTTGTCTGTTTTTGTCTTCAACACGTCAGTTTGTGCCGTCCACCGCCATTATAATGTGTGGACCCAGGGGTAACCGGAAGTAAATGTAAACATCCCGCTGATTTGGTCTATAGGCCTACATTGTTTCTAGCTCAACTCAACTCGAGCTTTTGAACTGAAATCCATTCTTTTTTCAGATCATTAATGAATGAATCAATTAGCTGTACAATTGCTATAGCCTATGTTATTATTATATAGATTGATATATGCAAACAGGCTTTCGCTTTACATAATGTAATGATTCAGAGCGCTACATTTCTCTGCTAAACTCACCGAGATGCGCTGCCTGCGCGTTGCAGTTGATCTCTTTCAGTATCTTCAGAGATACTGTAAGGGCTCCAGGGAGTCCGGGCCCCTCGAAGGTATCGACCAAAACGTCCGCGATGTCGGCGATATCTTTTCCCTCCACCTGGTTGCGTTTGACCCTCGGCCCTTCCTCGTCCTCCACCAGCTCGGTGATGAAGTCCTTCAGCTGTGTCTGCTTCAGGTCCGCCAGCATCCCCCGTAAAGCTTTCCTAATATTAGGGGCCATTTCTAATCAATCTCTCATCAGAAATAGGCCGAAATTGCCGTCCTGTATTATGCAACACTTTTACCGGATTCTCTAGCTGCCACCTACCTAACCGTGAAAGAAGTGAAACGCGCACAGCTGCAGCATCTGTTTAGCCCATCGTTATGGGCGGATCCAGATGGGTGGAAACTTCTTGAAATGGAAATAAGGAACCAGGGGCAGTCCCGGGTGGGGGGTGTTTCGGTATCAGTAGCGGCTCCAGACAATTGTGGCTGGGGGAGCTAAGGGGGGGGCTTAATTATTTACAGCGGGGGCTAACTTTTTCGACATAAATAGACAGTGGTTCTCTTCTCAACCTGTGGTACAGGTACCACTGGTGGTACGCGGGGGGGCCTCCCTCTCATATGGTGGTAATTTCTCAGGTAGGCTACTTGTGTAAAAATAATAATTTCTTATTTTCTTTCTAATAATTTCCATTGAGAGCCAAATCCCCAACCCAACATTATGCATGTATCTGCTTCATGTACAGTATGTATCTGCTGACCCCCCACCAACAGGGGCAGCCGTTGTTTCCCACCCAGGAACATCAGACCACTCGCCTCCCCCCCGGTGTCCTTCTGGCTGACCAGACTGGTTGGACTACCTGTCTACCTGAGAACAATGGCTCCCTGCTGCTCCATTATGCTCCTGCAGCAACATGTCTGTCTCTCCTGCACTGTATGCACTAACCCCTCTGTTTGTTTGTTTGTTTATTTAGATCCCCATTAGCTACTGTAAAGAAACAGTAGCTCTTCCTGGGGTCCACATTAATATTTTACAATACTTCAATTATGAAAATACATTATATTCACATACAAACATTATTTACAAATATACATATCTGTATCATTCATACTCATACATGCTACTACAACCACTTAGACACACAAGGCAAAAACCAACAAAACACATAACAACAAACACTAGCTCAAAACTTATCTAATACATACAATTGCTCTATATAATAATTGAAAATGTAATTAATTGAATAAGTGAGCAAAGAACTGTGACTTGCAAACATGAACAGTGCTTTTAGTGATGGCTTCTACCAACTCAGATCTCTTTACATGGTAATGGTAAGTAATGGAGTCACTGCGTTTGGCTAGAGCTGTTGGTCAGTCCTTGGCTCTATTGCTGCTATCTGTCAGACACAGTTAGCCACCTAATCATGGTGGCTTGAGGGACAGTTTCTTCCCGCAGGCCACGAGACTCCTTAACATACACAAATAGTGTAGTAGCTGTACTGTACCGCACTGTAGATTCTACCATTATGTATGTCTAATGTTTAATTGTATGTTTAATTAGGTATATGCTATTTGCACCTGTACGTCAAATACGTCGAATTTAAAATGTTTAAGTACGTCCAAAGTATGCACATGACATGTGCACCTATGTGCAGTGAATATGCCACTGTCTCTGACTTGTCTTATCACTCTACTGCCTTATTGCTTGTTGTGTCTCTTGTTGTTTTTGCAATCATATGCCCTGTTATATTTGTTACTATGTTGTAAACAGTTCACAGCACAATAATTTCACACGTGATACTTGTACTACGGAGTGACAATAAAAATCTTGAATCTTGAATCTTGAATCTAATCCTCCTCTCCACACTCACTGAGCTTGGTATCTCAGGATCTGCCCTCTGCTGGTTGAGGTCCTACCTCTTCTCATATCACTTTTATGCTGAAGACACCCAGCTCTCCCTATCATTCCTGCCTGCATGAGCCCATGGTCTCAGCGTGGATCTCATCATGCCTTGCAGATATCTCTGCCTGGATGAAAGAACACAACCTTTCTAAGACTGAGCTCCTTGTCATGCCAGCCAGTCCCTCTAAAACAGCAGATCAATATCAAGCTGGAATCAACCCAACTCGTGCCCACAAAGTCTGCTCGAAACCTGGGTGTCATGACTGATGAGCAACTATCCCTCAAGGTCCACGTTGTCTCAATCACTCGGTCGTGTTGATTTACCCTGAACAACATGAGGAAAATTAGACCCTACCTGTCTGAGCACCTACCTGTCTGAGCACGCAGCACAACTCCTGGTTCAGGCTTTTGTGTTCTCATGCATTGACTATACTGCAATACTCCCTGCATGGACCTTCAAACCTCTGCAGATGATCCAGAACGCGGCGGCACGTCTGATCTTCAACCAGAACCAGTCCAAAAGAACATGTGATGTCACACCGCTGCACATTTCCCTCCACTGCCTCCTTGTGGCTGCCCGCATCAAATTCAAAGACTTGACACTCGCTTATAAAACTGCAACAAAAACAGTGCCTGCCTACCTGAACTCCCTCATTCAGGTCTACACCCCCTCCTGCCTACCTGAACTCCCTCATTCAGGTCTACACCCCCTCCTGCCTACCTGAACTCCCTCATTCAGGTCTACAGGGCTATTGTTTTTGGGTCTCCACCTGACACACACAGCACCTCTGTTACTATCCATAACGAACAGATCAAGCAGGTATGCTCCTTCACATACCTAGGAGTAACAATATACCACCTGCTGTCATGGAAAGACCACGTAGACTGTGTAAGAAAACGAAGCAAAGACTATACTTTCTTCGCCGATTAAGATCTTTTGGTGCTAGTAAACAGATTCTTCTATTATTTTTTACCTCAGTGATTATGAGTGTTTTACAGTACTGCAGTACCACCTGGTATGGATGCCTGTCTGTTACCTTAAAATCACAACTACTTAGACAGTTGAATATTTGTTCAAAAATTGTAGGTAAACCACTGCATAGTCTATATGAGTCTACATACATCAACAGTGTATTGAGGTTAGCTAGAAATATTGCCTCAAACACTAATCATGTGCTACATGAAGAATATGAACTCCTGCCCTCTGGCAGGAGATACTTAATTCCAACCTTCAAGAAGGTCAGAGTAAGAAAGTCCTTTATACATCAGTCGATCCTGAGGCTTAATCAAGAACATGGCCGAGGGTCAGTGGAGCAGTGACCAGTGCTCTCTGTGTGCTGTATGTGTGTATGTATCTTTGTATTTTTAGTTTTGTTCTCTTTGTCATGTGTTTGTGCATGGGACTGCCGCTGTCTTGCAAGACAAATTTCAGTGTGAACTGACAATAAAGTATATCGTATCGTACACCCCCTCCTGCCTACCTGAACTCCCTCATTCAGGTCTACACCCCCTCCTGCCTACCTGAACTCCCTCATTCAGGTCTACACCCCCTCCTACCTACCTGAACTCCCTCATTCAGGTCTACACCCCCTCCTGCCTACCTGAACTCCCTCATTCAGGTCTACACCCCCTCCTGCCTACTTGAACTCCCTCATTCAGGTCACCCCCTCCTGCCTACCTGAACTCCCTCATTCAGGTCTACACCCCCTCCTGCCTACCTGAACTCCCTCATTCAGGTCTACACCCCCTCCTGCCTACTTGAACTCCCTCATTCAGGTCTACACCCCCTCCTGCCTACCTGAACTCCCTCATTAAGGTCTACACCCCCTCCTGCCTAACTGAACTCCCTCATTCAGGTCTACACCCCCTCCTGCCTACCTGAACTCCCTCATTAAGGTCTACACCGCCTCCTGCCTACCTGAACTCCCTCATTAAGGTCTACACCGCCTCCTGCCTACCTGAACTCCCTCATTAAGGTCTACACCCCCTCCTGCCTACCTGAACTCCCTCATTCAGGTCTACACCCCCTCCTGCCTAACTGAACTCCCTCATTCAGGTCTGCACCCCCTCCTGCCTACATGAACTCCCTCATTAAGGTCTACACCCCCTCCTGCCTACCTGAACTCCCTCATTCAGGTCTACACCCCCTCCTGCCTAACTTTTTTTATTTATTTATTTTATTTCACCTTTGTTTATACAGGGAAAAAAGTCCCTTGAGAGCAAGCTCTCATTTTCAAGGGAGCCCTGTTACAGTAAAACATTTACAGTAAACACATGTTACCAGACAGACAGTTACAAACAAAGCAGAGGATACATCAAGTAAAACAAGAGCATACATTCTGTAGGGTATCCTCAAGGAGTGGTCTAAAAGAATTAAAGGAAATAAATTGGTCAAGTTTGAAAATGTTCTGGAGCTTGTTCCATCTGTCAGGGGCATAAAAAGAGAAAGCAGTCCTTCCTAGGTCCGTCCTTACTCGCGGAACAAACAATCTGATGTGCGATTGTGCACGTGTTCTGTAACATGTGTTACTCAGATTGATGAGCGATGACAGATAGGAGGGAAGCTTCCCTATCAGAGCTTTATAAATAAATAAGAGACAGTGTTGCTCCCTTCTAACTGACAGAGCGGGCCAACCCACTTTCTCATATAAAATACATTGATGCATGAGAAATCTATCACCCGTTATAAAACGCAGGGCGCTGTGATACACCGCATCAAGTGGCTTTAAGATAGCAGATGTGGCATGAGCATATACAACATCACCATAATCAAATACAGACAAAATTAAAGATTGAACAACGGTCCTTCTAGAATCAAATGAAAAACAGGCTCTATTCCTGTATAAAAACCCGATATTTCTCCTCAATTTCTTAGTAAGGTGTTCCACATGGGTCTGGAAGGTTAACTTAGAATCCAGCCATAGGCCTAGATATTTATAAGAATCAACAGTTTCAATTTGAAAACCTTGAAGTGTTCTAATTAGGGCTGTCAATCGATTAAAATATTTAATCGCGATTAATCGCATGATTTCCATAGTTAACTCACGATTAATCGCAAATTAATCACATTTTTTAAATCTGTTCTAAATCTACCTTAAACTGAGGTAGGCTACTTTAAACCTGAGAGCTTTGTGCAAATATGCACTGTTGTATTAATATGGGTAGCTATCATTCGTATGGGTAAGTATTTGGCCATTGGTAATATTGTTATTATTGCTACTAGTTACTGGGAATACACATCTCTCAGGCTGCACTGTGTGAAGTTAATTGGTGCGATCCTCTACATCTCTCCAGCCACAGACAGGAGAGGCTGCGTGCATGCTCTCTCCCCCCTCTCTCTTTCTCTCTGGGTATCTCTCGCGTTCCCGTTCTCCGTCGGTCCCTCTCTCACTGCCTGTCTGTCCATCTCGCTCGCTTTCTCTGCCTCTCTCTCTCCCTCGTCCCCCCCCCCCCCCCTCCCGTTCTCCGTCTGTCTGTCTCTCACTCTCTCTGCCACGGTGAGACGAGACAGACGCGCTCCCTCTCTCTCACCCAAAATGCTTTCTCAATTTGAAGCTGAACTTGCCAATATACCCATTTTATTCCTCCTTCTCTGCTCACAGAGCTTTCTTTCTGCTTGCTATCAACGTTACTGCTTCCTGATTTCCAAAACTACGGCGCGGACCAAGGCTCAAACATCACAGAACGTGCATGCGTTAATCGCGCGTTAAAAAAATTAGTGGCGTTAATAGGAACGATAGTTAACGCGCGATTAACGCGTTAACGCTGACAGCCCTAGTTCTAATACAAACGTCACTATCAACACCAGAGGACTGTGAGAACAGCATCGCTTTGGTCTTGTTGGAATTTAAGACAAGTTTAAGATCCAGAAGAGACCGCTGGAAAGAGTCAAATGCGGTCTGTAAGCTCGCGGCAGCCTGCGCCGGAGTGCGGCCGAAACTATACATGATTGTATCATCCGCATAAAAATGGACGTTACAATCTTCCGAGGGAACTAAAATGAAATTAATGTATAAAGTAAATAAAACTGGCCCTGAAATAGACCCTTGTGGGACACCTTTGTGCATCAAAAGGAAGCTGGATTTATGGTCATCAGCCACGACAGCTTGTTTCCTCCCCGACAGGTAACTGGAGAACCAGCGAACAGAGAGGTCGTCGAAACCCAAAAAAGATAGCTTACGTAACAGAATATCGTGGTCCACCGTATCAAATGCTTTAGACAGGTCCACAAAAAGAGCAGCACAATGCAGATGATTATCAATACTATTCAAAATGTTATTCAAAACAAGAGATGTGGCAGTTACTGTGTTGTGACCTGGTCTAAAGCCGGATTGCTGCATCTGGAGAATGTTATAAGTCTCAAGGAAAACTCTTAATTGGTCGTTAGCCAAAGATTCCAAAACCTTAGCTAAACAGCATAATTTAGAGATAGGTCGATAATTGTTCATCTCTGACGGGTCGCCCCCTTTAAACAGAGGCATGACCTGGGCCGTCTTCCAAATGGAGGGGATTTCCCCAGAAATAAAAGTCAGATTAAAAATGTGTGCAAGTGGGGAGGCCAACAAATGAGCACTGCAGCGCAGGAGATAAGGTTCAATATCATCCTCTCCTTTAGATTTTTTGGTGCTCACTTTGGAAAGAGCTATGAATACATCGTGCTCATTAACCAACCTAAAAGAAAATCTATCTATAGAAGGAGGGGAGGGATTCAGGTTAGTAGTGTGAACCTGGGGGTTCATAGTACTAGGGAGCCTGTCAAAGAGGTAACTAGATGCTACAAAATGTTGGTTAACCCTAGAACACTAACGTGATTTAAAGTCACACCATCACTAACGTCGGGTGTATTTCACCCGATGCAATATACCCGATAAAACATACTTCTCATCAAAATATCTTAAAGTACAACAATACATGGCAAATTGAGGTACTCTTCTTTTGTTTTTAAATGTGAAATATCACAAAAAACACAAAAAAGTTTATTATGGGGGACACTATAAAAAATATGTCAAATTCGGGAAAAATGAGGTAATCGTTATAAAAAAATCCCCCCCCGCAAAAAAAAGGAGCTCCCAACTTCTCCTTCGGTCCACCCATTCATGGGACTTGTGTGGTGAAAAAATAAAAAAAAAGACACCACAATACCATTGTAACTAACCCGAAGATATTTTACCCTCTATCACTAACGTCGGGTGAAAATCACCCGAACGCGTAGCCGGTAGAAAAAACCATGAATGGGAGCAGGGAAACAAACGTACATTCAATGACGTCAGTGAGCATCCTGAAGGTACCTAAGGACCCGCCCACCTCAGACAGCAGCAAGACAATGAAAATCACGTGAATTCAATTGTCCGGGTGAAAATCACCCGACGTTAGTGTTCTAGGGTTAAAAGCATTACACATCAAGGATTTATCTGAGATTACAGAGTTCTCAGTGTTAATCTGTGGGGGGAGACCGGAAGTGGCCTTGGGCTTCAGTGATTTTATAGATCGCCAGAAATTGGCAGAGTTTCCCTGCGAGCTGTTTAGCGACGACACATAATAATCAGACTTAGCTTTTCTGATTACACGGATACAATTATTACGTGACTTCCTAAAGAGAAGCCAATCTGCTGGACTATGAGTAGACCTCGCCTTCGACCAGGCAGAATCTTTGAGTCGAAGGGCTCTAGTTAACTCCTTAACTCCCTCATTCAGGTCTGCACCCCCTCCTGCCTACATGAACTCCCTCATTCAGGTCTACACCCCCTCCTGCCTACCTGAACTCCCTCATTCAGGTCTGCACCCCCTCCTGCCTACCTGAACTCCCTCATTCAGGTCTGCACCCCCTCCTGCCTACCTGAACTCCCTCATTCAGGTCTACACCCCCTCCTGCCTACCTGATCTCCCTCATTTAGGTCTACACCCCGTCCTGCCTACCTGAACTCCCTCATTCAGGTCTACACCCCCTCCCGCTCACTACACTCTGCCAATGAAAGGCTCCTGGCACTTCCACCACTAAAGGGCCCTAAGTCACTAGCTAGACTCTTCTCCTCTGTAGTTCCCTGGTGGTGGAACAACTTACCAAACTCCATCTGATCTGCTGAGTCTCTCTCTCTATCTTTAAGAAGATACTCAAGACCCTACAGCTCTTTCACCAACACCTTCACACTTGATGAGCATGAATGATGAAAGGATGAAAAAGGGATGATAGATACATGAATGTTAATAGCATGAATGGTGATGAATGAGGGACATGAATGATGAATAAATCCTCTGCACTCTGTGCTGCCTGGTGACACCTGGGTCAATTCAGACGGCCTCATGATGGCACTTCCTCATGTTGTTGTCTTCTGACTAGATCATTGCTTATGTTGTATAAACCTCAGATGCACGTCTCTTTGGGTAAAAGTGTCTGCAAGTGAATTTGTAACATTGTAACACTGTAACACTGTAAATTGTAACATTGTAACACTGTAAATTGTAACATTGTAACATAGGAGTCTAAACAGAACTCTTATTGAGTCACTAAAGCCCCTGGTTTAAAAAAAGAGGTAGAGCTTCATCTTAATCTAGATGGAAATCAGGAGACTGATGTCAGGGTGAGCTGAACCTGGAAGCATGGCACAGGGTCAAGGGTCAATTCACTTTCTATTCAGCCAGCCTGCTGGATTCAATCCACAAACTGAGAACAAAATCTTGAAAAAGGTTCATACATGCTGTCTTGAAAGAAATCAATGAGAATCAAGACTCTATAGCCGTTTTCCCACATGCGCTTTGTACCGCTAAATGACCGGAACGTGGTCTAATGCCTTCATGTGGGAAAGTCGTTGTGCCGGTATAAGCGCGACCCCGTCGTCGCGGACATTTCACCAGTTTCGAGCCAGTCAGAAGAGCGGTATGCTCTTAAGGGGACACAAGTGGGAAACGGGTCCAGTCATTTTCCGCGACAGCGGTCCTTCTCTCATGGGCGAGGTGTAGCCTACACACATTGCTTAATGTTCCAGCGGGCATAATCTAATCATTCGCGCACATTAAAGCAAACTGGCGAAATGATCTTGTGATAATAAGAGCAGTATGTCAGCTTCATGTGTGGGCGTGCTGATTTCCGAAGGCGAAGGCAAGCCCGGACACATCAAACGAAGCCAGTCTGTAAAAAGTGCTTCAACGCGACGCAGGTGAACGGATAAACATCGAACCAGCAACTATTTCTCTCAGACACGGATCCCAACTTCTTCAAAGTGCATCATCTAATCATTCATCAAAGCAAACTACTTCCACATTTCGCTTCGTGCATTTGCTTTCTCTACATACATACAAGCTCCCCCCTCCCCCCGCCCCCCAACATACAGGCAATTTCGCTGCAAGATTCCCACATGCGAGCGTGAAGGTGTGAAGGGAAATTCAGGGAAATGTCCGATATTGACTTACAGGTAATTTTCCGGTACGCATGTGGGAAAACGGCTTATGACTGACCAATGGACAGAAGCTTGACTTCACTGGTTGAAATGAATTTGAGCCAAACCATGCACACAACTCATTTTAGATTTGATAAACAATTTGTTTCTACCTGTTGCTCTCTTGCATTTTGCAATTTGATCCTTCTGTAATGTGTTTTAAATTAATTCCTGTTAGCTTTTACTTGTTTTATTCCCTGTCAAACACTTGATTGATTGATTTACTTTATTTGGTGAATGTCAACAAAAACAGGACACAACACAGGTGTTTCATATCTCTATCTGCAAAAGTGCTATAGAAATAAAACATATAATTATTAATTTATTTATATTATTGCCAAACACTACTGTCTTTCTCACTAAGCATGCGATGTACACCCATGTGTTACTTCTTGAGATGATATTTGACATGACATGATATGACTGAGGGAAGGCAGAAAGCAGCTTGATTAGTTGATGCAGTAGTAGCACTTCATTGGTACTGTGCAGCCTTTTTGCACTAAATTATAAACTTAACACTCAGCACTTTGTATTGTTTTTATAACTTTGAATCATGCAGGGAAGTTTTGCTGATCATGCTCTTTAACAGCAACGCTCTTCATATTCCTCGTCTGCTGACTTGCTTTGTGTTGAGTGTGAAGTCTTCAACTAAATCATCAATTATAGATTTATTGGTTAAAATTAGACCTTTGCAGCTCGGACTCAGCAGGGAAAATAAAACAGAATATGAGCACATAAAATAATAGGCAATATGTTCTTCAGTTGTCAGCAGCAGAGGGAGCCAGAGAGCTGTTGAAGAAGATGAGAGATTGTGATGCTGACAGACAGACGTCACATAACTGCACAATTACTAATTTACTGTGTAGTCATGTTTTGTTATTTTAGTTTCCCTAATTAAGGTTTGTCTTTTAATTTAATCCAGAGCAGTGGTTCTCAATGTGGGGTCCGGGGGGACCACCAGGGGTCTTTGAGGGGGTTCCAGGTGGTCCCAAGCAAACTGATGAATTGTTAAATACATTTAATTTCCAAGAAGTGAACACAAATAGATGTCGAAGAATGACTGTTTTGATCACAGTTTCTCTGTTATCTCTTCAATACAGACACACGTACATCAATGTGTCCAGAGAAACAACTGACTAGATAATTATACAAAACCAAGACGCAGGAAACGTTGATTACAACTGTGTAGGCTATAGTTTACCATGCCCATTGTTATTGTCACATGACCCCACAGCTTCACTTCTGCCTCCCTAGAGAGCTCTCTCTCTCTGCACACACACGCATGCACGCACGCGCAACTGTGTGTGTGTGCGTGTGTTTCTTCAACCTCCCATGAATAACGTTTCGAAAACTCAGCTGAACAAGGGATTAGTCCAGGTACTTGCCAACAAACAGGCCCTAATCTAGACCCAATAAAACACATTAAAAACTTTGCAATCAATTACAGATTTTATATATATATATATATATATATATATATATATATATATATATATATATATATATATATATATATATATATATATATATATATATATGGATTAGCACCCCATCCCATTTCAGAAATGTCTCCATAAGTACCAGAGATTTAAGTTGACACAACCCAGGCAGCTAGGGATGTGTGTCCTCCAGGCTCCAGGAACAGCTCCAAAATGACCAGTCACTCTACAAACAATCAATCATACAGTCCAACATGGTATAGGAGAAAAATACATTTATAACCCTATACTCCATG
The DNA here is from genome assembly GCF_964638095.1 of Poromitra crassiceps. NCBI lineage: Eukaryota > Metazoa > Chordata > Actinopteri > Beryciformes > Melamphaidae > Poromitra > Poromitra crassiceps. The sequence goes on along the minus strand of NC_139638.1, from coordinate 1,396,687 downwards.
GATAAAACATGACTTACCTACAGCAAAGTAGCCTACTTCAATTACCTCAACTGTATATTTGAGTGGGGAGGCATGTGTTTAAATCAGCTGTCCTCAGGCCCGTATCTAGCTATGAGGTCACCGAGGTCCGGACCTCGGTAAGAATTTCAGAGAAAAAGAAAAAAAAGCTCCATGGAAAGCATGGAAAACACGGGATCGCTTTTATTTTGAAACGAAAGGCACGTCAGGCAGGAAGTCATCTGACGCCGCGTCCGCGGTAACTTGATTTCACTTGACAAGCGCAGGAGGTAGGAGCAGCAGGAAGACATGGTGACTGCCTGGCGAGATAATTGAAAGTGAGCGAGCTGCGAGACAGTGAGCGAGTGAACGACAGACGAGGTGAGTGAGTGACACTGACAGATTTTTTAGCAACAACCAAGAAAGTAAGTGTCTAGTCTGTCTCTTAAGTAACGTTACCTGTGACACGTTGGAAAGCTACTGGCTAATCATGCATGATGAATAAATACATGTTCTTGCCAGCCAACAGGTCCCTCTGTATGTTTTTTTATTATCGATGATGACTGTGTGTGCTGTGTACGGCTTGGGTTGTGTACCTGTGTTTGTAGGTGTCATTTTGATATGAATTTTGCTAAAACAGTTTGTGTTTGTTAGTTACAATTATGTTGACAGGAGAGCTGAGCAGGTGGTGACATGAAAGAGAATATACTGAATAATGACATCACAACAGTATTATCCTAATGTTGATTTAGAATGAGATATTCCTCTGAATATGGCTAAAAAAGGTAATTTTTTTTATTTATTTAAAATGATATATTACTCTAAATATGGCTAAAAAAGGGGAAAAAAACCTCAAATCCGCCTCCCCTTGCCATGTCTGGACCTCCCCAATTTCGAAACTCTAGATACAGGCCTGGCTGTCCTAAGATAAGACAACACAGCGATGTATTATTCCCTCTAAAGTATGATACTGTGGAAGTCGATAAAAAGAGACGGACAGCTGGGTGCAGGTAAAAGCTCTTGTCTTTACTCGTGACTTCCAACAAACAATTCACAGGTAAGACACATCTTTCAAGGCAACCCCTATGTAAGACACACCTCCTTCTCTTCCCCATTCCCCCCACCATCCTGTCCCTTCTGGTGTGAGATGCTACCATCTAGTGTCCATTTAGTGTCCACCACACAGGCCCCCCCCGAACACTCAGAAGAGACATTTACAAGAAAACACTTCATAAGTCCATAAACCAGTGCAAACATTTAAAATGATTGCATGGCTCTTATACCCTATAGGTCTCAGTGAGTTTCTCAGCATGTGTGCAGCATGTGTTCTCTGAACAAGAGGTGCAAAGTAAAGGCCTAACACACTCCAAGCTTGTGTCACAACAAACAGAAGAACCCAAACCAGACACAAGTTTATGATGCAAAACTGAGATTGTATTTTAATAAGGTTTTAAAAGCCAAAAAACGGCGCGAAGCCAAAAGGTAAAATCAGTGTGTGTGCGTAAGGACGCACGGCGGTGTCCAAACGGTCGAGCAAAGAGGTAAAGTGTGTGTAAGGACGGCACGGCGGTGTCCAGACGGTTGAACAAAAAGGTAAAGTGTGTGTGCGTAAGGACGCACGGCGGTGTCCAGACGGGCGGTTGCTCAGGCGAGAGCACAGGTAGGGGCATCCCAGCGGGCGCTGGGACGCGTCATCAGTGATGTTAGCTGGGGTTGTAAGGTGTTTCGGGTCTCTCAACATCATGATTGCAGAAATGGGTGTCCTCTCAATCCGCATAAAGTTGCTGTATCCAGATTGAGAGGACGCATTACTTGTGTTCAATGTGTACACAATGCATCCCTGACCACCTCTGGAGGTGGTTTGGCCGATCAGATTGCAATCCTTCAATGCGTTTTGGGGGTGTTTACACCTGGCATTTCAAGTGATAAAACACAAATCTGATTGCAATCTGATCACAGAAAACACATGTTAACGCCAGGTGTAAATGGCCTCATAATCTGATCTGTTGCCCATCTACCAGAGATACCCAGCCAAGAGGACGATGCACAACAGGCTTATGGGCTATTAATCACAACAGAATCTTCTGGAAGGAATAATGCACAACAGACAGGTTAGGTGAGGAGGGAGAGTTAGTTTCAAAATATAATCTATTCCTGTTTACCTTAGCCTACCTGTTGATTTCTTTGTTAGCCTACTTTTGAGGTATTTTGCCACCAAAACCAATTATTTTATATATGTATATAATCAGAGGTGTAGTGCTATCTGGAGAAGTGGGGGAACGCACCTATAGCTCTATGGGGAACACTCCCCTCCCCTGGCACACGCACAGGTCCCAACAACCCCCCCCCTTCCCCGCACGCAAATACGCGTTATTATGGAACCCACACCGCGGTTCCGGCAAAACCATGCCCTGTGCCCGCCTACGTGGCAGTCAAGCTCCGGGATTGGCCAGGAGCGAGTATTTTATTCCCTTTTGACAGCTCTGCCTCTTGACAGCTCGGATCTCCCACATCACAAACATTGCGCCCAGCCCGGCGATTTCATTAACGGTGCCCCAAACAAAATTATTTTAGCTTGTGAAACAAATGTTCAGTGTCAAAATCATAGGCAGCGTGAGGGCATCACGCATGGGACAAAAGCACATAAACAGCTCGACTTGCACTAGGCTATATGAGATAAGAAAGGCCACATCTGGCCATGAAATAAAATAATACATTATGATGCATAATATGCTAAAAATTATTATAATTATCACTGGTATGGCCAAATTGAGATAATTTTCCATTCCTTCACAAAGAAGCAATGCTCACCTCTATTCGATTAAGGCAGCCGTGCAAGTCTCCATGCACTGCGCATTCCACAACAAAAAAACATCGCCAGCTCAGATTGTTCATTTGTTTTGTTTTCGCCAGATAGTCCCGTATTCTGGTTTAACACGCTTTCTCTAAATTGGCCCAGTTGGCGTTGTGGGCGCTGGTAGATGCGTTCCATAACACACAGTCAGAATGTAGGCTATTCTGTTGCACACTGAATGTATTCTGTTACACACTGTTAATGCGTTAATTGTAGCAATATAAGTTCATATCAGCTTGTAGCCTACGAATCGGGAGCTGTAACAGCGATCAAAGCGGCTGGATCAGGTGAGCTGGCGCTGCCCAATTACGCACAGGGAGGAGACCACGGCTTCAATACGCAGATGAAATATCATCAAAGTTGCCAATTGATTTGTACTGCCGCCACCCACAAACGGGCATTTCTGCACTCCTCCAGTTTGCCCATGACATTATTCAGGTGTTTGTTGTTTTTCTTCCTTGGGAAGAACCGTGGTGGGTCCCATAATAACGCATCGCAGTCGCACTCTTCTTCATGCTGTCGTAAATAATAACGCACAAAACACCCCTTGGAGAAGTGTGGGAACGCCGTTCCCCCGCGTTACATTAGCACTACACCTATGTATATAATGCTCTTAAAGGCCCAATCCGTCAAAACTCACTATTACTGACGCCGGTGGCCGTTACTGCAGGCAGCGTGTGAACGAGCTGACGCGCGGGCACCATACTCGCACGCGCACAAGTAGTTGCCTGGCAACAGCAGAGCGTTGCTTTGTAACGTTAACTCATAAAAGTCACTTGAAAACGGCAACCTGGACAATTTATCGGTCAGATCAGCCTTGAGATGCCCAGGAAGGATTCTGGATGAATTAGGGGACGTTATTGTGGCATGTTTGGTCGTGTTTTGGCTTGCGTTGGCTGCGGGCAAGTCGATACTCATGTTAGCAAAAGCCAGGAAATAGCCTGCTCCCCTTATGTACGGTAATGCCTGGAGTTGACCAAACTGAACAATCAAACAATGTTTCATAAGCATAACAGTAACGTTAGGCATATTTAGGACTGTTAAATTCATTATCCACACAAGACGGTAACGTTATTAGTAGGGCTGGTGGTAATTTCAATAAATGTGAATTAATATTAGTTAGCCGCGATTAGCATCAAGCTAACATTACTAGTATTTGCAGTCCCACTGCAGTCAGAGCCTGCTGGCTGCGGGAAGTGGATACTCATGTTAGCACAAGCCAGGAAATAGCCTGCTCCCCCTGTATGTACGGTAGCCTACCGTCAAACAATGTACCGTAAGCATAACAGACAGTAGGCTAACGTTAGGCATATTTCCGACTGTTAGATTCATTATCAACACAAGACAGTAATGTTATTAGTGGGGCTGGTGGTAATTTCTATAAATATAGCTAAATCTATTAGTTAGCCGCGTATAGCATCAAGCTAACGAATCACCACCGCAGCTAAATGCAGTCAAACAATAATGTTCCATGACCATAAGCATAACGGTAGTAACGTTAGGGTTGCATTACTTAACACAAGACGGTAATGTTAGCAGAGTTTCTGACCAGGTGGTCAGATACTTGTACTACGGAGTGACAGTAAAAATCTTGAATCTTGAAAATCCATTAGCAAGCAGCTAACGTTATCTGGTCAAAACCACATTACACTAGCTACAAGCAGCAAGTTCCCTTCATGAACCGAAAACACAGTCCTGACTCTAGTTTCCCCCCGATGTCGGTCACATTGCTGCTGTCTGGCCAGACGGGCTTCATTAGATAAATATTTATTTATTTAGTCTGGACTTTTTCTGGAGTCTGTGTTTGTTGTTTCCTTTAGCTAGCAGCTAGCGACGAGCGTAACGTTAAAAGCTACTTCAGCCATTTCCTGTTAGCGTAGGACAAGAGGCAAGCTCGACTAACCTCGCGTCACCAGGCTCTTCTCGGCTAAGCTCGACGTGAACGCGCGAGACGTCACATCCTCTAGCTGTGGCGGGAGATGCTATTCACTTCGAAACTGCGGTTTTCCATGTATCTTCTGAGCGGCTGGTCGGAGAGAAACGCCCCTGGTCGCCATTTTTAAGTGACGTCAAGGCGCATTCACTCAGTGCCAATAATAAACACTTTGTGCACATTTATTTCTCGCCAAAACCAACGGAATGGGCCTTTAAATCTTAAAAAATTATCATACTTTGCTTGATGACACTTATTCATGTTCAATGTTAAAATCATATTCCATAATGCTTTAAACAACATTGGATACGTTTACACCCTAGTGCAGTTTAGCGGTATTAACATGTATAATGACATTGTTGGATTTATAACAAAGGGTTAGATGCAACATTTCACCATATTCATTTAGATTTGGTGTTTTCCCAAAACATACAATGTGCAGAATGATGTCTAGATTAAGAGCAGTTTTTGTGCCACTGCCTGCTCCCAAATCAAAGCTTCTTTCTCCTCTGATACAAATAAATTCATATAATTTTTGTTTTACATAATAAACACTGGTTAGACCACATGATTATATCCACCTTTCGTCTTTAGTGTACTTCGTTATTACACCTCTGCTGCTATAATCTCACTATTTTGCACTTGATACCTTGGCAAATACAAATACTTATTCCATTCATGTTATGCAAGCTTTACCCTTTAAACATGGAGTATAAAAAGTAGGCTATACATTTTCTATCATTTATGCAACTCAAGATGCAGATTTCTTTTTTGCCCATTATACCACAACAAATAAATGTTCAGCCAGGCTATATATTTTTTACATCCAGCTGTAAATCAACATTAATCTGGTGTGTGTGTGTGTGTGTGTGTGTGTGTGTGTGTGTGTGCGTGCATGCATGCGCGCCCGAGTCAAAAAGTCTCTGAAAACCTTTAAAGAAAATAGTTTTTTTTAAACATAATTTTTCTTTATGCTTTTTAAAATTTTATACTTTTTTCAGGCATTTTATGCTTTATTGACAGACGTATAGTGAAAGAAAGACACAGAGGTGTGTGTGAGAAAGAGAACATGCAACCAGTGTGCGAAATACCCAGTGGCAATCGGGGGGTCCCCCTACCTAGTGCCCTGGTGTCTCCTCCGCTACATTTGAGTTGTTCTGATTCCTCTTTTTAGAAGTGGATCCAACATTCGCAAGTAATGAACTTTACTTTCTCTTTGACATATTTAGTCTGTATTTTTAACCGTGTCGATGTCGAAGCAGGTCCATTTGGGATCTTCTAAACTATTGGATTGTGGTGAAAGCGGACCATTTGCAACAGTGCCACCGATGGAAGGAGGCTTTATCAGAAAGAACCGGGTATTCAATGGCAGGGAAACACAATGTTGAATAAATGTCTTGAAAAATGAATACTGGACATAGTAGCCTAAGCTTTTAATCTAAATTTTTAGTGACAATTGCAGACTTTTCCAGAGACCCCCCAACATTTTGCTGTTGATGCTTCAGGGGGTCTCAACTGTCAATCAAGGGGCCTCGGACCCCCCGAGACCCCCTGTATTTCGCACCCTGCATGCAACAGATGTCCACAGGGCAGATTTGAACCCGGGTCACCGTGAAGGACTGAGCTTATCTGGTAGCCTACACTCAACCCAGTGAGCCACCAGATGACGATTCTGACCTTAATTTTAAAGTCATTACTTCATTCAACAGCCAATCAGAAACAATCCAACAACAGACAGATAGGTCTGTGGGTTTGACTGACCAAATCTGTTTTCTCCTCATGCTGCCTTCAGGGTGTCCTTGTAAGATCCTACTTATGTATGTTCAATGCAGGCCTACACATAGCCTACTTGCTGGAAATTCAAAGCTTTTAATAAAAAAAGTAGCCTAAATAAAGTGGATCCTGTATCAAAATTTGTATAGGGTGACGGTCACGTCTTACATAGTGGGGCAGTTATGTATTTTGCGATAAAAGCATAATTTGGTGCACTATAGCCAAAAGCATTCCTAAATGAATTAGGTAGCCTATTCACCTTATGTTCCAACGTTCCAACACAGGGGTTCAGCCAGTTACTTACTATTGTGTTTACACTTCCTGTGACAGTAGCCTACAGTACTAGTAGTGACCAGTGTTATGCCTCTGGCACAAGAGAAGCCCAGACATGACATGAGGTGCCCCCACTCTTCCCATTCCCAAAGACAAGACAGCTGGATCAGGATCTGCAGTTCTCAGTGTAGCAGTTTTTATTTTTTAACTACAGAGAAGAGCCGTACCCAAAACAATAAACAAAACCATACTAAACCCGCCCCTCACTTCCCTAACCAAACAAAAGTGGATAAATAAAATACAGGTGTTTTGAACAGGAAGTTATAACACAATTGGGGTGGATAAATAAAATACAGGTGTTTTGAACAGGAAGTCATAACACAATTGGGTCATGTGGGCGTGGCTACATAAGGTGAATAGGCATCATGATTTGTGTGTGTGTGTGTGTGTGGGGGGGGAGGGGGGAGGCGATTGGCAATTTTGCGTCCACAGACTGGTGATATTCCCGACAGCCCGTGAAGGCATCCTTATTTGAGAAAGTGAGGTTGATGCTGGAGTCGCAAAGTGGTCAGTAGTGTGTGTGTGTCGCGGACCCGCACTCAGTGAGTGAGCCATGCAGCAGGTGTACTGTTGGGGAGACATCCCCAGTGGACCAGCCCTCTCTCCCGTGTCGTGGACTGTCCCCGAGCTTGTAGAAGACATCTGCTGTGGGGAGAAACAAGCCTTCGTCCTCACCAGAGCGGGGATCTCTCATGTGGACGCATCTCTCACGGACAGCAATTCCGAAGGACTGTCGCGGATGCAAAGGCACCAGGTCGGTGTTGAAAGCTGTGTTCCATGAACAAATATAAGACCTCCGCTTTACTTCCGGTTTTCGGAGCTAGCAAATATAAGACGTCCGGTTACCTTCAGAGTAAAAGCGGCGTAATTCATGTTTTTATAAGGCATAGAAAAATGGTTAGTTCGCAGATTAAAACAATAAACAAAGCATCTAAATGAAGGTATACAATACAAATTATGTTTCTGTTTAACACCAACTGTTTTAATAACATTGAGAAAGCTCTTCTCAGTATGTAAATGTCTAAAACCTGTTCACTGGAGTGCTAGCCTTTACAAATTGGACACTGGACAGGTTTGTGTTCAGAGTGGGAGCTTGCCAAACATATGCACGTGCTCAGGAAGACCTCCTCTATGAGATCCCACTCTCCGCTAAGGCCATTATGAGTAAAAAAAAATATGGCGGCCCATCAAACTCACCCAAACACACTACAGTGACATTTCTGGACAGCTTTTGGACAGTGGACACCCCTGTGTCCAAGATGTCGGCACAAACTATATATGCACGCGCTCAGGAAGACCTCCTCTATGACATCCCACCCTCCGCTAAGGCCATTAGGAGTAAAAAAAAATATGGCGGCCCATCAAACCCACCCAAACACACTACGGTGACATTTCTGGACAGCTTTTGAACAGTGGACACCCCCGTGTCCAAGATGTCGCCACAAACCATATGTGCACGCACTCAGGGAGACCTCCTCTATGACATCCCACCCTCCGCTAAGGCCATTAGGAGTAAAAACAAATATGGCGGCCCATCAAACCCCATCAAACACACTACGGTGAGATTTCTGGACAGCTTTTGAACAGTGGACACCCCCGTGTCCAAGATGTCGCCACAAACCATATGTGCACGCACTCAGGGAGACCTCCTCTATGACATCCCAGCCTCCGCTAAGGCCATTAGGAGTAAAAAAATATATGGCGGCCCATCAAACCCCATCAAACACACTACGGTGACATTTCTGGACAGCTTTTGAACAGTGGACACCCCCGTGTCCAAGATGTCGCCACAAACCATATGTGCACGCGCTCAGGGAGACCTCCTCTATGACATCCCACCCTCCGCTAAGGCCATTAGGAGTAAAAACAAATATGGCGGCCCATCAAACCCCATCAAACACACTACGGTGACATTTCTGGACAGCTTTTGAACAGTGGACACCCCCGTGTCCAAGATGTCACCACAAACCATATGTGCACGCGCTCAGGGAGACCTCCTCTATGACATCCCACCCTCCGCTAAGGCCATTAGAAGTAAAAAAAAATATGGCGGCCCATCAAACCCCATCAAACACACTACGGTGACATTTCTGGACAGCTTTTGAACAGTGGACACCCCCGTGTCCAAGATGTCGCCACAAACCATATGTGCACGCACTCAGGGAGACCTCCTCTATGACATCCCACCCTCCGCTAAGGCCATTAGGAGTAAAAACAAATATGGCGACCCATCAAACCCCATCAAACACACTACGGTGACATTTCTAGACAGCTTTTGAACAGTGGACACCCCCGTGTCCAAGATGTCAGCACAAACCATATATGCACGCGCTCAGGGAGACCTCCTCTATGACATCCCACCCTCCGCTAAGGCCATTAGGAGTAAAAAAAAAAATGGCGGCATTAAAGCCTGGCGGGATAAGAAGGTTGGAAGAATTAGAGAGACAATTATCCTCTCTCTCACCAATATGGGTAACATAGACTTCCCTCCTTGTCAGTTTTTCAGATTGGATGGATCATTTTCAGATTGGATGTTCATCATTCAAAATAAATGGTGAGAACCGGTCCACAAAACTTAACAACTGGGTGTGATTTTTTTATGTTACCCTAACCTTGACTGAACTGTTTTACTCATGCAACTTGTTTATCTTTTAAACTTTTAACTGTTTTGCTTGACTGGCCTAAGCCCTTAAACTCAAATGTTTTTACTTTACATTTCCCCTTAAGTATCTTCATAGTTGTTTAACTAAATAAATAAATATGTTCAATTGTGTACAACACTGTCACGTCCAGATTGTATCTGCTGGTTGCAGCTCCAGTGACTATTTCACTCAAGCTACTTAAAAGTTAATCAAGGCTTTATTCTTACACATAAGAACCTAAATCATAATTCCTCTCACCACGGCTCTGACAATGGCTCTGAAGACGGACCTGATGTCACCCATGTTGCTGTAAGTATAGTGTACATTTTATGTTTATTAAGGTTTTGTCTTAAGAACCAACAATGTTGCATCTTGGTAAATTTGGTCACATGCAGATTTGTAGACTATGTGCTGGTATTTATTTTGTGTAGATGAAAAACAAAGTAGCCTATAAGCCTTTTCTTGTGTGAATGTGTGCGATGAAGTGAAACTGCTTAACTCATTGAGTGCCAGCCACTTTTGGAGAACGGATGCTCCCAGTGCCAGAGTTTTCAGAGCGTTTTCAGTGATTTCTCGAGGCCCACAGAATATTGTGTGATATTACTATGTAAACACCGAACACGCACAAGAACGAGCTGGCTCTATTGTATCATCAGCAAAAAAAAGTTTATTGATACCATTTTCCGTTCTTTAGTTATGAGCCGGAGAAGATAGGTTGTTTTCAGCGTTTTCAGGCTTTTCAAATTATTAGCTGAGATAATCCGCCTTTTGTGAAATGCAGCATTTCAAGCACATTCACTGAGTCTGAAGATAATATTTTCTGATGTAGTGACGTAGTTGTTGTGTGATGCCCTGCGTGCACCACCCCCCTCCCCCCCTCCCCCCGTAAACTCCTCCCCACACTGCACACAGCCTCACGCAACCATTATATTTTCGGAGTGCTGCGTTTGTGTGCTGCTGTCGGCTCTCAGCGCCACAGCAGGGAAGAGCCAACCCGGATTGCTGAATGGTTTGGCGTCAGGGGCTGCTTTCCTGGCTGCTAATCGGGTGGAGAAACTATACAGACAGACAGACAGACAGACAGGGACAGAGGGGCTCAGTTGTGAGCGCGGATTGACTCCTGTTCGGAGCCAATGTCAGCTCCCGCGACAGAGCAAATGGCTCTGGGAGCATGCATCGGTTTGTCTTTGATCCACGGCTTTTAGGCTGTTTCTCGGACCTGTCTCTAATCTGGACTGCACCGAGCAAGCACTGTCGCCACCTAATGAGTCCGTAAAATAGGTTATACACCTCCAATAGCTACTATAGTTGTACAGGAGCTGCGGAAGGCTTTGATCGACGTCCCACCGTCAAAAAACGCATTGGACGTCGAAGGACGTCCGTGGCATTCTACGTCACTATTTAATTGGACGTCGAAGGACGTCCATGGCATTCAATGAGTTAATTTGAAAATTTGTTGATCATTGTTCTCACAAAACAACTTGATGGTTAATGATAATAATGATAATATTTCTGATCAGAATTTGCTTTTTATTTTCTCCCTATTACAGAGCCTGGATGCTGACTGTGGTGATTCTATGGCCAGATATCCAACATCCCCACTCTTATTTGAGGATGAACTTTCCACAGAGAGTGAACTTCACTTCAATGATCTACCTAATTGTAGCCCCGCATCAGAGTCACAAAATACCGGTAACTTCGTTCCTGATGACAGTGTTGGCATCGGTGTGTTAGAACCAAGGCAGTCTTTTACGGACTCTGACTCTGAATCCATTATTGGCAGTGGAGAACAACTTCCCCTTGTATATGACAGTCCTGATGAGTCAGTAAATGAGGAATCACATTTGGGAGAAGTCGGTCATGAAAAGTTTCCTCTGGGAAATGAAGACCCACTTTACACTGGTTCACGACTAACCCAAGCTCAGAATTTTTTACTTATACTTTCATTTGTTTTGAGACACAGACTCACAGGCATGGCCCTCTCTGATCTTCTAGATTTGATTAATATTCACTGTCCAGAAAACACACTGTCAACCTCAAAGCATCTGTTCTTAAAAGAGCTTAAGCCAGTACAAGGTCACCTACAATGTCACATATACTGTCCAAACTGTGAGTATTACATCGGTGACCAGGATAGTGAAGGGCAATGTGTTGTATGCAACACAACGTGGGATAAAAAGAGCTCGCTGAAGAATGGAAACTTCTTCATATACTTGCCAATCCAAACACAGTTAGAACATCTTCTTCAAAGGGAAGATATTGCACATTGTCTCAAGCCAGGAGATGGCACGTGTAATTCTGAAATGTATGATGATGTATGCAGTGGTAAAATGTACCATAATCTGAACAAAAATGGAGGCCCGCTTGATTGTCCTCATGGATACTCCTTAACACTCAACTGTGACGGAGTGCCTGTTTTCAAATCATCGCTGTATGGTATTTGACCATTACAAGGGATTGTAAATGAGCTTCCTTACCCTGTGCGGAAAGAGAATGTTTTACTTTTTGGCTTGTGGTTTGGCAATAAAACGCCAAATGTTAATACATTTTTAAAGCCATTCACTCTAGAGTGTCAGAAGTTGTCGACTGTGGGCTTTAAGTTAAAAAGAAACAGCATTTTGGAACAATGTCGAGTTGTGGCAGCTGTTATGATGTGTGATTCAGTAGCCAGGCCCATACTTCAAAACATGACCCAGTTTAATGGTCTATATGGGTGCAGCCTCTGTCTACATCCTGGTGAACAAGTTCAAAAGGGTAATGGTACTGTTAGGGCATACCCATACAAAGATGTTCCAAAAAGGGACCATGCTCCAACCATAAATGATGCAAGGGAGGCTCTGTGTACCACACAATCTGTGAGGGGTGTTAAAGGGCCCACATTTCCACACTTTGACATTGTATCTGGCATGCCTCCTGACCATATGCATAATATACATCTTGGTGTGGTTAGGCAAATGGCAAGCATGTGGCTGGACAGTGAAAACCATGAGAAGCCATATTACATTGGGACTAGAGTGACTGAGCTTGATGAACAACTCTTACTAATTAAGCCTCCCTGCAATGTGACAAGAGTCCCCCGATCTCTTCAGCAAAGGAGGCTTTGGAAGGCTAGTGAATGGCAGAACTGGTTACTGTTTTATAGTATCTTTGTGCTAAAAGGAATTCTGCCCCAGGCCTTTTACCAGCACTGGTTAGTCCTTGTCACATTTATGTTCTTACTGTGCAAGGATGTTATTACAACAGAGGACTTAAAAAGATGTGAAAAACTCGTCGTAGATTTTGTCAAACAATTCGAAACACTGTATGGAAAGCAAAATGTGTCATTTAATGTACATTTATGTCTCCATTTGCCAGAATCTGTAAAGAATTGGGGACCTTTGTGGGCTCATTCTGGGTGCACGGTGGCTCAGTGGTAGAGCTGTCACCTCACAGTCAGAAGGTCCTGAGTTCGATTCTCGCCTGGGACACTGTGGGCGCTGTGGTTGTGTTCCCCCCCATATCTTCAGTGCCTACTGCCCAGGTGGGGTATCTCTTCGTAAGGGCCTTTCTCTCTGTGTGGAGTTTGCATGTTCTCCCCGTGCTCCCCCAGGGGGTTCCTCCGTATATAACCCCCCCACTAAAAACATGCAGAAGATCAGATCGTCATCGTCATCCGACCAGTGACGACAACACCCGAAGTTGGTCCCCGGGCGCTGTACGAGAAAGCGACCACTGCTCCTGGCCTGCCCCCCGGAGGAAAGGACATGCCTGGATGGGTTAAATGCAGAGGACACTTTTCACCGGCCACCGTCAGCATGAGTGTGTTGTGGCCGCATGCATGTGTTGTGGTGTTCGTGTGACAATAAAAGACTTGTAAAAGGCTTGTCCCGTTACGAGAGTTTTTTTTACTGTATATATTTGAGTCATTTAATGGAGAAATACTAAAAATGTTTCATGGCACTCAATGTGTTCCTTTACAGATAATGAAAGAATTCACGCAAGTATTGCCTCTTTTGAGGAATGATGCACTGAGAAATGCTGTGCCTGAATGCATGTATAAAACTTAACTGGTCAAAAAAGACTGAAGCAGTTTGAAAGAGTAGGCGATCAGATTATTACCCTTGGTTTGCATTATTCACGAAAACTTAGTAGTGAAGAGACACTGGTCATGAGCAACTTCCAGTCACCGCGGATACAGTTGTGAAAATATTCAGTAGACTTCTAGTCAGCGGAGAACTGTATTACTCACAGGAGTTCACAAGAGTAGTGAAAAGGAACAGCTTCACTGTTTTGTTGCTGAATGGACACATAATCACTGTATACTATTACGTTGTAGTAGAGCAACATGGTAACAGGAAATGCTTTGCTCTTGGAAGAGAGTATGATAGATCACACAGTACATTGATTAATGTTGAAAATGTAGTTGGTCTAAAAAGGGTTTTGCAGGGCAGGAAACAGATATTTGATGTGACAATGTTCAAAAGAAAATGTATGCTAATTGGTCTGCCACAATATGCAAGCCTCTATGCATGCATACCTCCAAGATCCAGTGTGGAGGATTGAACAGTGAAGGGCAAAGTAAATGTCTATTGGAAAAACTAATAGCATAATAGTATCCTATTGACACTAATAAGGCGGCCCACAGCACACATTTGCTTGAGTGACATCACTGATGACATCACAATTGCTGAAGTGACATCTCTGACTTCAGCCAGAGAAACTGAGCGTGCAAAGCTAAATCACACCCCAAAAAAGTGCACCTATGACACATCCTCTCTAGTCTCCACGCACAGATTTCTAGTACTAGAAGGGGTTAGGGTTAGGCTCGCCCGCAGTGCGTGCTTGCCCGCTGTGCGGATTCGCATTCACATCACTGATGACATCTCTCACTGATGACATCGCAATTGCTCAAGGTGACATCACTCAGCGCACAATTGCTCAACTTTGCATGTCATAGACATTGTGACATCAGTGAAACAATTGTTTTTTTTTCCTCATTCCTGGTTAATCCTTGTCACATTCATGTTCTTACTATGCAAGGATATTATAACAGTTAAAAATATATGAAAAACTGATTGTATATTTTGTCAAACAATTTGAAACACTATGGAAAAAATGTCATTGTACAATTTGTCTTTTTATTTGCCAGAATCTGTAAAGAATTACAGACCTTTGTGGGCACATTGAGAATATCTTTGAATAATTTAATGGGGAAATACTCAACTGTTTCATAAACAGTCTGAAAATGAGAACTCAAGCTATTAAGGTCTTTTCCTCCCACCATGTTGCCAACATGACGAACAAGGCATACAATTGTGTCCAATTGAGTATTGGTTTCAGTAAACACATTTTTTCATTTTCATATATGAAATGTGTAACTGCAAAGAATAAACATGACTGTATATTAATATCTGTAAAGTTATGTCTTAACTCAAAGAAAAATCAATTGTTTCAATAAAACTATTACACGTAAACATGTTATGCAGTTTTTTGTCTTCATTACAATATCTTTTTTATAGCCTATGTATCAATATAAGCATGGATCCATGCTTAATTATGTTTATTGGAAAATATACAATGTAAAAATGTGCAGTTCTTTATCCCAATATATTTTTTATATATGTTGCAATATATATCCATACATGTATGTACATGCATATATTGGAAAATATAAAGACAAACTATTAAATGAAAAAATATAGTGCAGTTTTTGGTCTTCATTGCAATATATCTTTTTATATGTATCAATATATAGCCATGCATGGTCTATGCATATATTGCAGTATATTGGAAAATATAAACAGTATTTTCCATATATGGGAATGTATTATCTAATATATCCCATGATATTTTCCAATATACTGCAATATATTTTTGTTCCATAAGGGAGTGCCCAGTATACTATTATATGTTCTAATACTAGATTCACTACATGTGTATGAGCATGTACTGTGGCTTACCTTGGACAAATTACATAAAAGGCTATCTATGTTGTAGGAGAATGTCGCAAATGGAGCGACCTGAAATGTCACGATGCGTGTGTTTGGGTGGGTTTGATGGGCCGCCATATTTTTTTTACTCCTAATGGCCTTAGCGGAGGGTGGGATGTCGTAGAGGAGGTCTCCCTGAGCGCGTGCACATATGGTTTGTGGCGACATCTTGGACATGGGGGTGTCCACTGTTCAAAAGCTGTCCAGAAATGTCACCGTAGTGTGTTTGATGGGGTTTGATGGGCCGCCATATTTGTTTTTACTCCTAATGGCCTTAGCGGAGGGTGGGATGTCATAGAGGAGGTCTCCCTGAGCGCGTGCACATATGGTTTGTGGCGACATCTTGGACACGGGGGTGTCCACTGTTCAAAAGCTGTCCAGAAATGTCACCGTAGTGTGTTTGATGGGGTTTGATGGGCCGCCATATTTGTTTTTACTCCTAATGGCCTTAGCGGAGGCTGGGATGTCATAGAGGAGGTCTCCCTGAGCGCGTGCACATATGGTTTGTGGCGACATCTTGGACACGGGGGTGTCCACTGTTCAAAAGCTGTCCAGAAATGTCACCGTAGTGTGTTTGATGGGGTTTGATGGGCCGCCATATTTGTTTTTACTCCTAATGGCCTTAGCGGAGGCTGGGATGTCATAGAGGAGGTCTCCCTGAGCGCGTGCACATATGGTTTGTGGCGACATCTTGGACACGGGGGTGTCCACTGTTCAAAAGCTGTCCAGAAATGTCACCGTAGTGTGTTTGGGTGGGTTTGATGGGCCGCCATATTTTTTTTTACTCGTAATGGCCTTAGCGGAGGGTGGGATGTCATAGAGGAGGTCTCCCTGAGCGCGTGCACATATGGTTTGTGGTGACATCTTGGACACGGGGGTGTCCACTGTTCAAAAGCTGTCCAGAAATGTCACCGTAGTGTGTTTGGGTGGGTTTGATGGGCCGCCATATTTGTTTTTACTCCTAATGGCCTTAGCAGAGGGTGGGATGTCATAGAGGAGGTCTCCCTGAGCGCGTGCACATATGGTTTGTGGTGACATCTTGGACACGGGGGTGTCCACTGTTGAAAAGCTGTCCAGAAATGTCACCGTAGTGTGTTTGGGTGGGTTTGATGGGCCGCCATATTTGTTTTTACTCCTAATGGCCTTAGCTGAGGGTGGGATGTCATAGAGGAGGTCTACCCGAGTGTGTGCATATGTTTGGCAAACTCCCATTTTGAACACAAACCTGTCCAGTGTCCAATTTGTAAAGGCTATGCACTCCAGTGAACAGCTTTTATCTATTAAGATACTGAGAAGAAAGTTCTCAATGTTATTGAAACAGTTATTGTCATACAGAAACATCATTTGTATTGTATAGCTTCATTTAAATGCTTAGTTTATTAGTTTAATGTGGAAAATAATCATTTTTCATTCGCCCCTGTCTGCTCTATAATTGTGCAGAATCGTTCTTTTACTTTGAAATTTTTTGAAAAATCTCACCGGAACTTCTTATATTTGCTAGCTCTTATATTTGCTCATAGAACGCAGCTGGTGTTGAAAGAGTTTCGAAAAGTCTGGGCAGCTGATTCAAATTCACTCTAATATTCATTGTCAAGAGCAATTGATGGTCTTTGATGTTGTAAGATAGAGATTGACCTATATTTTACATGAATGAGTTGATACGATATGTCAGTTAACATTATCCAAGAAATAACAAATAGTTGTATTTGTTTTCATTGAGTTGAACTGTGAAGTGCTGTAATGTTAGTTGTTACAGCTAGGTTACTTACAGTAGGAAACTCAACTTTAGGTCTCACTTTCGTTTCCTCCGGACAAGCTCACACAAATGAAAGTTGGAGCAACAGCGCTGCTGCTCAGGGCAATAGTCCCTATCTGCAGAACCAGGGGAGAACCCAACCAGCAGCTTGAGTTGCTGCAAAGATATCTTCAGCGTGACAGCACCACCTAGCGATGTTAAAATGCTACTTCGGCCGCACAGATAGCCCACGCAAGTAGGCCTACGCATGCGCGAGTTGACGACGCCACAATTAAAGAATACACAATGTTTTTCTGTGCATACATTTTGATCTCAACACTTATTAATCTTAAAAATTAAAGAACAATAATTTGAACAAGAATTGCACTTTCTTTTCTTATTTTACTGATTGGTTTAATTTTCAAATATCATAAATAATCATTCCAATATCCCTACATCCGTAATGAAAACATCAGAAATGACAATAATCTTAAAAATTCTTCTTCTTAACCACAAGCTTCCTTCCCTTTCTCACTCACTCACTCACTCACTCACTCACTCACTCACTCACTCTGTTCACTCACTCACACAAACACACATTTGAATTCTTTATTTGCTTTCACAAATTATATAAAAATTACAGGCAATCAAATGTGTTAGCCCCCCCCCCCCCCTCACAGTGGACACTATACTCAATACAACATAGCAAGGTGTCAACAGTAGGCCTACACAAAAATCACATAAGCCAGGGAATTAGAACTAAATTATTAAGAAATAATAGGAAAGGAACAAATAAAGAACAGTGGAAAAACAATATTCATTATAACATTATAAATTGCCTGTCATCCATGATGTGTGTAATAGACCAAATACCCTTCTTCCACCACTCTACAAAGACAAGATTTTTTTCTTAACCCATTGATACCTGATGCAGCATTTGTGTGTGTATCCCTTTAAGACCACGAACCGCGGTTAAACAAGATAGGCTACATTTATTGTTTCCAATTGGAACATCATGGGCAAGTAAAGTTGTGTTTAAACAGCAGTTTCAATATTGTAGAACTTGCTTATGAAAGACAGATACATGTATTGGTAACTTGGACAACTCCAAATCACAGTTCCAAAGAAACGCTCCATTTTTGCATTAGGTAGCATCACATTCTCATCTTTGACAAAGGCTTGTTGCCACTTCGGCTTGATCAATTACCATTCATAATGTCTGTGATTCATATTCAGTAAGTAGTGCTAGTGCTAGCTAACGCTAGTAGGCTACTCACGTCCATAATTTGTTCGACTCTCTCTCTGACTCTCTCTCTCTTGTCTGTCTCTCTCCATGTGCTCTGTGTCTAGAATTAATGATCTTTTATATCCTTCTCACTCCCCGGCGGCGCTGTTGCGAAGAACTACGATGGCAACTATTTGTGCGGTGCGGCGACTATTTGCGAGGCGACTGCTTCTGCTGACTGGGTTCTCCGGTTCTGCAGCTAGGGGCTACTCGCTCAGAGAGCCAACAGCCAACAATAAAGAATCAGGGTCTACTGAAAATCGTTAATTTATGCCCCTCCCCGTAGTTTTGAGACTAGTGCTATCTATAAATTTGCCAATGTGGGCAATGTCTGTTTTAATCGGGGTACTAAAGTATAATTCATTTTTCCTTTCTAATTGAGACATGGAAAATGGTCAAAAATCATGACTTCAGTACCCAATTTTTGTGCCGGCCACAGCTATGCCGTTTTACGTGCGATCGGGCAGAAACTTTCAGGGGGGGAAAAGAGCACCGTGTGGGTGACCTAACGGAGCAGGTTTATTTTTAATTTAGGGCAGATTAATTGCCCTAAGCCTGAGGCTATAGTGTTAGTTCAGTGATGATGTCATCAGTGATGATGCCATTAGTGATAATGGGTGACCTGACGGAGCTGGATTTTTTAATTAGGTGACTGCCCTAATTCAGTGATGTCATCTGTGATGATGTCATCAGTGATGTTCTAGAGCAGGTGAGGCTGCGACGTGCAGTGGTCATCAGTGATGTCATAAGAGTAAGTGAGCCCTCACAGCAGGTGAGGGAGCAAGTGAGCCCGCACAGCGGTCGAGCTGCAGGCGGTCGAGGCCGCACAGTGGCTGAGCTGCAAGCTGCAGGGCCAGCAAGCCTAGGAATCGACCGCGCGAGATGCCTAGTAGCCTAAACTAGCAGCTTTCCTCTCACTAATCTCATTGGGATGATTTTTGTTTGGTTTTATTTAGTGAATGTATGCATACTTCTCTGTCTTTCTGTCTTTCTTTCTCTCTCTGTTGTCCTGTGCCAGGCTGTGTTGAGTTTCTGGCCGGCAATGTGTGGGCGGTGGCCTGCGGTCAGGACCACAGTCTTGCTGTGCATGGCGGAGAGGTCATCTCTTGGGGAAGCGGGAGGGACGGACAGCTGGGCCGTCCCCTCGACACAGCGTCCGAATGGCCAAGGCAAGTTCTGTAAAGAAGATGAGACGAGAAGTAGAGTCCGCAAAGTCCCATGCTGCTCCCAAAATGTATTTAGTTACCACAAGCGTGTGACGTTTCGGGGCAAAGCCCTTCCTGAATACATTTTGGGAGCAGCATCTACCGGTGTGTGGACTCTACTTCTCTTCTTCACTTGCACTTCGGTCCTGCACCTGCTTTTAACTTTTGGATGTGCGTGCCTTTTTCTTTTACCTTTTTGCAAGAGCTGTAAAAAGATCCCTAACTATAGTTCATTCAAGAACACTCAAGTCATAGAATTAACCATTTATTGCATAAATGAATATAATGCATACAATTATGTTTGGCGTTGAAGGCTCCGCTCTTAGAATTAATTTAATATTTAATTTAATATTTAATTAATTCTATTCTCCCTGAACTCGGCTCAGCAGCATGCTACGCCGAGCAGGGAGAGCAAGCAGAATCCCCCATGGGAATAAAATATTCCAGATACATTTAAACCATAGAAAGAGGGAGCCTAAAAGCAAGACATGGAAACATGTTCATTTTTTGAGCCATGCAGACTCCAGAGCTACAATACATGATAGCATTTGCATTTGATCTAAAAAGGTGGAGGTTGGGGTGGAGGTGGCAAAGCGTTGCCAGCAGCCGCACGATCCAGCAAGGATCCAGCAAAGAGGGGAACAGATCAGTGAGTGAGAGGCTGCCCTATTTAAACGGACCGCCTTGTTGTGAGATGACTGTGATTGGAGAATTGGTTAAACGGTGAACCAAACAGAGGCTGTCAGCTGGTACAGCTGGGGCGTAGACTATGACATCATGTCTTGAATGAACTAACGCAGGCTTCATAAGTCTATAGAATATATTAGTGTGGCGTTAAGATCGCCTAGTAACAAGCATGGACATTAACACATTTTTACATGCAGGTAAAATGATCCTCACTTGTCAGAGTTTGAATGTTGGTTAATTGCAAATGTAGCATTATTGTCTGGCTTGTGCAGGCCGTCACGGGTGTCAGACTCATTTTAGTTCACGGAACACACTGGACCCAATTTGCTCTCAAGTGGGCCAGACAAAGAAAATCAATGCTATAACCTATAAATAACAACACGTCCAAATTGTCCCTGTTTCTTTTAGTGTGGAATTAGGCCTATAGGTACATTTTAAGAACACAGGTTCACATAGGGTCAGCGCGTGTCGTGTGCCGCCGCCGGCCGGGAGAATTGTACGGATTTACTTTTCTATAACAGTTTTAAGTCCCTGGAAACCAGAAATATTTTATTATTATTTAGCATTTTGAGTTCATCACATCACAGGAATCTATGTTAATAAGCCACCAGCCAAATTTGAACGATGATGAACGTCGCAAAGTATATAAATTTAGGTTTGACAGTCATGGCAAAACTCAAGAGAATCAATTATATTTTAGAGTGTATTTTCTCCCGCTGACTGTGTGGGCGTGTCCCGTCTGCAGCAGGGAAATGTCCCTCTCTCAGACCTCTCTCCTCTCCTCCGTGAGAGAGAGATGAGAGAGAGACAAGGAAATAGAGATTGTGTGTGTGTGTGTGTGTGTGTGTGTTCGCGCGTTGCTCCCATAGACTGTAAAAATAAGGTTGCTCCGCGCAGCGCATAGCGTACTGACTGACGGTCATCTGTCTATCTGTCTGCACGCGCGCACACACACACTGACACACACAGCAGCGCCGCAGCAGGCAGAGGAGAGAGCTCTCCCTCTCAAGGTTCCTACACACCGCCGACGAGTCTAAGCGATAAACTCGCAGATAGACAGATAGATAGATAGATAGATAGATAGATGTTGGTTCTTAAAAGAGCCTTTGTGTTGACGCTCCCTCCTACTCCCTCCCCTCCCCCAACCCTAGACCCTACCCCTACCCTGGCTCTCCCTCCCCTGCACCCTCATCTCTCCTCCTCTGTTCTCTCCTCCTCCACATTTCCTATTTTCTCCCCACCTCCCCCCTCCCCTCCCTCCTCCCTCTCCCTCCCTCCTCCACTCTCCTGCTTTCTTCAAATGTTCAATTGTTATCTTTATTCTGTATATTCTTGTTACTGTGTGTTAGCTAGAATCAGCTAGACATACTTTCTGTGAAGCCCTCTGAGACATGCTTGTGAATTAGGGCTATATAAATAAACTTGACTTGACTTGACTTGACTTGACGCAATGCGTAGTTAGCTAGCTGCAAAAAGGTGTGGGACCACTAGAACTCTGAAGAGAGATGGAGGCAGAATGTACGTGTACAAAGGTTATATAGAGCTTATGACGTCATAAGCTCCTGCATTTTAGCACCTCGCGCACTGCTCTCTTCAATGAGGACCTTGTAGAATCTTGTAGAAAAGTGTCGATTTTAAGGCTTTGGGTTGAAAGTAATGCATAATAATTTCGGAGGCACATAATTACTAACATAAGACCCTAAATAACATAGTTAGAACGTTTTTGTGGATTTTGGTTTCCAGGGACTTTAAGTATAACTGCTTTTCTTGACCAGGTCCCCCCCAAAATATGTGATCTTATTTTGAAGCAGTGATGGCCAGGATTTAGCAGCGGGGGGCCGCCACTACTAAATGCATATAGAGGAAACCCTGTCATTCATAAGAGGACTTTCAGAAGAGGCAAAAGCAACTCAATAAACATTACATAAAATAAAGACACCTGTGTATGAAGAAATTATCTTTTTTATTTGCTAATGTATGATTTTCCTATTAACATACAGTCCGGTTGACATACATCTGCCAATACCAGTGATCCAAGTTGCTTGTGGAAACTCCCATTCTTTGGCCAGTGTTCTTAACAATCCTGTAGCCTCAATGAGCCACAGACGCAACATGCCATAAACTCAGGATTTATATCTCACCAGAAGGAAATATAAACTATAGAATGTTATACTTACACCACAGATTCCCTCCACAGGGGTTCCACACTCCTGGAAAACCTGCAAAATGATTATGCCTATAGCCAGGCTGGAGGCATTATGGTTTCAGGTTGTCTGTAAGAAGGAGAAGTGTCCGTGTGTGTGCGTGCATGTGAGCATAATTCTGTCCGGCCACGGCTATGGTGTTTTACGTTAGCCTGACTCCACCAGACGGGGGCGGCATTGTTCCACAAATTCACAATCCACCTCAGTCTGGCCCTGGCCTCAGAGAGGCATTCAAACCGGCCGCCACCCAGGCGCACCAATCAGCGTGAGCTAAGGGCGGGCTTTGCGAGACCGGATGTGACGCCACCGAGAGGCGCTGGACGTTTGTAGTTCTTTCACTATTCAACATGGCGGCGGCTACCGAGGCTAGCTCCAGTGAGCTAGTCAAACATTCTATTCAAAACAATAAGCTAACATAAACGTTAAACACTTGATCTTACAGTGAGTACGAAACCGTAACTGTATTGCTGTAACGTTATCAACTATGAACGTTAGTAAACAAGACATTGTTGTAGAATATGGGGAGATAGCCTTCAGACGGTTGCTAGGCTGGGAGAACATAGCAGCCATCAGCTAGCTGTAGGCTAGTGAATGGCTAGCAGTTAGCCATTCACGCAAGTCACACAAACACAAAGCCCTTCTCACCACAGCCCAGTAAACATGCAATCTGTTAAACCATCATTTTTGTTCCAAATAGAAATAAATCATAACGTTAATCAAAATGCCACTGAAATATTAGCTAATCAACACAGAACTGCAAAGATCAGTGTGATGTATTGTCCCTGCTAGCTGAAGTGTATTCTGCTATGATTGGAATGTTTGCTGCTGTTTAATAAACCACGTTAACTCACGTTGGTGCGAGTGACATATTATGTTATACAGGCGAGATTAAAGATCTCAGGATAACAGGATGTTACTCGAGAAATTGGTTTATCGATAGAACATAGCTTAAGATTTTGCACTTGTACTTTCTTTAGATAGGGGGTAAACAAACTAATGGCATGGGAGCCAATACTAGATTATATCCAAATGCTGCATGGTGTAACCTAAAGGGTGCTTTTCCTCTTCTCCGTTGACGTCCTCTGGGCTCCAGGCAGCTCCCTTTCGCAGATTCATCTCTGACATAAACATCTTTATGAATTTACATCATCTTATCATTTTACCCAATCGTGCCTCAAGACCAGCAGATTATGTAACAACAACACCACACGGCCGTCTTTTCTCCGTTTAGTTTATTATCACAAAAGTAGCAAATAACATTCTCCAGTCATGCGTAAACATCTACCATTCCACTGAAGCTGTGTTCACACCGAGATATTTATTTTTCGCTCTGTCGCTCAAGTCAACCCTTTGGAATCGCTCTGTCGCTCTGTTTAAATCGCTCATCAACAGGCACACGAAATGACGGACATGTGGGGGATATAACGCTACGCAATGTCATGCTGTTTGTCCACTACGAGCCACCGTCATTGTTTACAAGCTAAGCCTATCAGCGTGCTCCTAATGCGAGCTGCATACCGGTAGTACAGACTTCACTTCATGTCAGCAGTCAGCCTGTCAATGCGGTTTGTTGCCACACAATAAACCAGCGGTTTGTTCCAAGCCAGAGTGATCCTTGACTCGCTCTCACATGGCAGCCAATCAGCGTTGAACAGCGAGCGACTGATGCCAGCGTATTTTCGCTCGAGTTGGAATATTTCATCTTCAGCGACGAGCGTATTTTCTCCCTGTCGCTCTGTCTCTGCCGCTCGGACGCCCAGCGATTATTCTCCCAGGCGAATATACGCTCAATCGCTCGTTTGCATTGACTTTGTATGTAAACTCGACGCCAGCGACCAACTTTAATAGGTCGGTGTGAACGCAGCTTGACAGATATGCTAAAATTCACCAGTCCTTAATGCTAAATAGTAGCGTTAAATCATTATATTGTATCAAAGTATTTGGTTGTTATTGATTGTTTTGGTTGTTATTGAGCGAGCTACTGTAACTTGTCCCAATTTACCCCCGGGATCATTAAAGTCTTTCTGATTCTGATTCTGATTGCCATGATCATAAAGGCTAGAGAGCGTTGCGTCTCCATGACGTTAGCCATCCAGGCCAGTCCAGGGTGCGTGCCACTCGGTGTCATATCGTGTCATCAGTTCCCTGAAGAAACGAACAACGATATGTGTTAGTCATGAATCGCTGTTAACGTTAACATCAAATCAATAATCATCAGACGTAGCACCCCAACCTCCAAATGTTGCTAACGTTAGCGTAACATCAGTTAATCCAATCAGTTACATTTAACGTGCAAAATGGCCTACCTGCACTTCATCCTCAGTCAGACATCTGCAGTAATTCTTCTTTCTTTTGGCAAATTGAATAGTCAATGGTTGCACCCAATATTCACCTTACAAAAACAGCAAAACATCTGCAACCTCCATGCTAACTAATTAGCAATTGTAGTCCTAGCCGTTCGTGTTTACCAGGCGAGGCTACGTCATGAAGGCAAGTCGATCTGATTGGTTGGCGTTGGCACGCCCAGACGGTGACAGACAGACGGTCCATCCAATCACCTGCCAAGTAGCTTGAAAAAAGTGACCGCCCTCTTCAGCAGGGTAGCTTGACCAAATCCAGATGGATGTCGTTTGTGAAACAGAATGTGAAGCAAACTCATCAATCTGGCAGCGTCAGGTTAGTTTTACGTGCGATCGGGCTGAAACTTTCAGGGGGTGTAAAGAGCACCAGGGTGACCTGATGGAGCCGGATTTTTTTATTAGGTGATTGCCCTAATTACCTAATGATGATGTCATCAGTGATGTCATAAGTTCAGTGATGATGTCATCAGTAATGATGTCATCAGTGATGATGTCATCTGTGATGATGTCATCAGTGATGTCATAGTGCAGGTGAGGCCACGTGGCGGCCGAGCTGTGTATGCGATGCGGGCAGCTGCAGGGCGGTCGAGGCCGCGCGAGCCCCTAGTATATAGGATATAAAATTGAGTATGTGGGCAATGTTTCAAGTTCTGTGTCCGGCCACAGCTATGCAGTTTTACGTGTGATCGGGCTGAAACTTTCAGGGTGTGTAAAGGGCACCGGTGCGGGTGACCTGACGGAGCCTGCATTTTTAATTAGGCTAATTAGTTAATGATGATGTGATGTCATCAGTGATGTCATAAGTGATGATGTCATCAGCGATGATGTCAAAAGTGATGTCATAAGTCACACACACACACACACACACACACACACACACACACACACACACACACACACACACACACACACACAAGGAGGCATTGTGACAAGCCTGATCAGTAGGGGTGTCACGATACACTCAGTTCACGATACGATACACGATATTGGGTTCACGATAACGATACGATATTTTAACAATATTTTTTTGCGATCGATTTGTAAGTTGAGGGGGCATCCTCCACGCTAATTTGAGTAATTTCACCATTTTCATCCTCCGTGTCTGTAACGTCCCTCGTCTGTTCAAACAAAGCAATGAAAAGGAGAGCGAGCATGCAATCAGATGCAGATCATGTTCAGCTTCTTTTTCTCACGATATGAGATTTAATCTCAATGATACATATTGTCACGTTTTGATATCGCGATATATTGTGGGACGATATATTATGACATCCCTACTGATCAGTGATGTCACAGACACACACAAGGACGCATTGTGACAAGCCTGATCAGTCATGTCACAAACACACACACACACACACACACACACACATACACACACACACACACACACACAATGAGGCATTGTGACAAGACTGATCAGTGATGTCATAGGGGGGCACACACACACACACACACACACACACACACACACACACTG
Organism: Poromitra crassiceps; assembly: GCF_964638095.1. Classification (NCBI taxonomy): domain Eukaryota; kingdom Metazoa; phylum Chordata; class Actinopteri; order Beryciformes; family Melamphaidae; genus Poromitra; species Poromitra crassiceps. The sequence continues at coordinate 1,370,230 of NC_139638.1, read as the reverse complement.
ATGATGTCATCAGTGATATCATAATGGGGCACAGACACACACAAGGAGGCATTGTGACATCACCGATGCAGTACTGAATTTTCACACCATAAGATCATATCTAGAAATTATCTTGTAAATTCTGCAGTCTTCTCATACCCAGAAAGACGTATTACATCTCATTGCCACAAATGTGGCTTGTGATTGTATAAAACAACATTTGATTTGATTTGATTATTCTTTGTTCCACTTTCCAGGAGGAAGTGTCTTATCCTGGGGTTTGAACAGTCATGGGCAGCTGGGTCTGGGGAAGGAGGTGTCACTGCAGCCCACGCCGACCATGGTGCTGTCTCTGACTGGGATAGCAGTGTCCCAGATTTCGGCAGGAGGGGCCCACACCCTGGTCCTCACAGTCCCAGGCCTGGTGTACTGCTGTGGGGCCAATAAAGCTGGCCAGCTGGGGCTCAACAGGGTGGATGAGAATGGTGCAAAGTTACTGTCTAGGGATGGATGCTCACAAGCACAAATTACTAGTCTTTGCATATGATTAGACGTAATGAAACTGAGAGGCATAATATAAAAAATATGGCTGTCAACTTTTAATTCTTTGTAGTACAGGTCAGAATTTATGCCTGTCTAAATAGTGAATCTAATATTTATACCTGAAATGCATTTTGATTGCTTATCACTTTTGTTAAGTGATTTTATTTTTAAATATATTTTATTTTCAACTTTTTTTAACAATACAAAACAGGCTCAGATACCGGAAAAGAAAAGGAAAAAACCTAAAACTAAAACCCCAATAAACAAAAACAAAACAATGGATACATATATATATTAGACAATCGATAATACAACGTGGTGCTATTAACCACACAAAGTGTGTATGTGCTTGTAAGGAACATGCATGACTTTTATTAAGTGATTGATTGAAACAAACAGTATTATTACGAGTGGAAAAATGTCATTGGTCATCATTTTGAAATTCGCATGTTTTCTGTCTCCATGTCTAAACACATTTGTTGCTGTCTTTAACAGGCAGGTTCAACATCTGTATGGTCCCTGCCCTCAGAGCGCTGGGAGTCTCCTTCATAAGCTGTGGAGCGGCACACTCAGCTGTTTTAACAAAGGTATTCACTTCTTTCACACTGCTTCCTTCATAAGCTGTTGTGGCACACTGCTGTTTTAACAAAGGTTTTCACTTCTTTCACACTGCTGTTTTAACAAAGGTATTCACTCCTTTCACTCTGCTGGTTTAACAAAGGTCAGGGCTCCAGACTAACTTTTTACACTAGGTGCACTGTTGCACCTTACTTTTTAATTTAGGTGTACCAGCACATAATTTAGGTGCACCCACATTTTTCACCATGCCTTTTGGCACCGCAATAATACATTTTAAGCGTTACCTTCTTTGTCATTTTGTATACATATTGGCAAATTATTAAATGATACGATCAAAGATTTTCATGTCAATAAACGTCTGTTAAAGTCACTATCACCAACCGAGTTAACACAGTGGGGATTGAGCCTATGGCCCACTAATGGAAGCCTTTGCATTTTAAGTATTGCAGCATTTATGAACTGGGTGTCTGTGATGTGATTATCACCTTACATTATGCTCCTAAGTTGAAAAAGTTAGGAGCACATTAAATGTGCTCCTAAATTTTTGGAGACACAATTTTTTGGGACACTTTTTTAAGGACACAATGATTAATCTCTACATTACAATTTAGTAGGCTACCATTCTCATGATGCACTATGAATGTCTTACCAGATAAGAATGATTCAATAACCATTTATTTAGTCATCTGTAGTTTGCCTAACATTATGTAATGGTGGTCAGGATTGTGGACGTTCACGTTACTGTGATTAGTGTCGTGACATATCCCACAGTGTGCTGTGAAGTCTCACTGTGCACTGCAGACAGTGACAAACTGTAGCAGATAGCTGCTCTTAGATGGTCTAACGTTAACAGACAGCATAGTCATATTAATGTCAACAACACATTTTAGCGATCTTGAATGACATGTTGGTAACGTTAGTAATCCCAGAATTTTCTTGATAGTTAGCTAGCATCCTGCTAGCAATGCTAACATTAGACGCTAAGATGTCATTGTCATGCCAGCCAACCTAACGTTAGTCAGAACTCGTCTGCTGAAGCCGTAGCTTTGTCTCCCGTGTACAAAACCACCATCTGACACATTTGAATTCCATCTGTTTGTAACTCCGATTCCGGTACGAGTGAGTCTGGTAATGGATGGCTGGCTGTGGACTGTCCTGTCTGTGTTCTACTAGCGATAAGGATGATACGACTTCCAGTCGGATTTTCAAAGTAAAACGATTCTTCCCAAGTCTAAAGCACTCAGAAGCAAGTTTTATTTTTGTATTTCCCCTGTGAGAGATTTAGTTGACGCACGCTGTGGGACAAGAGTAGGGTGAGAGAGAGAGAAAGACGCTACAAATTCCAAGGTGCACGTACCAGTGCGTGTTATGAAAATATTTATGATTTTAAGGTGGGAAAATGTGTGTAAATACACGCACTCTGGAGCCCTGATGGTATTCACTCCTTTCACACTGTGCTGTTTTAACAAAGGTATTCACTCCTTTCACACTGTGCTGTTTTAACAAAGGTATTCACTCCTTTCACACTGTGCTGTTTTAACAAAGGTATTCACTCCTTTCACACTCTGGTGTTTTAACAAAGGTATTCACTCCTTTCACACTGTGCTGTTTTAACAAAGGTATTCACTCCTTTCACACTGTGCTGTTTTAACAAAGGTATTCACTCCTTTCACACTGTGCTGTTTTAACAAAGGTATTCACTCCTCTTTCACACTCTGCTGTTTTAACAAAGGTATTCACTCCTTTCACACTGTGCTGTTTTAACAAAGGTATTCACTCCTTTCACACTGTGCTGTTTTAACAAAGGTATTCACTCCTTTCACACTGTGCTGTTTTAACAAAGGTATTCACTCCTTTCACACTGTGCTGTTTTAACAAAGGTATTCACTCCTTTCACACTGTGCTGTTTTAACAAAAGTATTCACTCCTTTCACACTGTGCTGTTTTAACAAAGGTATTCACTCCTTTCACACTCTGCTGTTTTAACAAAGGTATTCACTCCTGTCACACTGTGCTGTTTTAACAAAGGTATTCACTCCTTTCACACTCTGGTGTTTTAACAAAGGTATTCACTCCTTTCACACTGTGCTGTTTTAACAAAGGTATTCACTCCTTTCACACTGTGCTGTTTTAACAAAGGTATTCACTCCTCTTTCACACTCTGCTGTTTTAACAAAGGTATTCACTCCTTTCACACTGTGCTGTTTTAACAAAGGTATTCACTCCTTTCACACTGTGCTGTTTTAACACATTCACTGCCAACAACGTGTAAACACGTTTTCAGAATCCAGCTGTTGACTGCCAACAACGTGTTAACACGTTTTCAGAATCGATTTTTTTTTTTTTACGGTGGATCGTTGATCTGGCCCTTTTGCATCTTCTATTATACTGTTAGAGCCGCCGGGCGTGTGCAATCCATTCCGCCGACCCACTGAGTGGCGACGGTGCTCAGACTATTGAGTGTTGTTTGGCCAGAAACGCACGCATTCCAGCTGAGCTCAACCGAGGACCCAGAAGCGAACGAGCCTCATTCTCATACTGTAGGCGAAAACCTTTCACACGGGCGCACGGCGGTGGGGGGTTCCAAAGGTGGACTGGGTGGAAAGCACACTTTGAAGCGCGCAGCATAAAGCCTAGAGTCACACAAGGCTTCGTCAAAGCTCTCAACCGAAAATCCAAGAACGGATTAAGCCACATCCACGCTCGCCGACGAGGGGCCGCCAGAGAGGGAGGCTGCTGCTCACTGCTCAGACAGGCAGGAGAGACTGGCTTGTGACTGACAAACGCTGCTGAAATCCACCAGACACGCCCACGGAGGGAGGAGTTGTAAGGAGAGGGGGTGCGGGTGCTGCTATGGAGGAAATTACTGTTCAGAACTATATTGTTTATGTCTGATGTCTCACTGATGCCAAAAATAAATGGTTAAAGTGACTATTTGATTGAATTTCACAAAACTGCGATTATCTCAGCTTTTTGTCTCAGACGCTGAAACCATGCTGTACTCAACGGCTAATATCTACATAACTACTAACTCTACAAACTAACTCTTTTAGACAGAGAAAGCACACATTCTATTAGTACTTTTGTGAACTTTCTGTTCACAAAGTCCAAGCAAAAAATTATCCTTGGCTCTTGTAAAATGAGCCAGAATCCTCAAAAAAACCCTCTGGCAAAAGCTACCTACAGTAAAAAAAAAAAAGGCTGGCAGTGAATGTGTTAACAAAGGTATTCACTCCTTTCACACTGTGCTGTTTTAACAAAGGTATTCACTCCTTTCACACTGTGCTGTTTTAACAAAGGTATTCACTCCTTTCACACTGTGCTGTTTTAACAAAGGTATTCACTCCTTTCACACTGTGCTGTTTTAACAAAAGTATTCACTCCTTTCACACTGTGCTGTTTTAACAAAGGTATTCAGTCCTTTCACACTGTGCTGTTTTAACAAAGGTATTCACTCCTTTCACACTGTGCTGTTTTAACAAAGGTATTCACTCCTTTCACACTCTGGTGTTTTAACAAAGGTATTCACTCCTTTCACACTGTGCTGTTTTAACAAAGGTATTCACTCCTTTCACACTGTGCTGTTTTAACAAAGGTATTCACTCCTTTCACACTGTGCTGTTTTAACAAAGGTATTCACTCCTTTCACACTGTGCTGTTTTAACAAAGGTATTCACTCCTTTCACACTGTGCTGTTTTAACAAAGGTATTCACTCCTTTCACACTGTGCTGTTTTAACAAAGGTATTCACTCCTTTCACACTGTGCTGTTTTAACAAAGGTATTCACTCCTTTCACACTGTGCTGTTTTAACAAATGTATTCACTCCTTTCACACTGTGCTGTTTTAACAAAGGTATTCACTCCTTTCACACTGTGCTGTTTTAACAAAAGTATTCACTCCTTTCACACTGTGCTGTTTTAACAAAGGTATTCACTCCTTTCACACTCTGCTGTTTTAACAAAGGTATTCACTCATGTCACACTGTGCTGTTTTAACAAAGGTATTCACTCCTTTCACACTCTGGTGTTTTAACAAAGGTATTCACTCCTTTCACACTGTGCTGTTTTAACAAAGGTATTCACTCCTTTCACACTGTGCTGTTTTAACAAAGGTATTCACTCCTCTTTCACACTCTGCTGTTTTAACAAAGGTATTCACTCCTTTCACACTGTGCTGTTTTAACAAAGGTATTCACTCCTTTCACACTGTGCTGTTTTAACAAAGGTATTCACTCCTTTCACACTGTGCTGTTTTAACAAAGGTATTCACTCCTTTCACACTGTGCTGTTTTAACAAAGGTATTCACTCCTTTCACACTGTGCTGTTTTAACAAAGGTATTCACTCCTTTCACACTGTGCTGTTTTAACAAAAGTATTCACTCCTTTCACACTGTGCTGTTTTAACAAAGGTATTCACTCCTTTCACACTGTGCTGTTTTAACAAAGGTTTTCACTCCTTTCACACTGTGCTGTTTTAACAAAGGTATTCACTCCTTTCACACTGTGCTGTTTTAACAAAGGTATTCACTCCTTTCACACTGTGCTGTTTTAACAAATGTATTCACTCCTGTCACACTGTGCTGTTTTAACAAAGGTATTCACTCCTTTCACACTGTGCTGTTTTAACAAAGGTATTCACTCCTGTCACACTGCTGTTTTAACAAAGGTATTCACTCCTTTCACACTCTGCTGTTTTAACAAAGGTATTCACTCCTTTCACACTGTGCTGTTTTAACAAAGGTATTCACTCCTTTCACACTGTGCTGTTTTAACAAAGGTATTCACTCCTGTCACACTCTGCTGTTTTAACAAAGGTATTCACTCCTTTCACACTGCTTCCTTCATAAGCTGTGGAGCGGCACACTCTGCTGTTTTAACAAAGTGTGAAAAATGTCTATATATATCCAACTTCTCAATTAAACTCGTGTCTAGAGGTATATTATTACCATCGACCATTTGTAACATGAATTGACAAAGATTACATGAAGAGTAGGGTGTTTGACTGTTGAAGTATAGCTGAATTACCTGTCGATGGTGCAGGGTGACTGGCACCGTCGTAGTCAGCTGCTTCACGGGGCCGGCTGGTCGCTCTGACGGGCCTTACCACATACGCCTAGAGCGACGCTTAAAGCTACGGTTTAGGCTACGCCTACGCATATAGAGAGCTCCAGGAACGAGTCCGGAAATCATCGATGCTAACAGCCCTGGTTCTTCACAGTTTTTGCCTATGGGAGTTTTGAATGGGTTTTTGGCGCGATGCTTCTAATAATCTCTCTGAGCAACGCTGGCTTAATCAAACGCGAACCAGTGTTTAGTAACATCATCTTCACACACGAGGACCACTTTTACGAGTTTTGAAGCTTTTACGTGCCGTTAAAAGGACGGCTAGCTAGCAAACGGCTAAATGAGACTACACTTTTGAGTCGATGAGGATATATACGTCAATAACGTCACCACTTCAAAGGGCGAACACGGAAATTCTCTTTCCCTCACCTGGTTCAGCCCCGTTCAGCCCGAGGTAATCAGTGCACACATCAACAACAGTCCAGGTTGAGTGCTGACGTGACGTGAAAGCCTATGCGACAGTGTGTAGTTCTGGATTAGCTTAGCTCGAGCATTTTACTTCTAGGGCTCGCATTTACGCTACAAAACTCGAACCTTGGTTCGCGTTTGATTAAACTTGCGTTGCCCACAGACCTTATTTGAAGCATCGCGCCAAAAACCCATTCAAAAATCCCATAGACAGAAACAGTGAAGAACCAGGAAGTTCGGGACTTCCGCATTCAGCCTACAAAAATACGTCATCCCTGGAGCTCTCTATAGGCATCGCTTCATGCACGCTAGGCGCCTATTTGCGTTCACACAGGACGCCACACTGAAGCCCCGCTCTGCGCTACGCTGATCACATGAGCAGCGGTTTTTTACACTTTTCAGATCTGATTTATAGCATGGGTGAGTAATATAAACCTCTTTTTTATTGTAATGTGCAAGTGACAATGTCTGTCTATTTCCTGGCCGGCTGTAATTGTTATTTTCCCTCGGGTAATCATGTGACTATGAGTCAACACCATGAGTGATACATGCATTGAGACAGGGGGGGTATATATACATCTGACAGAAAAGACGTTAATATAGAGGAACACATGAAGGACAGCTCTCCTACTATGCACTCGTTAATTCGCGCTCCACCCTCCCTTTTGGGCAAACTCGGTAGAAAATATGGCCCAAGTCCCTCAGAAACAACAGCCAACAATGTGATTAATAATAATTTAATTTGAAATTGGTTCAATTGTGAAAATAAACAGGACGTTCTTTGCCATTCTTGTTGCTCACTTCCTGCACAGCTTGACAGTTCAGTGCGCCTAGACGCTGAAAAATAGAACAGACGCCTAAACGATAAATGCAGCGCAGCGAGAGCGTGGCTTCAGCGCAGCGCGGCAGCGGTCTGTGTGAACGCTCTCATCTGTTAACAAGGACGCCTAAATTTTTTATGCGTTGCTTAAAGCGTCGCTCTAGGCGTATGTGTGAACCCGCCGTTACGCTACGTTCACACAGGGCACCTACGCCTTGCCTTGCCTCAACCCACGCCTACAGACCTTGAGCTGCGCGTGAACCTATCACACGCTTTTGCCATCACACTGCACCGCTATTCCACGCTGAACCTGAGCCGAGTTACAAGCGCCTCTCCTCTCTCCCAAGTGTTTTTTTTTGTCACGTGTGGTCCCGAATTATCATGGGTAGGTCAAATAAATCGGATACATTTGATGTGCTATTGATGCTGGATATGTATAACCAGGTCTCCTTCTTGGGTGACTGCTGTCATAGAGAACTGGATGCTGTTGTACTAAGTGGATTAACTTTTCATTGTCCATCTTGCTTCTTCGGTCGCTATTCTCTCTCCTGAAGATTTGTTTACTGACGGGGAGAAAGCCCCACATGATAGCCACCCATCAATTACTCTCTCTCTCTCTCTCTCTGCTACAACACTGTTGTAGTAACACCATTTTATTTTGAAATTCAGTTGACTTTGCCATTTCCCACGGATATTGTCACGTTTTTCCTTCATGGCTTGACAGAAGAAGTCTGCCTTCACGCGCCTAGTCGGCTTGAAAATAGAACTCACACCTAAACGATAAAATCAGCGCAGCTCAGGCGAGGCGTGGGTACACGCAAGGTTCACGTTGAGGCGCCCGGTGTACACAGCATCATTGACTAAAAAGGAGGCCTATTTAAAAGCGTGGGTAAAGGCAAGGCGTAGGCAAGGCTTGGGTGCCCTGTGTGAACGTAGCCCTACACACCGACCGCGATAAACTCGCATGTACTCGCACTCGCCCAGTCAGCCCTGCTACAGCGTGGTTGGCTGCCTTGCTGTATTTCCGTCTTCAATTGGTCGATTTCGAAATGCCCCTCCTTCCCTCTTCTTGTCGCTCACCAGCTTGCAAAGCATGCTGGGATACCTGCCGTCAGGACATCGCAAGCGACAAGACGAGAGGAGGGGCCAAAACCGAAATAGACCAATTGAAGACGGAAATACAGCAGGCAGCCAACCAAGCTGCAGCAGCGGGGCAGGGCTTGACAGGGCGAGTGCGAGTACATGCGAGTTTATCGCGTATGCTCGCGTTTGGTGAGAAGGGGGTCTGACCCTCTTGGCCAGCTCTGTTGTCTGTGAGATGTGAGAGCCGGGGGGTACGGTGGTGCAGTGGTAAGCGCTGTCGCCTCACAGCTCGAAGGTCCTGGGTTCGATTCCCAACTGGGACGCTGTGAACGCTGAAGGAATGCGTGCCCGTCCGCATGTCCTCGAGTGCCCACCGCCCGGGTGGGGTCGTCAAAACGGCCTTTCTGTGTGGAGTTTGCATGTTCTCCCCGTGCCTCCCAGGGGTTTCCTTCATATAGGAACCCCCTTCACAAAAACATGCAATATCATGGTTGCTAATGTGGTTCCTCCTCTGGTCGTTAAGGGTGCCTGTTCAGAGGGAGGGGAACTGGTTGGAATAGCGTGAACCTCCCACGTGCTATGTCCTACCGGTGAAGCTTCCTCTGTCAGGTGAAAAGAAGCGGCTGGCTAACTGCCCATGTCTCGGAGGAAGCATGGAGCCAGTTTCGGCTCTCCCCAGATCGGCAGAGGATGGAGCAGCAACCAGGATAAATAAATTGGATTAGCACTAATGGGGGGTAAAAATGGGAGAAAAAATAGGGGGGGGGGAAAGAGATGTGAGAGCCGTCCAAGCCTCACACGTTCAGTTGCACCCCACCAAAAGGCAGGACTAAAACATAAATGGTGTAGAAAATGTCCACCTAATTTCTAGCTCCTCTGATCTCCTTGTGTCCCTGTCCTCCCTTCCTGCTCACACTCTCCTTTTCCTCTCCAAACTGGAAACTGCTACTTCAGGAGGCAACAGGCCCCTTAAAGAGACAGGAACATATGTCCCTCAAATAATTCAGCATCAATCAACAAACGGCCAGAAATACATGTACATAGGTAAATATTACTGTATCATATTTTCATTATCAATGAGTTGAGGGAATTACTGCCTACTGATCGTATAAGGCATTCACTCCTTTCACACTGCTTCCCAACCTTGGCTGCAAGATGCCGTTATGTTTTGATTTATAGAATGTAAAAAAAAAAGTATCTTTCCAGTGGGTATGGTACTGCTTCTTAGCTCCTTGTGTTATGTACTGCTGTGATTTGTAGGACGGCAGGGTATTCACCTTTGGAGAGGGAAGCCAAGGGCAGCTGGGCCATGGCTCCACTGCTAATGAACTGGGACCCAGGCTGCTCCAGGGCCTGGAGGGACTTGCCTCACAGATTGCATGTGGCAGGTGATGACTAGGAATGTGCGCACTGGAATTCCATTATGATTCAAGAGCCTCCAGTTTTTGTCATTTTATAGCTGACAGAAAGTAATTATTACAGCATGTTTACAATAATCTGGATAAGCGCTTATTCCATTTAGAGAAACCTTACCACAATACTTATGATGTACCAAAACTATCTGTGATACTGTTTACATCTCATCCATTTTCTTCTTCACTGTTGGTTTTGCTCTTCCAGCCGTCACACCCTGGTATTGGGCTCCTCAGGCCAACTGTGGGCTTTTGGCAATGGGGTCAAAGGTCAACTTGGGACTGGAGCTTCAGAGGGCAGTCTGACTCCCACTCTGGTACACCTTCCTGAAAGTGCAGCAGTCGTACCAAAAGGTATGTATGGGCCAGTGTTGTATAATGAGGCGGATGTTGTGAAAACACCTTCGATTTTGTTCACGTTTTCTAACCCTTTGTTCACACCAGGCGCTTAAAGGATGGCTTTACCGGTAATCAACCCACTTATAATCTCGGTAATATAAGCACATGGGCAGTGTTTTACCTTCTCTCTCTGTTTACCTCACGAAGGAAAATGCTCCTGCTGCTGCCTGCAGAAACTCCGCCCCCACCAGCTGCAAGTCATTAAGGCTTGTTAAGGCTCTCCATGCGATCCCTCCTGGATGTGTGCATACTTAAAAAATAAACAATAAGAGCCGCCCTCCGGACAGATTCTGCCTCTCCAGCAGAACTTCCGTAGCTGCGTTGTGACGCGTTGTGACGTAAAACACGTCACAACGGCGGAAATTGGAGATCTCTGTGAGCAAAACAGAGAGAGAAGGTAATCACTGCCCATGTGCTTATATTACCCAGATTATTGATGATACAAAGTGGGTTTGATTACCGGTAAAGCTATCCTTTAACAAGCAGGGCTGAAGCCTCAGCACGTGGCACGTGTGCGGCTTGTGTGAATGGTCTTGCCTGTTAACTCATTGAGTGCCAATGACGACTATCGTCATCAATTCAAATAGTAACGTAGAGTGCCAATGACGACTAAAGTCGTCAATTGCGTTTTTTTGACGGTGGGACGTGGATCAAAGCCTGATGCATCTCCTGTGAAAGTATGGGGGATGTCGAATGTGTAGAAGCTATTTTACGGACCCATTAGGTGGCGACAGTGCTCTCCAGATTAGAGAAAGGTGAGGAAAAAACAGAGAAGAAGTCATGGGGAAACGGAAACCGCATCGGTATGCATCGATATGCATGAAGCATAACGTTAGCTGTGCCTGTGAACAGCAGCCAAGCTGCTGCCACAATTGAGCCCCTCCGTCTCCGCTGCGATAGCCCCTCCACATGATTAGTTGCCGACACCAGCGTCTTTCTGAAAAGTTACATTATTCTCAGCTGGAAGCGCTGGGAGCCGGCGACAAAAACGGCGGAACGCTGTGAAAAAGCTGGGCGTAGCGCACTTTTCAGTGCAGAGCAAACGCAGCAGAGAGCCACCAGAGACACTCCCACGGAGGTGGGGTGTGCAGTTGAGGGGGGTGGGGCATGCAGGGCAGCATACAACAGTGTTGGTGTTGTGACAGCAGGCTCGATGGACAGATTGCCAAAGACAAGCTAGAATATCTGATGCCCACCAGCAGTAAATCAAGACCAGCAAGAAGGTGTAGGGTCTGCGCACGCAGGGGCCAGCGCTGCTGGTTGCAGCTAAAAAATATTATTTTGCCAAACAAAATTCCTTTGTTTTCGCTGTTTTATTGAAGAAAATTATTTTTGAGGTGTCACTACATCAGAAAATATTAGCTTCAGAGTCAGTGATGTGCTTAAAATGCTTCATTTCACAAAAGGCTGATTATCTCAGCTTCTAGTTTGAAACGTCTGTTTTTAGTGAAAACAACCTATCTTCTACTGCTGATAACTAAAGAACGGAAAATGATATCAATACACTTTTTTTTGCTGATGATACAATAGAGTCTCATCGTTCTTTGGGCATGTTCGGTGTTTACATAGTAATATCACACAATATTCTGTGGGCCTCGAGAAATCACTGAAAACGCTTTGAAAGGGCTGGCACTGGGAGCATCTGTTTTCCAAAAGTGGCTGGCACTCAATGAGTTAACAAGGATGCCGAAATGAAACTGCGTGGCTTCAGCGTGGTTGAGCTTGGCTTCGGCGTATGGTGTGAACGAGGGCTAAAATCTATAATTATCCACGGAAACGCATTCGATGGGTTGCTATGGAAAGTTGATTAACAAGTGTGGACTGTTAATAAAGTTGATAAATAGAGTTGATGAGTTAATAACTGTTTTATTTAGGGCTGAACAATTACTGTAATCAAAATGTTATCGAAATCGCAATATGGCCTATTGCAATTTTCAAATTGTTACAGTAAAAGCAAAATGTGTCTCAAAGTAAATATTGTCATGCTGCAGATATGTCCTGGCCTCTGAGACTTAGAAAAGCTGAACAGACACATCTGCATCTAGAATGTTCAGTCAAATGATTTGTTTGGGAATCTTGATTTGAGGAATCCCTTTTCAATGCTTTTACGTGATATGGTAAGAGAAAGTCTGTCACACCTTGGTTTATGATATGTTGGTGTAATAGTAGCAGATTCAAATGACATGTCTGAATTTGTTTTAATTTGTTTGACCAAGCAGACATGAAAATAGCAGCTGGGTGGGATACAAGCTTCAGCTACACTTCGCTTATAGAGGTAGTGTATTAAACTTATTCCATTTAAAAGACCATTTTGCCATATGAATCAAGATGGCTGTATGTTAAGTAGACTAGTGTTTTCTCCCCACTGCAGGTCCTTAAAAATGCTAAAATCAAATCCTTAAAAGTACGGTATACTATGCAACTATTTCACCAAAAAACACTATATACACTAGAGATGCACGGATGAGCTTTTATGCCACCCTAATCCGTGTGTATGCATGAGCCATCCGCCCGCCATAAATCCGCGCAAATTATTTCGTACTATTTATAGATCCGCGCCCGCTGTGCACCCGACATTTCACAACGCTATGAGCGATTTGGGTAGATTAATTTACTTTAAACGATTAAACGACGATTTTCAGACGGCAGCCCGTCTTTATTGTCACACAACACACTACAACACATGCATGCGGCCACTACACACACTCATGCTGATGGTGGCCGGTGAAATATGTCCTCTGCATTTGACCCATCCAGGCTTGTCCTTTCCTCCAGGGGGCAGGCCAGGAGCAGTGGTCGCTTTCTCGTACAGCGCCCGGGGACCAACTTCGGATGTTGTCGTCACTGGTCGGATGACGATGACGATCTGATCTTCTGCATGTTTTTAGTGGGGGGGTTATATACGGAGGAACCCCCCTGGGGGAGCACGGGGAGAACATGCAAACTCCACACAGACAGAAAGGCCCTTACGACGAGATACCCCACCTGGGCAGTAGGCACTGAAGATATGGGGGGGAACACAACCACAGCGCCCACAGTGTCCCAGGCGAGAATCAAACTCAGGACCTTCTGACTGTGAGGCGACAGCTCTACCACTGAGCCACCGTGCCCCACTACACTACTGTTTCTGCTGCTGTCGGTGCGATCGCTGCAGTCCACTCCAAATAAACTTACGGTACATGCTGTATTATAATCCAGTCCAGCACTTGCCCATGTAGCATACTAGGCTAACGCTATAGCTTTAAGTTTAGATCAAGACTGGATTGAGCTGTATGGGAAAATAATACTAGCGTGTTGCGTCTTCTCTTCCAACGTGTCTTCAGTGGAGACTCCTGTTTTCTGGTGACATCATTGACCATACTGTGTAAGGAGTTAGGAAAGAAGGCATCCCATTGCGTGCCTATTTGTTTACTACTGCCTTGGGTCCTTGGGGGTCCCTGCCACCTAACAATAGGCGGCTAACATGTGCCTGACGAAAAATTAAGCTTAAAATACATTCATATACTAGATAACGTAATTAATATTAATGTTCCTCATTAATGATACATCATTTCACTCGGCCGCAACCCATCCGCTATTAATCAGAATCTTTATTTCTGTGATCCTCCCCGCCCGTGGGGCGGGATATCCGCGGTCAGCGCGGTTATAACTGCAGCCCGCGCATCTCTAATATACACTCATACAAAAGGTTCCCCTCTCAATCATCACTTCTGACCTATACAATTGTGTGGCAGTGTGTTTATGTGGAGAGACACTGCCCCCTGTCTGTATTTTCATGTTTTAACATTGTTTTGCTCTGCTTGGGATGTTTCTGGGCGGAAACTTGTTCAGAGCCCTATGTGGGGGCGTGTAGTGCCCAGCCACGTGTAGTGCCCAGCCAATAACATCGCTCAGCCAAAATATTTGACTGGTACTCTTAAGGCCTACAATATAACCCTTCATCTGGAGGCAGAACTCGCCATCTTCGGCTGGTCGGAGACCTCTCTGGACTTCCCTACAGCTGTGCAACAGTCTCTGACACTGAGGACAACCATTGCCTAAAAACCCATTCTGAGGGAATCGAAGTCCCCCTCTTCACCTTCTTTTCAATTGTGGTTGACGGACATGGGGCCCTATTCTCCCACAGGCCTTCGGCGCAAAAACGGGCCTTAAACGCAAAAAAACGTGCCTTGCGCCTGTTTCGGGAAGATATCAATATGGCTTTACGCTGCCAAATGCGCTTTAGGCCGAATGGGCGTGGCGCAGTCCCAGAATGGGCCAGAGTGGGCGTGTCGGCCTTAAATCTCGGCGTACTGCTATCTTCCCACCTGGCGTAAATTTAGCGCTTTGCGCTTTTGAAAACCAGGCCTATTCAGTTCGCCAGTTGCGCGGAGCGCTCCCCTCTGGCTCTCTCCCTCCCCTCTGGCTCTCTCCTCTGTCACCCTTCTCTGTGTCACTCTCTCCCTCTCTCCTCAGTCTGACAGGCACAATACGACTGTCTCTCTCTGACTCCCTCGCTCAGACAGACACAACACACGTCCTATAGGAAATAGCAGTTGTAAGTTCACTGCCTGTGAATGTCCCAGCATGCAATTGGGTACTCCATTTCGCTACTAAATAGCAACCAAATGAGGCGAAATAGATATAAAAGGTTGATCTAAAATAATGTGTAATGGTAACACAGCCTGCAATTGTAGAACATTTCAATATTGGACCAAATAAAACATCGAAATTAAAACACCACCCTAAGTGAAACATATATGTCCTCCTGGGCCTATATATATCTCTTGTAGATTTAACGTGATTTAGATAAGTGTTAGCGGAACGCGCTTCTACTGTCATGTGCTATACTGTGATGTCCGCTCCAATAACTTGGCCCTACTTCACATTTAGTTTTACAATAAAAACACATTTATGCAATGACTTTACATAATGTAGGGTATATTTATGTGCATCATTCTACCTGCAGCAGGGGAGAGAAAACGATATCGTTCTGGACAAACTTTCACCAATATAAAATTAATCTCATCATATAGGGATAGGCTATATTTTTCTAGCTGATGCCTTTAGAACATTCTTTTCACTTTGATCTTGCTATAGTGTAGCGTATTTACATGCTTGCAGTATTTAAACTGCAGTTAGATTGGTTTGAGAAGCATAATAATATGGAATAATAGCCTATATGGAGACAGACAGACTGGATGAAGGGAGGGGGGGGGGGGGGGGGGGGGGCAGAGCGCTTGGCTTCTGTCTGGTTTTGCTGGACCACTGGAATTGGAGCTTAAAAGGCAAGCGTGCGATTCGTTTATTGCACTTATCCAATGAGCATGACGGTGCATAATTTTACGCTTAAAAGGCGTGGTTGTAATGCGGTTAGGTTAGGGTGAGGTTAGGGGCGGCGGGTGACTTGCCCGGCTGGTTCCTCATGGACCCCTTGCGTGGGACCCCATGCACAACATCTCTTACAACAAGCACATAAGCACCCTATGCGGCTGCTAGCACCACGTTGTAATATTGAGTGTTGATATTATATGTATGCTTTTCTTTCTTTTCCTTTCCTGTGTCTGAGCCTGTTCGTTTGTTATGCCTCCGCCGGCGATAGCCAGGCCGGAGGTATTATGGATCCGGGTTGTCCGTCCGTCCGTATGTACGTACGTACGTTCGTACGTCCGTACGTCTGTACGTCCGTACATCCGTACGATGTTTATTAACGCGATATCTGAGTCAAAGGTCAAAGGTCAAGGTCACTGTGACCTCTCAAACGCCATTTTCAAGCTTGTTAACGCGATATCTCAGGAATGCCTTGACGGAATTTCATCAAATTTGCCTCAAACATCGACTTAGCCTCAATGATGATCTGATTAGATTTTGGTGGTCAAAGGTCAAGGTCACTGTGACCTCTCAAACGACATTTTGAAGCTTGTTAACGCGATATCTCAGGAATGCCTTGACGGAATTTAATCAAACTTGTCTCAAACATTGACTTGGACTCAAGGATGAACTGATAAGATTTTGGTGGTCAAAGGTCAAAGGTCAAGGTCACTGTGACCTCTCAAACGCCATTATCCAGCTTGTTAACGCGATATCTCACGAATGCCCTGACGGAGTTTCATCAAATTTGCCTCAAACATCGACTTGGACTCAAGGATGAACTGATTAGATTTTGGTGGTCAAAGGTCAAAGGCCAAGGTCACTGTGACCTCTCGAACGCCATTTTCAAGCTTGTTAGCGCAACATCTCACAAATGCCTTGACGGAGTTTCATCAAATTTGCCTCAAACATCGACTTGGACTCAAGGATGAACTCATTAGATTTTCATGGTCAAAGTTCAAGGTCACTGTGACCTCACGAACGCCATTCCCAAGTTGGTTAACGCAATATCTCAAGAACGGCTTGATTGAATTTCTTCTGATTTGGCTCAAACACAGTGGTGTAGTCTACCTTTTTTCAGAGGGTATACTCTGACTCTGACCCCCCCTTCCCCCCTGGACGGGGGGGGGCGTGGTTTCGGCCAGAAGTGGGCGGAGATTCGACCCATTTTTTGTTGTTGTTCCTCCCGAAATTTGCAGAATAGCTTCAGCCATCAGCTTCATCTTGCTTCTTCGGTCGCTATTCTGTCTCCTGAAGATTTGTTTGCCGACGGGGAGAAAGCCCCACGTGATAGCCACCCGTCAATCTCTCTCTCTCTCTCTGCTCAACACCATTTTATTTTGAAATTCAGTTGACTTTACCATTTCCCACGAATATTGTCGCGTTTTTCTTTCCTGGCTTGACAGAAAAAGTCTGCCTTCACGCGCCTTGAAAATAGAACTCACGTAAAAATCGGCGCAGCTCAGGCGAGGCGTGGGTACACGGAAGGTTCACGTTGAGGCGCCCTGTGTACACAGCCTCATTGACTAAAAAGGACGCCTATTTAAAAGCGTGGGTAAAGGCAAGGCTTGGGTGCTGTGTGTGAACGTAGGGTAACACAGAGCGCACAGGGTGAATTTTATGAATGGAAATTGAAAACGATACGTATCATAGCGCATTTCCCAGTGCGCATACGCAAATCTGAGTCATTTCGCAGTGTGTATACTGCATATACCTGCGTGGCACGTAGACAACACCCCTGCTCAAACATCGACTTGGACGCAAGGATGAACTGATTCCATTTTGGTTATCAAAGGTCAAGGTCACTGTGACCTCTCGAATGCCATTTTCGAGCTTGTTAACGCGATATCTCAGGAATGTCTTGATGGAATTTCTTCGAATTTGCCTCAAGCGTCCACTTGGACTCAAGGATGAACTGATTAAATTTTGGTGGTCAAAGTTCAAGGTCACTGTGACCTCACACACCTAATTTCCAAGCTCTGTAACGCAACATCACAGGAGCGCCTTGACAGAATTTCTTCCAATTTGCCTCAAATGATGATTTGGACTCAAGAATGAACTAATGGCGGAGGCATAAGTCCGCGTTGCGGTCGTTCTAGTTTTGTTCATGTATTGTTCTAAGTAAAATTGAAAATACAATTATTTGTGCTTTTATAAAATAACCGCTGTGAAACTATCAGAAAAACGTTTAATCCGTTTAATGCGTTTCAACGGTTTTGCGCTGCTCGCTCTCCCCATTTACTGTTAACCTTGCTCGACCACACAACACAGAACAGAGCGAAACAATGTGAAAACATGGAAATACAGACAGGGGGCAGCGTCTCTCCACATAAACACACTGCCACACAATAGAGCTCAACAGCCACGTGACGTAATTTGCCCCGGAAGTAAGTTCCACGTCCATTTTCTCCATAGACATTTCGATAAATCAAAATATAAGAGTTTTAAAGCTCGAACCAAGCCAACAAGTCTTCCAGAGAATCTTGATGACCATGACCAACAAAACTACAAAAGGAAACCAACATGGAAGCAATAACCACTAATGCAAACTGTGTACTCTGTTCAGAAGAAGAAAAACATAAAGCTGCTGTAAAAAGCCAGCAGCCATCATCACCCAATATAGTTTCACATCAGGAGCATCACAGCCTGATTTTCCTTCATATCCCCCATATTTTGTTTTTGCCAGTATGGATGTGAAATAGGTCTTAAATTGCATTCATAATGGTCTTAAAAAGTCTTCAATTGAACTGAACCTGCAGGAAGCCTGGAGAGAGCAGCTACATGTAATTGGGAGGCTAGATGAGACCGATCTGCAGAATTACCTGGAAATGGAAGGCAATAAAGATGACCACAGGTTCACTTTTATAATTACATTTTTCTTATCTAGTTGCACTAGTAAAACATCAGTTGTATATTGCTGTAATATTTGTGGTGCTTTACAATGTATAAACTATACTTTCTCCAACAGAGAGATATTGTGGCTGTTTCTGACAAGTTCAACCATTGTTGCTAGCTTCACAAAAGCCAGGTATGTCCTGTCTCTCTCTGTCTTAGGTCTCTTTCTCATATAAGCTGTTTGGTCTGCTTTAAACGCGCCAGAGTTCCTTTCCTCGGATAGTCCACTTTGTTTGGGGTGGTGTGAAAGTGCAAACGAACTCTGTGGCGGAACAAACAAGCGAACTCTGGTCCGCTTGAAAGCGTAGGTCTTGGTTGGCTTCCAAGTGAACCCTGGCGCGGTTCGTTTGTTGTGTGAAAGCAAACCGGACTAAACACAAGAGCAAATAGGAAGCGCCAGTGCATCTGATGCACTCATGATGCACTGCATGCGCATCAGGAGTGGAAGATGGTAGAAGGGAGAAAAACAAACACTGCGGCATGTTTGATTGTACGGTTTTATTTGTGCTTGTATTTGTAGATAGTTAATTTGTAATTAATACTCTCCAATTCGAGTGGATGGTAGTCTATTGACAGTAGTCTTGTATTTATACTGTGTTTTGTACTTGTGTACATCTATTTTGGTCTGACGTGAAATGTGTCCTGCCAGATCACCCTTGAAAAAGAGACCTTGGTCT
The DNA here is from genome assembly GCF_964638095.1 of Poromitra crassiceps. NCBI lineage: Eukaryota > Metazoa > Chordata > Actinopteri > Beryciformes > Melamphaidae > Poromitra > Poromitra crassiceps. The sequence goes on along the minus strand of NC_139638.1, from coordinate 1,350,960 downwards.
CAATAGGTTTTATTTTCTAGTTAAATAAAGGTTTGAATGAATGAATGTACAGAGAGGGCTGTTTGTCCTAGGGAGGACCTCACGTCCGTCTGTTCCATTAAGGAAGGGGGCGGGGCTAGGTAAAAAAGGCCAAAGCCAGGGATAGGAAGGTCGTAGATAGTCGGGATTTGAGGGGTGAGTAGGAGGAGTGGGTGGTGGGAGGGGGCGTTGCGGTCAATGAAGGGGGCGTGGCTAGAGAAAAGGGGCCGTAGCTAGGGTTAGGATGATCATAGGAAGTCGGGGTTCCAGAGGTGGGTAGCGGGACTGGCTGGGGGGATGTGGGTGGTTTAGGCATAGGGTAGGGGTAGGACCATCTTCCATGCTGAAAATGATTAGCCGTGTGGTTGAGGTACCCCCAAACATTGCCTAAAGTGCCATAAGGGTGAATGTCCACACCATGCACCGTGGGCTTCAAGGCACTGTATTTGTGCTTGTATGAGTCAGACATGGATGTAGACTGCAACTTGACTTGTTGGCGGAGGCATACAACCACGATGTGGTATTCTTAGTATTTTCTCTCTCTCTCATGCTGTGCCTTGGGTCTTTGTCTTATCAGCGGGCTTCCACCAGACCCAGGTGCCTTAACTGTGGACCTTGAGGCTGCTGTCCGATTTTTGGACCAGTTGCTGAAAATACCGTGGATCAAGCAATCAGTTACGAACAGCCTTTACATTTTCACATTATGCACATATGTCATGTATTGAGTCAATGATTAAAAGTTAAACAAACTAATCCTCCTGTCATGTGGCGACCCGTAAGAAACACTCATTTCCATAATTACAAGGCAATGAATGCATGTGTTTTAAATGTTGTCTTATCTCATTGTTCTCTTTTTCATATAGGCAAACATGGCATTGGTAGTGCTAGTGGAACATCTTTTTGAATCAGGACCTGTCCTGAAATCACCAGAGATCTACATGATTCTGCTGTCGTGCTCCCTTCTTCAAGAGGACGAGCGTGTCATGAAGACAGTGTTGCCCTTGGCAATCAGTATTCTGCAGATGAATGAGAAGAGCCTGGCAACATTACGTAAACTACTCTTAAAGTTTTCACTTCAGAGGTTTAGTGAGGAATGTGTAAGAGGTTAGGCTTAGTGCTGTTTACAATACCACAGTACCTTCCTCAGGGAAAATGAATATGGAGTGTGGCCATGCAAAAATCACCAATATAATGCTGAGATTTGGATCCTCCCCTTTCTTTTTTACTTGAATTAAAAGCTTACCTGGAACATGATGTCCTAAATAATGTTCATGTGTGTGTGTGTGTGTGTGTGTGTGTGTGTGTGTGTGTGTGTGTGTATGTGTGTGTGTTGTTTCTGCAGGAGGCTGGTGGTCTTCCCTGGCGCCCTCCATCATGATCAAGCACATCATGGTGTTCAAAAAGGCGCTGGCCTTCATGCTCAGAAACCCCGCTGTGCAAACTCGCTCTCCTGCGGTCAGAATGCTGATGGACATCCTCAAGATGCTCTACAAGGTCAGATAGATAGATAGATAGATAGATAGATAGATAGATAGATAGATAGATAGATAGATAGATAGATAGATAGATACATTGATGGATCGACACACTTTCAGTCTGGGATCAATTAAGAAATCATATTACTTATTCTGGTACTCGTCCTTTGCCGGCCATAAACGCAGAATTTGGCCCACAACATTTTGTCCATCATTGGTCAAACATTTTATGACTAGATGATATTTGAAAATATGTCCAAATTAATTTTAATTGAATTGTAAATGTAAATTAGTGAATGAAATTTAAAGTCGAGCTGAAACGCCATTTGCACCCTTATCGTGACGTATTTCTGAGTGAAACAGAGAGGTGGGACATATCGTTTGGAGGAGTTTGATTTGACCGTTGAAAGGTGGGCGTGTCTGGGACGAGGGACTGACTGAATGTGAGACGAGTGCCCTGCAGTGCCAGTCCGATACATAATGTATTTTCCCGGACAAATCTGAAACCTACCGGTCACGTTTCAATAACTATGTTTACAAACACAGTATAATGTAAATACAGCGCTGTGCACTGTTCACTGCGCCGAGCCCCAGAGCAGAGAACTGGTTAGCGGTTGCCCCCGCGAGAGTGCTGGCTGCTGGTCTTGAAGTGGGCCACGAGCCGCGGTAAATAGCGATATTCCTGGAATGGTAGTTAACGAGCCAATGTCCTTTGCATTCATGGGATAGCAAAGTTTGCCCATATAGGCAGCCATGTTGCAAGCATTCCTGCTTGGAATTTTCTCCTAGTTATGAAGATTGATTAACAGCTGTCATGTTACATTATTGGTTGAAATTAGTAGTACAGTACCAGCTGATGTAAGCACATTGTAGATTTATGTTTTACATGAAGAAAACATGGTTGAATTTTGATAGAAAAGTTAAAAACACGCACATCCAGGTCGAATCCGGCAGGTGCAGAGCTGGAGAGAGGCTGGAACAGTGAATAAATAAAACAGCTCGCAGACTGCAAAGGCTCCAGTGAAAAATATTTATTGCACCGTTCTGGTTACGTTTCGAGCAGACTGCTCTTCATCAGACAAAAGGACAGAGTGAGACGCCATCTTAACACATTCACTGCCAGACGTTTTTTTTACTGTAGGTAGGTTCTGCCAGAGGGTTTTTTTGAGGATTCTGACTCATCTTTCAAGACCCGAGGATTCTTTTCTGCTAAGATTTTGTGAACACACAATATCTCAAAAGAACTAATAGAATGTGTGCTTTCTCTGTCTAAAAGAGTTAGTTTGTAGAGTTAGTAGTTATGTAAGCATTAGCAGTTGAATACAGCATGGTTTCAGCGTCAGAAAAATTATTCAGAGATAAACGGCTTTTTGTGAAATTCGATAGAACAGTCACTTTAACCATTCATTTTTGGCATCAGTAAGACGTCAGACATCTAAACAATAGTTTTGAACAGTAATTTCCTCCATAACAGCAGGAAACCCCCCTCTGCTTCCAACTCCTCCCTCCGTGGGCGTTCTTCTTGGCTGCAGCGGCCGTGTCACAAGCTTGTCACCAGTCTCACTGCTTTGCTGCTGCTGCTGCCTGTCTGCGCGGCCGCTGTTTGAGGAAGTCTGGATGGACTCGCTCGCTTCTTGGAGTTTTGGTTGAGAGCTTTGATGAAGCTTTTGCGATTCTGGTCATATTTATGCTGCGTGTTTCAAAGTGTGTTCCACCTGTAATCTATTATGCAAATTTGCAATCCCGCATCGCCAGCAATCAGCGCGAAAACGAAAGCGTTTTCGCCAATCCATTTTCATGAGAATGGCTGCTTTTTGCTTGCCTTCCTCTAGTCAGGAGGGCACTGTCGCCACTTAGTGGCTCGGTGGAATGGGTTGTAAACGTTCGGTGGCTCCAATAATTATATAAGAGATGTAAAAGGGTTAGATGCACATCCCACGGTCAAAAAAAAAAAAACAATTTTTTTGACGGAGTAATACGTCAGTGGCAGTCAACCGTTGGATTTTTTTTGACGGAGTAATACGTCGTTGGCAGTGAACATGTTAAATACCCTCATGGTCAAGTCACATGACTCAGTCACATGAGTACACAGTCATGTGACAATGGAGTATACAAAGAAGAGTAGAAAAATACATATAACGTTACAGTACAAGTGAAATCAATAGTGCATGTGAAGTGAGTGCAACATCAATGTTGTCAAATCAAGTGGAGGGAGCAGAGAAGGACACTGTCTCCACAAAACACACAGTCCCTGAAACAGGGAAGTGTGCACAGATAAACTAATGGCCCATTTCCATCGCAGGTAGTAGCGCGATCCCGCTCCGCTCGACTCGATAAATTGTCTCATTCCACCTGTAAAAACTGTTACAGCACGGGTTGTATTGGAGTCGAGTCGTGCTACTTTTCGTACCTGCCTCGTTGGGGTTCTATTCTGTCAACCCGGTACCATACGGTGATGGGAAAACATTGTTGACGACTGATTGGTCAGGCAGAATCGTGTTTACTCTGTCTATCCTACTGACTGTCAATGCAATGCTGCATACCAGTTTAGTGGTGCTTACCTTCTCTTCTGTTGTGTTATTTCCATCAGTCTTTTGTGTTGCTGCCTTCGCCTCTGGTGAAATAAAGTTGTGGCGGTGGTTTCAATTGTTTTCAGAGTGAAAAAAGTCCGCTGCTCAGGAAGCTCCTGTGCAGCGCTCCGCTAGGCCGCAGCGGGTCTTTGGTGAAGCCGCGGTCTTGCCTGGTGAGAGGCCGCGGGGTACAGGCTTCACTCTGTTGCGCCTCTCCCGTCCGCGCGCAGCGCATGCCTGTGAGTTTGACTAACTACAAAGTGATATCCATTCTCCTGGCCGATTGTCACATTTGCCCATGTACACTGTAGGTCATTTAGAGGCACCAGTATTTCATAAACAGTTTAAAAGTTCTGTGGATGGATTTAATTGTAACGTTATGGTATAGCCTACTTCGGCTATAAGCGAAGGACAGATATGCGGTCGCTATGACGACCAGCTGTGGGCAGGGGCAGATGAACGGCGGTCGAAGCAGAACATCCATCGGGCCGAAACGAGTAGAGCCGACTGGTGACGAGCTGTGCAGGGCAGTAAAATGTGGTGGAAATGAGCCATAAGATAGCTGCTCAATGTAGCAATTGGAGCAACAAGCAATGCAATCAATAATCAATAATCAAACTGGCAAAGACGCTCATTCATGCACATTGATGCTATTTTTAGTAATGACTTTCAAAATGGATAATACAGGATAAGTGTCCTTGCACTAGGGACAATCCACTCTTACTAACATGTTTCTGAGGTTGGGGGATCGTTTGAAAACGCCAGTGGTGAGTATTGGATAACACAGGTAATCCTGTTGTCTGTGGTTCTGGGTCTGGTGCTATTGAGACACTCAGTCTGTGTGAGGAGATCGAAGCGGTTGGAGGCTTGGGTTACCCATTCTTTTTTGAGAAATCTGTTCTCCATGTCCGTTTTGTGTTTGTGGTAGTCTGTGTCAGAGCTGCAGATACAGCGTATTCTGTTGAACTGGGAAACAGGGAGACTTTTCTTGAGGGGTGTAGGGTGAAATGACTGACCATGTAAAAGTGAGTTTCTGTCAGTGGGTTTTCTGTACAGGCTAGTGCTAAGGTGTCCATTGTCATTGATGATCAAAATGTCCAGAAAGTTCATTTTAAAGTGGTCATGTGTCATTGTGAATTTGAGATGTGCATTCTGAGTATTCATGAAATTGTGAAACTCTCTCAGTTTCTCCTCTGTCGAGGTCCATATGAAGAAAACATCATCAACGTACCTTTTGTAAGTTGAGATGAATTGTAGAAAAGAGTTCTTCTCAGGGTTTAGTATGATCTCCCACTCCATGAGTCCAACATAAAGTGAGGCAAAACTAGGGGACATTAGAGTCCATGCTGACCCCGGAGACCTGCAGGAAAAAATCATTGCTGAACATGAAATGTTGTTGGTCAAGACCAATTCGATGAGTTCCAGTAGGCACACTGTGCTTGGTGCACTGGGTGTGGCAGAGCTTTGTTCTAGCTGGTGAAGAAAGAACTCAGCTGATCTTAGACCCCCCTCCTGAATTTTATAGAAAAATCCAAAGAAATGTAATTTTTGTGAATTTTTAGGCGTGCATTGTTAAATAGGTGCACTCTATGACCAGGGATGTGATCTAAAATAAGTCATTTTTCATTTCAGCTTGATTTTACTATATTTTATGCAAGTTAATCTGTGTTTTTTTCACAGGCAAACAAAATTGGAAAGCAAGTACCGCTGAATACCTTTTATGTGGATGAGATCACTGGTAATGTGCAGCCACTAGAGGATGTCCATCTGTGGCGTACATGCTCAAAATTGGAGGTTAGATTTTTTTTTTCAATTAAATTCCACTCACCTTAAGAATTCAAAAATACCTATTTCTGACTGTCATCAATATTTATAAACAGGAATTCTCTCTAAAAAAATATTGAACTGTCTTAGACATAGGAATAAGAAGTGAATCTCTAGTGAGCCATGTTGCTGCTCAGTGATAAATTATGTATATTGTTATAAATGATGAATCAATGTTTTCTTAAAGGATACAGAACAGATGCCTACCATCTTCTGCCGCTACCCGTTTCTGTTAAATCTGTGTTGCAAGATGGCAGTCTTGAACATCCATGCATACATAGCAAAGGTATAGATTAAAAATACATTAATTTATTTTTTTTACTGAAAAGTCAACTTATAGTACAGTTATGATATACCAGTTATTTACCAGCTTCCAAAATATATCTTGATGAACATGAACTTGAATGAATACAGCATATCAAAAATGAGAATATTTTGGCAAAAATGAACACAGTTTAATTTAAAGTAAAAATTTGATATTGCTTTTTATTTAGTTATTTACTGTTTGTTTATTTATAGTAGCTCTTTATTGGTATTACGCTTCGTTCACACAGACAACCTACGCCTTGCCTTGCCTCAACCCACGCCTACGCCGAGCTGGGCGTGAACCTGTTACACGCTTTTGCGATCACACCGCACGCCTTTTGCACGCCGAACCTGGAGCCGAGTCACAAGCGCCTCTCCTCTCTCCCGACTGTATTTTTTCACGTGTTGTCCAGAATTGTCATGGGTAGCCTCTAGGTAAAATAAATCTGATATATTTAATGTTCTATTGATGCTGGATATGTATAACCAGGTCTGACTATAGTCGGACATTTTAGAGAGGTGATCTTGCAAGAATATGTGCTGGCACCCCAACATTGTCCATCTTGCTTCTTCGGTCGCTATTCTCTCTCATGAAGATTTGTTTGCCGACGGGGAGAAAGCCCCACGTGATAGCCACCCGTCAATCTCTCTGTCTCTCTGCTCAACATGTTGTAGTAACTCCATTTTATTTTGAAATTCAGTTGACTTTGCTATTTCCGACGGATATTGTGCGTTTTTCTTTCATGGCTTGACAGAAGAAGTCTGCCTCCACGCGCCTTGTCGGCTTCAAAATAGAACTCACGCCTATTCGATAAAATCGACAAGGCACAGGCAAGGCGTGGGTACACGCAGGGTTCACGCTCAGGCGCACGGTGTACACAGCCTCGTTGACTAAAACGGACGCCTATTAAAAAGCGTGGGTAAAGGCAAGGCATAGGCAAGGCTTGGGTCGTCGGTGTGAACCCAGCCTTAAGGTGTTTGAAGGTCATGAAAAATGCTGAAATGGATTAGAATCTGCTGCAAAGTTGAAGTTGAAATAGGAATGTTATACGGTATGCTTGATAGATGATATATTTTCCATTAACATTTTATTACATGCATACTGTTGATTTCATTGCATAATGCAGCTGCTGTTATACGGTAATTTGCCCTCTGTGTTTCCTTGATTAATAAGGGCCATTGTTTGTAATTTAGAGAAAAAGCACCATTTTCTTCATGACTTAGCTTTGATGTGGCCCACTGAGTCGATGGTCCATCCCCCTGACTCCCCCCCTGCCCCGGTCTTGCAGCTGAAGCTCAGACAGCTGCACCTCATCGAGGACACCTTCAGACAGCTAGCTGCAGCTGACCACTGCGCCTTTGAGAGGGAACTGTTGGTAAATATGTTGCTCAAACTTTGGACGCTTGTATTTTGTAGATACATTTGAAAACTAGCATTTTTGGATTTTGAAATGTATTATTAACTTGTCTAGCTTGATTCCAGAGTAAAAAAAAGACATTTTGAGAGGGGATGATTCCAAATATCAAACATGGTAATAGAGCCATATGATTTCCGCAAAATGGAAACAAATTATGGAATTTTGTAATAAAAATGGAATCAAATGCAAAAAGTACACCTAATTATTGTAGTAACCTAAATGATTTCATAACTGTAAAATAGGCAGAGAGAAATAATTCCATTTTCGATTAGGATGTTTTGAGAGAGGGGGTCGGTCTTGTGGGGGCCCTTACGTCACCTCACAACTTGGTTTTCACTTTGAGAAACATGTCAAAGAGGCTGTCTGAGAGAGACAAGTCATAAATATATATATATATATATACATATATATATATATATATATATATATATCCGAACCCCTAAATTAAAAAATAAAATAAAATGGGGGGCGACGGATTTCATATGGCCGTACATGGTTATCTGAGTGGAGACAGATTGTTTTCAACAATTATGGGATAAGACGTTCCTACGTCAGGATGCATGGATATTTCTTTAAGACATTCCTGGCCACGCCCCACGCCTCGTCTATAAATCACCTGTGGAGGCCTATTTATACAGTCTATGGTGGAGGCGTGAAACCACTGATAGTATTGATGGACTACCGTGTCTCAAAGCAGCCTTAAAGTCTGCAGAGGCAGTGTCTTCACTGAGATAACAGCAGTTACCATGTAACTGTTTTCTATCGTGTTCGACTCTACCTCTCAACTCATTGTTTTCAACAATTATGGGAGGCCTCTTTAAAGTGATAATCTGGAAGATTTCACTTTTGTTGTCTCTGACAACACCAATGGCTATGACCAGTAATTGCAGGTGAGGTCCACACAGTGTCGCATATGTGATGTGAAGGTTTTTTTCTTCTTCTTCTTCATACATTCATACATTCAAGGTTCAAGGTTTTCTTTATTTGTCTCCCTTGGGAGAAATTTGTCTTGGAGACAGGGCCACAGCTACATACATAGATACACTTAACAGTCCTTAACTAAAAACACCAAGAACATTACACATACACCATTGCACATACCCCCGTGATAAGGTGCATCTAGTCACTTCTAGTTAATTTCATTTATCATTTTGATTGACTGAGGAACAAATGAGTGTTTATATCTATTATATCTACATCGCGGAATTCTATACCTACTGCCAGATTGCAGTAGTTCATACTCTGGGTTCAGTACATGCAAGGCGTCAGATAAGATATTCCGAGCTTGTCGTATCGTTGCTTGCTCAAAAATGGCTTGGGGGGTGATCGGGGGGGTGTGAACATACCCATGATCTTCCCAGCCATGTTTGCCAGCCTAGCAATTTGAGATTTATACTTAATAGTCAGGTTGCCGGGGCGGCTGTAGCTCAGGAGGTAGAGCGGGTCGTCCACTAATCGCTTTGGATAAAAGAGGTCGGTGGTTCGAATCCCGCCTCCTCCAGTCTGCATGTCGAAGTGTCCTTGGGCAAGATACTGAACCCCAAATTGCTCCTGATGGTGTGCCAGCACCCTGCGTGGTAGCTTGCCACCATCGGTGTGTGAATGGGTGAATGTACATACTGGTTGTAAAGCGCTTTGGATAAAAGCGATATATACTTACCATTGCCAAACCACCTGGAAATACCATATCTCAATATGGGTTCTACAGTATACTAGCTCTATAAAAAATCAACATAATACTACTGACTCCAAAAAGCCTGAGTCTTCAAAGGAAGTGTAGACGTTGATGTTGATGATCTTTGCACAGATGCTTGTAACATGCGTGTGCCAGCTCAGTTCCCGATCGATCTGCACTCCTAGATATTTATAGGAGGAGACCTGTTTGATGTTATGGTTGTGAATACTGATCGTAGTGTGGTCACCTATGGACCTGGGGTCTATTATGACCTCCTCTGTTGTGTTTACATTTATTTTTAAATGATGTTGATCACACCATTCTATGAACCTGTCCACTCCAGATGTATATCTGAGGATGTTAGAATCGCTCGTGAGCAGACTAAGGATCACGGTGTCGTCTGAAAACTTAATTACAAACTGAGTAGGATGTGAGCTGACACAGTCATCTGTATACAAAGTAAACAAAAAGGAGGAACTGACTGTTCCTTGGGGCACCCCTGTACTACACAGTGTCTCAGAGAGCACAGAGTTGCGTTGACCAGTGGGGGCGGTAATGCAACGCTTGGACACCAACCGCACACAGATCTCAAAAGAAGAAGTAGTTGGTCAGCGGTGCTCTATTATGGATCCCACTAGAGATCACTATTGACACGTGGACGGCTGGGTGGGGTGTGTGTGGGAGATTTGAGCTGTCAAAAGGGAACAAAAGGCTCTCTCCTGGCCAATCCCGATGCTTGACTGCTGCGTAGGCGGGCGCAGGGTGTGTTCTGCCCAAATCTTCTGGGGGACTGTCTGCCCTCAAGCCCTGGGATGGCTTTAGCAGAAACTGCAAAGCAGACAAGCCAATCAGCGACTGCGCTCAGTGCCCTGTGATTGACAGCGCAAGTTGGCCAATCAGGAACGCAACTAGCACTGCACTAGCGAAACAATAATGGCCGCCTCCTTGCCTGTCTGCCTCGAGGAGTAATGTCAATGTTTGTCGAGTTTAAACAGCCATGAAGTGCAGTTATTGCAGAAATAGACCAATAACAACAATTAAACAAGTACAGGAGTATGCAACAGCGGAGTTTCTCGGCGGAAAATGTGTTTTTGCCGTTCTCCCGATTGGATTTGCGTTTGACTTGGCTGAAGGAGTTGTCTGTCAAGGCAGGTACACCCGCCCAACTTCCGCCCACTGCAAACACTGGTAGAAAGCTTCAAGCCAGACGGGAATGAAGTTTCATGGTCTTACGTGAATCCATTTGGGACTTAGGCGCCTTTTTGTGATTGGCTACGTCCATTACCACGCCCCATTTTGGCCAGTGGGTGTGGAAAGGTAATCAGTTCTTAGTTGGCCCATGACCTACTTGTCTACAAAGTTTTGTGTTGTTAACACGTTCACTGCCAATGACGTGTTAATACGTCAAAAAAAATCCAATGGTTGACTGCCAATGACGTGTTAATACGTCAAAAAAAAACAGTGGGACGTTGATCTAACCCTTTTACATCTCTTATATAAATATTGAAGCCACCGAACGTGTACAACCCATTCCACCGACCCACTAAGTGGCGACAGTGCTCTCCAGACTAGAAAAAGCCGAGCCAAAACTGCAGGGGAACGCGCGATGAAACCATTCTCATACTGTAAAATGGATTGGCGAAAACGCTTTCGCTTTCGCGCTGATTGCTGGCGGTGGGGGATTGCAAATTTGCATAATAGATTATGGGTGCAACACACTTTGAAACACGCAGCATAAATAAGACCAGAATCGCAAAAGAAACCCCGTTTCTTGGGGTTTCTCAACCGAAACCCCAAGAAACGAGCGAGCCCATCCTCGCCCAGCGGCCGCCAGCAGACAGGAGCAGCAGCAGCAGCAGCAGCAGAAACGAGCTTGTGACACGCCTGCTGCAGCCAAGAAGAACACACACGGAGGGAGGAGTTTGAAGTAGAGGGGGGTTTCCTGCTGTTATGGAGGAAATTACTGTTCAAAACTATTGTTTAGATGTCTGACGTCTTACTGATGCCAAAAATGAATGGTTAAAGTGACTGTTCTATCGAATTTCACAAAAAGCTATTTATCTCAGCTTAAATTTTCAGACGCTGAAACCATGCTGTATTCAAGTGCTAATGCCTACATAACTACTAACTCTACAAACTAACTCTTTTAGACAGAGAAAGCACACATTCTATTAGTTCTTTTGAGATATTTTGTGTTCACAAAATCTTAGCAGAAAAGAATCCTCGGGTCTTGAAAGATGAGCCAGAATCCTCAAAAAAAACCTCTGGCAGAAGCTACCTACAGTAAAAAAAAAATGGCTGGCAGTGAATGTGTTAAGCACCTTTTGGGGAGATAATAAAATGTAAAATTGGAGATAACTGCAGAATACTGATGATATGCAAACATGCCAGCAGGAAATGAGAAAATAGGTTTGATTTCTAAACACTGGTCCAACTTGCACCTATGTTCCCCAGGTGCAGTTTGTGGAGGACATGAAGGTGACCAACGTCAACAGAACCGACTTCTTCCTCCATGTGTTTGATGAGCTGATGGCTCCTGAGTCTGAGATGTTCATGTACAACGAGAGCCTGACCCTCGCCTGGTTTCCTGTCAGGGTCAGGGTAAGACCAGGGTTTGCAATTAAAGAAAGAAAAGGCAGTCCAAACAGTGTTTGTAGACATACGGGGGGGGGGAAGGGCAGCAAACACTGAATCAAAATGTGTATACACTAATTTAGTGGCCTAAGTAAATAATTTTTTGCCATATTTTTTATGACGGCGACAGCCGTGGCCAGAGACATTATATTTCCGGGTTGTACGTACACATCCGTCCGATGCTCATTAACAGGATATATCAGGAACAGCTTGAGGGAATTTCTTCAAATGTGGCTCAAACATCCACTTGGGTGATGAACTGATTAAACTTTGGTGGTCGATGGTCAAAGTTCAAGGTCTCTGTGACGTCATGGCCACCCTGTTTCATGCTCGTTAATGCGATATCTCAGGATCACATTGACGGAATTTCTTCAAATTTGGCTCAAGCGTCCACTTGGACTAAAGGATGAACTGATTCGATTTGGTGGGAAAACGAAGAACCCCCCCACCCCCATACGTACACACACACACACACACACACACACACACACGAGCAGCAAACCTACGAGAAACATTGTATATTATAATCGTGTTACAGTATCATGTTTGAAGAAGAAAAATGTATCTTTATACGTAGAAACATCCCTGGTACTGCCACAGTAATACCATTTTGGAGTTGTACACAGATGTGACATTGCATAATGTCTGGTACAAACTATTTTCTCTTGTTTCTCTCTATGGAAAAGAGTGGTGATTGTGCAATAATCCAGGTTACTGTCTCTGTGTGAGGACTTGGGATAACATGTAAATACTGAAATCAATCATTACATTTATGGATGCACAACTCTTTAATATTGCTCGATATCATAGCTTCCTCAAGCCATTTGGGGCAAATGTTTTCAAGTAAAAGCAAATTTCAGACAATTACCGGATGTTACTTAATCTTAATGATCATGTTCTACGATCAAACCAACAGCCCAGAGTCAGGGAGAAGGATTACTTTCTGTTCGGGGTGCTGTGTGGCATGGCTCTCTACAACCACAACATCGTCCACCTGCCCTTCCCATTGGTTCTCTTCAAGAAGCTGCTCGGCGCCAAACCCTCGCTGGACGACATGAAGGAGTTTGAACCTGTAGTGGGAGAGTAAGGATCCATTCAGTGCATTTTAACCTCTTGAGCTGACTGAAAATAATACATAATTAAAGGCCCATTCCGTTGGTTCTGGCGAGAAATAAATGTGCACAAAGTGTTTATTATTGGCACTGAGTGAATGCGCCTTGACGTAACTTAAAAATGGCGACCAGGGGCGTTTCTCTCCGACCAGCCGTTCAGAAGACACATGGAAAACCCGCAGTTTCGAAGGGGATAGCATTTCCCGCCACAGCTAGAGGATGTGACGTCTGCGCGCGTTCATGAGCCTCTTGTCCTAGACGCCGGCTAACAGGAAATGGCTAAAGTAGCTTTTAACGTTACGTTCATCGCTAGCTGCTAGCAAAAGGAAACAGACTCCAGAAAAAGTCCAGACTAAATAAATAAATACATATTTATCTAATGAAGCCCGTCTGGCCAGACAGCAGCAATGTGACCGACATCGGGGGGAAACTAGAGTCAGGACTGTGTTTTCGGTTCATGAAGGGAACTTGCTGCTTGTAGCTACTGTAATGTGGTTTTGACCAGATAACGTTAGCTGCTTGCTAATGGATTTTCAAGATTCAAGATTTTTACTGTCACTCCGTAGTACAAGTATCTGACCACCTGGTCAGAAACTCTGCTAACATTACCGTCTTGTGTGAAGTAATGCAACCCTAACGTTACTACCGTTATGCTTATGGTCATGGAACATTATTGTTTGACTGCATTTAGCTGCGGTGGTTTGTGCCTATTATAACCATAACGTTAGCTTGATGCTATACGCGGCTAACTAATAGATTTCGCTATATTTATAGAAATTACCACCAGACCCACTAATAACGTTACTGTCTTGTGTTGATAATTAATCTAACAGTCGGAAATATGCCTAACGTTAGCCTACTGTCTGTTATGCTTACGGTACATTGTTTGACTGTTCAGTTTGGTCAACTCCAGGCATTACACGGTACCGTACATACAGGGGGAGCAGGCTATTTCCTGGCTTGTGCTAACATGAGTGTCCACTTGCTGGCTGCAGTGGGACTGCACATAGTTAACGTTAGCTTGATGCTAATCGCGGCTAACTAATATTAATTTACATTTATAGAAATTACCACCAGCCCCACTAATAACGTTACCGTCTTGTGTGGATAATGAATTTAACAGTCCTAAATATGCCTAACATTACTGTTATGCTTATGAAACATTGTTTGATTGTTCAGTTTGGTCAACTCCAGGCATTACACGGTACCGTACATACAGGGGGAGCAGGCTATTTCCTGGCTTGTGCTAACATGAGTATCAACTTCCCCGCAGCCAACGCAAGCCAAAACACGACCAAACATGCCACAATAACGTCCCCTAATTCATCTAGAATCCTTCCTGGGCATCTCGAGGCTGATCTGACCGATAAATTGTCCAGGTTGCCGTTTTCACGTGACTTTTATGAGTTAACGTTACAAAGCAACCAACAGCTCTGCTGTTGCCAGGCAACTGCTTGTGCGCGTGCGAGTATGGTGCCCGCGCGTCAGCTCGTTCACACGCTGCCTGCAGTTACACTAACGGCCACCGGCGTCAGTAATAGTGAGTATTGACGGATTGGGCCTTTAAACGTTCTGCATAATTGAAAAGCAGCTTATAACTTTTTTTTATAGACAACACTGTAGGAGCCATGTGCAGGTCACGGTTATGTTGAAACTATTTAAAATGCACAACCTGCAAATGCAATACAGTTTTTTTAACATGCAAAATTAATATCAGAAGGAAGCCAGTGAGTAATAAATGAATCCTTTTCCAATGCTTTGCAGGAGTTTGCGGTACCTCTTGGAGGACTACACTTCTGATGATGTTGAAAATATGGAACTGAATTTCAGGGTATGTTCACTGACCTGTCAGTTATCACAGTTATGCACAGTTACTGGTATAAATGTTGTACACTACCCAGTCTTTTACCTCTCATCATTGTCGATTACAGGTCACCTGGAATGGCAGAGAGGTGGAACTTGAGGCAAAAGAACAAGGAAAAGTTGTCACAAGTTCAAACAAGTGTGTTTTTAAATAACTAGTGTCTTTTTGGGGACGGGGATAATAGTTGAGGACTTGAAGCAGGCTGTAACGTGGCATGTCTCCAATGAGGTGTTGAAGATCTCAGTGAACACATGGGCCAGCTGATCAGCACAGTGCTTTAGTACAGGGGTTCCCAACCTTTTTTGTGCCAAGGACCGGTAGATACATGGAAAAAAAAGTTGACCGGTTGTCAATTTTAATGGTTTTAGTTACATATATATTTACTCACCAGGTGGCGACAAAGGGTAAATAAGCCTTTTGTGTTGTACTGTATGTAGCCTATACAGTATTTATGTTTTTGTTTGAACTACAAACATAAATGAACGTCAACTTGAAACTATGTTTCAACTATCACACACAGCCTATAATATTATAGCCTATGTTTATTAAAAAAAAAAAAAAAATTGACCGGCTCGCGGCCCGGTACCAAATGCGTTGCGGCCCGGTACCGGTCCGCGGCCCGGTGGTTGGGGAGCACTGCTTTAGTGCGTGAGAGGGTGAGACAGAGTCAGGGCCAGCTGGCTTTCGTGACTTCTGCCTTTTGAAGAGCGTGTTGTCGTAGTCTCACGAGGGCAGACCCAACGTCACACGTCAGCAAGCTGGCTACTGAGAGACTGCTGTTGACGTCTCTTGAATGCAGAGAGGTGTCGGAGACAAATAAGACAAATTCCTAAGACAAATTCCTCGTATGTAACTTGCATACTGTGGCAATAAAAGTGATTCTGATTCTGAGGGGGGGGAGAGGTGGGTTGAAGCTGTCAGGAGGGGGACTGAGGGGAGGGGTGGAGAGGTTGGCGGCCTGGTTGAGCATATGAGAAGTGTCGCAGTGGATGGGTGGAAATCCTAATAATTATGAACATTTACATGATTATAAAGGGTGTGACTCTGAGCTCTCTCACCTCCCAGGACAGAGAAAGTGTGAGGTCTGGATCCATCATCTATGCATTACTTGGCTGAAACTACTTTTATAGTTATGAACTTCTGACTCAATCTTTCTCTCAATAGGAAAGATTTTGTTGACGCCTATGTCAACTACGCTTTCAACACGTCAGTGGAGAAGATGTTTGAGGAGTTCAGGAGAGGCTTCTTCAAGGTGTGTGACATCGATGTGGTGGAGTTCTTCCAGCCAGAGGAGCTGCGAGGAGTGATGGTGGGCCAAGAAAACTATGACTGGGAAACGTTTAAGAAGGTTTGCAAGTGTTTTTGAATTTTGAATCTCTTTGATAAGAATCAGGAATGTAATCATTTCACATATTCAGAATATTGTGTTTAGGCTACTCATGTAGACATGGATATTGATGAATGGGACATCAACAACCGTAATATTGTATGCCAGAAAAGTTTCTCCTGTGATTCGATCTAGAACACGGCATATGAGGGAGAATACCATGCCAACCATCCCAACATTGTTACCTTCTGGGAGGTGTTTGATGAACTGACAGCAGACTGGAAGAAAGCTTTCCTCTGTAAGTAATGCTACACAATTATCATTCAAATGCACTTAATCAAGATGAACCATGGGATGGGTGATGAGGTGAAGCACTGGTGACTCCCACTTCCTCCCAAAACCTTAAATGCTTAGCAAAAATGATGTCGTGATATTTGTGTTTTGACTGTGCCGGATACTTCATTCATTCTTCATTCATATAAAAATGCACATTGTAAAGTTTGGTTGAACAAGTAAGTGGATGCCAATGGGGAGGGGCCTAGGCATACAGCCAGGAGGGAGGGGCTCTATTTATTTATTTTTACCTTTATTTTACCAGGTAGTCACTTGAGATCAAAGATCTCTTTTACGAGCAAGACCTGGCCAAAATGGCAGCATTTAAAAACAACAACAGCACCAACAACAACAACAACAACATAACAACAACACAACAACAACAACAACATAACAACAACAACGACGATGACAACAACAACAACAACAACAACAACAACAACAACACAACAACAGATAAGCAAAACACAAATACAGACAGGAATATTAAAGGCAACGTGGTACAAGATAGATTAAGGAGACACGATTAAAAGAGATGAGGGATAGGAGAGTGGGATAAAAGGTAAAGTAAGAAAGATGGGGGAGGTGAGGTCACTGAGGAGAGAAGGTCAGATAGATTAAGATACAATAAAACATTTACATTGACCCATCTCGTTCTTTAAAATGTCTGCTTTAAACTCAGATATTAACTCTAGGCTAAATCTCATGCGCACGTCTCTGCTCACTGCTCATTGTGCTCAAATCCCATGCTCACTCTCGTCTATAACGGCTGGACACACATGTCACTTATAGAAGCTGCTGCACTGCTTAAAGATGTATGAGAGAGGTGCTCAAATGTTCAAAGAAACGGGCTCAGAAGAAAATGATTTTTTTTCTTGTTAACCACACATCTTTGCTTTAATATTTAAAGGAACAGCTCACCCTAAAATCCAAATTACATATTTTTCCATCTACATCCTTCTGTGTTAGTTGCCTGAGTTTTGGAGATATCGGCCCTAGTGATGTCTGCCTTCTCTCCAATACAATGGAACTGGATGGCACTCAACCTTTGGTACTCAAAATGGCAAAAACATACATTTGAAAAACTCAACAGCAATGTATCTTTCCAGAAATAATGGCCCGGTTACTCACGATAATCCACAGACCTTGTTATGAGCAGCTTCATGTAGGAACTATTTTCTTTCAACTAAACTACTCCCACAGCTGCTACTAGCTGCAGTTCCATGTAGGAATTAGCCAGTGGGTGTAGTTCGGCCTAAAGAAAATAGTTGAAACTGCTCACAACAAGGTTTGTGGATTATCTTGAATAACCAGGTCATGATTTCTGTAAAGAGTTTTTCAAATGTATGTTTTTCCCATTTTGTGTACCACAAGCCGAGTGCCATCCAGTTCCATTATATTGGAGAAAAGGCAAACATCTCTAGGGCCGATATCTCTAAAACTCAGGCAACTAACACAAAATGATGTAGATGGATAAATAGCACTCCAGGTGAGAGGAAAAATATGTATTTTGGATTTTAGGGTGAGCTGGCCTTAGCTTTAAGATGTTCCTATTTAACATGATGTCTTCCTATTGCTTGTGATCAGTGTTCCTCACAGGTTGTGACCGAGTGCCCATCCTGGGCATGGACACGATCCAGATGAGAGTCGCTGTCCTCGCCAACTCCACTGAACTCCATTTCCCAGAATCCCTCACCTGTCATAAACTGCTTCTGTTGCCCATCTACCAGAGATACCCAGCCAAGAGGACGATGCACAACAGGCTTATTTGGGCTATTAATCACAACAGAATCTTCTGGAAGGAATAATGCACAACAGGTGTAGGAACAGGTAGGTTAGGTGAAGAGGGAGGGTTACTTTCAAAATATAATCTATTATTGCTGCTTACCGTACCTGTTAAAATTAGTTGAACTTTGAAGTCTTTGTTACTTTTGAGGTATTTCGCCACCAAGATCTGCCAAATATTTTATATATGTATATAATACTCTTAAATCTTAAAAAATGATCTTATACTTTGCTTGATGACACTTATTCATGTTCAATGTTAAAATCGTATTCCATAATATGATGCTTTAAACAACATTGGATACGTTTACACCCTAGTGCAGTTTAGCGGTATTAACATGTATAATGACATTGTTGGATTTATACCAAAGGGTTAGATGCAACATTTCACCATATTCATTTAGATTTGGTGTTTTCCCAAAACATAAGGGGGTCAATGTGCAGAATGATGACATTTAAGAGCGTCTAGATTAAGAGCAATTTGTGTGGCACTTCCTGCTCCCAAATCAAAGCTTATTTCTACACGACAAATAAATTCATATAATTGTTTTGTTTTATATAAATAAACACTGGTTTTAGTGTACTTCGTTATTACACCCCTGCTGCTATAATCTCACTCTTTTGCACTTGGCAAATACAAATACTTATTCTATTCATATTATGCAAGCTTTAACCTTCAAACATGGAGTGTAAAAGTATGCAGCATGTTCTACAATTTAGTAATTCAAGACACTGATATGTTTTTGCCTATTATACCTTTACAATAAATAAATGTTCACTCTGCAAACCTTTAATGGTTAAAGAAAATGTGTTATTGTTTTTTTTTTACATGAAGATATGTGATTTTGCTTTATGCTTTTTTAAATTTTAGATTTTTTTTTCAGGCATTTTATGCTTTATTGACAGACGTATAGTGAGAGAAAGACAGAGGTGTGGGAGAGAGAGAACATGCAACAAACCACAGGGCACATTTGAACCCGGGTCACCGTGAAGGACTGAGCTTACATGGTACACATTCAACCCAGTGATCCACCGGGATGCCGCTTCTGACCTTAATTTTAAAGTAATTACTTCATTCAACAGCCAATCAGAAACAATCCAACACCAGACAGGTAGGTCTGTGGGTTTATATGTGTGACTGGTCATTTGCAGTCATCTGTGTTCTGGTAGACCAGGGGTCAAAACCTGCTGTGGGAATCCTCCTTTCAGTTTAGTTTATTTATTATTTATTTTAACACTTTTTTTTATATTTTATTTAAAAATATATATAGAACAATATAGGAACAAGACAAACAGGCTCAGACACAGGAAAATAAAGGAATTTAAGGGAAAAAATACATCGACATTCAACATTACAAGGTGCTTGTGTTTGCTAATGTAACAGATTAATCTGGTTCACGTATGAATTTAACCAAAACACCACCATTTTCCTCGTTTTGTGTGCTGTAATTGAATGTGTTCTGTTGTTGATGTGTGTGAACGCACCCACGTTGGTGACGTCGCTTTGTGCACATGCGCACAGCTCCAGACACGGTTGGATGGGAAGATGGCGACGAGTTCAGGTGTGTCTGCCTGACAAACGCTTATAATTGTTTAATTTGTATCGAGTCTTGGGAGAGAAACGCCTATTATTATTTATTCTGCCCTACAAAGGAGAAAGCCAGTAACTCAGAGTGCAGAGCTGAGAAAAATGACTTTAAAGTTTTCTTGTCATCCAGACAAAATAGTTGCAGGCAGATCATTAAATATGTGGCAATTCTTTCTTTTTTTAGTCAAGTTATTTATCCATATAAAAATATTTAGCTAAATCTTGACCTTTGACCTTCATTTGGGAGTTACTATAATTCCTCCTTTGCATGCCTTACGAAAAAGCATGGGGTTATACCAAAGTGAAGGGCAGTAAGTCAAATTTTATCTAATCTTTTTAGTTTTAAAAAGCAGTATAATGACAAATATAATAATATCCTTAGTCTGATGATGATATAAGATGAAATTGCACTTTTTACTGTTATTCATTACATTAATATTATTATATAATAACATTTGTTATATTTGTATGCAAGTATGTTTGTGATATTCCAAGTATCTTTTTAAATCAAATTATTTCAATTGTTTTTGGATATTTTTGAACATTTGAAGCAACTAATAATTATATTCTAATAAAATAATATCAGACTGATTGCTTAATTGTAATGCTTCAATATAGTTCAACAGTTAAATTCAGATAAGTGACATTAGGCTCTTTCATACATTGATACAATTGATTGATTGATATGCTATGAGTAAAAGACAAATACATTTCAAATGAGTAACATTTTTAATAATTTAATTGACTTTCTTTTCAATTAATAACAATAAAACAATAACCACAATAAAATAATAAATAAATTAGATTCTTGAAATTAAGGTTACTTGGAATACTAAGGTAGGCTTTTTGTGATTAATTACAGTTGTTAATTACGCCAACAGCCCTGCGCGTTTTGGTTTTGTGCGCGCGTGCATCTGTGTGTGAGAGAGAGAGAGAAAAAAAAAAGTTTTAGTGATGGAGCAGGGAGAGAGACGTGTGTGCAGCTGCGGGCGCTGTGACTGACGCTGTCAGAGCCGTGTGCTGTCACACTATCAAACAGTGAAATCTGGGTCAAATATTTTAGTCCTCATGATTTCGGAAAACTGGCTATACACTATCATTTGCCTTCAATATGTTTACATTATGCATTGCATCTGGGAGGAGTTTTTCTGTCTAATTTGGTGTGTGATCCTAGCTGGTGGCAGTCGCACTTAGTTGACTGCCTCAGGCTATCTATCGGACGTTAACTAATCGATTTGTGTGATTCGTCTACATCAATATTACCTGTGTCTGGATATTTGCGTTTCAACGCCATCTCCACCAACATCTTTCCTCGAGATAGTGCCATGATTGGATCCAGGATCAGTTTGCTGTGAAATTGTGCGTTTCCGTGACATCTGAGTGTGCAGCTTTTCCCGGGAGTTCTGATAATCACAGTAACTTTGAGGCGCGAAAAATAGAGTGATGCAAAACAAAGGGCACGGGACAGTAACTAAATTTCAGCACAGCTAAACAAAAGAGGAGTACAGTAACTCGAGTTACAGTGATTGGCCTTGGTTTCACTAGGGCTTTTTTGAGTTACTGCAAATACGACCCCCTATTTTCTCCAAAACAACACATTTGAGACAAGATATTTTTCCACATGACAAAGGATGTCTTTAATGTCACAAAAATGATAATAACTCATTTTTGACAAAAAATGAGTTATTACTGGCTTTCTCCTTTGTAGGGCAGTAGTATTGCTTTTTGCTTATTTTGCATCAGTGTATGCAACAGCTTATTGTTTTTATTTATTTTATAATACAGTAAAGAGCTTGAGACCCAGTACTGCTGCCTCTTGACTCATGAATGTCGCCACACACGTATCTCAAGCCAGAACACAACGCAGAGGAAAAACACACCGGTTACACTAAGAGATAATGGCCCCTATCGTTGCATCGGCGCAGTTTCTAGGCCGAGCGGCAGGCGCAGATCAAAGCAGTGGGCGTGGAAAGGCGCACTTGATATCGTCGTGCTGGCGCTAGATGCAGCCGAAAGCATTACAACCACGCCTTTTAGGCGTAAAATTATGCACCGTCATGCTCATTGGATAAGTGCAATAAACGAATCGCACGCTTGCCTTTTTAGCTCCAATTCCAGTGATCCCGCAAAACCAGACGAAAGCCAAACGCTCTGCCCCCCCCCCCCTCCCTTCATCCAGCCTGTCTGTCTGCATTATAGGCTATTATTCCATATGCTTCTCAAACCAATCTAACTGCAGTTTCAATACTGCAAGCATGTAAATACGCTACACTATAGCAAGATCAAAGTGAAAATAATGTACTAAACGCATCAGCTAGAAAAATATAGCCTATTAGATTGGTGAAAGTTTGTCCAGAAAGATATCGTTTTCTCTCCCCTGCTGCAGGTAGAATGATGCACATAAATATACCCTACATTATGTAAAGTCATTGCATAAATGTGTTTTTATTGTAAAACTAAATGTGGAGTAGGGCGAAGTTATTGGAGCGCACATCACAGTATAGCAGATGACAGTAGAAGCTTCCGAAGCGCGTTCCGCTGTCACTTACCTAAATCACGTTAAATCCACACAGGGTATATATAGGCTCAAGAGGACATATATGTTTCACATAGGGTGGTGTTTCATTTCATGTTTTATTTGGTCCAATATTGAAATGTTCGACAATTGCAGGTTGTCTTACCATTACACATTATTTTAGATCTACCTTTTATATCGATTTCGGCTCTATTTAGTAGCGAAATGGAGGACCCAATTGCATGCTGGGAGTGGACATTCACAGGCAGTAAACTTACAACTGCTATTTCCTATGGGAAGCTGGGTGCTGCTATGTGTTGTGTCTGTTTGAGCGAGGGAGTCAGAGAGAGAGAGAGAAGGGTGACTCAGAGGCAGAAGAGCACTGGCGCACTGAATAGGCCTGGTTTCAGAGAGAGACAGAGAAGGGTGACAGGGGAGAGGCACAAGTGCACTGGCGCAGTGAATAGGCCTGGTTTTCAAAGGCGCAAAGCGCTAAATTTAAGGCAGGTGCCAAGATATCAGTACGCCGAGATTTAAGGCCGACACGCCCACTTTGGCCCATTCTGGGACTGCGCCACGCCCATTCGGCCTAAAGCGCATTTGGCAGCGTAAAGCCATATTGATATCGTCCCAAAACAGGCGCAAGGCACGTTTTTTTGCGGTTAAGGCCCGTTTTAGTGCCGAAGGCCTGTGGGAGAATAGGGCCCACTGTGCATGGGATCCCACGCAAGAGGTCCATGAGATACCATCTGGGCGAGCCATCCATCACCCCTAATCTCAGTTACTTGTCATTCTTAACCTCCAAAGTAGGCCAAAACCGGGTCCCAGATATTTGAGAACCTTTTGCGAGTTGGTTCTCAGGGACCTGAGTCTCTCATCTGTATAAGAGAGATCATGTCTATCAGTCACACCTGAAAAGAGGGTGAAGAGGAGGACTTCCATTCCATTCAGAATGAGTCTTAGCAACAGTTGTCCCCAGTGTCAAGGATTGTTGCACAGCTGTAGGGAAGTTCATTTATTTTAACACTTTAATATCTTCAGTTAACTACAAGTGTAATAAAAACAAAAGTGGGTTGTTACTGTATGCCTATTGCCACTTGTATTTAAATACAAATCTTTTTGCTACCCAAAGATGTGTGCACATCCCTCACAAGCCTTACCTCAGTAGGCAGCTGACATACACAGTGTGCCATCAAGGCACTGCCACTGCTGCTGTGTTTCTCTTCTTTTGTTGGGTAATTTGAGCAATAAATCACCAGAAACGGCTGTAATATAATTGAGTTTCTAGTTAGCTTACTAAGCTGATCTAAGAGTCTTAAGTCCATGTGTGTGATGTCCATGGTGCAGCCATGCAGTGTCTCCTCAGCAGCAGGGCTGCAGTGGCTCAGAGGTCTGAGTGATGACCGTATCAGGTTCTTTCCTGGCAGAGACCTGGGTTCGAATCCGCCTCATGGTTAGCTGCAAGTCCTCCAGCCTCTCATCATACATCTGTCAATAAAGCATGGAAATATAACAACTGGGTTGTAGAGATTGTACAACTCCACCCCAGAGAATGGGGGCATTTTGATGCAATTCCTTTCCATAGGGAGTGTTCAAGTGACGTCAGCAAAGGCGAATCCGCCATCTTTGATGGATACGCCCAGAGACACAGCGCGCGCTCAATCAAACTATTGTTTACTTTTATTGTCAGTCCCCGAACGCAGGCCGAATCACTGTAAGATTACTTACCATAGCTAAACATGGTTGTCTGACATATCTAACGTTTCATATCATTGGTTTGTTGTATATTGTGAAAGAAAAACTGACTTGCACGGCGACTGGGACTTGTTAATATGCTTGTGTGACTGGCCATTTAGTCAGGCCTCGCTCACAGAGTTGGCATGCCTCTCGTCTCTCTCCAGCAGGGTTTTCATTCATAGTCCTCTTCACTGGTTAGAACTCTGCTCACCTGTGTGCTGCTGCTCCATTCTGGAGCTCTCCATGGTGCTGAGCTTGTCTTGAGTAAAAAAGTACAGCTGTCAGTGTCATATCACCTGATTCGTGCCATTTGCCCAAATTAAATACATCTTTCTACTCCAAACCCTTGATGGTCTCTCAATAAGTATTGCTGCTAAAAGATTAGAGGTGTTTCTATATCATGTCAAAGAAAAAAAACAGAACTTAGGCTCACAGCTGTTTTCAGTTGTTTTCCAAGACATACAAATTAGAGGCCAGTAGAATGGACAAAGGCACACGAAGTTAAATCAAATGTACAAATAATCAGTTTTTATTTCACAGCTGAGAAAACAAGACTGTTTCAAAAACATTGAACATTGAAACTGGGTCCCAATGTGGTACAGGTTTTGGTACCCAGTACATATATATATATATCAGTGGCGGCTGGTGAGATCGGTAACAGGGGAGGTAGCTTCGGTGGCGACCGAAGGTCCCTGCCGAAATTTTTTTGGGTGTTTTTTTTTCTCTATTGCCCAAAACGCCCAAATCTCATTTTAAATTAGCATTAGGATTAGACTGTTGTGATGTCATTATTCAGTTTTAACCATCAATAATTGTTCCTTTTCTCATTATTTCATTTCTCAGAGTAAATACTGTATATTTATTTCGAGATTTTTATCAATTATTTGTGCTGTTATGGTTATAATTAGCCTAGTTACTCACTTCTACACTATCTTAGATTGTGTTACTTCCTGCTTCAGCCTTCAGAGTGTACAGACGTGTACAAACTGTGCTCCGCTGCTATCGCTTGCCTGCTTTTGCTATCTCCCGGCCTGCGGCCTCTATCTAACAGCCTGCCTGGTGTGGATTTGGGACCCTGTGTTACCTAAGGGCATGTCGCCCTGTAAAGGATGTACTGGCCACCTTCAAAAAATTGCAATACTGGAAACTACCATCTATTGTTTGAAAGACACTGGGATTACCTCTACACAGCCTCAGAGCTCCCTTTCCAATGGATTCACAGAAGCTACGATGCCGAATGCTAACTTAGCGTTAGCTACTCCCTCATCGGGTAATGTACATGCATCTTCCATCACAGATACCACAAATGCTAACAGTCTGCTAGCTCCCCCACCCTTGGGTAAACTGCCCACGCATGTTCCCGAAAACATTGCCTCCCAAGCCTGTGCTATCTCGGGGAAACAAACTGATACTGTCCTCTGGAATGTCCAGGGAGCGAAGCCGAAAAGATTAGTGATCCCTGGACCCTCAGAGACTGCCTCTTATCACCCGGAAATTAGCTCAGCCACGGGCTGGCCTGCATTAGCTAGTATACCCCCTGTTGCTAGCACTGAACAACCATGGATTGTTGTGAGAGGTGGAAAGAAGAGTTTTGCTCCTCCACCACTGATGTCCCTACAGCTGGTAAACAGATTTCAACCGCTATTGGGTAGCCCTGTATCGACTGCCGATATGGATATTGGACCGGCCCATCGGCTATCCGACAACCTAGGTAGCCCCAAAGCTAGGAGGCTATCAAGAGCAAGCAGGCCACAGCCTCAAAGACTATCAAGAGCTAGCAGGCCGCAGCCCCCTATAACATCCTTGCTCATCGGAGACTCGGATATTAAACACATTGGGATTAAAAACAATACTGCCAGACTCTGTTTCCCTGATGAGATGATCTGTGACATAACAGAGAAAATTCCTGAAATCCTGTCTACTCACAGCTCCCTAAACAAGATTACCCTGCATATAGGAGCTAACGACATTCTGAAACAGCAATCAGAAACACTAAAACGTGACTTCCTGGACCTACTGAAGCTCCTAGCCTCACTTGATATTGAGGCATTTATCAGTGGCCCCCTGCCCCCCAATGGATACAAAGTCAATAAGTTCACCAGGTCCCTAAGCTTAAGCACGTGGCTTTCAACTGTCTGCCCTCAGTATAATGTGAATTATATTGACAACTTCAATCTCTTCTGGGATCGAAGCCATCTCTACAATCGTAATGGTCGACTCAACAGAGATGGCACAAGGCTGTTTACTGCCAACCTTATCTACAACATCAATCACCCAACATCTGATAACTCCACGGCCAGTAATGAGTCCCCCCCCCTCTCCACTATCTCCAACCCTCGCCGCGAGGTCACACTGCCAGCCGACACGTCTCATCAACAACAATCCCTGTTGCCACAACTCGAGGCCAGCCGACTAGACGAAATATCCTCTGCCATGCAGGCGATATCAGCCCACCCCCCCCCCCCCCCCCTTCGGAGCCTCTACTCCCCCCCGCCAACTCCCAGCTCATCAACAACCAACCATGACGTCTTCCTTCCGGGATGAAGTGGAGGACACTGCCCCCCCCTCCTCCTCTCCTGCCCTCTGCTCTATCTTATCCCATCCCCCCCCCCCCCTCGCAGCCCCTACACCCCTCCGCAATCTCCCAGTTCATCAACTACCAACCATGATGTCTTCCTTACAGGAAGCGGAGGACGCTGCCCCCTCCCCCTCCTCTCCTCCTCTCTGCCTCCAGGATGAAGTGGAGGGCACTGCCCCCCCCACCCCCTCGCCTCTTCTCTCCCCTCCCCCCCTTCCAGGCCTCTACACCCCTCCGCGAACTCCCAGTTCACCAACAACCAACCATGACATCTTCCTTCCAGGATGAAGCGGAGGACGCTGCCCTTTCCTCTACCTCTTTGCTCCTCCACCTCTCCCCACCCCCCTCCCCCATTCCATTCTCCAGCAGGATGAACGAACTGATAAGCTTTGGACTGTCTATGATCCCCCAGTCCCCCTGTCCATCTAAGCCCCCTCGTTCTACCCTCCCGACCCTGAACCTGGCCCCTCGACCGTCCCCTCCCTCACATGCCCTCCAGCCCTCTCCCATACTGCCTGGCTCGATATGAATAACAGAGTGGCTGTTCTGTCCGAATCAGCACCGCCTAATTATAGCTTCATTGACACTCCCAGAGCTGATAAGGGGGGGGGGGGGGAGTAGCGATTGTCTTTTCTGATATGTTTCAATGTAAGCAGGTAACATTTGGAGACTTTCCATTGTTTGAATACCTTGCTGCTATTCTGAAATGCTCAACCACTGTGTTACTGCTGAATATCTATAGACCACCAAAATACTCAGCCAGCTTTCTCGTTGAATTTGCTGATCTACTCTCCTTAATCTTCATGGAACATGACTGTATATCTATTGCTGGGGATTTCAATATTCATATTGATAACCCGACGGATAATTTTGCCAAAGAACTGAATATCTTACTTGATACTTTTGATCTGTCTCAACATGTTTCAGGGCCTACTCACAACCGAGGCCATACCCTGGATTTAGTTATTACTAGGGGCTTCAAGTCCTCTTCTGTGTCGACTATTGATGTTGCGTTGTCTGACTATCTTTGCATCTTTTTTTAAATACTATACACTCAACCTATGCTTTACAGATGTTTTACAAATATTCAACAAACAATTTGTAAACTATTTAATTATTTGTTGAACCTTCTAATTATCAGCGATTCTCAGAATTAATTAGTTGAACATGAGCTATGCACTCAACCTATAGTTTACAAATGTTCAACAACTTATATATGAATATTCAACAACGAGTATTTAATTAATATTTGTCAAAAACATTCTAATGATCAACTAATGTTCAAGATTATATATACCAATGTTCCACAAAGTAACAGTTTATTAGTTTATTCAACTGTTTCACTGTGTCTGTGTCACGGTTCAGCCGTGTCAGTCTTCAATGGCACCGCTGAAGCTCATCAGCTGTTCCGCTTCACTGGTACCACCAATGGAAGTCACTCTCTTGGCCGCTCCATACAGTTTACCAGAGTTTTCCCAGTTTCCTTGTGCCTGTAGGCTATATTAATCCTGTTTCTTCTGTGTTGAAGATTATTCTCCTCTCTGCTGCACCACTTGTCTGTCAGCACATTTGCCTGCTCGGCCTGGATTACCAACTCCCCATGGTTTCCAGCTTCCACCCATCGTATCATACACATCCCCTTGACCACCGTTGTTTGCAAATAGGGCTGGCACAGATCACGGATAATCCGTGACCCATACGGATCAGCCCCCACGGTTCGGAACACGGTTCGGAACGTTGATGGACCCCCCCCCCCCCCTTTCGTTTCATTTAACGTTTAACTTTAGTGTATGAGAACGCCTGCAGCGCAGCCAGACACAGACAGGCATAATCATGGCAAGCACAAGTGAGCTTCCTCATACCTTGTCGCCGCTGTAAAGTCTCTCTGAAGGCTGTGCCTAGTGGCTACTAAAGACAGCGTGACAACAAACTTATTTCAACACCTCTGAAAAAGCACAGGAATGCGATTAGCGTGTTGCGGGCTGCACAATATAACGAGAGCCACAACACACACACACGTGCACACATTATTACCGGATGGTGAAATGTTGCCTGACACATAACAACAAAACAACACATGGGGCCACTGAGTAGCTTAACGTAGCATCAACGTTATATTTCCAGACTCACCTGGTCTGGTCTGTACCCGTGTCAAGTGACTGCAGGTTGTTAGCAAGCAACAGCCACGAAGTTAGGCATAGCAGTGCCACCTAAAACAGGAAGTTGGGTTGTTCTGCCTTCAGAGTAAAAGCATACATTGTGTCACTTATGAGAAAAAAATATTTTTTGAGCTGTGCAGGGCAACAAATGGTTAGAGAAGTATAATAGTATTTAAAAAATCAAATCGAAAATCAAATTTTGAGAGAAAAAATCTGATATATATATTTTTTTGCTGATCCGAAAAATCTGTGATCCGTGGCTCAAAATCCGTCACGCGATCCGATCCGTGGGTTTTCTGATCCGTGCCAGCCCTATTTGCAAATAAACCTTTTCATCTCCACTCACCTCATGTCTGTGTCTGTGCGGTAAAAGTCTGTAGCTGTTTAACAGATTATCTATAGAGCAATAGCAGTCCATGAACATATTCTCTGAATAAATTAGTTGAACTTGAAATGTTGCGTGCGTCGCGTGCGAAACGTTGACTGTACAGATGAAGCAGAAGTACAAAGTTGTACAAAATTTGTATTTCTCCACACACATAACTTATAAGGCACATTAGGCAGAGATAATTGTGACACTTGTCATCACTGCAAAAAAAGATGGTCTGATGGTTTTAATAAAAACAAAATGGTATGAGGCCAACAACACCTGCTAATATTAACACTGTCTTAATTTCACACACCGGCTTAAACAGTAAGTGGACACATCCTAACAATTAGCCAAGTCCCAGGGCATCACTTACTTCTTAGTTTTGGACAAACCAGGTAGTCCACAAGGCCAGATTAAAGTAGCCATGGGCCCCGGGGCAATGACTTTTTCAAGGGCCCTGTGGGTGAAGATTGATTGATTGATGAAGTGATGATGAAGTATTTCTCTGCCTTCACCTTAATCCTCTCTGGTGAAATACTTTGCATGAGAGCAGGCAGCTGTAACAGGTTTTCAAACAGGAAACTTTGTCTAAACCACAAACTGCCCGTCTGGAACATAACGGCTGCAAATGTTCACTTTTGCAAGCACAGTCGGCTAACACAGGGCGCTTTGATCTCAATGAGAGCTGAATGTCAAAAACTGCATGCTTTATAGTTTGCTTTTTTAGTTTGCCTGGTCACGTGACCAGCTTGAGAGGAAGTCAGAAGGAGGGGGCGAGACTGTTCACTTCATAAACGAGTGAGCACTTTCACTCTGGCCTTTGCTTTCATTTTCACAGTGGATGTCGCAACTCGTCTGTACAGATGAATTGGGGTCATCCCTATGTTCCCACAGCCCTATGTTCCTTCATTTCGAAGAAATTGTCTCCCTATCAAAATTAGGGACTATGGGCCCTATTCTCCCACAGGCCTTCGGCACTAAAACGGGCCTTAACCGCAAAAAAACGTGCCTTGCGCCTGTTTTGGGACGATATCAATATGGCTTTACGCTGCCAAATGCGCTTTAGGCCGAATGGGCGTGGCGCAGTCCCAGAATGGGCCAAAGTGGGCGTGTCGGCCTTAAATCTCGGCGTACTGATATCTTGGCACCTGCCTTAAATTTAGCGCTTTGCGCCTTTGAAAACCAGGCCTATTCACTGCGCCAGTGCACTTCTGCCTCTGAGTCACCCTTCTCTCTCTCTCTCTGACTCCCTCGCTCAAACAGACACAACACATAGCAGCACCCAGCTTCCCATAGGAAATAGCAGTTGTAAGTTTACTGCCTGTGAATGTCCACTCCCAGCATGCAATTGGGTCCTCCATTTCGCTACTAAATAGAGCCGAAATAGATATAAAAGGTAGATCTAAAATAATGTGTAATGGTAAGACAACCTGCAATTGTCGAACATTTCAATATTGGACCAAATAAAACATGAAATGAAACACCACCCTATGTGAAACATATATGTCCTCTTGAGCCTATATATACCCTGTGTGGATTTAACGTGATTTAGGTAAGTGACAGCGGAACGCGCTTCGGAAGCTTCTACTGTCATCTGCTATACTGTGATGTGCGCTCCAATAACTTCGCCCTACTCCACATTTAGTTTTACAATAAAAACACATTTATGCAATGACTTTACATAGCCTAATGTAGGGTATATTTATGTGCATCATTCTACCTGCAGCAGGGGAGAGAAAACGATATCTTTCTGGACAAACTTTCACCAATCTAATAGGCTATATTTTTCTAGCTGATGCGTTTAGTACATTATTTTCACTTTGATCTTGCTATAGTGTAGCGTATTTACATGCTTGCAGTATTGAAACTGCAGTTAGATTGGTTTGAGAAGCATAATAATATGGAATAATAGCCTATAATGCAGACAGACAGGCTGGATGAAGGGAGGGGGGGGGGGGGCAGAGCGTTTGGCTTTCGTCTGGTTTTGCGGGATCACTGGAATTGGAGCTAAAAAGGCAAGCGTGCGATTCGTTTATTGCACTTATCCAATGAGCATGACGGTGCATAATTTTACGCCTAAAAGGCGTGGTTGTAATGCTTTGGGCTGCATCTAGCGCCAGCACGACGATATCAAGTGCGCCTTTCCACGCCCACTGCTTTGATCTGCGCCTGCCGCTCGGCCTAGAAACTGCGCCGATGCAACGATAGGGGCCTATGTTCCCACAGCCCTATGTTCCTTCATTTCGAAGAAATCGTCTCCCTATCAAAATTAGGGACTATGTTCCCACAGCCCTATGTTCCCTCATTTCTAAGAAATGTTCCTCCCCATCAATCATTATTTATTAAAAAATAAGGTTCTGACTTTAAAGTGATAATCTCTAAGATTTCAGCTTTGTTCTCTTGAGTCATTGGGTGACGTGATGAGTTGCAATTGCAGGTTACATCCAAATAGGGTTGCATTATGTGACTAATGTCACATAATGTCACTACTGCAAATGCTTCCATCAATGGACCATAGCCTCAATCAACATTGTGAGTGACTCTTAATTTTATTTTTTTATTTAGATGAAAATCATTGAGATTATAACTTTAAATCAGGATTCTGAAAATAAAGTCAGAATTCTGAGATTAAAGTCAGAATTCCGAGTTACTGTCAGAATTTTGAGAAAAATGTTAGGGCCCTATCTTCGCAACGGCGTTCATTTTGCGTTAGCGCACATTTTGCACTGGAATAGTGCCACGAAAAGCCCTAATTGTGGGCGTGTCGGGCCTCTGCGCTTCACATCATCTCAGCGCAAACCTCCATAGCCGTGTTTATGCCCATAACAGGATTCACAAGGTGAGATTACTCGCCTTAAGAGCCACAGGGTCATCGCCATCACGTCTGTGACAGGCAGCAGCTTATTTCTTGCTCAGTGCAAGCAGAGTGACAGAATGAGAGAGAGAGAGAGAGAAAAGAGAGCTAGGGAGAGACTCAGAGAGAGAAAGAGGACGAGAGAAAAAAGATAGCCTAGATGGGGAGAGCGAGAGAGAGAGAGAGAGAGATGTGAGGCTGTCATGCATACAAATCAAATAGTGCTCATGCCCACCTGTGAATCACCTGTGTATTATTGTCATTTCACACGCTGAAATATCATCCCCGCTGCGGGGCATTCCTGCATGCGTAAATACGCAGCGGAGAGCCGCGATGAGTGATGCTGGTCTATTTGAAGTTGACTTTCGTTCCACCACCAGCACACATTTTATTCATCAGCTATTTTGTATTCGTTTCTATTAATATATATACATTGAATCCCACCAATTTAGTCCGTCATTTTCCCCTTGGCGCACATAAAGACACATGCTTCCGTCACTGTCTGCTTAATGGTGAGAGGGACTTCAGCTGTAGGCTACTTGTGACAAAACCAGACGTCGAACTTTCAACAGCTAACTTTTGCAGTAGCTAGGCCTAGGTTACTGGCTATTACTAGGAGGTGAGGCAGTTAGGTTGATCTGGGTAGTAACATTATAGGCCGAAAGTATGCCCCGTGTCTCCCTCTCTCTCCCCGACGAGGGAAGTGGAGAGGGCTATTGCGGTGCTATTAAACGTAGCCTAATATTTGGAAAAGATCAACATTTGCTTTTTATTTTCTCCTACCCATTCACCCTTCCCTTTCTATAGTTGAAAATCAATGTGGCATTCTGAGAATCCTATCCCTCTTCTGAGAGAAGAGTGTGTGCAGGCGCGAGGTGTTGGAGAGTGACATCCATGCCATGCGTAAATGTATCCAAGCGAGGATTTCCTGCACTGCGCGCAGAGAATATTGTCTGCGCTCAGGTGTATGCCTGGTTTGGTGGGGTTTTTTTGCGCTAAGACCAGCTATTTGGTGGTGTTAAAATTGTGAGCACCCAAGGCCCCTTTTTCTAACACATTGCGCTGGAACGCCTATTCTGGAACGGGCAACGCCCAAACCTCTGTTTGCGCTCGGAACATAGCAACGGTATCTTCGCCAGAGCACAAAATT
Source organism: Poromitra crassiceps (assembly GCF_964638095.1). NCBI lineage: Eukaryota > Metazoa > Chordata > Actinopteri > Beryciformes > Melamphaidae > Poromitra > Poromitra crassiceps. The sequence goes on along the minus strand of NC_139638.1, from coordinate 1,317,668 downwards.
ACACTTGCGGGAGACAGATGATAGGCTAGAGGCCCACGGACACCCCTGGGCCACGCCTACACCTGTATCTGCGCTTAGATCCCAATGCAAAACTGGACGGTGCAGGCAGACGATAGCTTAAGACACAGGGACGATAGCAAAAGGAGGCGCGCAAACGGCAGCGCAAACGATAGCGCCGTATGAAGATAGGGCCCTTAGAGTTTTGAGCTTAAAGTCAGAATTCTGCGGGGGGGGGGGGGGGGGGGGGTAGCATCCTATGTGACATCACTGACAATTATCAATATGATATTATCATATTGATTGGTGTCCAAACTTTTTTGAATAGGGCCAAATTAGATAATGTGAAAATGCCGTGGGACCAGAGTGCTGTACCACGAAGCAATATTAGTGGTTTAGCGAGGTAAGTTCAGGTTTAACCCTAGGTTTGCCGTACCATTACACTAGTTAACTTCTTACCGAGATAGATCACCATAGCAACTTATGCTCTACGGCTAACCTGCATTGTAGCAGGTTAAGTTCAGAGGATAAGATCAAAACCCATGAAAGACCCACCTGCTTACCAATTAGCTCTCTGGAAACAGTGTGTCGCCATTCATATGGTCCCCATATGAAAAATACATTGCATTCAAATGAAAAAATAAAAATAAAAAAGGGGGAAAAAACATGGCTCATGTTGAATTAATCGAGGACTGAAGTCTTGCACCTTTAAATTTAGCCCTACTTACCACTTTGGAATATGTTTTTATATATAATTTTTTGTGCTCTCAAGTAGGCTAGATACGTTGTTTGACCACGGCGATCGATTGCAGCTGAATGGTGAATGGAGAAATATCACTAAACCGGTGTAAAAAGGTTACATAAACATCTCCAAACCCACGGTGCCGTGTGCATAACGGAGCTGAGGCTGACGTTGGGTTGGACATGGTCATACATGCCAGAATAGCCTACTACTATCTAAGCAATTTAACACATTGAGTGCCAGCGACGCCATATGGCGTCAAGATAAATTTACCGTAGACTGCCAGCGACGCCAAATGGCGTAAATAACTCAAAATTCATATTTTTCCATATTTGTGCAGTTTAAGGTCGTACGCAGTCTGTCAACATAATTTCCTTCAATGGATCTCACGGCGCCACCTTAAAAAATCGACGCGATCAAAGCGCGCCTCCCTCCCCCGACTCCTTTGTCTTGAGTCTTTGTGTGAGATCGCTTCAGTCCTTGGGTGATAGCATACGGTAGGCATACGATAGATAGCATTTAGCGAACATTAGCATTGAGAATTAGCATTGAGCATTAGCATATAGTTATTAGCGGTAGATTTAGATCAGATAGGTAGATAGATAGATAGATAGATAGATAGCATCAGATAGATTAGTTTGTGAGATTGTGGTGAGTGTTGAGTGCTTGGTGTATTTTGAGGTGAGTGCTTGGGTGTATTTGAGGTGAGTGCTTGGTGTAGTTGAGGTGTGTGTGAGGGCCGCGTGTGTGTGTGAGTGTTTGTGATAGCGTTAGGTCGATTAGTTTAGCAGGCAGCAGTAGTAGCGTTAGCGTATAGTATTAGTAATTAGTTAGTGTAGTGTGTGTTTTCAAAAAAAAAAAAAAATACGTGTTTGTGCGTCTCTGTCTGTCTGTGTCTGTCTCTCTGTGTGTGTGTGTGTGTGTGTGTGTGTGTGTGTGTGTGTGTGTGTGTGTGTGTTTAGTTGGCTAGTTTTAACGGGGTCATCCCTATGTTCCCCGGGTCCTATGTTCCCCGGGTCCTATGTTCCCCGTTTTTGTGGGACCGGGGAACATAGAAGCCGCAATGCCGACCTTAGGTTTAGGCGTGGGGGTGGGAGAGGTTAGGTTTTGGGTTAGGGTCTGGGGGAGGTTAGGTTTAGGCATGGGGGGAGGTTAGGTTTGGCGTGGGGGCTGGGAGAGGTTAGTGAAAAACGGGGAACATAGGACCCGGGGAACATAGGACCCGGGGAACATAGGTACGCTCCCGTTTTAACGCTAGACTAGAGCTAGTCTAGAGTTAGCTGGTAGGGATGCCCAGGCGGAAGCGTCCTCAGCCTGCAGCTGGGCAGCTCACGTTACAGCAAGCCCTGAATCGCGCTGTTCAGTCGAGAAGACTCCCAGAGACAGACGCCGACGAGCCGGTCTCTTCGTCTGAACATGACGACACCAGGGATTCAGACTGGCGACCGCCTGCACATAAGAGTTGTGCGTTTTTGGACTCCAGCGATGGTGAGATCGATTTACGATCATCTGCTATTGAAAACACTTTTTTCCTTCAATCATATATATCATATTTTTATAAACTCTCACTTTGGCTACAGATGAGGAGGAGGAGACCCCTGAGTTCCCAGTGGCGTCGTCTTCTAGAGGTAAGAACCTAGATATAGATACGTTATTATTGATCCTTTGCAGGAAATTCATGTGTCAGGTATACAGCTAAATCTACATTTCAGGACAAACAGAACAATGTAAACTTATAGCTAAACATACTGTGTCTAAAAAGAAGCAGGAGAAAAAAGCTTGGTAAGAATAACAATCCTGAATTATTTAGCCTATTCTAATACCATGTAAAATATACAATTTCAGAGTTGGAGGACAACTCTGAGGATGACGATGATGAAGAGCAAGGGGCTTCCTCCAGCTTCCCACGTCTTGCACGTTTGGAGTCCAGTGATGAAGGTGAGATAAAGGCCATTTTAGAATTCCAATTCAATCTGATAGTGAATGAAAACATAAACTTTTTTCCTTCAAGAAATTTCAATTTCATATTTTTATAAATTCACTTTTACGACAGAAGAGTCGGAGGATCCACCAGGATTTTGTCAAAAAGACAGCTTGTTTACATATCACAATTGTCTAAAGAAAAACCTTTTATTTCATATTATTTTTATTTTATTTTATTTTTATTCAGCTGGCAAGACTCGTCATCAGGAGGATCCTCCAAGCTGGCGGGAAACGGGTGACTGGAGCCCCAAGAGCTTGCCATTCACTGGAGTGGCAGGTCCCAGCAACGCGGCATCACTGCAGTCCGACCAGCCTGTCGACTTCCTGGAGCTCTACCTCTGCGAGGAGCTGCTGCTGCTCATTGTTGAGCAGACAAACACCTATGCAGAACAGTGCATCGCTGTCCTCCATCAGCTGCGTCTCCCATTCTCCAGGGTCAATGCCTGGGTACCGCTGACCGTGGTAGAGCTGAAGCGGTTTCTGGGTTTGCTGTTCCTCACCGGCCTCATAAAGAAACCCAGCATCGCAGAATACTGGTCTGTTGATGGGGCACTTGAAACGCCATACTTCAGAAAAACAATGCCACGGAACAGGTTCCAGATAATCTGGCGCTTTATTCACTTCAGTGACAACCGGGAGGTCGATGGCAGCGACCCGCTGCACAAAGTGCATCTTGTCCTGGACCTGCTCCTCTGCAAATTCAGGGAGATGTACCGGCCCTCACAGAACATCAGTGTGGATGAAGGCATGCTTCTCTGGCGCGGGAGACTGCGGTTCAAAGTGTACAACCCTGCAAAACCCGTCAAGTACGGGATCAAGAGTTACATCCTGTGTGATTCTGAAAACGGCTATTGCTATTCCATGAAGCCATACTGTGGAACTAGCAATACACTGCAGGACACCGTGCGCTTCCTGGTCGACGGCCTTGAGGGTTTTGGCCACCGCCTCTGGATGGACAACTTCTACAATAGTGAGTCCATGTGTCGACTTCTCCTCAGCCTCCACATAGACTCAGCCGGCACACTCCGTGTGAACAGGGGAGAACCACCGTCAATCCGGCAGGTCAGCATGTCGGATCTGGCAGTCGGTGAACGACGCGCTCTCCACAACGATGCCGTGATGGTCCTGGCGTGGCGAGACAAGCGGATCGTCAGGATGATCACCACCTTCCACACGGATGAGATGAGGACCGTAGAGGTGAGACAGAAAGGGCAAAGTGAGAGAGTCCCCCAAAGAAAACCAGCATGCGTGGTTGAGTACAACCAGTATATGAATGGTGTAGATCGGCTAGACCAGAAGATCAGCTACTACCCATTCATCAGGAAGACAGCGAAATGGAGCTCCAAATTCGTGGCGTACCTGATGGAGATCGCAATGAGCAACGCCTTCATCATATACAGGAAACGCAACCCAACGGCCAGCTGCAAAACCCTGAAAGACTTCACCCTGTCGGTGATAAAGTCCTGGACGGAGGCATCTGTTCCCCCCCCCCTCCTCCTCCGGCAGCAGATGACCAACCTCCTCCTCGCCAAGCCACACCAATCCACCCGCGCAAACGGTCCGCTTCCGCTTCCGCGACTGTGGACTTCGATGGACATGTCCCACTGCCAGTGGAAGTGCCACCCACAAAGGACAAGGCGTACAGGAGATGTGCGCACTGCGCAGCGAAAGGACACAGAAAAGAGACAAAATATGTTTGCCCCAAATGTGACTACCTCCCTCTCTGCCTGTACCCCTGCTACTTCGAGTATCATGCCCAGTGACAGTTTCATCCTCTCCCCAGATTGTGAAATCTCCCACCATGCATTGGGCTACTCCATTTCGCTACTAAATAGCAACCAAATGAGCCGAAATAGATATAAAGGTAGATCTAAATCCCTTGTAGATTTAACGTGATTTAGATGAGTGACAGTGTAACGCGGTTCTACTGTCATGTCCTACTGTGATGTCCGCTCCAATAAATTGGCTCTACTTCACATTTTAGTTTTACAATAAAAACACATTTCTGCAATGACTTTACATAATGTAGGCTATATTTATGTGCATCATCCTACCTCTGCAGTAGAGAGCTGCGCGGGCCTGAAATCTCGGCCCGAGCCCTCCCCGGCCCGTGACATGCAGGCCCGTGCCCGACCCGGCCTGGATGAGTCATGAAATTAATTGGCCCGAGCCCGTTGCGAGGCCCGACATCAATATCACGATATGACGACACATCTCTCTCTCCCTCTCTGTGCATGCCGCTGAACTCGTTGGTCCAAAACGTTGCTAGACTGTGTTGCCTAAAGACAAACACTGCAGCTTTCTCTCTGTCTCTCTCTCCCCCTCTCACACACGCTACCGTGGCCATCAAAATCCACACATATTGTCTCGAGAAAGAGCACGTTAGATCGTTTAATTGCCAACAGCAACAATGCCCACAAACTGAAACATTATGTCACTCAAGCATATATCGAAATTAAAACAGCAGACTTACCGTTTATAGCTGCATTGAATAACGTCACATTAGTGTCCTCACAATGTATGGTAGATGGGTTCGTTTTGAACAGGTTGAAATGAGCTTTCCCTACTGCAGTGGGGACTGTTTAACTCTCCCCTCGCAAACTTTGTTTTATGTCCATCGATCTTATTTCTCTCTCACGACACGGACACGGACACACGCGGCTTGTTTTGTTGTTGTTTTTTACGCTGACAGCATGCTGACTGAACGGTGGATTGTGGAGTGGACTGGAGTGGCAGACTAACGTCACGGTGAGGGTGTGTGTGTCTGTGTGTGTGTGGCTGTGGCTAGGCGAGTGTCTGTGCAGTGTGCGCTCCTCCTCTTTGTCTGACTGCTCTGCTGTGTAAAATCAAGCGAGTAATACAACGTTATTTTATTTAATTATTGAAAAACGGCCCGACCCCGGCCCGGCCCGGACCTATTAATTAAAAAAAAAGAAAAAACGAGCCCGGCCTTGGCCCGTATTGGCAGGCCCGAGGGGCCCGCGAGGGTACCCTCGGGTTTGCAGCTCTCTACTCTGCAGCAGGGGAGAGAAAACGATATCTTTCTGGACAAACTTTCACCAATCTAATTAATCTCATCATATAGGGATAGGCTATATTTTTCTAGCTGATGCATTTAGAACATTCTTTTCACTTTGATCTTGCTATAGTGTAGCATATGTACATGCTTGCAGTATTTAAACTGCAGTTAGATTGGTTTGAGAAGCATAATAATATGGAATAATAGCCTATATATATGGAGACAGACAGACGGGATGAAGGGAGGGGGGGGGGGAGCAGAGCGCTTGGCTTGTCTGGTTTTACTGGATTTCTCCGTGGAATTGGAGCTTAAAAGGCAAGCTTGTGACTCTTTACTGCACTTCACCAATGACCAGACTGTGCCAAATTTTATGCTTAAAAGGCGTGGTTATAATGCTTGAGGCCGCGTGTAGGGCCGACACCAAGATATCGAGTGCGCTGGTCCACACCCACTAATCTGGGCTGCGCCAGGCCCTAAACGCAGTTTCTACGCCGATGCAACGATAGGGCCCAATGACTTTCCTGAGGACGAGACAGTCCTGGGGTTGCGTTTGGAGTATGTGAACAATGTTAGCCCTCACTGTTTTACCAAATGGGGTCTTGCCAGCCCCAAAACACTCAAGTGAACTGCCTTAGGGGTCTAGCCCACCCCCCATGCAAAGCCCTCACTCACAGCACCTTCTGGGGTCACCCTCCGCCCCATTGCACATGCCACAAGTGCACAGGGTCAATACATTGGAACGCTGTGAGCTGTGAATGCTCTCCCAAGAGTCATCTTGTCTAAAAGGTCATTGCAAACAATTATAAAGTAAACAACTGGGAATTTACTCACAGAGTATCTCAAACATTATCTGCCGTACTTATTGTACTAATAACTTGTAATTAAATCATTTTGTCTAAAATACAGGCACATTGTGAAATATAATGTTTACAGTTACAGGTTGAATACGTCACACAGGAAACCTTCACACGAGCACAAATCGGTATTTTGAGTACTGTGCTCCACAGTTCAAGAGAAGGTCTACTTGACCTAGTTTAGTAAACTACCGTACTAGAAATAGTAAGCTTAATCATGCTTACTAGTAGTTTTGTAGAGTAAAGAAAATTATTTCTATTTTCAATATTAAATGAAATGAAGTGTTTTAAAGTGTCATATTAAGAAGAATCAGTTATATGATACTGTGATTATGGTTTAATGAATATGATTAATCAATGTTATGAATGTTTTGCATTTTAGCAAGTTTCAGTTCCATATTCCAAACAAACCAATAAACCAGTAAATAATAAATAAAATAAAATAGTCCCCAAAAAGAAATAAACCACTGCGATGGAGTTGGGCTATTAAATAGTTTTAACAACAACAATTACAACAACAACACCAGGAACAAATAAATAAATTAACTAGAGTCATCACATGATGAGAAATATTGTTCCTGTTGTGAATACTTTGAAAATATTTTACTTAATAACATGAATCCTTTTACAGGAAGGTTTGAATAAAGTGAAACTGGGAAAATTATATATATATACATATAGAAGCTTCTTTTACAAAGGTGAAAAGATTTAAGTGTGATTTGGAACACACTGAATAGTAAGTTCAATGCAGTAATATATAATGACATTAATTAGACTGTTTGCATTGAACCATAGCGTTAACATTAGCAGGCCCACTCCTATATTATAGCCGCAGTGGTGACGTAATATTTGTTATAGTATCACTAAGATTTGTTTTTCCTCTTCCCAATAGGCATAATGGAGATGCTGTGATGACACTACGATCGAGACTGCGCTGGAATGCACTGCACAATGATAAAAAAATTCTGTGTTTTTTTCAAGTGTTCAATGTTTTCAAACCCCCCCAGCCCCGGCTTAAGTACAGATACAAGCATATTGAATAGTGAACTTAAATTTTGTTATTGTTTTGTTATAGTTGATAAACATAACAATTGGGTGGATTGTTGGAGAAAATATAAGTTCCATGCCATTTCCTATTCAATAAGCTAAAGTTGCCTAATAATTGCATATGCATAATTTATGCTATGAGTTACCATGACATGAGGACTTCTCCTTTTGCTGAGACCTTGGGCAGTGCATCGAGTGCCATAACAACTGATAAAGTTAAGTTAAGTTAAGTTAAGTTAAGTTAAGTTAAGTTAAGTTATCCTTTATTTATCCCCTTGGGGAAATTCATCCTCTGCATTTGACCCATCCTCTACTAGGAACCTTCCTAGAACTAGGAGCAGTGGGCAGCCACTGTGCAGCGCCCGGGGACCAACTCCAGTTCTTTTGCCAGTACCTTGGTCAGGGGCACTGATAGGAGTATTAACCCTAACATACATGTATTTCTTGATGGTGGGAGGAAACCGGAGCACCCGGAGAAAACCCACACGGACACGGGGAGAACATGCAAACTCCACACAGAAAGGACCTGGGACGGACCGGGGTGATAACTCTCTCAGTCAGACTGAGACGCACACACATTTCCAAGAGATCATCCCATTCCTCTCCCCCCTCTTTTTCTGCCTTACAGTATAAAGCATATGTTAAACTGTGAGTCATCCGCTGAATATTTGGACTCTGTATAACGTATCAGAATGTGTACATTGAGATTCAGTCCTCTGACAATACAGATTGACAGAGAATGTATGGGTTATTAAATATACTTCTATAAGACATCTTTCTGGCTCCTGGTTTCGATTCATTTGGTTCATATACATTAGCGGATGAAGAGTGGAAATTCCATTCTCTAACATACTGCCACTGACAAGAGCTTTGTGTGTGTAAAAAATCACAGTCACACAGATTGAAATCATTTACAGTAGCACAGTAAACACCATATCTGATGACAGGCCGGGCAGCAGCACCAGAGACTATATCAGTTTTCTGCCTAGCCTGCATTATCAGGCATATATGGGATACTAAACAGTTACTGACCAGACTAATGCTAGTGGGCTGCTCTGATAATGTCAATGACTGAATTTAAGCCATTTGTAGTTCTTGTGCAAAATGCCATTGTAAAATACACTGCCCAAAAGCAAATCTGCTACACATTGTGTACAGTGAGTACAGTAAGTACAGAACAGTACAGTGAGTACAGTAAGTACAGTGGCTACAATACAGTGAGTACAGTAAGTACAGTACAGTGAGTACAGAAAGTACAGTGAGTGCAGTGAGTACAGTACAGTGAGTACAGTGAGTACAGTAAGTACAGTGAGTACAGTGAGTACAGTAAGTACAGAACAGTGAGTACAGTACATACAGTGAGTACAGTAAGTAGAGTAAGTACAGTGAGTACAGTATGGCTGGCACCCTTTCTATTCTATATTTCTATATTTTATATATCTCTCTATCATATGATTGTTCAATGTTTTATCATTACTACTGTAATTGCTATATGTGTCAGCTAGAATTAGCTAGACATATTTTTTGTGAAGTCCTCTGAGGCATGCTTGTGAATTAGGGCTATACAAATAAACTTGACTTGACTACAGTAAGTACAATGAGTACAGTAAATACAGTAAGTACAGCGAGTACAGTAAATACAGTACAGTGAGTACAGTGAGTACAGTAAGTACAGTGAGTACAGTATAATGTTTTTTGTTGTTGTCCCTATCATGAGGGCTGAACCTACATTTCGTTCCTACTCAGAATTGTAACCCCTCAAATGCCAGTTTGTTTACATCCGCCACTGGTTTTTACAACAGCCAGTAGAAATACTTTCACGGTATACTTTATTACATTTCAGAGACTTTACTTTAATTTTACTTTTACTTGAGAAAACAAGTTGAATCAGTACTTCTTTTTCCAGTCTTTTTTTTTTACACACACAAGTAACTGTACTTCTTAAAGTGTAACTAGCCTAACCTAACTAATACAGATACAGATCCTTTCCAAAAAAATTGAATATCATGGAAATACCATGGATGACCGTGGGCTTCAACGGATTGTCGAGCAAAGACGATTCAAAAATTTGACGGAGATTCAGAGCGAGTGGACTGAGGCTGGAATCAGTCATAACCAGTGTTGGGCAAGTTACTTTTAATTAGTAACTTAGTTACAGTTACTAGTTACTGCTCTGAAAAGTAACTCAGTTACTTTAAGTTACTCGTTACTGTCCAGGTAACTTAGTTACTAGGAAAGTAACTAAGTTACTTTTTTTTTAACTCTCAATTCTCTTATTAATGCACACACATTATTTTGGGGTTGCTGTAGCACAGTGTGGGACAAGACAACATTGAGGCATATTTATTATTGCCTTCAAAAAGTAGCCAGTACACTTTTGGCACTGTATAATTAACAACTGTATCAGTAGTCTATAATATCCTGGCTGAACAACATAAACACTGTGGTTACCGTTTGTAAAAGCGGAGTGACAGTGAGCAGCAGAGCCCAGCACTGCCTGCAGATAGGGACAGAGCAGAGCCCCAAAGCAGCCGCTCGTCGCGGCTGCCTTTAATAGCAGTTCATCTCCAAAAGGCAGCAGACTTGCAGGCATTTTTTCCCCATTTCATGACCAAACAACGTGAAACACACCGTGAACACCCTCCAACGCGAGGGGAATCTGTAAGCGAGAGACGAGTGCTGTGCTTGCCTGGGTGCAGCAGGACACTGGTGACAGACAGCCTGAGAGAAGCGAGGAGGAGAGGGCTCCATGCTGCTGACTCGCCGAGCGGTGTGAAGTGAACACCGTTACCGTACACAACACAGCTCGCGCAAAATGACCCGTTTCACTATCAGAATTTGGTCCAGTAACATTAGAAAGTATAGAAGTGCCGCACGATTAGCCTACTTCCTCATCAGACCGCCGTCAGACTCGCATTTTCCTCTCTACCCTCGCTGCTGTAGGTCCCGCACAGAATCGTGGAGTAACGAGTAACGAGCCTGTTTAAACCGAAATAATTGTAAGTACGTTACGTTACTGATGAAGTAATTTGTTACAGTACTCGTTACCGCAAAAAGTAACTTAGTTACTGTAACGCGTTACTTAATAACGCGTTAGTCCCAACACTGGTCATAACTGAGAAGTAACTACTATTCTAATTTCTTGAAATACTGTTTTGGGGGTTTTCTGGAGCTGTAGGCCAAAATTATGAAACATTAAACAAATAAAGGCTAGGAATATTCACTTTGTGTGTAATGAATCTATAATCTATGGAAGTTTCACTTTTTGAAAGGAATTATGGAAAAAAATAACTTTTCCATGATATTATTTTTTTTTGGAAAGGATCTATATGGCTTTTGGGGTGGTGTGTGAAGAATTCTGGTCAACATTTCCACATTTGAGACCAAATTGATAATATTCTACAATATTTATCATTTTCAGCAGCATAAGTGCCCTCTATGGGTTCAAATCTGCTTTTGGGGGGGGCTCACATGGATGGACGATTTGGTACGGTAGCATTTGCACGTGGTGTACTTCAATGTGAATCAATTGTATATTATCAGCTTTATTTTATGCAGCGAGCCGTTCCCGTGCTGGGATAACGTAATGCATTATGGGTAATCGGGTACTGTGGTTAAGGCTAGCTGCTAACGTTAGTTACTTTACATGGCAGTAAAACGCCACTGAATAACCAAATTGATATACATTTTTAGCATTTCGAGTAACACCGTTTCCATACAGACCACTAACGTTGGTTAGTGGTCACATTGTTCAAATGTTATCTTTATTCTGTATATTCTTGTTACTGTGTGTTAGCTAGAATCAGCTAGACATACTTTCTGTGAAGCCCTCTGAGACATGCTTGTGAATTAGGGCTATATAAATAAACTTGACTTGACTTGACTTGACTTGTTAGTTGTTTATACCGTGGGTATATTTATAACGATACACTGAAAATACTGCCTGTCATGCATAAAAAAAGAAAGAGGGGTTGGGAGGCAGGCCATAGCGTCTCTGTTGATGATTTGATTTGACAGTTCTGGGCACTGGGGCCAATCCTGGCGTGTTCCACCCCCAAATTGAATGTGTTCTTGCGCTATAAGCGAGTGGGTTCCGGGACAACCAGGGTCTCTGAGGCACGAGCCACTTACGTTAAAACTGTGCGGTTTAACATTTAAAGTTTAAAGTTTAACGAACCAGAACTTACATGTCCTCTGCATTCTACATCAAATGAAGACATTACTGTTTGTTTTATTTTGTATGTTACATACTTATTGGCCAAGTAAGTCTTGACCTTTGACCTTCATTTGGGAGTTACTGTATTCCTCCTTTGCATGCCTTACGAAAAAGCATGGGGTTATACCAAAGTGAAGGGCAGTAAGTCAAATTTTATCTCATCTTTTTAGTTTTAAAAAGCAGTATAATGACAAATATAATAACATCCATAATCTGATGATGATATAAGATGAAATTGCACTTTTCACTGTTATTCATTACATTAATATTATTATATTAAAACATTTGTTATCATATTTGTATGCAAGTATGTTTGTGATATTCCAAGTATCTTTTTAAATCAATTATTTCAATTGTTTTTGGATATTTTTGAACATTTGAAGCAACTAATAATTATATTCTAATAAAATAATATCACACTGATTGCTTAATTTTAATGCTTCAATATAGTTAAACCGTTAAATTCAGATAAGTGACATTGATACGATTGATTGATATGATATGAGTAAAAGACAAATACATTTGAAATGAGTAACATTTGAAATGTTTGTCACCTTTGTCACCAATGACAATTACAGTAACTTTGAGTCGCGAAAAATAGAGTGATGCAAAACAAAGGGCACGGGACAGTAACTCAATTTCAGCACAGCTAAACAAAAGAGGAGTACAGTAACTCGAGTTACAGTGATTGACCTTGGTTTCACTAGGGCTTTTTTGAGTTACTGCAAATACGACCCCCTATTTTCTCCAAAACACAACACATTTGAGACAAGATATTTTTCCACATGACAAACGATGTCTTTAATGTCACAAAAATGATAACTCATTTTTGACAAAAAATGAGTTACTGCCTTTCTCCTTTGTAGGGCAGAATAGTCCATGGTTTTACCATCAGTTTGACCATTCTCGATAAATATGTTAATGGTGGATCGCCTTGGACCCAGTCAGCGGCAAAACACAATATAACAGTTGTTGAAAACAGTTTTTGATGTTTTCAGACTTGTTGGGGATGATGATGAAAATGGCAAAAATATTTGTGTTTTTAGGAAGACAAGATTTACGTGCAGCACCGTGTGAAGGAGCAGGCTAAACTACTGTGGGACCTGATTGCCAGTAAAAATGCCTGCTTTTATATTGCAGGGTGAGTCAAAACCCTGTAAACCATCATCCTATCCATCATTATATGGAAATAGCAGTATTGTATTGATGCTATCAATCACAATTGTAATTCCTGTTAGTCTGATTTCATCTAAAGATGTTGGCCCCTATCGTTGCATCGGCGCAGTTTCTAGGCCGAGCGGCAGGCGCAGATCAAAGCAGTGGGCGTGGAAAGGCGCACTTGATATCGTCTGCTGGCGCTAGATGCAGCCCAAAGCATTACAACCACGCCTTTTAGGCGTAAAATTATGCACCGTCATGCTCATTGGATAAGTGCAATAAACGAATCGCACGCTTGCCTTTTTAGCTCCAATTCCAGTGATCCCGCAAAACCAGACGAAAGCCAAACGCTCTGCCCCCCCCCCCCCCTCCCTTCATCCAGCCTGTCTGTCTGCATTATAGGCTATTATTCCATATTATTATGCTTCTCAAACCAATCTAACTGCAGTTTCAATACTGCAAGCATGTAAATACGCTACACTATAGCAAGATCAAAGTGAAAATAATGTTCTATGCATCAGCTAGAAAAATATAGCCTATTAGATTGGTGAAAGTTTGTCCAGAAAGATATAATTTTCTCTCGCCTGCTGCAGGAAGGATGATGCACATAAATATACCCTACATTATGTCAAGTCATTGCATAAATGTGTTTTTATTGTAAAACTAAATGTGAAATAGGGCCAAGTTATTGGAGGGACATCACAGTATAGCAGATGCCATTAGAAGCGCGTTCCGAAGCGCGTTCCGCTGTTACTTCTCTAAATCACGTTAACTCGACAAGGGGTATATATAGGCCCAGGAGGACATATATGTTTCACATAGGGTGGTGTTTTCATTTCGAGGTTTTATTTGGTCCAATATTGAAATGTTGACAATGGCAGGCTGTGTTACCATTACACATTCATTTAGAACTACCTTTTATATCTATTTTGGCTCATTTGGTGGCTATTTAGTAGCGAAATGAAGAAACACAATGCATGCTGGGAACTCAGAGAGAGAGAGAGAGAAGGGTGACAGAGAAGAAGCAGTGAAGGCACAGAATAGGCCTGCTTTACAAAAGCGCAAAGCGCTAAATGTAGGCCAGGTCCCAAGATATCACTAGGCTGGTATTTAGCGCCGACACGCCCACTTTGGGACTGTGCCACGCCCATTCGGCCTAAAGCGCATTTGGCAGCCTAAAGCCTATTGCTATCTTGCCGAAACAGGCGCAAGGCACGTTTTTTTGCGGTTAAGGCCCGTAATAGCGCCGATGGCCTGTGGGAGAATAGAGCCCACATTTTGTGTGTGTGTGTGTGTGTGTGTGTGTGTGTGTGTGTGTGTGTGTGTGTGTTGCTGTTAGGCTGAATTTTCTTGTTTTTTTTAACAGTTGTTTCCATGACTTCCCTGGTTTATCAGACCATTCAAACACAAATGACATAAAAAAGCAGAATCCTCTATAGAGATCTCAGACAATAATAAATCTACCACCTTGTTACTCCTTGAAAATGAACAATGAGATCATCAGTGATCGTGAGTTCTAGAAAAGCGCTATATAAATGCCATGAATTATTATTATGATGATGATTATTATGATTATTATTATCATGAATAAACGTACCTTGTTTTGTTCCCCTCAAGCGCTGCTAAAGACATGCCAACCAGCGTGTGTGACGCACTGAAGGAGGCCTTCCAGCAGGAAGGGGGTGTGTCCGTGGAGGAGGCAGACCAGATGCTTGACACCATGGAGAAGACAGGCCGATTCCAGAGTGAGACCTGGTCCTGATCACATGACCTCAAAACACTTCTCGTCTAAATTCACATTCAGGATTGTGGGCCTATGGACTAGCTGCCCCCACCAGGGGCAATCAGTCCACAGTAAACGGCACTATAGTTTTGCATATGGACAATATGTGCAGTGGTATACTACGTGGATTTGTTTGGATGCAAGAAAAGCCTATTTGAAATGACCTCCGCTAACAGAGTTGGCTGTGAGATCATGTGATATTTTCGCCCCTGTGCGTCTGTCTGTCTGTCCGCGGGAAATCTCAAAAAGTCATGAATGGATTTGCACAAAACTTTGTAGAAGAGTAGGTCACGGCGCGACTTGCAAGTGATTCACTTTCCTTGCCCAAAAGGGGGTATGGTAATGGCCGTGGCCAATCACAACAAGCGCAAACCTTTTAGACCACATTGCTTTTTTCCCTCCCCACCCCGCCCCCTCGCAAACACCACCCATATCCCCCTAGCCACTAATCCTACCCACCCCTTGAATCCCAACTCTCTAGCACAGTGCTGACCAATTTGGGACCCGCGGGCCAAACACGGATTTGGGAAAAAAAATGTTTTTGGATTTTTTATCCAGAATGCAACTCGGGCAAGTTATCAGATATCTGCACTGATTGCAAAGGGTGGACGAGCCTTTTCATGTGGTGACTTTGTGAAACAGTGTCTGAATGTGGCTGCGGATACTGTGTTCACTCCTGAGATTGCATCCCTGCAAATTGTCATGGCAAATTGTTTACAAAAGATGGACAATAAAGCTGATTTTCAAAGTACCTTGAGGATTTTTCAAGTTGTGAATTAAGTCAAATTTCTCTCTTGATTACAAAGGTGGAAAATACAACTGTTTTTAACTGGGTGTTTACTGATTAAATGGTTAAGCTCCCCACAAATGCAGATGTTTTTTTTAATATATATAACCAATTGCAAATTATTACAATTACCAAACAGATAAAATGTTATTTTAGATTTAGAATGTTAATTTTCTATAAAACACAATACATTTTAATGTAATTCCACAACGTTTATTTTTGGCCCTCGGCCCTCCACCCAGATTGAGTTTTGGCCCTTCATGGGAAAGAATTTGGGCACCCCTGCTCTAGCACCTTCCTATCCCTATGGCCTCTTTTCCATCTTATGACTCCGGCAGGACCGCTGGTCCAGCGCCACGGTAAAAAGTTCCAAACAGATTCAGGTCACGTAACATCAGAAAACTTTGTATCAAGGTTGGCGAAGGTATACACTCTACCGAGTAGCCTCTGTTGATAATGTGTAGATCAATAAAGGACATTGGGGGTTTATACATGGAGAAAAATATACAGGAAAGTAAAGATACCTGCATTGCCTAACAGTTGTTAGGCCCTAACTGATCTTCAAATGTCTTTGAATTCCACAGTACCATATGCATACTGTATGCACCTACATGTATGTATGTACCATTATGTTGGAAATGCCAGACTATCCAGAAGAGATGAAAATGTAAAATTGTACTCCATAACCATGATATGCTATTGCTAAGTATTATCTATAAATACTTATGTAAATGGTTGAATCAATAACTTGTCTTACTTTCTTTCTAAATCGTGGGTATGTTGTAAACTTAATTTAATGGACCAATGAAGTTGTAACGTACACTACATGGCCAGAAGAATGTGGACACCTGCTCATCGAACATCTCATTCCAAAATCATGGGCGTTAATATAGAGTTGTTGTTGTTAGATAATGTGAAAATACCGGGGGGCCAGCTGCTTCTCGCATCACATGGGTTGTTAAAAAAAAAAGACATACAATTCAATTGTACTCTAAGGATTTTGTTTACCATCTGAAAACAGTTCTACTGCTGGTGCTTGTCTACAAACTGTATGATAGTGCTGTCATCATTAGGTGAACGGAAAAAAAACCCCGCAAAGTTAACTACCTTGATTAACCGATACTGTGTGGAGGGCCACATATGTTAGGCGATTTGGTCTGGCTAACAGTTGGTGTTGTAGCTCATCCTAAAGGTGTTGGATGGGGTGGAGTTCAAGGTTCTGTGCAAGCAAGACAGAAATAGTACATAATTTCCCTTCACTGTCCAGAGAGACGTGCATTCTTCAATGCTGTGTGCCACTCCATATTTACTGGATTAAAGAGGACACAGAATCAATCTATGTCAAAAACAGTCAATGTTTCAATGACATTCATCACCTGCAAATGAGATGATTCATATAAAGATAAAATCAATGGCTTCTTTGCAGGGGCGGTTTTAGCATCAGAGCTTTGGGTGGGCTCATCCCACCCAAAGGTCATGGACCACTGAACCCCTAGGGGGGTCCGGGGGCATGCCCCCCCGTAAGAAAATTTTGTACAGTTTCAAGTAAAAATGGATCAAACTGGCGCACTTTGAGATCAAAATGAAGAGACTAGGGGCTCTATCGTTGCAGCGGCGCAGTTTCTAGGCCGAGCGCCAGCCGCAGCGCAAAGCAGTGGGCGTGGAAAGGCGCACTTGATATCTTGGTATCGGCGCTAAACTCAGCCTCAACCATTATAACCACGCCTTTTAAGCGTAAAATTATGCATTGTCCGCTCATTGGAGAATTGCAGGGAAGAGACACACGCTTGCCTTTTAAGCTCCAATTCCTGGACAAATCCGGTAAAACCAGACAAAGCCAAGGGCTCCGCCGCCCCCCCCTCCCTTCATCCGGTCTGTCTATCTCCATATATAGGCTATTATTCCATATTATTATGCTTCTCAAACCAATCTAACTGCAGTTTCAATACTGCAAGCATGTAAATACGCTACACTATAGCAAGATCAAAGTGAAAATAATGTTCTAAATGCATCGGATAGAAAATTATATAGCCTATGGCTGGATGTCATGAGATTAGATGAAAGTTTGGGCAGAATGATATCGTTTTATCTCTTCTCCCCCACTGCACGATGCAACATCCTCTGAATGACACCTATCACTTTTACTGGATCTGATTACTTTATTCTATTTTATTTACAGGATTTTATTATTGAGTAATTGTATTTTATTTGGCCTATATATGCCTCCCCCCCCCACCCCCTGCCCACAGGCACTGACAAATATGTTAATTCTCAATAAAATCTTCAGTAATCAATCAGAGTGGCTTTAATAGCCAGATTGGCAGCAGCTGGCGCAGTGTGGTCAATATGGCAGACCAAAACCGCTCCACTAAATTCACAGCAGAGGAGAAGATGGTGCTGGCGACTCAGGTGATATATCTGTCCACCATTCATTTTGAATAGCTACAAAACAACTCTTTACTTAAGTCGTTTATTCATCTATCCATCCAGGTTCAAATGTACCATCGCGCACTGTTTGGGGAGGGGAATTACTCCCGCCGGGAGGGCCGATATGCGCTGCGGCTTGTTCAGCACCTCGGACAGCGCCGCTGCCACAGACGGGGGAAACATTTGGAAATAATTCTAACTACTATGCTTTGCACACAGAAAAAATAAATACAAAAGACAATTCTGTAATGAATAGCTGTAATGAAGAGTGGGGTTTGAAGAAGCGCTACACAACAGTTTATCCAGTTTCTCTCTTTCTCTCTTTCTTTCTCTCTCCCTTTCTCTCACATTAAACGATATACATGCCTATAATGTCAATTATCTGAATGAAATAATAATACATATTAATTAGGAATATTAGTAATATTAGTAGCCTAGCTAATTTCGGGGGGGGGGGGGGGGGTAATAAAACGTAGAGCTATATTACACATAAATGGGGATTATTATGATAGCCTAAACTAAATTTATGAAACTGCATTACAGCTTCACCCAAAGCCTGAGAAGGGTTGCAATCTTATATTCTATTGTATTCTAAAGTATTTTTTTCTATATATTGTATTCTCCATTCACTTTCCTGTCCCCGGTGCACAGAATCCTGCTTTAGGCCTGCTTTTCAAAAGCGCAAAGCGCTAAAAGTAGGCCAGGTCGGAAGATGGCTGGAAGATAGCAGTACGCCGGTATTTAGCGCCGACACGCCCACTTTGGCGCATTCAGGGACTCCGCCACGCCCATTCGGCCTAAAGCGCATTTGGCAGCCTAAAGCCTATTGCTATTTTCCCGAAACAGGCGCAAGGCACGTTTTTTTGCGGTTAAGGCCCGTAATAGCGCCGATGGCCTGTGGGAGAATAGGGCCCTAGATCTATGAAGAACTACACACATCAATATCTTCTTTACCGTTCTGTGGTTTTACAGCAATGAAACAATAATTGTTTCCCTATATATACTATGGCCCCTATCGTTGCATCGGCGCAGTTTCTAGGCCGAGCGGCAGGCGCAGATCAAAGCAGTGGGCGTGGAAAGGCGCACTTGATATCGTCGTGCTGGCGCTAGATGCAGCCCAAAGCATTACAACCACGCCTTTTAGGCGTAAAATTATGCACCGTCATGCTCATTGGATAAGTGCAATAAACGAATCGCACGCTTGCCTTTTTAGCTCCAATTCCAGTGATCCCGCAAAACCAGACGAAAGCCAAACGCTCTGCCCCCCCCCCCCCTCCCTTAATCCAGCCTGTCTGTCTGCATTATAGGCTATTATTCCATATTATTATGCTTCTCAAACCAATCTAACTGCAGTTTCAATACTGCAAGCATGTAAATACGCTACACTATAGCAAGATCAAAGTGAAAATAATGTTCTATGCATCAGCTAGAAAAATATAGCCTATTAGATTGGTGAAAGTTTGTCCAGAAAGATATCATTTTCTCTCGCCTGCTGCAGGAAGGATGATGCACATAAATATACCCTACATTATGTCAAGTCATTGCATAAATGTGTTTTTATTGTAAAACTAAATGTGAAATAGGGCCAAGTTATTGGACGGACATCACAGTATAGCAGATGCCATTAGAAGCGCGTTCCGAAGCGCGTTCCGCTGTTACTTCTCTAAATCACGTTAACTCGACAAGGGGTATATATATGCCCAGGAGGACATATATGTTTCACATAGGGTGGTGTTTTCATTTCGAGGTTTTATTTGGTCCAATATTGAAATGTTGACAATGGCAGGCTGTGTTACCATTACACATTAATTTAGAACTACCTTTTATATCTATTTTGGCTCATTTGGTGGCTATTTAGTAGCGAAATGAAGAAACACAATGCATGCTGGGAACTCAGAGAGAGAGAGAGAGAAGGGTGACAGAGAAGAAGCAGTGAAGGCAAAGAATAGGCCTGCTTTTCAAAAGCGCAAAGCGCTAAATGTAGGCCAGCTCCCAAGATATGACTAGGCTGGTATTTAGCGCCGACACGCCCACTTTGGGACTGCGCCACGCCCATTCGGCCTAAAGCGCATTTGGCAGCCTAAAGCCTATTGCTATCTTGCCGAAACAGGCGCAAGGCACGTTTTTTTGCGGTTAAGGCCCGTAATAGCGCCGATGGCCTGTGGGAGAATAGAGCCCTATATATATTCTGCATACAGGTTACTATATGGTAGAATTATGCTTGCATAAATAATACCAAAATCACTTCAGGGGAGTTTCAAGTAAAGTAACATTTTGCTTTGTAGGCAAAACAAAAGTAAAATTAAATCAAAAGGGAACTTCCTAACTTATTGGCTGGAATAATATTCCGACAAGATAATAATATACTGTAAGCACTAAAGCAGGAGTTTGCAGTCAACTAGTTGAAATTAATATGTGGCAGTATTTGTGGGGGTCAAAATCTATGTAGGGTGTACCACCATAAATAGATCAGTGTATGGGAAACACTGACTATTAAATTGTGTGACTAGAAAGACACCAATAAATCTGAGAAAATGTACTTTAATTTTGAACAACAGCACTACAACGGTGGCATTACAAATGGTATTATGAAATTATTGTGTGAAAAAACAAGAATGCCACTTTTTTCATGAACTTTAAGCAGAAAATAAAAAAATAGTTTTAAAGCAAAAATAAATAATAAATAGAGATCATTTTAACATTGGCTCAACCAGCGCATCTTACTAACCACCAGGGGTCCTGGTCCTTAATCCCTTTTTATTACTCCCATGCCACTGGTACTGTACACAAACAAGGCTGTTTAAATATCTGCCTTGCACTCCCTTAGAGCAGGGGTGTCAGACTCATATTAGGTAGAGGGCCGGATTTGTTCAACTGAGACCTCATGGGGGCCGGATTTTTTTTTTACTAAAATCAATTCGACTCATTTACCCATTTACTTCACAAAAGAAATACTGCTCTTTCCATTTCTCTTGAAACTGCCTGCATTCCGTGTCAACCTTTCTCTTTTTCGACAGCATCTTGTTCAGGGGCGGACTGGGATCATAATTCAGGCCGGGCATTAGATACCAAGCAGGCCAGGCCGATACGGGCCGACGCGCGTGCCGGCGTCAGAAAAATTTGGGCCGTTTATAGCTCAATTTGGGCCGTTTGAAGCCAGATGTGGGCCGTTTGAAGCCCAATTTGGGTCGTTTGAAGCCCGATTTGGGCCGTTTGAAGCCCAATTTGGGCCAAGTCCAATTTTACAATGAGATGCACCCACTTTAATCCTGAATAAAGTAATAAAACCACTAGTAAACCAGTAGGCGGCGCCTGGCCTGCTGTTCAGTGAGTGGCCTGACTGCGGGCACAATTTTTTTTTTTTTTTTTTTTTTTTTGCAGGCCAGGCCAGGCCAGGCCACCGGGCATTTGCCCGACGTGCCCGATTATGCAGTCCGCGCCTGATCTTGTTGATTCTTTTGTTTTTTGGTGGGTAGCTGAATGCGCGATTCAATTCCAGCGTGGCATCATGGCGGCTTTGTTTACACCTGATGACCTACTGACATACTTCCTTGTAGTGCAGGTTAATTAACTTATGAATGAACTCTTAGCTTGCTTATTAGCCACACGTAGTTCATGATAATGGGGTGTGAATTTAATAATAATAATAATACATATATATATATTTTTTAATATTCCAAAACATCTCGCGGGCCGGATGAAACCTGCCCGTGGGCCGGATCCGGCCCGCGGGCCATATCTCTGACATCCCTGCCTTAGAGGGAAATAACAAGCCTGTAAGAACTTTTATTGAGATACTGAACTAACATCACAGCAAGACATAAGTGATGCCATGCACGCATGTTAAGCTATCGTCATCATCACATCAGACAGGCTGTGTAAAGCAGCCACTTGCGATTCTGAAGGGCTTAATTTCATTCAGATAACAAGGGACCCGTTTGAAAATGTTTGTCACTTATGCCCATATGTTTCTCAAAAAACATCACATCCATTTACACACGCTTACTGCGAGCTAGCATGACATGGCTGGCTGGTGCCATGGTAGCCTACCTACCTTCCTCCAGTCCACCTGTTTGTCTGGCAGGCACAGCGACAAGTTCTTTTGTTTAGCCTACGACAACGTTACGTGCTAATTTGCATATCAATATGCGCTAATTAAGTAACTACTAACGACTCTGACTGCTCAATGCTCACCTCAGTTTCATTGATCATGAGTGGGGAGAACGATTGTGTGGACTGTGGAGGACCACTTCGCTGCTGTACTGTGTGTGTGACCTGTGTGAAGTGATGTGGGATTAGGCAGATAGATGGAGGAGGGAGCGCCTGCGCAGCCGCGGTTCTAGAAACTTTTCGGGTGGGCTGAACCCCCCTAAATTTTTGTCTCAGCCCACCCTAAGAACATAGAGGGGGGGGGGGAAACATGCACACAGCGCATTGAGTGTAGTCAGAAACTGCTACTAATGACCACCATGGATTTGGAGAGGGATTAAAAAAAAAAAAAAAAAAAAAAAAAAAAAAAAAAAAAAAATTGCCTCTATTTTTTTTGGGTGGGCTGAGACTAAAAACGGAGACAAAAACGGCCTAGAACCGCCCCTGTGTTTGAGTATGAAGCCTTAATCGGTGTCAAGCAAAGGGCAACCTCCAGCTGGGAAAAATGAAGCCAACGTGGAAGTGGCAAAATCTGCAGTTCCCTCAAATGTCCACTTGAGGCTGGCTGCAAAACTGAGCCAATTCTCATATAGACCCTCATTAAAATGCTCAACTGCAAAAGTGAGTCAATTCTCATAGACCCTCATATTAAAATGCCCAACTTTACAGCAGAAATAAACACGTATACATGCCTCCTTCAAAAAACGATTTTGGTCTATAGACTGTTTTCACGGAATTGTGTTGCTAGGGAACCGTTTGAAACCGATCTTATTTCCTGTCAGCTATTGTATTAATAAACACTGCAACAGGAAGTAAGCAAGGGTCAATTTAGAATGTTTATGTTGTCTAGTTAAAACCGTCTATATAATTTCGCTGTTGATGACAACTGTACTGGGAGATTTTTTTTTAAATATAACTCATCCGTTTATAGTGTCGATGGCTGCAAAAAGAAGTTGGATTGTATAGAAGTCAATGATCTGATTTCTCACTTGATTTATATTACCTAAGTAAACACTTTCTAATGTATTGATGGTCTCGATCGTTGGTTTCAAGTCTTCAATACAGCATGGTGTTCATTTAGTAAATTACGGTACGGTCCCATTTAGAGTCAAATAGAATATCAAGCAGACTACGCTTGTAGAGAGGATGGTTCCTTATCTTCAGTACAAGTCAGCTCTGCCCATTAAGGGTGCAGGTCTTAATGATCCTAACCCAGTCAAGCTGGTCTGAGTAAATCTAGATGATTAAAAATATGTTGCAACTTTGCAATGTGGTGTTAGTGGATTAAAAGCACATTCATAAACTGTCACTGAAGGATCGTAACATGGAGGAGAAAAGCCACGATCACTCATTCTCTGGATCGTAACATGGAGGAGATCAAAGTCACGATCACTCGTCCTCTGGATCGTAACATGGAGAAAAGCCACGATCACTCGTCCTCTGGATCGTAACATGGAGGAGAAAAGTCACGATCACTCGTCCTCTGGATCGTAACATGGAGGAGAAAAGTCACGATCACTCGTCCTCTGGATCGTAACATGGAGGAGAAAAGTCACAATCACTCGTCCTCTGGATCGTAACATGGAGGACAAAAGTCACGATCACTCGTCCTCTGGATCGTAACATGGAGGAGAAAAGTCACGATCACTCGTCCTCTGGATCGTAACATGGAGGAGAAAAGCCACGATCATTCGTTCTCTGGATCGTAACATGGAGGAGAAAAGTCACGATCACTCGTTCTCTGGATCGTAACATGGAGGAGAAAAGTCACGATCACTCGTCCTCTGGATCGTAACATGGAGGACACGCCGGTCGCTTGACGCTTTCTGCAAAAACAGGACGAAGCAATGAAAACCACGTGTTACTGTTGTTTCTCATTCAAAGAGATTGGGAGGATGTGGTTGGTTACTGGTAGTTTAAGAATGCAAAGAAGTACTTTTTGGTTCCTGGGTTGCTGAGGGAATCCCCTGGGAGTCGTTTCTTCGCCGTCACAGATGGACCAACCTTCTGCTGTCTCCTCGGCTCGAACTCTGAAAGGCCATTGCCGGTAAATAGTCAACTAACTGTGCGTCCACACTGCGAGCAACACAAGTCACAAAAATGCCTTACCTGTGGTGCGCCATTGCTGATTTTTCACTGGACTGACACCGGCGGATGCCACTGGAGAAAAGAGGAAAACCAAGAGAAAATAATATTAGCCCCAAACCTTCCAAATAAAAGGACAGAACCTTCCAAATAAAAGCCCAAACCTTCAAAATAAAAGCTCAAGACACACAAACCTTAAAAATAAAAGCCCCAAACACACACACAGACCTTACACACACAAAACAACAACCGGGCCTTGTACGGGCCGGAGTCCCACCAAACTATATTTGAAGGCTGCATAGCGGCCTGATAATCTAGTTTAATTAAAATGTCTTAAAATGCAAGACATTTTAAGGCCTAAAATTCAGATTATTGGATTTTTGACTTTTTAAGGACCTGCAGAAACCCTGTCTCTCTGTGTCAAGGACAAAATACCTCTACTCTCAGACTGGGTAAGGCTGTCAGACATTCTGAACAACAGCTCCCTCAGCTGTTCCTTGGCCTGTGGGCCCTCCAGCCTGGGCAGGGTCACGCTCAGGTCACAGGGATGGGACCCCACACAGAGCTCCGCACTGGTGTCCTGCAGCACCACAGACACATCCCCAGCAGCGCAGGCCGCCCTGGGGGACAGCGGGAGGGACGGACAGCCCGTGGGTTAAAGTGTAAAGAACCAGGTGATTTGAAAAGAGAAGGGATGTAAAGTGCAAGGCTAAACCTGAGTTTTAGGATGTAATCCTCTGTAGATTTCAAGGCAAACTTCTGTCTCTGAACGGGTAAAGTTACAACCAGTATTTAACACTCATTAATGATATGCTCTAGTAGTGTACATGGTTCCCACACTTTAAAAAAACATCAAATTCAATTGCTTTTCAAGGGCGTTCCAGGCCCAATTAGCTCAAATTCAATTCAAGGACTCACACATCATAGTTTGAGACATGGATCAAGTTTAATTACTGTTACACCACTGAGGGTTTTTTATGAGAACTAGCAGGCTTTAGAGAAGCTCACATACAAACAATTAAAAATAGACGCTTGACTGTGTGAACAATGTTGTGAACACTTCAGTGTTACACATCAAGTCAAACAAAAAGACATTTCTATTTATTTATTTTATTTATTAAATAAAAATAAAAATAAAAACAACCCCCGTATCTTATTCTCAACTGTTGACCGAATAATAAACCCCCCACTTTCAACACAGCCCGATCTGCTTTCTACAGCCAAATGTAATGAATTCACCCTGTTTTTTAGAGACAAGATAACGGTAACCCTTCCTTTTACAGTCCAGTAATTACCAGGCATTTACCAGGAAACTACCAGGTAATTACCTGGTATTTAGAAGTATTTACCCTGTAATTACCTGGTAACTACCAGGTAGTTACCAGGTAGTCCCCGGGTAATTACCCGGTAATTACTAGATATTTTTCTGAATATTACCTGTTATTTACTTGGTGATTACCTGGTATTTACCTAGTAATTATATATTACAGATTGTAAACCTCCACTATCACCCATCATTTTGTCTAAATGTGACCGTGTTAGGGTGACAATAACTCAGATCTTTACAAGGTAATTACCAGGTATATACTCAACATTGGACAGGTATTTACCCAGTAACTACCAGGAATTTACCTGGTAATTAGAAGTATCTAGTGGGTAATTACCCGGTAATGACTAGATATTTTCTTGACTACTACCAGGTATTTACCTGGTAAGTACCTGGCATTTACCCAGTAATTATCGATTACAGAATATAAACTTTCCCCTATTACCCATCAATTTGTATAAATGTGACTGTGTTAGTGTGACAAGAATTCAGATATGTACAAGGTAAATACCAGGTATATACTCGACAATGGACTGGTATTTACCTGGTAACTACTGGTAATTACACAGCCTTTAATCAATGTTTACCCGGTATTGACCTGCCAATTACCCAGTAATTAGAAACTTGTACCACGTACTAGTTACCTGGTACTAGTTACCTGGATATTTCCCCTGTAATTACCTGGTATTTACCCAGCATTCACTTGATATTTTCCTGGTAACACCCATGTATTTACCTCGTAATTTCCCAGTAATTAGAAACTTACCACATCCATTTCCAAAACGTTATCAAGTAAAACCTCACGAGTTACCCTGTAAGTAAGGTGGAACTGTACTGTAAAAGGAAGCGTGGTTTGTTTCCCTGGTATTACCTTGTACTTTCCTGGTAATTGTAGATTTCAATCCTCTACTATTACTCATCAAGTTGTGTAATTTTGACCGTGTTACCTGGCAATAACTCAGATATTTCCCATGTAATTACCAGGTATTTACCCAGAATTTACTAGGTACTTACCAGATCACTCCCAGGTATTTACCTGGTATTTATCCAGCATTTACTCAATATTTTCCCAGTAACTCCCATGTATTTACCTGGTAATTACCCAGTAATTAGAAACTTGTACCACATACATTTCCAAAACGTTATCAAGTAAAACCTCACAAATTACCCTGTAAGTAAGGTGGAACTGTACTGTAAAAGGAAGCGTGGTTTGTTTCCCTGGTATTACCATGTACTTTCCTGGTAATTGTAGATTACAATCCTCCACTATTACCCATCAGGTTGTGTAGTTTTGACCGTGTTACCTGGCAATAACTCTGATATTTCCCCTTTAATTACCAGGTATTTACCCAGCATTTACTTGATATTTTCCTGGTAACTCCCATGTATTTACCTGGTAATTACCCAGTAATTACAAACTTGTACCACATACATTTCCAAAACATTATCAAGTAAAACCTCACGAGTTACCCTGTAAGTAAGGTGGAACTGTACTGTAAAAGGAAGCGTGGTTTGTTTCCCTGGTATTACCATGTACTTTCCTGGTAATTGTAGATTACAATCCTCCACTATTACCCATCAGGTTGTGTAGTTTTGACCGTGTTACCTGGCAATAACTCTGATATTTCCCCTTTAATTACCAGGTATTTACCCAGCATTTACTCAATATTTTCCCAGTAACTCCCATGTATTTACCTGGTAATTACCCAGTAATTAGAAACTTGTACCACATACATTTCCAAAACGTTATCAAGTAAAACCTCACAAATTACCCTGTAAGTAAGGTGGAACTGTACTGTAAAAGGAAGCGTGGTTTGTTTCCCTGGTATTACCATGTACTTTCCTGGTAATTGTAGATTACAATCCTCCACTATTACCCATCAGGTTGTGTAGTTTTGACCGTGTTACCTGGCAATAACTCTGGTATTTCCCCTTTAATTACCAGGTATTTACCCAGCATTTACTTGATATTTTCCTGGTAACTCCCATGTATTTACCTGGTAATTACCCAGTAATTACAAACTTGTACCACATACATTTCCAAAACATTATCAAGTAAAACCTCACGAGTTACCCTGTAAGTAAGGTGGAACTGTACTGTAAAAGGAAGCGTGGTTTGTTTCCCTGGTATTACCATGTACTTTCCTGGTAATTGTAGATTACAATCCTCCACTATTACCCATCAGGTTGTGTAGTTTTGACCGTGTTACCTGGCAATAACTCTGATATTTCCCCTTTAATTACCAGGTATTTACCCAGCATTTACTTGATATTTTCCTGGTAACTCCCATTTATTTACCTGGTAATTACAAACTTGTACCACATACATTTCCAAAACATTATCAAGTAAAACCTCACGAGTTACCCTGTAAGTTAGGTGGAACTGTACTGTAAAAGGAAGCGTGGTTTGTTTCCCTGGTATTACCTTGTACTTTCCCGGTAATTGTAGATCATTAACATCCACTATTACCCATCAGGCTGTCTAGTTTTGACCGTGTTCCCTGACAGTAACTCAGATATTTCCCCTGTAATTACCAGGTATTTACCCAGTATTTAGAAACTTGTACCATACATTTGCAAAAACATTTTCAAGTAAAACAGTCAACAAGCAGTTCCACCAGGATGTCTGTTGCTCTCCCGGCTCTTTCACTGTCTACCGACCAGGCCGGAGGCTGGCGTCCTCCATTTGTGTTCCGTGCATGCCAAAGTCTTGGCTCTCCGCTCCGACACGGTGTCCGTGAGTCGGCTTCTCCACCTACACTGCATCGGTAATTAGCTGTCGGGAGATAGGAGGAAAACACCCACAGTTCCCAGGACCTACCCAAAACAGCACCCCCATACCAGCTATCAAATACATCAAGATAAAACACATTATTATTATTATTACGTGTCCTCACACACACCCCAACCCTGTGACAAATACGCCAAAACAGGTGAGCTGTCAAAGAGAGTAACTTTATAAAACTCTTAAAGTGCATGTCAAATACCCATTGACAGCGTGTTGTGCTAGACAAAGGATCAGCCGAACAGCATTTTGGTAAACAAAAAACGTCACTGGGAGAAAACAAGAAGACGCTATGGACCCAGCCTTGAATGGATCTCTACCTAGGTTTACATTTTTAAAACTACAACAGTTCACACAACTTTAACATGACACGCATACATTCCTTGTATCCAAAAAAAGTGCAAAACTTGTAACTGTAAACTTGTAACTGTAAATTGTTATGGTTACATATAAAAAGTGCAGTGAATTTTCATGTATAATATTTTGAATGTTTGAACAAAAATACAAAAAAGTGCAAATGTTATGTGCACTTGGAATGTTTTAGTAATTGCTAAATAATAGAAAAGAGCAGTGAACTTTCATAAAAAAATACAGATCTTTAGATAAAATAAAACCAGGGTTGAACTCCCCATTGACCACTAAAAAAAGTGTTGTATAAAATAACACTGACAAATCCCTGAAACAAGTGCAGTAAGAAATAAAAATACATAAAAATAAAATAAAATAATTTAAAGCTGCATTCAGCAATGTTGGGTGAGTGTTTGGTCAGTGACTTGAAACCCCAAACCCCTCGCTGTCCTCTATCTCTGTCCTGTAGTCCTGCATGCAGGGCGGACGTATCTCCGCAACCGTAACTCGTAGAGACTCAGGGATGGCGGCGTTGAATTCGGGGTTACTCAGCGAGTTACCGTTGCAGAGAAACATCTGCCCTGCATGCACGACTACAGGAGAGAGATAGAGGACAGCGGGGGTTTGGGGGTTTTAAGTCACTGACCAAACACTGTATTTCAGTAATTGCTGTCAGAATATAGAGCCATTTCACACTTATTTTAACAAAAAAACATTGCTGAATGTAGCTTTAAATTACTGCACTTTGAATCAAGTGTGGCTTTCAGGTACTTCCATCACTGGTTACACCTTAGATCTTCCACCACTATCTAGATGATTCACCTCAGGCTCCGCCAATTTTAACAAATGGTCGCTACAACTCTCCCAAATGGTCACGTGGTGACCTTGCTCCTGAAGTGTTGTGAGAGGACTGTTGCCTGGTGATGCTGGGTTAGTGTTGACCTAGCAAGCTAACTTGAAATAAAGATTGTGAGTTCCCAAAATCCACACAAAGCACACATATAAACACAAAGCTGCCCGTGTTCGCTCAATATAGTTTAAACTATAGATCGATTCCATAAAAATAAAGAAAATTCTAGTCACAGATTTAGGTACTGCATCAACGAACTTCAGCTTTAGCTAATCGCTCCCTGCTAACATGAGTTCCTGTTGCCAAATCTTGTGAGAGTGTGTTGCTGACATAGAAACAGGTCTTGAACAACTTTATTTTTCTCCTGATCTGTCTGAAAAATGCCATTTTAGTGTCAGAGTATTCTGAGGATATGTGGCTTCGGAGAATGGCCCAAATATTTTCTTTAATGAATATGGGGGCAAAATAATCTGTCATAATCTGAGATCACATCGACTTTTCCCATTGACTCCAATAGACTCAGACCGGCCGAAAACCTCCAAAGTGGGCGTGTCCGTGGAAAGCCATGGTCAAAACGCGCGTGCAAAAATGACAGGAACTGAGTTGAAGTTGGGTGGTCTTGCTTGAAATCCCATCGTCTTTGGTTACACTTTGTAACATGCTCTTATGTCTTTAAATAAGCGTCCAAGAATGCCCTCCCTATGCTCTTTCCCAAGCCAGTGGTTCCACTCGATGAACCTTAAGCTCATCTTCAAGGCCTTCTCTGTCAAGTTCCCCCTGTACCTGTAGATGTTCTCTTTATAACTCCGCCATGCCCGCTCAATGTGCTGTGTGTGAGCACCAGTCCCAGGGTGGACAAAATATCTCTGGTGATTTACCTGATAGTGAATGTAGCCGTCATGGGACAATCTGTTGTAGGCACGCCAGCAATCACTAATTACTTCACTTCCATGTCTAACATATTTTCTGATGATTGGGAGCAATCTCCTCCTGGATCGAGTTTCAACCAGTTTTAACACAGGGCGTCTACGGGACCGCTTCACCTCCAACATTCCAAAGACCCACGAGCGTCGTCGCCAGGTGTTTCCACGTCGTCCACGTCCATACTGAAAATGTACAAAATGTCATGCTTAAAATGTATAATTTGAGAATGTTCGAGTCACTTTGGTGCTTGTTGATTCACCCCCAGGATCATGGTAATACTGCCTGGCATATGAACAAATCATATGGCTCCCAAATCAACACTTTTATTTGTCAGATCTTTCTATGTAGATGCCATTATGAGGCATTTGGATCAGGGTTCCCACATCCTACCTCAACATTAAATTCAAGGACCTTTCACAGACTTTAGAGGGCCTTTGCCCCAAATTCACTGACCCTGCATGGCATAGTTTGAGACATGGGTCATCAAAGTTATGATGAGAACTTGTACAATCTCACGGATAATTAACAAGGGCAAATTTGGCTGTGGACCGCGTGCGGCAACGGCGGGGGCAGGCATCGCTGGGTTGTGGCTAGATGGGGTACAGCCACGGATGGAGTGACATGGTGAAATGGTGGCAATTGTTATTCCATGTAATTAGTGTTACTTCTGGTATAGTGTCATGACGAAAGCAAAGATACAAGAGGGTGAGATAAAGGATACATTCCGCCAATATTGAAGTAGCCTCTGATACAGTGTGTGTGTGTGTAACTTCCTCTAGACCTAACCGTATTTTCAAAATGTCTGATCACCAATACCATTATTATTATTTTGTATGGCTTCATAGCATGAATGAGAGATGAATAGAGGGGGACCAGCTATTATTGTTTTTGTAAAAACAAAAAACAAAAACATATTTGAGATCCGGGGCTTTTCATAAAAGTTCCGGGGCTGTAGCCCCAAAAGGCCAGGCCTAACGATGACACTGCTTGTTGGAAGATGCTGCTTTATCCTCAAAACGGCATGATGTCAATCTAATAAAAAGAAAGAAATCTCCAATAGGCTATCAAAGAACATGTCGGCGATGTCAGATGACCGAGATTCCAGAGCATTTTTAAGTAAGTGGAGAATCCTTGGTGAAAAGCAGGCCTATAATAGCTGCGTCTGTGCGCATTTGGCACAGGGGCGGCTGTAGCTCAGGAGGTAGAGCGGGTCATCCACTAATCGCTTTGGATAAAAGAGGTTGGTGGTTCGATTCCCGGCTCCTCCAGTCTGCATGTCAAAGTGTCCTTGGGCAAGACACTGAACCCCAAATTGCTCCCGTTGGTGTGCCAGCACCCTGCGTGGTAGCTGCCGCCATCGGTGTGTGAATGGGTGAATGTAACGTTCCCAATTCTATGTATTAAATAAAAAAAAACGACCCTCAACATTTGGGAAGGCTAAGCCACACAACTAGTTCGTTATAATCTAACGTCATGCTTCGAAGCCGACTTTACGACGATGAGGACGGTAAGGACTCAATCACATCAGGTCTCCGCTGACTACCTCGGAGATCTCTGTTACAGGCCCAAGGCAACAGCCAATCACAACTCTCGTGCAGCTGACGTCACGCACGTATCGTCGCCGCTGAGTTACATTTTGGAGCAGCCCCCGTCAGCCGACGGCGCCCCCTTTACGGTAAGGGGGCTCACGCTGAGCCCTCATTCACTTTGCGATTTCACCATGGGACATCCCTAAGCCCTCACTCCCTTCACGTGAACGCGCCTCTAAGGGGGTGAGTCAGTAAGGGGGCGAATTGGAATTGGGCCAACGTCATCCAGCGTGGAAAGCGTCATTTCCGTTGCATATGACTGACTGACACTGAAATAATAGTCTGTAGGCCTGTGCTTCGCACATGGTAAAAAGACAGAGGCTTGAATGTGTGAACACTTCTCAACTGTGTTAGTGATGGCAGACTATGTGGTCTCTTGCCTTCTCGAACACAACCCAGCAAGAGAAGGGTCCATGTCTATGTTCCCCGGGTTCCATGTTCCCCAGGTTCTATGTTCCCCGCTCCTGCTAAAAAGGGTTCTAGGGAACATAGGACCCTTTTTCGGGAGCGGGGAACATAGAACCCTTTTTAGCAGGAGCGGGGAACATAGAACCCGGGGAACATAGGCATGACCTTCAAGAGAATATACTGTGGACACGTATGGGACCCTAAATTCAAGCACTTTTAAGGACCCATTTCTATTTTCACAAACTTTTAATGGCTTGGGTATCCCTCCCCCCAAATTCACAAACTTTCCAAGACCCGTGGCAGTATTTCCATCACCATGGAGATTAACCTCTTATAGATTGTCGATATTTTTGTGTGAAGTATACCTTTCACTTCTTAGAAACCTATTGTCGCCGTTTTAACAGCAACGTAGTAATTCAAATGCACTTTACGACACCAAACAGAAATTTACATTTTATGACCGAAATAAAACCTTACCTTTCTTTTGTGTCTGAACTTGCTCTCGTCTATCGCTACGAAAGCTCTTCTCCCTCCAATTCGCATTTCCCGTCTTCTCTCCAGTCGTCTGACTGCTTCACAGCAAATTTCTCGTAAAAGTGTAGTCACCCTGGTCAGTGATTTGCTGCTCCCACATACTCCATCCTCTAGCATATCCACTTGTCTTTTCCTCAAACCCTGTGACAAACTGAGCCAAAAAAAGAGGACAAATCTACATATTAGCAACTGG
Organism: Poromitra crassiceps; assembly: GCF_964638095.1. Lineage (NCBI taxonomy): Eukaryota > Metazoa > Chordata > Actinopteri > Beryciformes > Melamphaidae > Poromitra > Poromitra crassiceps. Next base: position 1,284,463 of record NC_139638.1, on the reverse strand, counting down.
GATGGGATAGTTTAGGAGTCGGGGAGGGGTGATTATGAGCAATGTTCTTGGATTATTTTGACAGAGTTAGGTTGGTGCCTAGGATAGCCACTGTGCATGTTGTACATGTTGCGGTGTGTGTGATTACTTGGATTTTTTTTGTGTTGATTATTTGGATTGTCTATCTATGTAATATGTGTTTATGTTTGGCTATATATGTATATATTAAGGGGACACTATCTGCATGTACTGTATCAGATCAAGATGTACCCCAGAACATAATGTGTAAAAAGAGTTGCTGTAAAATCGAAATGATGCAAGAACAAAGTCTGTCCTCCAAAGTGGGGGGCAGTGGAAGGGTTAATTATATTTATATGTATGTATGTATGTATGACATGTATGTGTGTGTATATATTAAGGATGCACGATATATCGGCAATATCGGTATCGGCCGATGTTGGTCATTTTTTAACATATCGGTCATATCGGTAACGGTCAGATGTTGCAATGTTAATATCGGTTATCATTATCAGCCAAATTCTTCACATTGATATGAAATAATGCAGTAAATCTATGATTTATGGGCTTTTCCAAATGCTTTGCAAATAAAGAAATGCATAACTTTTCCAAATTCAGTGTTAACATGTGTTTTTCAGTATGTACAAAATGTGATGATCATAAAAATGTGGTTTTATACAGATCATATCGACATCGGTTAACTCATTGAGTGCCAATGACATCGATCGGCGTCAAATCAAATAGTAACGTTGAGTGCCAATGACGTCGATCGGCGTCAAATGCGTTTTTTGACGGTGGGACGTGGATCAAAGCCTGATACATCTCCTCTAAAAGTATGGGAGCTATTGAATGTGTATAACCTATTTTACAGACCCATTAGGTGGCGACAGTGCTCTCCAGATTAGAGAAAGTTGAGTAAAAAACAGAGAAGAAGTCGTTGGGGAAACGGCATCGGTATGCATCGATATGCATGAAGCATAACGTTAGCTGTGCCTGTGAACAGCAGTCAATCTGCTGCCACAATTGAGCCCCTCCGTCTCCGCTGTGATAGCCTCTCCACATGATTTAGTTGCCGACACCAGCGTCTTTCTGAAAAGTTACATTATTCTCAGCTGGGAGCCGGCGACACGCTGTGAAAAAGCTGGATGCAGCGCACTTTTCAGTGCAGAGCAAACGTGCAGCAGAGAGCCACCAGAGACACTCCCACGGAGGAGGAGGGGGGTGGGGCACGCATGGCAGCATACAACCATTGACAGTAAACACAGACCCAGACAGCAGGCTCGATGGACAGAGACAGGCAAACAAGCTAGAATATCTGATGCCCACCAGCAGTAAATCAAGACCAGCAAGAAGGTGTAGGGTCTGCGCACGCAGGGGCCAGCGCTGCTGGTTGTAGCTAAAAAATATTATTTTGCCAAACAAAATTCCTTTGTTTTCACTGTTTTATTGAAGGAAATTATTTTTGAGGTGTCATTACATCAGAAAATATTAGCTTCAGAGTCAGTGATGTGCTTGAAATGCTTAATTTCACAAAAGGCTCATTATCTCAGCTTCTAAATAGAAACGTCTGTTTTTGCTGAAATCAACCTATCTTCTCCGGCTGATAACTAAAGAACGGAAAATGATATCAATAAACTTTTTTTTGCTGATGATAGAAGAGAGTCTCATCGTTCTTTGGACGTGTTCGCTGTTTACATAGTAATATCACACAATATTCTGTGGGCCTCGAGAAATCACAGAAAACGCTCTGAAACTCTGGCACTGCAGCGTCCGTTCTCCAAAAGTGGCTGGCACTCAATGAGTTAATATCGGTTATCGGCATCGGCCAAAATTTTCATATCGGTGCATCCCTAGTATATATATATACTGTATGTATACGCTATGAATCCAGCCTTATTGTAATAGTCTTAAAGATCTAATGAAATTAACTAACAAGCTACAAACCAGCAATTGTTGATTTAATCAGCAATCCTATTGGGCATTATTATTGCATAACAAAACACATTTATGCAGCTTGAGAGATAAATGCTTACTTTGTCGAAATATGTAGTGTTACATCATGTCTATAAAGCCATTTGAATTGAAGTGAGAGGGAGAGAGAGAGCATCCAACCTGTGCATAATTTTCATCCATGATGCTAATGAGATGTGTGACCTGGAGAATACTGAGCCGTCTCTGATGGACCTTGTGATAGCCCTGCCCCTGTGTGTTGACTTTCTGCAGCTCCTGTAACATATAACATACCACGTCTGTAAAATATCGTTTGAAGTAACATACGTTATGATGATCCATCAGTTTGGCAATACGGCCCTGCCCCCTTTAGGTAGAAAACACAAGCCACTTGCAATTGACTTCAATGTAAAATAGCGGTAGCGAAAAAAAGAAATGAAAAAATACAATACATTTTGTGTATCAATGACCCAAAGACACCATGACCTGACCAGACCATGTGCCGCCTACTAAATTGCGTATTGCCAATCTTATGTATAATGTTACAACAGTATAATATTTGACTGTGGCTACACTGAGTGTAGCCTGTGTGTCGCAATGATGGTCATCCTTACCACCGATAGCCATCCTTGGTCGTGTTGGTTCTTTTGAATTGCATTCTGTTGTGGCAAACAGGGCATCTTTTTTTCCTTGCCAACAGCCTCTCCCCCTGGAGCCATCCTATCAACCGTTTACCTCCTTGCGCTGTCATCTCAAGTAATCTTCTTATCAAAGTCATATTATGCAGAGTAGTGTGTCTGGATGGAATCAGTTAAGTAGTCTCTGTGCAGTCTGCGTGCACAGTCAAACAAGGAAGTTAAGTTTGTGCTCCTTCGCGGACATTTACCAAATGTTACGTTCATGAAAACTAGGAGGGAAGATAGATGTGACTAGATAAACATCAATTGAATGGGTATCATTTCAGAGCTGAGGTTTGACGGGGCATTGCGTTCAATCTAGAAAGTAGGGAATTCGAGTTCAAACTTTGGAGTTCCAAATTGTTTAGAACGCGTGAGTTGATGGCGTGTGATGTATGTGGGGATTTTGGAATGTCGGATTTTCTGCATGGGCTCTTGAATTACTCCTGAACGTAATGACGTATGCTACGTGCGCTGTCAAAATACGCCGCCAAAAAAGTTACTAGTTTCTATCGCGAGATCTGGCTACATCACTGCAAGCTGAGATAGAGCTGAACAGTCACGTGACATTTCTTGACCCGGGAGAGAGTTTACATTTCTCCATAGACCTTTTGAAAAATTCTTAGGCCTGAGCAAAAACAACAATTAAAGACACGTCACTTGACTGTACAGCTTAGATAGTTAAAAGATATTGCCATGGAAACGTTATCTTCTGAACTGACCAAGATTCAAGATTGAAGACATAAAATCTCAAATAAAAATAGACAATAAAAATAAAGACAAGACATAAAATGACACGGACATTAATAAAAATAATCTAGCCTACATCGTAGGGGGTTGGTTTCATCTAATTCAGTGGGAAAATATTTTGAAATGTCAATAGGCCTATAGCTTCTGTAGAAAAAGAGTAGTCCGCACACTGCTGAACAAGATGTTTCCCAGATGGATATACAGCTTCTGTAGCCTATATTTTTATTGCTATTATTAGGCTCTCTGGATTTTAAGTAGCTTACAATTAAAATTCATTCGGGAAAACAAACAAATTGGGGATGATTTCAGGATTCTGTTCTCATGGATAAAGAATTTACCTAGGCTATAGAAGTAGCATTACAACAGAGTTCATATTTGTTTAACAGGATGGAAGATGTCCAAATGTTAGGCTATATCGTCTCTCCAGAGATAGAGTCTGGAAACGATTAGATTTTTGGTTCTATCCATGGTGAGCCAGAATAGCCTATATGTGCACCAGATTAGGCTGCATGAGAAAAATATAGGCTATGGTCCATATAGTCTCAATATCTTTCTCACAGAGTGAACATATATTGTCATCAATATTGAGACATACCCTGAGTAATTCTTTAGAGGGTTAGATGTTATTTTGAAGTGTGTTTCTTTTATTTTAGCTGAGTCGTATGTTCCATCTCCCGGGGATGAATTCTTCTGCGGGACAGCCTTCTTCTAAAGTAGGCTAGGCTAATTGTTGGAGTAGGCCTATTTGTCCAGGAATAAAATCCCTTGAGTGGATAATGAAGCTAGTTGTGGCTTTATCGGTTGGTGTCTATTTTTTTCTTATTTTGGAGAAACACAATTTATTGGAGAAATACTTTACGTAATTTAACAGTTTGATTTAGAAGCGTTTACATATGTTTAGTAGGCTACTAAATTTATCATAATCCTGAAGATTACCATTAGCATCCATTAAATCATTTATACATAGGCTAGACCATATAGCCTATTTTTCAAAAACCTATCTTCATAAAACAGGGACTTATTCCGGTGCAATAGGCCTACATGTTTGTTGTTCCATAGTAGGGTTGTATGTGGTGAAAAGTGATGCACATATAGCCTAACGATTTCCACAATCACAGTATTTGCTTGTGGAACTCCATAATGATACATTATTGAAGTCTGCTGTAATAAGAAATGTCAGTCATCCTAGTTTATTGAACAGGTAGTTAGAAATAGAGTACCAGAAGGATTTGGAATCTTTAATCAAGATTTCAGCAAATGTAATTACAAACTTCCATTAAGGCAATCAAAATCTATAGGCTAACTTTTAGGCCTCCATCCTTTAACCATATTGCTTTTCTTCATAGAATGTTTGTTTCTAAAAAAAAAAATACATTTGGTTCGATATAGATAGGCTATTATCAATTTTGTTTGTGACAGCATTAGAGTAGGCTATGAGGGATGGATAGCCTAAATCTTGACAAACATTCCATCTTTGTTAGATCGGCTACATTTGACCGAATATCGAGAGGTCTCTTTGGAGCCAAGAGTTTAACCTTGCTTTGCATTCTTTGATTTTATTTTCCACATTCAAAGTTTGACTTAGTTTTTGGTCCTAAGGTAAACTCCCAGGTAGGCTATTTGATTTCCGACTTGACAGGAATATTATAGGCTAAATCTCTTTTAGTGTTGTGTCATGGATAGCAAATAGTTACATTTTTGTGTTTAATGTTAATCCTGATTCCTGATGCTTTTGAGATTATTTTTTTTCCTATAGTTGGAGGGATTTGATGTTTAGCTATTAATAGCTAAATGGGGTAAGGACAGTAGCCTGGGTAAACCAACGCAGCCTTCAACGTGACGCCACACAGGCTGTGCCTGTAACGTGTTTCATCGTGTCGTGGTCCTGACTGATAGCTGATAACAGTCCCGGGGAAGCTGGGTTTCCACACTCCATACCAGTTGGTGGCGGTAATGCACCAATTCGTTCTTTGCGAACCACCAATACATGTAAAAAAAGAAGAAGAAGAAGTTTGGAGCTGGATAGTGGACACATCTGCCAAAAAACGCAAAGAAGAAGAAGACCGACAGACACACACCACACACGTTTCTTCTGAACAAAATAAAACCTCCACTTTGGTAAGAAAGACATGCAACCCGTGCCTCAACTGTAAAATTAACATGGCGTCACTAGGATTAATAGTCACTAGCGTTACACTAGGGCCTGTGTCCTTAATCGCGTATGACATGAAACAAGTTACCAGCTACTAGCTAGTGTTAGCTAAACGTAGCTAGGTAATGTTAGCTAACGTTGGTTAGCATGGCATGGTTGCCAACGTGAAAACACGGCAAAAGCTAACCACGCTATCCCTTGGCTAACGTTCTTAGGCTAGCAGCTAGCTAACTAAGGCAAGCTTCTGGAACCCCCTAGAACAGCGTTTCTCAACTGGTGGGTCGCGACCCGTTTTGATCAGCATATTTAATTTTAGTTAAATTCAGACTATTGAAACTGGATTAGCATGACCAGGTTAACTTGTTTTATTATTATTATTATTATTATTATTATTATTATTATTATTATTATTATTATTATTATTATTATTATTATTATTATTAACTTGTTCAAAAACATATAGGCATGTAATTCAAGATAAGTCTGCCTTTTATTTCATATTTCATACAGTTCAAATAAGACTTTCTGAGCATGACCAGTTTGACTTGTTTAAATTTAAAAACATATAGGCCTGTAATTCAAGTCTGCCTTATTTCAATTGGTTTTTAGCCCTAGTTGCACTTCTGTTGCACTTTTTTGTTCATTTGAGGTTTATAACAGTGCATGAAGGCATTGTGTATTAAATTAATGCGCTATTTTTTCTGCAATAAATTTGAGTGGTTTAAATAAAAATCTGAAATTTGGGTCGCGACTTCATGACAAGGAAAATAGTGGGTCCTGAGGCTACACCAGTTGAGAACCACTGCCCTAGAAGTACAGAGTAAAAAGAGCCAACAGCTCAAATAAATAAACAACTAGAATGTATAGTCCATTCTCTCCCTTGGAATAATAGTGGGACACACAAATCACTGTCCATATTGGATTATACGGTGACTTGACTGACATAAATGTTGAATTTTATCTGAATTAATTTATTTTCCCCCATAGAGTCATGCCGATGACACGCACAACCAAACGAAAGAACGCACCAGAGCAGAACTCTGCACCAGAGAACCCTGCACCAGAGAACCAGTCTGACAATGAAGGTAACATACAGGGATGCAAACTAGTCACTTTTAGGTGACAGTCACCTTTTTTATCCCAAATTAGGGCACTTAAGTTAATGAATTCTGAGTGGGTTTGTGTATCTGTCACCTTGTTCACTCTGCATGAGTTTGCATCCCTGAACATAAACCCATTTTAAATTGTCCCCAAAAGCCACTAATAACCATAAATTACCATCTTTTTCTTCAGTCTTTGTTGTACATACAGTGGGCCCTATGGTTGCAATCGGCGCAGAAACTGCGTTTAAGGCCTGGCCTAGCCCAGTTAGTGGGTGTGGACCAGCGCACTCGCTATTTTGGTATCGGTGCTACACGCAGCCTCAACCATTATAACCACGCCTTTTAAGCGTAAAATTATGCATAGTCCGCTCATTGGAGAATTGCAGTAAAGAGTCACACGCTTGCCTTTTAAGCTCCAATTCCAGGACAAATCAGGTTAAACCAGACAAAGCCAAGCGCTCTGCCCCCCCCCCCTCCCTTCATCCCGTCTGTCTGTCTCCATATATAGGCTATAATTCCATATTATTATGCTTCTCAAACCAATCTAACTGCAGTTTAAATACTGCAAGCATGTAAATACCCTATAGCAAGATCAGCTAGAAAAATATAGCCTATCCCTATATGATGAGATTACCGTAATTAGATTGGTGAAAGTTTGTCCAGAAAGATATCATTTTCTCTCGCCTGCTGCAGGTAGGATGATGCACATAAATATACCCTACATTATGTAAAGTCATTGCATAAATGTGTTTTTATTGTAAAACTAAATGTGAAGTAGGGCCAAGTTATTGGAGCGGACATCACAGTATAGCACATGACATTAGAAGCGCTTCCCCTGTCACTTATCTAAATCATGTTAACTCGACAAGGGATATATATAGGCCCAGGAGGACATATATTATGTTTCACATAGGGTGGTGTTTTCATTTCGATGTTTTCTTTGGTCCAATATTGAAATGTTCTACAATTGCAGGTTGTGTTACCATTACACATTATTTAGATCTACGTTTTATATCTATTTCGGCTCATTTGGTTGCTATTTAGTAGCGAAATGGAGCTGCACAATGCATGCTGGGGCGGCTTTAGCTCAGGAGGTAGAGCGGGTCGGCCAATGACGCAAGGGTTGGCGGTTCGATCCCCGCTCCCTCCCAGCTGCTGTCGTTGTGTCCTTGGGCAAGACACTTAACCCTCCTTGCTCCCTATGGTGTGTAGGCACCCTGCGTGGCAGCCTGCCGCCATCGGTGTATGAATGGGTGAATGTAGACTACCTACTGATTGTAAAGCGCTTTGGATAAAAGCGCTATATAAATGCAGGCCATTTATGCTGGGACATGCCAGGCAGATCGTTACTGTAACTCATAAACTCATTTCCCCTTCTTCTCAAGGGGGCGGCTGTAGCGGCTGTAGCGGCTGTAGCTCAGGAGGTAGAGCAGGTGGTCCACCAATCGCTTTGGGTAAAAGAGGTCAGTGGTTGGATTCCCGCCTCCTCCAGTCTGCATGTCGAAGTGTCCTTGGGCAAGATACTGAACCCCAAATTGCTCCTGATGGTGTGCCAGCACCCTGTGTGGTAGCCTGCCGCCATCGGTGTATGAATGGGTGAATGTACCTACTGATTGTAAAGCGATTTGGATAAAAGCGCTATATAAATGCAGGCCATTTACCATTTACTCAAGAGGACTTGTCTGGAGCTAGGCTATAAACTCCTTGTCCATGGATCACATTTAGGTGTTCTGTTGCACCTGTTTTATTTTGGAAAAGTAAATGCATGATAGCTGTGGGATATAGGCTATTGGATTTTATGTAATTTTTTTGTTCATTGTATTTGCACAAAAAAGCTCTGTCCAGTAACCTGGAACACTTTTATTTTGAGATTTGTTTGAGTGAGATGGTCCTACTTCATGCAAATGATAAGAATTGTTATATGAATCTTAATTTTCAAACAAAGTTACATTACAAAAACGTTTGTGTAAGCTGTCAATTGTTGTTCTTAGAAAGAAAATCCGAATCGGCAAAAATCGGTATCGGCAAGTCAGACTATTCAAAAATCGGAAATTGTAACGGGCCAACAAAATTGTAATCGGTGCACCCCTAGTAAGATCGTCCAATTGCCACCCTTTGACATTGCCAATGCACGATGTCATTGCCCAAACCCCCGTTGCGTGAATTCATTAAGAATAGAGAGCCGCAGGGATGACGTATTTTTGTAGTCAGAACGCGGAAGTCCCGGACTTCCTGGTTCTTCACTGTTTCTGTCTATGGGATTTTTGAATGGGTTTTTGCCGCGATGCTTCTAATAATCTCTCTGGGCAACGCTGGCTTAATCAAACATGAACCAGAGTTCAGCCGGATAATCTTCACACATGAGGACCACTTTCATGAGTTTTGTAGCCTAAATGCGAACCCTAGAAGTAAAAAGCTCGAGCTAAACTAATCCAGAACTACACACTGTCGCATAGGCTTCCACGTCACGTCAGCGCTCAACCTGGACTGTTGTTGGATGTGTGCACTGATTACCCCGGGCTGAACGGGATGAACCAGGTGAGGGAAAGATAATTTCCGTGTTCGTCCTTTGAAGTGGTGACATTATTGACGTATATATATATATATATATATATATATATTAGGGGTGTCACGATACGATACGTATCACGATACTGGGTTCACGATAACGATACGATACGATACGATTTTAACAATATTTTTTTAAACTTGAATAATGACAATATATGACTGGAAAAGTAGTATTTGATTTGAAATGCACAAATCCAAAACATGCTGTTGTGGGAAATTGTTATTACAATAACAACTAGAAAAAACATGAGATTGGAGATAAGGCTTATCTTGAAATAGAATGAGTTACACCGTCACTTAGATTTACTTTGAACTAAAAGGTTTCTCAGCAGTATAAATTCTCATTATGCATCTTCAGTTTTTCTTCAAACTCAAACAACAAGACTTTTCTTAGTCTATTTTTTATGCATCTTCAGTTTTTCCTGTCAAGTAAACAGTTTTGCCAGAAACTCAATTGAATGGTTTCTCTCCTGTATAACTTCTCATGTGTCTCTTCAGAGACTTGTTCAACTGAACTACTTTCCACACATTGAACTTCAACAAACAAAGACGTTTCTTAGTCTATTTAAAAAAAAAAAAAAAAAAATCGCGATATGAGATTTCATCTCAACGATACAGATCGTGACGTTTTACTATCGCGAAATTTCGTGGGACGATATATTGTGACACCCCTAATATATATATTTAGCCGTTTGCTAGCTAGCCGCCCTTTTAACGGCACGTAAAAGCTTCAAAACTCATAAAAGTGGTCCTCGTGTGTGAAGATGATATTACTAAACACTGGTTCGCGTTTGATTAAGCCAGCATTGCCCAGAGAGATTATTAGAAGCATCGCTTCAAAAACCCATTCAAAACTCCCATAGGCGAAAACAGTGAAGAACCAGGACTGTTGGCATCAATGATTTCCGGACTCATTCCTTCGGCTCTCTATAGGTGACATGTAAAAATGGCACGCCACTCTCCTTGCTACTGCCATGCAGGGTTGTGTTGCTACAAAGCTTAGACGTGTAACTGAAATGGAACGGCTTATGACTGACCACGAATTTGGGAGTAAACACGGCAAAATAATAAAAATGATCTTAACATATTCAAGTATTGAATACATCTGTCTGCATCTTTTTTTGTTGAAGAGATTCAACCACACTCATCAACCATGGCCAAGTTCAAGGCTGACCTGATGAAACTAAAAGGGGAGAATCGGCTACTGAAGGAAGAAATCCGTCTTCTGAAAGAGGAGAACCGGCTCCTGAAGGAGCAGCGGGACTTCAGCAGGGAGAAGGCTCTCTACACTGGGGCCGGCCCCTCAACTTCAAAAGGTAACTAGACTGTTCCTCCCAAATCTTCCTCCCTAAACCAACATGGAAGGCTGTATCTACAGTCTAAAGGAGTCTCGATTATTTAATGGTTGCAGTCTAGGAATGCAGCCAGGGGCAAGGGTGAATCTGCCCAGCCCCCCAAAAATATCCAGGGTTAGTATAAAGCCTAGAAATTTTGTTTTCCAGGTGAGGAATATGCTTGAATTTGAATATCCTCATTGAAAAGTGCCTGATTTTCAACTTAATCAGGTGTTTCATTTCAATCATGAGAGACTCGTAATATAATTTTAACAAACTTTATTGAATCAGAATAGACAGTTTGAGTATGGCGTATGACTCCATGATGTGACGCTCCTCTTGCTTATGAGAGAGGGGCGTCAGTGCTGTATGAGATAGGACATCCCCCCTAAGGGGATTTGTTTCCAACAGGAGTCATGACATTGGTGGTGATCTGGGGAGGTGGTGGGATGAAGCTTTTTGCTCTGGAGATGCTGGATGAATGCGTGATGCTGACACAAGGTGAGTGATGACTGCACAAGTGTGATTTAAGCTGTGGTGATGGGGGCTTTATATAGTACCAGGAGAAGGGCATTTATGATGTCATAACTGATGTCATTTATGATGTCATAACTGATGTCATTTGGGAGAAGGGCATTTATGATGTCATAACTGATGTCATTTATGATGTCATTTATGATTTGGGCTGAGGGTTATGACAGCATGGGGTGCTCTATTAATGCCTTATTTGGTCTTCCATGATTGAACTACAGTCTGCGACTACACTTCAATCATGAGAGACTCGTAATATAATTTTAACAAACTTTATTGAATCAGAATAGACAGTTTGAGTATGGCGTATGACTCCATGATGTGACGCTCCTCTTGCTTATGAGAGAGGGGCGTCAGTGCTGTATGAGATAGGACATCCCCCAAAGGAATTTAAAGTTATTTCAGGAACTGGGAGAGTGAAAACGGGGGTCATGGAGCTCGCCTGGGGTATGCTTTAGTCAGGTCGTGGGCTGACGGGGGGAGAATTTAGGCATGTCGGGAGATGAGGGGCTGACCGGGGTTTTTTAAGGCAAAGCGGGGTTGCAAGGGCGTGGATGTGGATAGCCCGGGCATGGGCGCATTGATGAGGAAAAGGAGAGTTTGATCACCACCAACGAAGTGCTTGTTGCCTCTTTAGTCATGGAAGGAGGGATCTTTGGGCTGATAATATGGTGTCTTGCTCTGGTCGAATGAAAGATGCATAGGCGGATGAGGACCAGCGCCCCAGTTGTTGAAGGGAGGCGGAGGACGCCCCCTGCATGGCTGCTGATGTGGCTGCTCCGATCCTGAAGGAGTGACTGGAATAGTTCTCTGCAGGGATGTTGCATTTCTGGAGTGTGGTCTTGAAGTGAAGGATGAACCAGGATCCTGTCATGTGATGATGGGGAGAGATGAGGAAAAGGGGGCCAAGGGCTGATTGAGGTTTATGCAAATGCCGGAATGATGGGTTATGCAGATTGTCGGGACATTGGCTGACTTGTCAGGACGTGGGCTGACTGAAGTTTAAGCAGGATGCAGGGATAATGGGTTGAGCAAGTTGTCAGGATGTGGACTGACTTCTCGGGACGTGGGCTGACAGGTTTAAGCAGAATGTAGAGATAATGGGTTGAGCAAATTGTCAGGACGGGGGCTGACTTGTCAGGACATGGGCTGACTGATGTTTAAGCAGAATGCAGGGATGATGGGTTGTGCAAATTGTCAGGACGTGGGCTGACTGAGGTTAAGCAATGGCAAGGACACTTATGGGGTTATATGCAAATTGCCCGGGCATGGGCACCAAACGGGGATTGGGAGAGAAGACCGCCACCAACGAAATGCATTAATACTTCCTACCAATCATGGAAGGAGGCATCTTTGGGCTGATGATATAGCAGCTTGCTCTGGATGGATGTAGGACGCATGGCTGATGAGGACAGCAGCCCAGTTGTTGAAGGGAGGACCCCCCCGGGAGGGGACCACCCCCCCCAAAAGAAAAAGGTCAGCGATGACCTGCATTTTTTAAGGTCAGTAATGACCAAGGTCGCAACAACCTGCATGAGCATAGCCAGCAATGGCTTAAAGATGCAATATTTAACCTTTAGCATTATATTATTATGGCATGAAAATGTCTAAAAATGAGTAGACATAATGTTATATTCTTTAGTTGTGCACTTACTTTATCCCAAATTGTATGAGGCAAAGATAGGCTTGATATTTTTCTCATAGTTTTCCTATCTATCCGTTCTATTCCTAATAGATGCACGTTCTGATTTGTGCATTTTGACATTTGGAATATTAAAGGTGGGCTGACCATTGTTAATAAGTACGTTTTCCCCTTGGATTTGACTTTAAGTTGCGTGTCTACAGTATGTCTATTATGGGCCTTTTTCATTTGTTTTGACAGTCGTGTACTGTCACTTCGGGAGAGTTGCACCCGCACCCTCGGCTGAGCTGTTGTACGGTGGACTTAGTTCAGTTGAGGCAGAGACTGGCTGTGGAGACACGCGGTTTTCGTGCCATGACCTTTTTGATTAGTTTTGACGTCCAGCGGGAGGGGGAGCAGTGAATGTGCTGCATCTGTAGAAAGTTTTAAGTCGTCGGCAGACGAGACGATTTCGTCGTAGAAAAATGAGATTCCGTTCCAATTTTCTAAGAGGTGTGCCCAGGGGGTATACTTTTGCTGAAGCCACTGTGCTGTGCCCGGCTATATGCTTTGCTGGAGCCACTGTGCTGTGACCAGGGAGGAGCTCTGCTGAAGCCACTGTGCTGTGACCGGGGATATGCTTTGCTGAAGCCACTGTGCTGTGACCAGGGAGGAGCTCTGCTGAAACCACTGTGCTGTGACCAGGGATATGCTTTGCTGAAGCCACTGTGCTGTGACCGGGGAGGAGCTCTGCTGAAGCCACTGAGCTGTGCCCAGGGATATGCTCTGCTGAGCCACTGCTGTGACCGGGATACAGTGTTGCCGGATGGCAAATGTTGAATTATCGTACCAGAGGGTCAAAATTATCGTTTTTGGAGTGAAATTATCGTACGCCCCCTCCCCAGCGCGCGTGCCTTCGGCGCGCCTATGTCGGGGGGCTGCGCTGATCACAGGCTACTTTTTGGACTTGGCATGATTTTTCAACACTGTGGTCTCAGCCTGCGTTGCAACAACAACAAAACACCCTGCACGTATTAGCTGCAAATATGTTTGTTTGAAGAGATGATTGTATAAACAGATAGAGTGATAGACGTAGGATTCGTCTAAGTGTCACGAAATGATGAGATTCTCGTACGTTTGGGGGATTTGGGGATTATTGATCGTACATCGTACAGAGGTCAAAATTATCGTACAGGTACGATAATTATCGTACGTCTGGCAACGCTGCCGGGATATGCTCTGCTGTAGCCACTGTGCTGTGACCAGGGATGTGCTCTGCTGAATCTACTGCGCCGTGACCGGGGAATGAGCTCTGCTGACCTGACGAGTTATGCATAACGGAAAGCCGGGTGATGCTGCACTGCACATTAAAGCCGTGGTGGACTGGGAGGAGCACCTTTTGTTTATGATCGAGACTGAAGCTTCGTATGCATTTGCAATACCAGAGTAAATCTCGTAGAGGAAGATCGATTCCCTACTGGGAGAAAGTAGGGAACTCATGGTGCCTCTTTTCTGCAACCATTCACCTCTAGAACTTAATTCAAGCATATGCTGAAGCCAGAACCACCCGCGAGCATTTTTCGGTTGAAAAGACGTTTAAATTTGAAAGTGAAAGTTTTTTCACCCACTATTTGCAGACGTTTATTGAACTTTCAGATTTAGACCATATTTCACCAGGATCTTAAATTAAAATATCAGCGCGCACACGGGAACCCCGCTTTCCCACATTCAAGCCAGTCCGCTCTAGCGCTGAGCTATACATTTTCTTATATTTTGAAGGACGGCAACAGCAGAACTGATGATTATCGCCATTTTGCCTGAAGCATGCGACGGGAGACGATAGTGTCGCATCTTGCATTTGCAATGCGCATCTTTGGCAACGCTAGACCAGCCACGCGCATGCGCAGTATAGCATGGAAGGCCGGTGGCTAGCCAGGTAGCTAGCGCGCTACTCAGCATGGCCGGAAAAGTTTACAAGGGTTATACTTTATCTAAATGACTGGGATTGGATCGATGGATTGGATGCGTAAGAGAGGAACCATGCTATGAAAAAGAAAAGGTTGACTGGAAACTGGGACTAGAGGCATGTGGTTAAAACCCGAATGGACACGGGAGAGGGAAGCGGCCGTATGCCGTATGCCGTATGCTAAGGGATTGGCACCCGGCCTGAAATGAGTGCAGCAGCAATGCCGCAACGTTGACTGAAACCAGGGACTAAATGCATGTTTGATAATACCCGACCGGACGCGGGAGAGGGAAGCGGCCGTATGCAACAGGGCAGAGTTGCTCGGGGATTGACACCCGGCCTGCAATGAGTGCGGCCGCCGGAAGAGATGCCGGCTGAAAAGGGGGGATACGACCTGAAACCTGGGGCAGGGCTGTTTGGGCTGCTGCCGTGGGGAGCGTGGGGCTCGCGAGCGTGCTCGGCCGGGCATCGATGTCGATGAGGGACCCGACCAGTGAAGACATCGTTGCGATCAGGGGATCTTGGAGGCCTGGAGGGGCTGGAGCCTTGGCGCGTCCGCCGAGGAGCCGGCGGTCGTGGTGCGCTTCGCTGGGCCTTTCTTGGAGGTGGACTTCTGGGCTCTTTTGCTGCGGCCACGGCCTCCGGAGTGCTGTGCGGACTGAGATCCGGGGGAGGTGGACTTCTGGGCTCTTTTGCCGCGGCCGCGGCCTCCGGAGTGCTGTGCGGACTGAGATCCAGGCGAGACGAGGACCTCCTTGACGTTGGATCTTCTTTTGCGGCCGCGTCCCCTGGTGAGGGGAGCGTCCCATGAGACGCCTGTGACGCCCGGAGATGGAGCCTGGGGATTGGGGATTTGCCCGAGGCTGGCCGGGGCGTTGAATGTGCTCTGGAGGAAAGCGTCCACGGTGGAGCTGAAACTTTGCTGCTCGTTTTCGGACTCGGACATGGTGCTGGACTGAATGAAGCTTTTTGCTCTGGAGAT
Organism: Poromitra crassiceps; assembly: GCF_964638095.1. Lineage (NCBI taxonomy): Eukaryota > Metazoa > Chordata > Actinopteri > Beryciformes > Melamphaidae > Poromitra > Poromitra crassiceps. Next base: position 1,268,829 of record NC_139638.1, on the reverse strand, counting down.
GCTGGATGAATGCGTGATGCTGACACAAGGTGAGTGATGACTGCACAAGTGTGATTTAAGCTGTGGTGATGGGGGCTTTATATAGTACCAGGAGAAGGGCATTTATGATGTCATAACTGATGTCATTTATGATGTCATAACTGATGTCATTTGGGAGAAGGGCATTTATGATGTCATAACTGATGTCATTTATGATGTCATTTATGATTTGGGCTGAGGGTTATGACAGCATGGGGTGCTCTATTAATGCCTTATTTGGTCTTCCATGATTGAACTACAGTCTGCGACTACACTTAAACAATCACTCAGGTAAAACAAAAACTGTTTAATACCCCTGAAATTAGATGATCCCGTCATCGTATTTATTGTCTCCTGGCGTCTCACAAAATACACAAAGTGTACCGTGGAGTGGACCTGAGCTGGCGTCTGACACAAGACAAAGAATATCACAAGATATCGCACTGTCTGTCTTAGTTTGGATTAGCTGTTTATTTAGTCTTCTACTCTTTTACTTGTAAAGATTTTTTGAATTTTAATCATTGTGTGTCATGCATTGTATATTTGGTCTTGGACCCCGGAAGACTAGCTGTCTAGGCAGCAGCTAATGGGGATCCTTTTAGTAAACAATAAACAAGATGTGGAGCACAGCAGAGTGAGCCGGACTCGGAGCTAGATTGACTGACCTTAGCCGTTTTCACTGCCCAGCCCACCCAATTCACCCATTTTGTGTCTAAAATGCAGGAAGCAACAGAGGTACTAGTAGAACAGTAACCAGGGCCCCAGCACTGGAACACCAAATAGATTGGAAGTTGGAAACCCTCATTCATATTCTGGGGTGGGAAGTGAAAAGGGCAAATGGGCTCTGAAATGAGCCCATTTGCCCTATGTTAATAAGGAGTCACACCACCCCCCCCCCCCCCCCATTATGATGGCGACCATCTGCTCTCATCTTGCTAAACATACAAGCTAGCTACTGTACCTGCTCATCAGCTGACTGGATTTTGTCATATCATCTCACTTTCGTCATGCCTGGCTGGCATAATGACAACTGGCTGGTTAAATAAAGAGGTTAAATATAAAGAACATTAAATGAGCAAACATTAAATAATCATGATCAAAACATACAATGGAAGTTAATAAGGAACAGCTGTAAAATAAACTGACAATATACACATTGATTGCAGGGATATTGTAAACCTTCACAGTTTCATCTACATTAACAAATTAAGTAAGATGTGATGATAAAGGCTTCGAGAATCTGGGAATTTTTGGTTTAGGTACCTTTACACTGCTTGAAAAGTGTGATCCCTCAATATCTGAATGGCCGTAAAAACCGCGGTCGACGGGTGAAAACATGCCCCCCAAATTCTTTTATTTTATCATTCAGTTCATTTGATTTTCATTTCCATCTCTAACACACCGGAGAAAGACGACGAAGAACACACTCACAAAAACAAGTGCTGTTGTGCACCCTATGATTTAGCAACTTCATGCATTAAAGGAACACTCCGCCCATTTTCAACCAGCTTTGTATAATTAGAACATCTGTAGTATATCAGAAAACTGTAAACTGTTTTGAAGTCTGTCATTTAATTTGAGAGTTATTGAGTGTTAAAGTGTGGACCAGTGACATCACTGGTCCATACTAACTCAAATTAATAACTCATTAACTCAACATTAACTGTCAAACTAGATGACGGTTTTGAAGTCATTCATCTAGTTTGACAGTTATTGAGAGTTGATTTGAGTTAATGAGTTATTAACTCATTAACACTCAAATAAAAATGAAAAAGGACAATCAAAATAAACAAATCTAATATATTTACCGTACTAACTTTTATATATGGCTTTATATATGGCTTCTATAAGCCAACGCCTGACCCGCTCCTCAAACAAACTGGACCTGGTCCACTGCAGAACTGAGCGCTGTAGGAAGAGCGCTGTCCCCCATATGATCAGACTTTTAAATACCTAATGTATTGAAATTGTACGCATGTTGTCCTTGTCCTTTTATCTCCTTAGCGCCCCATGTAATGATGTACTCACAATTCAACAATTCGTTGCCACATGTACATCTTTGAGTTTAGTTTTAAATAAATAAAAACCGTTTACTACTCTGTTTAAGGGTCCCACAAAAGGAGACGGGGGGATTCTTCAGTCTCTTCTGAGTTCTCAGACGACTCTTGTGAAGGGAGGAAGAGGAAGAGTAAGAAAAAGCACAAAAGACCCGAGTATTCAGACTCCTCTGATGATGACAGAAAGAAGAAAAAGACTAGAAAACCCACATCATTTGGAAAGAGAGGTAACCCATCATCTGGAAAAAGATGGCTCACATTTCGATTGCTTCTGGAACAATGCACATACAAACACTTATGACAACACATTACACTTAACAAACATGCACTGATTTATTTTATTCTCTTAAGTGCCCCCAAAATTTGGTAAATTGCCCCCGTTTTTAGAAATTGGGGCAAAAGTTTACCTTTTTTTATTTTATTTTTAATTCCACAATTGAAGATAGATGGCCTGGTGGCTAATGGCTTTTTGCAGACTCCTGTCACATGGACCTAGCTAGCAAGGTCTATGGAACATTTTCATCTTAGTGGAAGCATTTTTATTGAGACACTGCAGTCACATGTCAATCGTAATTTCAGTGTAGCATGCTCATGTCGATTTATTTCTCAGGCATAAGGCAAAGGTAACTCACCCACACACACAATTTGATATAGGCGACATTTACCATATTCAAGGTTGGCCCTATTACGAAACAGTTATGTATTTTTGAGTATCCAGGACTGTATCAATGTAACACTGGAGTGAGGAAGAGTAGTGCACTGCAGACACAAGATGACCAGTTTAACTCCTGAATGTCATGTCATGTATACTCAGGATTATCAATCTATTTGTGTAATTATGACACTGTGTTAACCTATATTTTCTTTTGATGTGTCTTGTAGTTCTGACCCCAGAGGACGTTGTCCACAGGTACCGGGCTGTCCTGAAGGTGTTCCGGCAAAACCGGAGCATCGCCAACACCTGTGAGGAACTCTGTGTTGACCGCAACACCATCGCACTGACTGCGGTCATCGCAGATGTTCTGATCGCCGCAGAGGGCGCCGACTTTGGGGAGCTGCCTGTCTTCAAAGAAAAGGATACTCTGGGGAACTACTCAAAAACATGCAAGGCATTTTTAGATGCGAACCAACCCCTGCAGGACAAGATAGCTGCAATGAAAAAGTCCACAGAGCTGCTCCCGATAAAATATAAACTGCCTAAGTGAGGGGTAAAGGCCTAAAGTGCAGTAATTTAAAGCTGCATTCAGCAATGTTTTTTTGTTAAAATAAGTGTGAAATGGCTCTATATTCTGACAGCAATTACTGAAATAGAGTGTTTGGTCAGTGACTTGAAACCCCCAACCCCCCGCTGTCCTCTATCTCTCTCCTGTAGTCGTGCATGCAGGGCAGATGTTTATCTGCAACGGTAACTCGCTGAGTAACCCCGAATTCAACGCCGCCATCCCTGAGTCTCTACGACTTACGGTTGCGGAGATACGTCCGCCCTGCATGCAGGACTACAGGACAGAGATAGAGGACAGCGAGGGGTTTGGGGTTTCAAGTCACTGACCAAACACTCACCCAACATTGCTGAATGCAGCTTTAAATTATTTTATTTTATTTTTATGTATTTTTATTTCTTACTGCACTTGTTTCAGGGATTTGTCAGTGTTATTTTATACAACACTTTTTTTAGTGGTCAATGGGGAGTTCAACCCTGGTTTTATTTGATCTAAAGATCTGTATTTTTTTATGAAAGTTCACTGCTCTTTTCTATTATTTATCAATTACTAAAACATTCCAAGTGCACATAACATTTGCACTTTTTTTGTATTTTTGTTAAAACATTCAAAATATACACGAAAATTCGCTGCACTTTTTATATGTAACCATAACAATTTACAGTTACAAGTTTACAGTTACAAGTTTTGCACTTTTTTTGGATACAAGGAATGTATGCGTGTCATGTTAAAGTTGTGTGAACTGTTGTAGTTTTAAAAATGTAAACCTAGGTAGAGATCCATTCAAGGCTGGGTCCATAGCGTCTTCTTGTTTTCTCCCAGTGACGCGGTTTGTTTACAAAAATGCTGTTCGGGTATTTGACATGCACTTTAAGAGTTTGTTTACAAAAATGCTGTTCGGGTATTTGACATGCACTTTAAGAGTTTTATAAAGTTACTCTCTTTGACAGCTCACCTGTTTTGGCGTATTTGTCACAGGGTTGGGGTGTGTGTGAGGACACGTAATAATAATAATAATGTGTTTTATCTTGATGTATTTGATAGCTGGTATGGGGGTGCTGTTTTGGGTAGGTCCTGGGAACTGTGGGTGTTTTCCTCCTATCTCCCGACAGCTAATTACCGATGCAGTGTAGGTGGAGAAGCCGACTCACGGACACCGTGTCGGAGCGGAGAGCCAAGACTTTGGCATGCACGGAACACAAATGGAGGACGCCAGCCTCCGGCCTGGTCGGTAGACAGTGAAAGAGCCGGGAGAGCAACAGACATCCTGGTGGAACTGCTTGTTGACTGTTTTACTTGAAAATGTTTTTGCAAATGTATGGTACAAGTTTCTAAATACTGGGTAAATACCTGGTAATTACAGGGGAAATATCTGAGTTACTGTCAGAGAACACGGTCAAAACTAGACAGCCTGATGGGTAATAGTGGATGTTAATGATCTACAATTACCGGGAAAGTACAAGGTAATACCAGGGTAACAAACCACGCTTCCTTTTACAGTACAGTTCCACCTAACTTACAGGGTAACTCGTGAGGTTTTCCTTGATAACGTTTTGGAAATGTATGTGGTACAAGTTTGTAATTACGGGGTAATTACCAGGTAAATACATAGGAGTTACCGGGAAAATATCAAGTAAATGCTATGTAAATATGCAAGTAAATATCAGATAATTACCGGGTAAATACCTGGGAATTATCTGGTAAGTACCTAGTAAATACTGGGTAATTAAATAGGAAATATCTGAGTTATTGCCAGGTAACACTGTCAAAACTACACAACCTGATGGGTAATAGTGGAGGATTGTAATCTACAATTACCAGGAAAGTACAAGGTAATACCAGGGAAAGAAACCACGCTTCCTTTTACAGTACAGTTCCACCTTACTTACCGGGTAACTTGTGATGTTTTACTTGATAACTTTTTGGAAATGTATGTGGTACAAGTTTCTAATTACTGGGTAATTACATGGGCGTTACCAGGAAAATATCAAGTAAATGCTGGGTACATCCCAGGTAATTAAAGGGGAAATATCTGAGTTATTGCCAGGTAACACAGTCAAAACTACACAACCTTATGGGTAATAGTGGAGGATTGTAATCTACAATTACCGGGAAAGTACAAGGTAATACCAGGGAAACAAACCATGCTTCCTTTTACAGTACAGTTCCACCTTACTTACCGGGTAACTTGTGAGGTTTTACTTGATAGCGTTTTGGAAATGTATGTGGTACAAGTTTCTAATTACTGGGTAATTAACAGGTAAATACATGGGAGTTACCGGGTAAATATCGAGTAAATGCTGGGTAAATACCAGGTAAGTACCTAGTAAATACTGGGGAAATATCTGAGTTATTGCCAGGTAACACAGTCAAAACTACACAACACGATGGGTAATAGTGAAGGATTGTACAGTAATCTACAATTACCAGGAAAGTACATGGTAATACCAGGGAAACAAACCACGCTTCCTTTTACAGTACAGTTCCAACTTACTTACAGGGTAACTTGCAAGGTTTTACTTGATAATGTTTTGGAGTGTACGTGGTACAAGTTTCTAATTACTGGGTAATTACCAGCTCAATACCGAGTTACCGGTAAACATCGATTAAAGGCTGTGTACACTCTTAAAAATGATGGGTTAAAAACAACCCAATCTGGGTATTTTTTTACCCAACTGAAGGATCAATATTGGACCAACCCAGCGCTAGTTAATGTGACCCTTCAAAATGGGTTGCTCATTTAACCCAGCAAAATGGGTTAAAAACTCTACACAATGCTGGATCAAATTAATTACAATGCTGGGTTAATTCTACCGGATGAATCGCTTAAATATTTTACCCAACTGCTGGATCAAATGAACTACAATGCAGGGTTAATTTTACCACATTAATTGGTTAAATACTCTACCCAAATGCTGGATCAAATTAACTACAATGTCAGATTAATTCTACCACAGACATTGGTTAAATGTTCTACCCAAATGCTGGATCAAATTAACTACAATGTCAGATTAATTCTACCACAGACATTGGTTAAATGTTCTACCCAAATGCTGGATTAAATATACTACAATGCTGGATTAAATTTACAACATAAATTGGTTGAATATTCTATCCAAATGCTGGTTTATCTTAACTGCAATGCTGGGTAAAATAAAAATACATTATGCAATAAACACTTTTAAACAATATTGGAATCTGAGAAAAATATTTATTTTAGAAACATAACTCATTTCACATTAACATTAACAGTTTCATTAACACTTAATACTTTGCCCATAGCCACTGGCAAGCAGGCGACAGAAAATAAAAAATAAAATAAAACAAGAAAGGGTTCTTTTAAAATACAAACAGTCCCTCAGCCACATTCATTATTCAGGGCTTGACATTACTTGCCCCATCGGACAAGTTAAGTCTCAAACAAACTTTACTTTGGTGGGCCGCCCAGGTATATTTACGGCCACCCAAGTATATTATGTGGGGACCCATATTATCCATTTTTATTCTGCTTTGTGAAAGATGATGACAAATGTATCAGTAGAACTGAGTGAATTGTCCATTTGATAAGTTAATTTACATTTTTAATGACAAGACCAATGGCTAAAAAAGTTAATGTCAAGCCCTGATATATAAAAGATGGCTGCCACACAAAAACCACACAAACAAGCCAACAACCACTGGCTTTGACATCAATAATGAAGACACCTTACTCTGTCATTGGGAGCACACACTGAACAATAAAACGTTTTCCCCCTTTCTAATAATGAATCCTATCCGTTTCAACTCTCAACAACATCCAGATCTCTACAAAACAGTTGCGACAGTAACAGCTAGCTAGTAGCTACATGACAAGGAGAGACTCCCCTGGTCTCTGATGAACACAAACTAAATAGAACATATTTGTGCAGAGTTTAAAGTGCCACTGTGTAAATTGTAAATTGTAAAAAAGTGCAATTAAAGGTTTAGAGATCAATATGAGAATTTATTCATGCTTCATATGTGCCAAAAAAAAAGTCAATCAGCCTGTAAATATTTTTCCAAATTATGCTGGAAGAATCCACCATTTTAGCCCTTTGCCTCAACACCTAACTTGCAGTAGACTCCCTGTTTGAGCATATGGTGTAAATATGAACTACATTTTGCATCATGAAAAATACTAAAACACGAACAATGCCCATGTAAAAGTCAAGAACAGTTTGCTTTAACCAGAGATACATAGAACTACTCTGAGCCAATGGGCAGCAGAAGAAAAAGGACTACTAGCCTCTACTTGCAAGCAAGTATTGAGGAACGGAGAAATTTGACCTGTGTAGACTCCCTTCCTCCCATTTCATAGACCACTGTCTGGAGGAATTCCCATGTGTGCGCACACTGCTTTGGGTACTCGATGTCAAAGATATAAAATACCTTGAAGCACACATCAACCGCCTGAAGCAGTGTGCTTTGCTCCAAAGCCTGTCCCTCGAGAATGACGAACGCCTGAGAGGAGCGGTGGTTGTCATTTCCCAGTGACAGGACGTAGGGGTACGGTCTCGACGACTTAGCCTGATGGAGGTACTCCACCATGTTTGTTCCAGCCTAAGAAATAAAGAAAGAAAGCAAGACAGAAAGACAAATCAAACAAAGTAAAAGATTATGTTGCAAAGCAAAGAGTAAGCAGGATAGAATACCAAGTTGGGGTGTAATAACAATATCGATACTGAATAAACAAGCACACATTCGCAATAGCTGTGACCACATATGCAATTTTCCAAAACTAGGCATCTCTATTAGAGATGCTGCGATCGAGATTTTTCAATTCCGATCCGATTTCGATATTTTAGCTCAAAACCGATCCGATTCCGATCAAATTTCGATACCCGATTCGATACCGATTTCGATCCGATACCGATACAGCACATATTTAAGTCTCTCTATGCTGTCTGATAGCTAGCAGGCAACAAACATTTTTAGGGTTAGGTATGTATGTGTGTGCTTTGGTAATATAGTATGTAAACGATTTAGTTCATCTAATTCATTTCCATGACTTTTCCATAAGTTCTTAACCTGTATTTTATGCACACCTGGGGTAAAAAAGAAGAAGAAAGAAAGGGCAAATGTTGTGAGCAAAGATGGATGATTTAAAATTCCATAGCTCTGACCTAAGCAAATCTGACATCACTATTGTGATATATTTTTTTTTAGTAAAGTGTATCACAGCGGTCTGAATTTTGCATGGTGCCAGTTCTATAGTGAGGCATGGAAAGCCTCACTATACGCCATCATATCTGTGTCGTTTCACTTTTGACTGAAAAATGATGCCTGTAGTCTAGATTAAAGAAAATACATGTATGTGATGTTGACAATTATGTAGGCTATGTGCGCATTCGTTTTCCTTATAGATCGAGTGCTCCGCAGCTAGCTACGTTAGCTTGCATGTAACGTTAACGTTAGTTGATTTTGGAGACACAAACCCTGGACGTTTCATTTTGAGTAGGCTAATGCATGAGGTTCTCTATGGTTTACGCCAGCTCTGGGAGTATGAAATGCTTTAAATGCGGGGGTTTTGGTCACAACAAGCTTGTGGAGCGCTGCCCTGCAACTAGATAACCAGCTAGCTAACGTTAGCCCCGTTAGCCATCATCACAACAGCTAACATTAACGCCAAAACAAATCCGCTGCCTCATCCCCACGTTTGGTTTAGCGTAACGCCAGCTCAGACTTTCCCCTAATCTCAGAAACCTTGCGGGACATGTATTGCAAATTGCAATAGTGGTTGTTTTGTTATAATTTGAAACTGTCAGACAGCCACACTGGGGGCGGCCATGTTTGCCAGTCTATGGTGCGGACGCGTGATTTCGAATCGCACATAGGTTAAGGACGGGTGTGTCTGACGTTTTGGCCCTGGCCATCCTAGGCTCAACGCGGCCTCTGTGTGCTGCTGCTGCTGCTGCTGCTGCATGCTGGATAGAAATCCTGGAGCGGAGTCATGGAATGGAGTGCTTATATCGGAGCCTTGGATCGGTCATTTTCGCTGGAATCCGATCCGATCCGATCCATGTTTTTTGGCTGATATCGCGCCGATATCCGATCACATGATCGGATCGCAGCATCTCTAATCTCTATCAGTGTGTGTGGCACAATGCCTCCGACATCACTGATGTCACAATTTATGACATCACTGATGACATCAGTGGTTTGACATCACTAATGATGTCATCAGTGGGACTGATGTCATTGGTGGTTTATGACATCACTGATGATGTCATTAGTGGGACAGACAGAAGAGCCCCAGCTCCCATTTATATACTGATGATGATAGATAGATGCAGGATGGCAGGTGCAGGCCACCCTGCATTTTGAAACCCCCATCCCCCACCCCCCTTTTAGCCAATTGGCATGAACACAACACACCTTCACACACTTTACCTCCATGACACATTTCAGCCCTGTGCCCCTGCCATCCTATCCTGCTTTTCGAAAATTGCCCACCCCCCATGTGCCCTTCACACACACTTGACCTCCATGCCAAATTCCAGCCTCTAGGGTGAAAACTGTACCCGCTAAAGGGTGGTGAACTTTTTGTGGACCGAGCAACTGACTGACTTCTAGAGCTGCTGGTCACAGCTAAAAAGGAAGCAGCCAAGTAAAATCCTGTTAAAGAATTGTCTGTTAAAATCAGGCAACATTTTGCTTTCCCTATTTCATAAGGCTAAAATGTGCATGCTGCTGACAAAAACAACAATACTGTGCCATTCAGCACTATAAACAGACTTAAATGGCCAACATATTTGGAACACCAGTATAAAAGAGCAGTCACATGTTTAAAAAACATACAGCCCCTGTTCTGAATCTGATTACACTGTTTTGTGACTGTCAATTCATGCACAGCTTTTACATTATAGCTCGAAGGAGCAAGGTGTAATACACACAGTGCAATGTGACCAGATCTGCCTCACCACATCTGGAAGTGTCTGGCTCGACATGATCGCACAATTTGAACAGCCAACTCATATTTGTGAGGAAGCATCGCCATCTCCCCACAATTTGGAAAATGTCAATAGATCAATTATTTTTTACATCGGGTGTCATTGGTCCTACTTAAAGGGATAGTTTGGATTTCTTAACATGTTGTTGTATGAGGTACAAGTTTGTAGAAATGGAGAGCTATCTGCTGAGTGAACAGGGTCATGGCAAAAACCTTTTTTTTTATTATTAATAATAATAATGATAATAACAAAACAAAAAAATGCTTCCATACTGCTCACCTCCAAGTCTCTGCAAGCCCTGAGATGCCAAGTTGACTTGAAAATACATCATTTTACACCTTGTTTTGAGCTCTGTAACCCAGGTGCTCAAGTGATAAGGAGAGCAGCTACTATAGCCCTCTACAATGCCAATTTCAGCTAAAACTGCGTGTAAATGATGTCTTTTCAAGTCAACTTGGCATCTCAGGGCTTTGGAGACTTGGATTACGCTAACTGAGCAGTATGGAAGCATTTTGTTTGTTTTGTTTTGTTTGACCTCTTTGCTCATGAGCCTGTTCACACTCAGCAGACAGCTCTTACTTGCCTGACGTGGCCTGTCTTCCAACTGGGACCGCACAGGCTGCATTAGTACACTGACTGTATGCAAGTACCTCATACAACCCAACATCAAAAAATCAGAACTATCCATTTAAAAAGGCAAGATGACTAAGATCTGAGATAAAACAAACATGTAAATGCAAAGAAAATTATTAAATATCACCTGATTGACTTTTGGACTATTCATCTCACCAGGTGTGAATTTCACAATGCCCGTTTTTATTATGGTTAATATTATGGATCAAATTTTGTGATTACCAGTTCATGTTCAGAAATACATCTATTTACTGAATTATTCTGGAGCCCGGGAATGACATGCACATTCTTAAAATGAATAACATTTCCCTTTAAATATGCAGAAGGACTTACAGGCTTATGGTCAATGAAGGCCAACTTGGAGTCCTCAATGGTGTGCCGGTACACTTTTCGGCCAACTCTGTAAACAGTTGGTGGAAGCATTGTGGGTAGCTGTCTCAGGGCAAGTTCCCCCTTGGCATCTGTAGGAAAACAATTGTATATGTTGGCATATCTGTGATTTGGTCATTTAGTAGCCAAATATAATAAAACCTATGCTAATATTGACATTTGCAAACTCTGCTGGACAACAACAATTACCCAGTGTTAATCCGTCTAAAGGAAATGTGAGTTTCCCTTCCCGTCTCGCCAGGTGCAGGATCTTCTGTGCATATACAGGCAGCCATGTTTCAAAAAGTTTTGGTGCAGCCTCTCCATGCAAAGCCAGAAAGTCCTGTGCAATCTAAAGAATGGAAAACAAGTTTTAAAACACAAATTCCATATGGCAGTTGCCATACTAACAAAAGATGTTATAAATAATGCATGCTCATTATATGTAAAATTATATTCCAATAAACATATGCCCGGAGTGGTTAGATGTGGGAACTGTTCGAGGATCTCGTGTATATTAGAGTTGTTTCCCCTTATCCACTTGGCCCTGTACACGACTGTATCCTGCATGTACGTCTCCACCTGGGTGCGGGGCTGAGAATTGAGTCTCAGCCATTCTTTTAGCTGTTCGGCTCGCTCTTCGGATATGGTAGATTCTATAAAAAGTACACATAAGAATATTGGCAATAACTACATTATATTGATATTTTGCTTCACCAACTTATTTTTCAGTTCAACCATTACCTGGTATGTATGCCCTTTCACGAGCGTCTCCTTGGCGCTGCGGTGGTCTCTGTGGCGTGCTCTGCGGCGTGCTCTGTGACCTGCTCACGGATCTCAGCCTCTTTCTAGTGTTCCGAAGCCTCTCTTCAAGGAATCCAGTGGCTGGACGGTGGTTCCGGCCTTGGGTGTACCATATTTCCTGGCAAGAAATGAAAATCTTTGGTGAATAGAGATGAGGCACATTCTGATTTCGACAGCGTGGCCACAGGGTGTGGCTAAGCCATCTAGAACAGGGTTTGTCTGTACGTCTATCTGTCTGTCCCCAGAAAAGTAGACCAATTACAGCTCCCACTGCTTGGTGCATGACAACAGCATCAAACAGCATGGAAGTCAAAGGAGGCACTCACAATTTTCAGTCCACCAGAAATGTTAATATCTGCACAAATATGAAAGAATGACAAAAAGTCAACTCGGACACTCATGGACGCCGCGGCTCATTTCCCGGCTGGCGGTCGGCTCTCACTCCCCAGCTGGGATGCGGTTGTCGAGAAGGTTTGCTACTCTGGGGCTGGGACTTGTGTGTCTGTAACTGACAGTTTCACATTTGTCCAGTAAAATAAATTCTTTATGACAATTTACACACGTTAATCCCACGTGCCCGACGTACAGCCAATCACAATGCGTGCGCGATCTGATCTGGTAGGCGAGCAGATCTTACACCCACACCGGATGCGACCTGTAGTAGAATCGTTGATTTTAAGAAGTGACCAATGAAATGCATCGTGATTCACTGAAATATACGTGGGGAAGGCGAAATATATTGTGGGTTTCATAGGATTTTCTTTTAGCCTGGACAGTGTAGTTTTCAAAGTTGAACTTCAGACATGGCTGACGAGGCTAGTGAAGCAAGTGCCATTCGTCCCGAGCACGACAGCTATTTAGACTGAGGATGAAAATAATGACTTCAATTCAGATTTATTTATCTCGTGTTTCAATCTGCTAAGCCTCAAGGTTTTAGTGAATGTTGGCAGTTCTGCCACGTTTCAGACAGTAAAATAGCTGACGAGCTGAATGGAGTATGAGTTACTTGAGGACGAAGACATCAATGGAAAAGACTATTCAGACCCAGATGATGTGACTGTTGGCATGCTAGCAAAGGCTCTGAGTGACAGTTCAAGATGACTGCAAAACGGGGATCGCTAAACATTACTGGGGCTGCAGTAATTGTCAACGTTCACTAAAACCTACATTTCTCAGCCTCTATAGTAGCTAGAAACATGAAATAAAAAGCATTTGAGAGCTCTGGCAAATATAATCATTTCTAATGAAAAGGCCCATGTCAGAATCTCATTTCAGGTATTCAAAGATTTTTGTTTTACATGAGTGATTGTAATGTGTAGATGAAACACCAGGTTATGTTGAAAATCAAGCACTTTTCAAGGAGGATATTCAAATTCAAGCATATTCCTAACCTTGAAAACATGACTGTTAAAATCAAGCATTTTCCAAACTTTCAAGACTTTGTACGAACGCTGAAACAAAGGTTTTAGGGAACGCCGACCGTTCCGTCAAATTGTTCACAAACCTCAGGGATAGAGGGGGTGGTTTCAAACATGCATTAGGTTTAGAATGCCGTTCCAGAGCGCGCGCTTGGGTATCAATAGGTTAAGCTCCTCGACACCATGGAACAACAAGCCTCTTTTTGTCTTTTCCATTTTCTACTTTACACAAAATATCTGATAAGCCCCAGCACTTTAAAATGACTATAAAGGTCACTAATAATTGCATTTATCAAACACATTCACGTGTTCTTCAAAAAACAAATGTTTTTCTATTTAACATCATTATGAGGTTTATCAAAAACTACTCACGCCACTGCCTGATGAGTCTTTCAAGCAGGGAAATCCTTGAATCAAAGCTGAAGCCATGGCCTTTTTGGTCTCAGAGGTAGGACTGTAAACATAGAAAAACACAATGACATACATCTAGGGCTGTCCCTGACTCGGCGGTTAGTCGAAGTCATTGACTACGTAAATACGGCGATTTGCATAACGTGCGTAGGTATTAAGTGAAGAAAAGATCATTAATACACTAGATAGCTCAGTTCCAATATCAGATTTCAAAATAAAAGTTTTTAATGGCTTCTGTGTGCATTGTTGTTGCTAGCGGAAGCCAGCCGGCTAACGTTAGGTAGAGAAGATGGCTGCGCTCGAACAGCGGCCCACGCTGGCACGATGCTCCTAAAAGCAATATGCTTATTGTTTTAAATGATTTGGCATCTTCTATTATTGTCAACACCAGTATTGTTGTATTGTAATAATATGCCATAAAGGTTTATTGAGATCCTAAAAAACAAACAAAAAAACTACTTTTTTTTCTGTAGAATGGTAGCGGAAACACTGCATCAATGATGATTTCATCGGTCTGAGGCTCACGAGAGAGACTGAGGCAACAACCATTTTTAACAAATTTTTCCTCCTAATTTGGATTATTTATCTATTATACATAATATGTACAACAGTGATGTTCCCTTAGATTGGGTTGTTGTATACAGAATAGACACATAATTTGGATCATTAAATTGAATGTGGCAAATGTATGTTTCTCCATATTTTGTGTAAAGCCATACATGGAATGCATGATAGGTAGAACAGAGTTTATGGTTCATTTGGACCAAAAATAAAAAATAAATAAAATTTAGCATTTTTATTTTTGACCAGAGTGAAATGTTATATGGTCTCTGATTCTAAATATAGCTGAATCACTTGGTTTGACCAAGTAAAACAATCCTTACAAGCATTTTACGAACTGTCGATGGGAAAATGAATGGCAGATGAAATCCCTTGGTTCGTATGCCTGGAGAGGGAGTGACTTTGGCTCCACTCCGTTCACTTATGAAACAGAGAACGTGAAGTGCAGTGGGCTGCACTCTTTACAGTGAGTGTGATATGGCATACTTTCAGCGCAATGCACAGAGTTGGAGGCAGTCAAGCAGAAGACAGATTTGTTTTTATGCCATTTGATGTGCAATCTGGGAAGCCAGAAAAATAGACTGGGTTCCCAGATTGTTTGATGTGTAATGAGTGAACAGTGCCTGGCTGATATTAGCTGTCTTTAACCTGGTCACACACGCAGCCCTGCTCCCCAGTGCTTCACAGACTGCTGTTTTGTCAGTCTGACGACCGCTGCCAATGCAGCGAGGTGTTTTTGAAGCAGATGCGACGAGAAGCTGTGATGTGTATTTCCTGGCTGCCGGACAGCGGACTTTATGAGCCTCCCACACAATGAATCACGATGCATTTGGTAATCGATCACGTGTCTTGAAAACGACATCTGACCCGTCCTACTCTGCCTCTGATTGGCCCTTATAGCGCTCAATCATCACTCGGGTAGTTTGAGAGAGAGAGAGACCGACCAATGTGGAGTTTGGAGGGGGAACTACGTCAACATCTGTTGTGGCGGTGCGCCATAAATGTATTATGAATGGGAAACACTGATGTGATGTCATCAGTGATGATGTCATAAGTACGGCAACCATTTTAGGGCATCCTCGCCCGTCAGAGTATTCATAGCTTTCAAGGGGCGTTACGTGCTGCTGGGAACGCCCACCTGGCGGTCAAAAAACAAACTTGTTCATTCGCTGCCAGCCGCGTCGACTAGTTTCTCATGCTGTTTGTTCAGCCGTTTGTACACACGTCTTTGCGGCCAACATTTCCTCAAAGGTAAGCTCAAGTAACGTTACAATAATGATTAAAATACCCCGTTAACGTTACTTGAGCTTACCTTTGATGAAATGTTGGCCGCAAAGACGTGTGTACAAACGGCTGAACAAACACAGCGTGAGAAACTAGTCGACTTGGCTGGCAGTGGAATGAACAAGTTTTTTTTTGACCGCCAGGTGGGCGTTCCCGGCAGCACGTAACGCCCCTTGAAAGCTATGAATAGGCTATCGTTCCTCAGTCTAAGCGTTGACAACTGACAACGCTTAGACTGAGGAACGATAGCCTATACTCTGATGGACGAGGATGCCCTAAAATGGTTGCCGTACATAAGGGCGCACACACACACACAAGGAGGCATTGTGACAAGACTGATTAGTGATGTCACACACACACACAAGGAGGCATTGTGACAAGACTGATCAGTGATGTCATAGGGGGGCACACACACTGATGATTAGGGCTGCAACAACTAATTATTGATAAAATTATTTTTCATGGGCTAATTGTTTAGACAGCTCTTGTCCATTAAAGCAGCACTTTTGTGCACTAATAGTCAATTTGGGACATTTGTTTTTTTTATAAAATCAGCGCATTTATTTTGATCCGATTAAATCGATTAACCGAAGAAATAATAGACAGATTATCAAAATAATCGTTAGTTGCAGCCTTACTGATGATGTAATCAGTGATATAATGAGGCACACAAACACATACACATGGAGGCATTGTGACATCACTGATGCAATAACATTTAGTGAGAGCAACACACACACAGGTGTGCCAATAGGGCAGGCGAGGCCGAGCTTGGGCTAAAGAAATAACAATTTTCCATAAGAATATTTATAAAAAATAAAATAGAAACCTTACCTTTAAAACTATCTATCAGGTGTTGGAGTTGCCACTCCGCCAATGTGCCCCTGACAAAAACGTCCATTGGCCCAACCTGAAACAAACAAAGGGAGCTACAGTACACCAATAAAATAGCTATTTGAATGCCTGTTATGATGCTGATACGAGGGATTTTTAAGCTGATACCTATAACAGACAAATATCTTGTTTTTTGGAGCCACCGACCAAAACAAAACCTGGACGCTTTATTTTGGGTAAAGCATGGGTTTTATATGGATAAAGTACTTTGAATGCGGTGATGTTTGGTCACAACAAGCTTGACTGGCTGAGCTAACGTTTTCCAGCAACAGCTAAACAGTCCGCCATGTACTGTGTGCACCAACATAATAAACACCGGCCCGCAAACCGTTTTCCCATATTATAAATTACAAAGTGTATGCCCTGCCACCCAGGCTAACTAACGTTAGCTTACAGCTATGCCAAACAAATATTGGCTAGCCATAAGCAGACAGTAGGCATTGACATAGCCAGCCTAACTAGCGTTAGCTAACAGAGAAACAATGGCATGTTAGGCTACTACTGGTACGCTAGTTATATTAGCCGTTCCCTCGCAAAACAGCCAACACGTCTAACGTTAGTTGCATATGATATAAGAGACTTTAATTTGTCTTTAAAACTAACGTTAAGCCCGCATGAGCCTTTAGCTGAAATGTAAATAGCTAGCTACGTTAACCAAACAAAACGAGGGAAAATAAATAACGCTAACACTAGTTATCTTAGCCGTTCCCTCGCAAAACAGCCAACACGTCTAACGTTAGTTGCATATGATATAAGATACTTTAATTTGTCTTTAAATCTAACGTTAAGCCCGCACGAGCCTTTAGCTGAAATGTAAATAGCTAGCTACGTTAACCAAACAAAACGAGGGAAAATAAATAACGCTAACACTAGTTATCTTAGCCGTTCCCTCGCAAAACAGCCAACACGTCTAACGTTAGTTGCATATGATATAAGATACTTTAATTTGTCTTTAAATCTAACGTTAAGCCCGCACGAGCCTTTAGCTGAAATGTAAATAGCTAGCTACCTTAACCAAACAAAACGAGGGAAAATAAATAACGCTTACACTAGTTATCTCAGCCGTTCCCTCGCAAAACAGCCAATACGTCTAACGTTAGTTGCATATGCTATAAGAAACTTTAATTTGTCTTTAAATCTAACGTTAAGCCCGCACGAGCCTTTAGCTGAAATGTAAATAGATGGCTAGCTACGTTAACCAAACCAGCTAACGCTAACTAGCCTTGATAAAAAGGGGGGGAAAAACAGGCTACATGATATTAGGTAATATTAGCTAACGTTACACAGACAATGATAGTTCGCCCGTATGGGAATTAGCAATGTAGGTCTAAAAGTGTACACAAACCTTTTATTTGATATTATCCTGCTTCCTCGAGGATCACGAAGACACGCAGCCAAGTCAGCCAGTCTGGACTCTGGGTGAGCAGCAAGTTCTCTCTCTGTGTGCCCTGGGCAGTGTTGCCAGATGCAGCGTTTGGTTTCCAGCCCACAGAGCCTCATACACTGTTCAAAAACAGCCAAAACTCACGCCCAAACTGGCAACGCTAGGTAGTGGGTAAACCACACTGAAATAATCAACACAGTGGGTAGATGAGGGAGGGGAGGTCTTGTCTGTGACGTCAAAATCGTCATGAGGGCTGTCCAATATTTTGATTCAGCGCATGGGTTGCACAAATATGACAAATTCCATGTATAATAACTCATAAAGGGTCAAAAATTGCATAACCACATAGTTGGGTATAATAATAACTAATTTGTTCTTAGAGTGTAAATACCAGGTAACTACCAGGTAAATATCCAGTAAATACTTCTAATTACCAGGTAAATACCAGTCCATACCTGGTAATACCTTGTACATATCGGAGTTATTGTCACACTAACATGCTCACATTTAGACGAATTGATAGGTAACAGTGGAAGGTTTATATTCTGTAATCTATAATTACTGGTTAAATGCCAGATAATTCCCAGGTAAATACCTGGTAGTTGTCAAGAAAATATCTAGTCATTATCGAGTATTTACCTGGTAATTACCAGATTATTACCCAGGAGATACTACTAATTACCAGGTAAATTCCTGGTAGTTACTGGGTAAATACCTGTCCAATGTTGAGTATATACCTGGTAATTACCTTATAAAGATCTGAGTTATTGTCACACTAACACGGTCACATTTAGACTAATTGATGGGTGATAGTGGAGGTTTACAATCTGTAATATATAATTACTGGGTAAATACCAGGTAATCACCAAGTAAATAACAGGTAATATTCAGAAAAATATATAGTAATTACCGGGTAATTACCCGGGAACTACCCAGTATAACTACCTGGTACTACCTGGTAGTTACTGGGTAATAACCCAGTAAATACTTCTAATTACCAGGTTATTACCTGGTAGTTACCGGGTAAATGCCTGGTAATTACCGGACTGTAAAAGGAAGGGTTACCAAGATAACAAATATAAGGACTGCTATTTCCACAAATCGTACTGGTGACCTTGCAGAAATCCTCCCTGTCTCTCCTCCGACAAGCTCTTTTAGTTATTTTAACCTTATAGATGAAATGCTATTAAACAAAGCAATCAACAGTCTTAAATCATCTACCTGTGCTCTTGATCCAATCCCGACTAGCTTCTTTAAAAATGTTTTTACATGTTTTTCTGGTGAATTATTAACTCTAATCAACCACTCCCTTCAAACGGGCATTTTTCCTTCTACCTTTAAAAGCGCCATAGTCAAGCCCCTTCTTAAAAAGAGCACCCTAGACCCTTCTATTCTCAACAACTACAGGCCTATCTCTAACCTTATGTTCTTAGGTAAAATCATCGAAAAGCTCGTTTTCTGGCAACTATCGGATTATCTCTCCACATTCTCCATCCTTGATGAATTCCAGTCTGGCTTCCGTGCCATGCACAGTACTGAGACTGCCCTGATAAAAGTGGTAAATGACATCAGAGTTAACCTTGATAAAGGCAACCTCTCTATCCTAGTCCTGTTAGACCTCTCCGCCGCCTTTGATACGATTGATCATCAGATCCTTCTCTCTAGGCTCAGTTCATGGGTTGGTCTCTCACCCACTACCCTGAACTGGTTCAGAACCTATCTCTGTGGCCGTGAATACTCAGTCTATGTAAATTAATTTTCCTCAATGGGAGTTCAAAGTCCCTGTGGTGTGCCCCAGGGATCCATCCTGGGTCCTATCCTCTTCAATCTGTATCTCCTTCCTTTAGGTGCCATTATTAGAAAATTTAACATTGACTTTCACTGCTATGCTGACGACACGCAGATTTATTTATCCGTCACCCCCCCCAACCTTATACCCATCGACAACCTCCTGAACTGCATCTCCGAAATTAATCAGTGGATGAGCCATAATTTCCTGCAACTCAATCAGGACAAGACTGAAATCCTGGTAATTGGTGACAAAAAAAAAAGGGAAACCATTGTTACCCACTTAAAAAGCAGAGGGCTTCATGTCACCTCCCAGGCCAGGAACCTGGGTGTCATATTTGACACAGAATTAAACTTTGATGCCCATATTCGAAATGTAACAAAAACTGCTTTCTACCACCTTAAGAACATTGCCAAAGTCAAACCTTTCCTCTCTCATGAAGATGCCGAGAGACTAATTCATGCATTTGTTTCTAGTCGTCTAGACTACTGCAATGGACTTCTCACCGGTGTTTCAAAAAAAGTCATTAATAAGCTGAAACTGGTTCAAAATGCAGCTGCCAGAGTGCTGACAAACACTAAGAAATTTGACCACATAACTCCTGTTTTAAAGTCTC
The DNA here is from genome assembly GCF_964638095.1 of Poromitra crassiceps. Lineage (NCBI taxonomy): Eukaryota > Metazoa > Chordata > Actinopteri > Beryciformes > Melamphaidae > Poromitra > Poromitra crassiceps. Next base: position 1,248,403 of record NC_139638.1, on the reverse strand, counting down.
TCCACTGGCTACCGGTTGATTTTAGAATCGATTTTAAGGTGCTCTTTGTTGTGACCAAACGAATCAATAGTCAAATGTGGCAGAACCCCAGAGACAGACGGACACAAGGATTCAAATACAAGTAATGTTTAATAAAATAATAATAGTACAAAAAGGGGCTGAACTAAATCTGGGGCCTTCGTGGAGGGGAATGTATGGGTGTACGGGCAGAATGTAGGTGAGGTGTGTGTAGAACCAAAGTGTGTGTGTGGGTGTGTGTCTAACGTGCGTAGCTAGTGTGGTGCAGTTATATAGATGGCGCTGGGTGTTGTACATGTGCGTGTAACCTGCTATCTGACCAAGTCCGAGATCCGAGAGGGGAAGTCCGAGGGAGAGAGAGCCGTAGTCCTGAGCAATGGGGGAGGTCCGTCCGAGAGAGGGTGATCCAGGAGTGGGGGAGAGCGGAGGGAGAGAGGGATCCGGAGGAGTAGAGGAGAACGGTGGAGGAGCTGGGCCTGGGAGACACTGGAGGGAGCCGGAGGGATGGAACCACTGTGACCAGTACGATCAAGCACTGGATTGTAGACTGCGGGCCCTCTTATAGGAGCGGTGTCTCTGAGGATGATTGGTGGCACCTGATGAACTCGACACAGCTGGTGTAGATTGGGCTGATTGAGCTTGGGCAGGGGAGGAATGTGGTGAATGACTGAGAGACATAACACTCTTAGTGGTTTTTAAAGTTTTACATGGACTTGCCCCCCGTATCTTAATTACCTTTTATCAGTTTACGCTCCTGTCAGAGCCCTTAGGTCCTCAGAGTTATCACAACTTCACATTCCGCGGTCTAGAACAAAAAGATACGGAGAGGCCGCTTTTAGCTCTTATGCCCCTAAACTGTGGAATACCCTTCCCCTAGAGTTGCAGAACTCCTCTTCCACTAATGCTTTTAAGAAAAATCTTAAGAGCTATCTTTTTACAAGGGCATTTTCTTAACATTTATCTTCTTTTTATTTTAATCTGTATCTTGTTTTATTATATCTATCCTGGGCCCCATTTGTTCTCATTTTTTTTTAACTGTTTACTTTACTGTTTTATCTTTATCCAACTGTTTTATCTTTCTGTAAAGCACTTTGAATGGCATCTTATGTTTGAATTGTGCTATATAAATAAAGTTTATTATTATTATTATTATTATTTATATTCTTGCAGAAAATAAATTCAAGCACTTTATCATGACCCATGTCTATTTGTTTATTTTCAAAATCTTCCAAGGATTTTCTCTCTCCAGAATTCATAAACTCTCAAAGATTTCAAGGAGGACCTGCCTTGGGAACCCTGCAAACTGTGCAAAGAGGTCTGTTACAGTGAGTGGAACTTACAAATTGGATCAGTGTGGCTTCAGTGTAATCTGTGCTCCAAACATCAGCAGCATCTGTCAAACTACAGCAGATAAACAGTGAAGAAAACGTTGGTGTCACACCAAACTCCATATCAAAATCTGGCAAATTAATGCAAATGTAGGCTGGGTTGGGTCACATGTAGGCTATGCCGAATTTAAGGGTGGCTCACATCTAGTCAGCATGTCTTAACAATTGTAAATTGTTCTAGTAGGTATGTATGTTCATTGGCTTATAAGCAAAGTAATATTAAACTGACATATTTTTGAATATAATTGCGTACTGCCATTCATTAGATGCCCACAGCTTGACTCACCTGATAGTGAATATTCCGGATTTTCTGTGCGTATAACATACGAATTCGATCTGGCTCTTTTTATCCACCACGGTGCAGTATTTGGTTCCCATCACTATTCCCATCCATGTTTTCCTGCTGTTTACTGCAGAGTGCAGAGTGCAGAGCCACTGCACTGAACAGGAGGAAACATACAAAGGAGTGTAAAGAGCACTATAACTTTTCTATTTCCGGGTACCACATCATGTCATCACGCAGTGTTGACAAGGAGCTGGAAGTTGTGGTAAAGGTTTTGGTCAAAAAGGAAACTTGAAGAAACACATGATAGTCCACACAGGAGATAAACAATTTAATTGCTCAGTCTGTGGTAAAGGTTTTGGTGAAAAAGGAAACTTGAAGAAACACATGATAATCCACACAAGAGATAAACAATTTAATTGCTCAGTCTGTGGTAAAGGTTTTGGTGAAAAAGGAAACTTGAAGAAACACATGATAATCCACACAGGAGATAAACAATTTAATTGCTCAGTCTGTGGTAAAGGTTTTGGTCAAAAAGCAAGCTTGAAAAGACACATGATAATCCACACAGGTCTTTAAAAATTTAATTGCTCAGTCTGTGGTAAAGGTTTTGGTCCTAAAGGAGACTTGAAGCAACACATGATAATCCACACAGGAGATAAACAATTAGGGCGCCTTCACACCTACCTTGTTTGGTCCAGACTTTTAGGTGTGAAAGTGCCCTAAATGCTCGGTGGGAAAGTTTTGGTAATAAAGCAAACTTGAAGACACACATGTTAGTCACATGGGTCAAATCCTTGAAAGTTTAGGAAAAGTCATGACATTTTCTTGTGTGTAATGAAATTGTTGCGGTAAACAACCTCCTGTGGATAACCTTCCATGTAATGTAACATAATGGCAAATTTATTCTCTGTAGCTGTTGACATAACATAGTAGCTCTAATGTGTTGATTTTAGTGCTGCTTGTATTTTATATTAATATCTTTATGGAAAATTCCTGTTTTAGTTCAATAGCTTCTATGATGCAGTGACACTAAAGCACTGAAAACCCATATAAAGAGCAGCTGTGTCCTATTTGTCCTATAATTTCTGGTATTGATTCAGAGTCACTGAATTACATGGAAATTCTATTATAAATCCTTGAAAAGTCATGGAAAAGTTTTGAAATTGTATCTCTGAACAACATGTGTGGGAACTCTGTTAATTGGTGGAGGGGGGATTTGAGTGTTTATGTATGTATCTATGTGGATGTTTTTGTGCTTTGTTGTGCTCTTCTGTTTATGTACAGGGTTCGTACAAAGTATTGAAAGTTTGGAAAATGCTTGATTTTAACCGTCATGTTTTCAAGGTTATGAATAGGCTTGAATTTGAATAATGCTCCTTGAAAAGTGTTTGATTTTCATCATAATCTGGTGTTCCATCCACACAGTCAGTCAACCAAAAATCTTTTAATATCTGGGCCCGTATTCACAAAACATTTGATCTTACCACTAGGAGGACTCCTAAATTGCATTAAAAGTTCCTAGCTAGGAGTTTCCTTTTAAAACCTACTCACAAAGCTGCTGAGACCAACATTTACTAAGGAATTGGGAGAACTCTTAAGCTAAGAGAGAGGGCGGGGTTGACCCCCTTGCTATGGATGATGTCAGGTTTCAGGGAGCTGTGATTGGCTGTCTTGGGTCTTGAGCTGTTTTGGGTTCCATTTGGGATTCTGTCAGTGAATTCAACAGAAAAAATATTGGAGTAAGTATGTTGCCATATCCAAATAAAGATATTAAAATAAAATGAAGGCTAAGTCTCACTGATTTAACATGAAACAATTTTCACCAATTTAACGTGAAACAAATCATAATATAGGTTGACTAGTCAAGTGTCCAGCTAATTGTACACTCTTCATAATATTGGCAATACCTAATGTACTCGGGTGCTTCTATTTAGACATCACTGCTTAAAAGATTTGTTGTAGTATTTTGAAAAACCAAAAGCGATATTTCAGATGCATACCCCCCCCCCCCCCTAAGCTGATGTGGACAGAAGTTGGCATGAGATGGAGAATAAAATATGCATGAGATCAGATCTGTGTCGTTATCGTTGGGGAGTTTGTACTCAGCCAAATGATCAGTGATGATTTGTTTTGTGTACCTCATGGAAACCCATGGGAAACCTCCAAATGTTGATGGCTTCTTGCTATCCATGATGTCATAAAAGGCTCACAGACTAAACACCTGCAGAAGAGGCTATTTAACTTGTTGAATATAACTCCCAGATGTTGTCTAGCAGTTTATCCATTCAGAATATGCAGCTCTCTAGGCCAGTGGTTCTCAACATGGGGTCCGGCGACCCCCAGGGGTCATTGAGGGGGTTTCAGGGGAGCCACAGCAAATTAATGAATTGTTCAACTTTGCCATATTTAATTTACAAGAAGTGAACACAATTAGAGAATGTAGATTTTGTACATAGTTTCTCCGTTATCTCTACAATTTGGAATGTAGATATCAAAATCAGAACTATAATAACAATAAAAAATATTCTCAGATTTGCTTCCAAGAGACAGAATCTCATCAAATGGGTCCTATGTGGACTAAATTAGGGGTGTTTGATATGAGAAAGGTTGAAAATCACTGTTCTAGCTTACATAGGAGTTTGTTTTGTTTGTTTGTTTTGTTTGTCATGTTTATTTCGAATATGTATGTAAACAAAACAGAGACAATATACAGGGCCTTCAAAATTACACACGTTAACAAGTCGATTGAAATAGTATTATGAAATAAAGATGAAGGGGTAACAAATATAGACATATTCGAAAAGGAGTGAGAAGTATAACTTATTAACTCCCACCCTTTTCCACAATACTAAATTATTATATTTATACTTGTATAACAACACATACTATAGAAATATCCACATATATATATATATACATGTATATGTATTACATTACATTACATTACATTACGTCATTTGGCAGACGCTTTTATCCAAAGCGACTTACAATAACACATTTTTTGTCAGCAATAGAACAATCAACTATGGAGCACAGTCTGTGACAACTACAACTTCTGAAGGAACAGTGGTACAAGTTTAGGTTAGTGGTACAAGGTTGGTTAGGTTTTTTTTTTTTTTTTTTTTTTTTTTTTTTTATATAAGGAAAGAGAGAGACGAAGTTAGATCAAGGAGGGCCCAGATGGAGCCTGAAAAGGTGTACATACATACATACACACATACACATACATACATAAAACACTAGTTATATAGTAATACATAACAATTATGTGTATATAAAACAATAATTGTTGTCATATATACACTATCCCATACATAGTATTCAATAATGTAACTATATAGTTATCAAAAAGATTTTTTTTTAATGTAGTTATTCATACATACAAACATACAGGCAGACAGCCATACATACGTACATACATACATACTACTTACAATGTAAGTAGTATGTATGTATACATAAAACATGTAATCTAACACCACCACCACCACCATGTGAAAATCAGTGTAACACTCCTGCATTCCTCTCCTCCTTGTACCTTGTGAAAATCATATTTGTGTGTCACAGTGCCAGCTGTAGATGATATCTACCTCAGTCGCTGGAAGCTTGCTGACGTCGACGGTGGCTCTGACTGCGTGAGACTACCTCCTGACTAACCTTGCTTGTGCTGTATTCAAATCTTGCATAAAATCCTCTGTCAAATGGGAAATTGTAATAACGACACATCCAGTGTATTGTCACTTCTTGTCTTCATTCTCTTCTTAAAACATACGGAACCTTTCAGAAAGAGAGAAGCATGTGTCTTTAAAAGAAACAAAAAACAAAGAATACACGCCCAACACCTACTAACCCCTACTTACCAATAGACCTTTTCACGGGGGCCATTTTGTGTCTAAAAGGCAGTGTAAACACAGGTGCAAGCAAAACACTAATGCGGGTTTCCAAATTCCAATCATGGAAGTTGGAAACCCTCATTAGTGTTTTGCTTGCACCTGTGTTTACCCTGCCTTTTAGACACAAAATGGCCCCCGTAAGAAGGGTCTATTTGCATTTGAGACGGCCCAATGGAGACGAGGAAAGGACTGTGACAGTTACCTTGCCCAATATCCTTTCCCCCCACTAGAAATATGAAAAAGGTGGGCGGGGCTAACAAGACATTGAGGGGGCTGTCACCAGGCATCGTTTGTGCTGAATGAAGCAGACAAGCCTGAAGTGTAGCCAGTCTCAGCTAAATCACACCATAGCCTGGCTACAAGCTCAGCTATAATTGGAGGGTGTACATACACAGGGCTCTATTCTCCCACAGGCCATCGGCGCTATTACGGGCCTTAACCGCAAAAAAACGTGCCTTGCGCCTGTTTCGGCAAGATAGCAATAGGCTTTAGGCTGCCAAATGCGCTTTAGGCCGAATGGGCGTGGCGCAGTCCCAAAGTGGGCGTGTCGGCGCTAAATACCAGCCTAGTGATATCTTGGGACCCCTCCTACATTTAGCGCTTTGCGCTTTTGAAAAGCAGGCCTATTCTCTGCCTTCACTGCTTCTTCTCTGTCACCCTTCTCTCTCTCTCTCTCTGAGTTCCCAGCATGCATTGTGTTTCTTCATTTCGCTACTAAATAGCCACCAAATGAGCCAAAATAGATATAAAAGGTAGTTCTAAATTAATGTGTAATGGTAACACAGCCTGCCATTGTCAACATTTCAATATTGGACCAAATAAAACTTCGAAATGAAAACACCACCCTATGTGAAACATATATGTCCTCTTGAGGCTATATATACCCCTTGTCGAGTTAACGTGATTTAGAGAAGTAACAGCGGAACGCGCTTCGGAACGCGCTTCTAATGGCATCTGCTATACTGTGATGTCCCTCCAATAACTTGGCCCTATTTCACATTTAGTTTTACAATAAAAACACATTTATGCAATGACTTGACATAATGTAGGGTATATTTATGTGCATCATCCTTCCTGCAGCAGGCGAGAGAAAATGATATCTTTCTGGACAAACTTTCACCAATCTAATAGGCTATATTTTTCTAGCTGATGCATAGAACATTATTTTCACTTTGATCTTGCTATAGTGTAGCGTATTGTAACGTGTTCAGGTAATCCAAGTATTACCTGTAATGTGATGTGCAACATAAGTGTCTGGATTGTAGCTAGGAACTAATGTGTGTGGGTGTGTTCCTAGGGGAAACGGGGTATATAGGACCAGCGGCCGCTGTGCCGGGGGGAGTCTAGCTATGGAGTGAGCGAGACCGGTTGTGGTGTCTAGAGCTAGCGGTGTGAAGCTAGCTGCTAGGAGCTAAAGGAGCCTGTGAATAAAGACCCTGTACCAACTACAACTCTCCGTTCCTTGGCGTATCACCGATACGTTACATTGGTGTCAGAAGTGAAGCGGTAACGCCTGATTCGGTCGAGAGGGGAGAGAGTGAGGAGGAACAGCGGAGAAAAGTTTGAAGATCAAAGGCTCGAGCGACCTAGCGGTAGCGAGCTAGCTGTGTGAGCTAGCTGCTACGAGCGCCACGTGTGATGGTGCGTCTAGAAGAAAGCCTGTCGGCGAACGGGAGAGAAGAGGGGCTGACGACAGAGATCAGCTCGATGCTGGCGGGCATGGAAGCCCGTGTGTTGAAAGAAGTCAGACGGCTGTTGGAGACGATACCAGCCTGGGCAGAGGGGCTTATGGAGCTGCTACGAGAGGTCGCGCAGCACGGAGAGAAGCGGACGGAGGAGCCACAAAATAGACTGTGTTGGAGCTGTGGAGAACCGGGCCACGTGGCGAGGTGGTGCCGAGGCGAGCCCGGGAGACGGACCGGGTATGCGGGACAACGACATGGACAGCAGGGAGCCTGCTGGGCATGTGGAGCGATTGGACATTTAGCCAGAGAATGTCAAGAAGCTGTCGGAGATTGGAGAACAGCGAGAGAGGAGAGACGTGCAGGCGGTGAACAGGTGAGGCTTTGTTGGGCTTGCCAGTCGCCTGAACATTTAGCTAGAGACTGCACTAAGAGTGTGAACGCTGGAAGAGACACACAGCCGGGGGAGCAGCCCGAGCAACAAGCAGTGGAGCGGCCTGAGCAACAAGCGGCGGAGCAGCGGAGCAGTACAGAGCCGATTGTTCTGGGCAGGAGAGTGACTGTTGAGCCGGCCCAGGCTAGCTGCTCTGGAGCGGGGATCGTTTTGAACAGCCAGAGGGAAGTGAGCGACATCACCTGCAATGCTGTTACAGTCGGGGGAGCGGCGCTCGTGTCCCCGGGGGAGCGAGAGGGGTCAACGCTGGAGGATCCGGCCCAACCAAGCCGCTACACAACCCCCACGGCTGCACTGCAGAAAGTCGAGGTGGAGATCGACGCCGATGGTGTTCGCCCTGCTGTCCTCAACACGCCGCCCCCTGGGGGAGCGGGACGGGAGGACGAGCGAGTGCAAGACCGGGAGGATGAGAAAGTGACTATGGAGGATGTCGATCTGGAGGAGTGGATACGCAGACAGACGGAGGACGCTAGCGTTGGACCGGTGCGCAGGTGGGTGGCGGCCGGATATCGGCCTCGCCTGGAGGAGATAGGCATGTATTCAAGTACCACGAAGGAACTGTGGGAGTTGTTTCCGGACTTGAGGGTGAGAGAGTCGGGGATTCTGGGGTTAGATGGGCGCGGGAAGAGTGGCAGCGTCGTGGTGGTGCCCAGCTGCCTGCGGGGACTGGCGCTACGGGGGGCGCACAGGGGCCGCAGGGGTCAGGGGCATCGAGGGGCTGAAGAAACACTCAGCCGCCTTTGTCGAGTTTTCTACTGGGTACAGATGAAGGGAGACGTAGAGGACTACTGCCTTAGCTGTGTCGACTGTAATGTGCTTCAGATGGGACAGAAGCTTTAAAAGGGGGGATGGAAATAGTGGTTGAAGTGGGATAATGTGAGTAAGAAAAAAGGTTTAAATGAAGGTAATGGAAAAAGAATGATGTAAATGTTGGGGTTGTTGTCGAACTGAAATTATATGTGGGTTGAATTGAAGATGAGTGTAAAGAAAAGAGGGAAAACGAAATAAGGTAAATGTGGGGGTTATTGGTAAATTGAAATGTGTATAAAAAAAGAGAATTGAAATGTGGGTTGAATTTAGAGGAATGGGGAAAGAGGAAGAAATGCAAATGGTGGTGGTGGAACGGAAATTGAAAAGTGTGCTGAAAAATAAGAGACAAATTGGGGGAATACAAAATGTTGTGGGGTGGTGTGTTTTGGTACAGGGGGATATGTGTGGGTTGTGGGTGTCAATGTGGGCATTGAGCTAATGTTGGGTGAGGAGTATGTAACGTGTTCAGGTAATCCAAGTATTACCTGTAATGTGATGTGCAACATAAGTGTCTGGATTGTAGCTAGGAACTAATGTGTGTGGGTGTGTTCCTAGGGGAAACGGGGTATATAGGACCAGCGGCCGCTGTGCCGGGGGGAGTCTAGCTATGGAGTGAGCGAGACCGGTTGTGGTGTCTAGAGCTAGCGGTGTGAAGCTAGCTGCTAGGAGCTAAAGGAGCCTGTGAATAAAGACCCTGTACCAACTACAACTCTCCGTTCCTTGGCGTATCACCGATACGTTACAGTATTTACATGCTTGCAGTATTGAAACTGCAGTTAGATTGGTTTGAGAAGCATAATAATATGGAATAATAGCCTATAATGCAGTCAGACAGACAGACTGGATGAAGGGAGGGGGGGGGGCAGAGCGTTTGGCTTTCGTCTGGTTTTGCGGGATCACTGGAATTGGAGCTAAAAAGGCAAGCGTGCGATTCGTTTATTGCACTTATCCAATGAGCATGACGGTGCATAATTTTACGCCTAAAAGGCGTGGTTGTAATGCTTTGGGCTGCATCTAGCGCCAGCACGACGATATCAAGTGCGCCTTTCCACGCCCACTGCTTTGATCTGCGCCTGCCGCTCGGCCTAGAAACTGCGCCGATGCAACGATAGGGGCCATGACCTCTAAATGAATATGACCACGTATGCATCTATCTCGAATCCACTATAGGCCATGTTCACATTACGGGCAAATCCGATTTGCTGCTAAAGTCATTAATCATCATTATCTTGATTGGTTCCCCAAATCTGATTTGGGAGTGTGTCCGCACTGCCACAAATCTGATTCTCAAGTCGGATCTGTGTGTCCAGACCTAAACAGCCTATCTGCATGGGTTGCTATGGTAACGACGTGGGCGTCAGTAAATACGTACGTTGGTGACGTGGTTTTCCTGCGCAGAAGCATTTGATGACGAGTTGCGAGTGACGTTCAAATCAGATTTGGTGGATCTGCGCGTCCGCACTGAAGTCACATCAGTCAAAAGCACATTTGAAGCAGATTGGAAACTACCTCCATATGTGGTTTGGGACAAGTGACACAAATCAGACTTGGAGCGTCCAGACTCATAAAACCAATCTGGATAAAGTCATTAATAGGTCACTAAAGTTCCCAAATCAGATTTGGCCTCCTAGTCTGAACATGGCCTTCAGTTATTGTCTGTGTACAAAGTAAATAAGAACAGGTGGCGTTACGTTCAAGCTGAGATTCTAGCATTTCTTCTTTTCTGTCAAATAACATTTCAGAGTCAGAGAAATAATAGACATTAACAGACATCATGCATGCTCCATTTAGCTCCATTCGAATGCAAAACTAAAGTCCTATGAAAGCTGCTTAGTATCTCAATATGATTTACATTCTTGTACCGCCAAGATAGGTGGTGGGTTGAAGAGGAGTGGTCCAAACATTCCTTCCATTCCTGTTCTGGTCCAGGCTTAAGTGAATGGTTTTGTGTAAACATCAGGCTCCGCCTCCTGCGCTCGCTGACATCTTCCTCCTCACATTGTTCTTCTCCCTGCTGCTCTTCTTCACTCGTTCTCTGTAAAGGGCTAATCCACACAAATATCACCAAGAAAAAGGGCAAAACCAGAATCACTGAGGGAGCAAGTGGACCAGTAGTCACATCTTTAGTCCAAATCCCAAGTTGTCTTTATCGCTGCCTCTCTTTGCTTGGAGGAATACTTCACTCCCCTGTGTTTTACCTTCAGACATTCTTCTTCAGTCATCCAGTTCCAGACCAAAGTGGGCGTAGAGATCTCGTGTGGTGGTTCCCCTCATAGCAGCTGCAACAAAGACGACAACAACAACAACAACGTGAGGTTAAGGCCCCGCCCCCTTCAGCAGGTTACAGCAGAGGTTCTCAAATGTGTTTCAGTCAAGGACCCCTTACAAGATAGAAAATATACCGGGGACCCCCTCATTCTGATCTGTGGCTTTTTTCTAAGCTTAATTGTTTCCACGGTAACGTACTTGACTTTTAAATTGATAGGTTTGTTAGATTAGAATGTAATCCATGAACCATTTTAGATTTAAAGCATAAAATATTTCCGTTGAACTATGAAGCTTTTGCAAAAAAAAACATTTTTTATTTTATTTTCCTGAAAACTTTTCGCGGACCCCCTTGCAAAGTGCCACGGACCCCTGGGGGTCCCCGGACCCCCATTTGAGAACCACTTGGTTACAGGCTCCAGTCCTGCTGCTGCTCGATTCAAACAAGAACACGGCACCAAACGGACCAATCACTTTCAACATGTCCGCCCATCTGCAACGCCATCTTTGTTTTCACCATGCAGCCCATCATGGGCTGACAGCTTTTTACAGGAATCAAGAATTGAGCGTAGATGCAGTCTTTAACATTCTGTGTCTCAGTGCCTCAGCATTTAGAAACCGCTGCTTCAATGTCCTCTTGTCAGCTACAGCCTTCACTACATCTTCACACAACTTGCCACACATGTTGTATTTGTTACATTGTATCTAGTAAGTAACCATTGCAATCTTTGTTTTTGTTAGATTGGTTTTTTCGATATGTGCACTGGTTTAGCTGTTACCATGATGACGAAAAGGGCCTATTGCTACTGAAAGATGGGGGAACCAGAGACAGGCCAAAGTAATCAAAAACCTGACGCTGAGTTGTGTGTAAGTTTATTAGCTAGAGTACTATCTGGGCACCGAGTGTAGCCCTACTACGGTAACCAATACACCACTTCCATCATTCAGAACCAGGCCGTGCTGAGCTGAACCAGACAAAGGCAAAACCCAGTTGGTTTGTAATGCGTCTCCTTTATATACAGAGCTAATACGCTAACATTACATTTGTTGCTATGCTGCACCACTCTACTTGTAAGAATGTTAGTTTTTTTATGCTAATTATGTCTATATGAAGCAGACAGAGTTGCTGAGAAAATATAAATGAAGGACTTGGTGTAGTTTGATGTAGTTCTTCTCTGCACAGGCTACTCCTCTGCTCTGTTTATCATCATCTGCTCTTTTGGCAAAAACTGCACTAATGGGCATCGATAATTGACCAAATCTGTGTTGTTTTGATGCTATAGCAAAATTATTATGATAATCATCTATAGCTCTCAAGGCCTAGAGCGATGCTCGTGTGTGTGTGTGTGTGTGTGTGTGTGTGTGTGTGTGTGTGTGTGTGTATGTGTGTGTGTGTGTGTGTGTGTGTGTGTGTGTGTGTGTGTGTGTGTGTGTGCATGTTGGAGATGCAGAGGAGAGACAGGTTCTGTCTTTTTCTGGCACAGATTCATTCATGTTTGCGCCTGCGGGGCGGGAGGTTAGTTTACATACTATAATGTGGCTTTAAATGACCTGTGGCATGTGATTATGTGATTTGCTCCGTTGGCGGTTGGCCTGCCTGCAGCGCTGAAACATGGTTTACAGACGGGCGATATTGTGTTGTGTGAACAACGTAACGGTGGGAGGGGTCTGGGAGGATGACACCGGAAGAAGCACCCATATTTCACAAAAGGCATCATGGCAGCTAGAAATAAGGTGGTTAGAAGAAGAAAAAATCCTAGGAGAGCTTTGAACAACCTTATCCCCAGCTGACGGACAGACAGAGCTTTGAACAACCTTATCCCCAGCTGACGGACAGACAGAGCTTTGAACAACCTTAACCCCAGCTGACGGACAGACAGAGCTTTGAACAACCTTAACCCCAGCTGACGGACAGACAGAGCTTTGAACAACCTTAACCCCAGCTGACGGACAGACAGAGCTTTGAACAACCTTATCCCCAGCTGACAGACAGACAGAGCTTTGAACAACCTTATCCCCAGCTGACAGACAGACAGAGCTTTGAACAACCTTAACCCCAGCTGACGGACAGACAGAGCTTTGAACAACCTTATCCCCAGCTGACGGACAGACAGAGCTTTGAACAACCTTATCCCCAGCTGACAGACAGACAGAGCTTTGAACAACCTTAACCCCAGCTGACAGACAGACAGAGCTTTGAACAACCTTAACCCTGGCTGATGGACGGACAGACATGTTGAGAGACAAGAGAGGGTTGTGTTTAGAGGGTACTACAGACCCTCTCCTCTTGTCTCCTCTCCAACTCCAAGGCCTGCCCACCCATCTCCTCCCTCACTGAAAGAACTGAATAACCTCAGTGTGTACGTGGATACCGCTTGTGAATGAGTGTGTCAATGTGAGTGTGTGTGTGTGTGAGAGAGCATGATTGTATGTTTGCATTTGACAGTGTGTGTGTGTGTGTGTGTGTGTGTGTAGTGTTGAACTGCATACAATGCACTGCATGCAAACCTGCTGTTACAGGTTTATGAGCTGGGATATGTCCTGTGTGCAGTCTGTACCCGACTTTCCACATCCATTGACACCAGTATTGTAGAATTGTCTACAGTGTAGTTGGCAAGGCAATTAAGTACATCTTTTGTGTCTTTCAAGAAAGAGGGTGTGGATATTGCCCAGTCTTTCAAAAAAACATCCACAAACTAGCATTACCAAGAAGCTAACCATGGCTCTCCAGCCACATTGAAATTTGTGGGACTTGAACATGTCACTCCTCCAACCAGAGGGGCAAACCTACCAAAACTCCTCTCACAGAGAGAAATGTACTGGATCTCCACACTCAACACAATGACACCTGCTGGACTGAATGATGACTTTTCTCTCAAATGTTTCCTCTAAACCTCTGAAAAACAAGTATACCTCAAAGTGCATATGTATAACTATTTTAATTGTATGTAAATGTGCCATTTCACCATGTTTTTAGTCATTGTTATGTGGTTAAAGGAACACTCCCCCCCCCCCACTTTTTTTTTAACAATTAAACCTCATTTACTTATTACACTCGACTGGTTGTTTTTAATATGTGATTGAATCTAAAGTGAACTAAACAAGTCAGATCCACTATAAATGTTTTTCAGTAGACGCTGTGATGTAGCCACAAGAAAGGTGCAATATTCATGTTTTTCAGGAGATGGCGATGTGATGTTGCTAATCAAGAAAGATGCATTAAATGGTGTTTCAGGAGATGTGTGATGTTGCTAGCTATAGGTTCTAAACAAGAAATATGGTTCAAATGTTTACAGTAGTTTTCCTTTCTTGCTGCACTACAATGTTACAATGCTGTGAATACAAAAGATGCAATATTAATAGTTTTTCATGAGATACTCAGTATTTAATACTAATACTAATACTAATAATAGAAAAGGAGAACATACTGAATAATGACATCACAACAGTATAATCCTAATGTTAATTTAAAATTAAATATTCTTCTAAATATGGATAAAAGTCCAAAAAACATAAAGTTTTCTTCGACGCTGCCGAGATTCCATTCAGCACCCCCTATTTAATAATAGTTCCAGCGCGGCTGCGAAAATGTGGTGGCGCATTGTGTCAAGTGTACTTGCTCGGGGAACGGTCCGGCCCCCGGTCCCTTAGGTTTCTGACAATGTGGCCCCCTGAACAATTTAGTTGAATAGCCCTGCTGTAATTTATAGATTCATTATGCTATAACTTATTTGTACTGATATGTATGCTTATATTAACCCAGTGGCACTCATATTCTGGTTTATTTCAAGAAAAACATTTTGGCTAGTTGAAATAAATTGGCTTGTAACTTTAAAATCTAGCAGCCATATTGGCTGGTGATAAAAAAAAGTTGAATCTCAAACCCTGCAGTGAGAGCAGGTGGTGACATAGGAGTGAGTGAGAAAAGGAGCAAATATATGATTGTTAACACTGAATACTGACATCACAACCGTCTAATCCTAATGTTAATTTAAAATGAGATATTCCTATATGAATCTGGCTTCAAACGACCAAAATCTTTATATGATGATAATAATAATAATCAATGATGGTGGTTCACAGACGTGTGTGTGTGTGCGTGTGTGTGTGTGTGTGTGTGTGTGTGGGGGGGGGTGACACCCCCCCCCCCCGACACCCCCAAGTTCAGATGCGTTCCGCTACCTATGGATACACCAGCTTCTTTAGGCATCTCAGAAAGTATAGACGTTGTTGTGCCTTTTTTATAATTGAGGTACAATTAAGAGACCATTTAAGGTCCTTAGATATGTGCACTCCTAAGTACTTGAAGCTGTCCACGATTTCAACGTCAACATCATTTATGTTGATGGGAGTGTGCGCTCCCCTGTTTGACCTGAAGTCAACAATGATCTCTTTAGTTTTGGACACATTTAGATCAAGGTTGTTGTTGCAGCACCACTCTACCAGATCTCTCACCTCCTGTCGGTAGGCGGATTCATTATTGTTCTGGATTTTCCCAATTACGGTGGTGTCGTCCGCAAATTTAATAAAGCGGTTCATTTCATGCTTTGCAAAGAAATCATGAGTAAAGAGTAAATAAAGAAAAGAACTAAGGACACAACCCTGGGGGGCACCTACATTTGTTCTAATTGTGGAAGAGGTGAGGCTTCCTATCCTCACTACTTGTTCCCTCCCCAGCAGAAAGTCCCGGATCCAATCACAGATGGAGGAGGGTAGGCCCAGGTCTCTCAGTTTGACAAACAATTTGCTTGGCACAATTGTATTGAATGCAGAGCTAAAATCGATAAACAGCATTCTGCAGTATACATTGAGTCTGTCTACATGTTCTAACACAGTGTGCAGAGCAATGGAAATGGCATCTTCAACAGACCTATTTGAGCGATAAGCAAATTGGTATGGATCGATAGAGTGAGGAATGACAGATTGAATGTGCTTTAAAACCAGCCTCTCGAAGCATTTCATTATCACAGATGTCAGGGCCACTGGGTGGTAGTCATTCAAACAGGTGATCTTAGGTTTCTTTGGTACGGGAACAATTGTTGATTTCTTGAAGCATTGAGGGACAGTGGAGGACTTTAGAGAGAGATTGAACACCTCACAAAACACAGGGGCCAGCTCAGAGGAGCACCGTTTTAAGGCTCGTGATGATATGCCATCTGGCCCTGCTGCCTTGCGGAGGATGTTCACTCTCTCAAAGACCCTCCTCACTTCAGACTCTGAAATCTCCAAGTCAGTAACAGCATTGTTATCATTAGAATGATCATTAAAAACATTGCCATTAAAAACAGCGCTACTGTCATTATAATCAGCCATCATAATCAGCCTGCCTGGACCCGCTCAGCCTGCCTGGACCCGCTCAGCCTGCCTGGACCCCCTCAGCCTGCCTAAACCCCCCCAACCTGCCTGGACCCCCCCAGCCTGCCTGGACCCCCTCATCAGCCTGCCTGGACCCCCCCAGCCTGCCTGGACCCCCTCAGCCTGCCTGGACCCCCCCCCCCCCCCCTCCCCCCTCCAGGCTGCCTAACTAGCTAGCCTGCCTGGACCCCCTCAGGGTTTGGTCAACACTTCACAGCCTGACGACCATACTTCAGAAAACGTCTGTCCCAGTCGCTGTGAACTTGAGACTGACTGACCACTTCTACAACACATTAATCACCATAAGGCTTTTATCAAATGGCTCTGGACGTTTTTACTATACATTTTTTTTACATTAATGAACAATGCAGTCGTGCAATGATATGCCGTGTACTTTTTTTAAGTATGTGTTTTTTATATATTTTGGTATTGTATTGTAAATGTTATTTAATGATCTAGTTCTCTCTAGAGATCAAACGCTTTTTTACTTCAGTACAAAGGTATTTTTTTTATCTCGCTTGCAGTTCACACAGACTTTCTCCAGTGTTCGTTTGAATACATTTTCAGTGTGCTTAAACTTGCTCAGTGCAGATGAATCAGATGTGGTTTTGCAGTGAATAAATGTAGACCTTCACAAAGCTTCAGAAGCTGCAATAGTCACTGCCACTGTCCAATAAAGCCCATTTCACTCACTGGAAGCAGTTCTGTGTTCTACTGCACTTTGAATTCACAGCGTTTGGCTGCAGTACGCTAGCAGTGGATGTGTTCTACTGCACTTTGAATTCACAGCGTTTGGCTGCAGTACGCTAGCAGTGGATGTGTTCTACTGCACTTTGAATTCACAGCGTTTGGCTGCAGTACGCTAGCAGTGGATGTGGATGTCTAGCCAGGTTTTTTGTCATAATTGCATTGTTTCATGTGTTTTCATGTGTATTGTTGTTTTATGCTTTTGAGACGTGTCTGTGGTGGAACCAAAGACGAATTTCCACTTGTGGACAATAAAGTTTTCGTAATCGTACCAGGAGCACTTTACATCTGCTAATATGGCATATAGAGGGAAACATTGCCTTCATCCAAAAAGCAAAATGCCTCCACTAAAGGACACAAAAACATCAGTAAGACATTGGCCTGGGGCCCCTATACTTTTCCTACTGGGGCCAGCTGGTTCTAGCTCTTTTGGAGGGCCAGTCTGTCAGTTACACTAACAATACAGTACATGCGTCACACCGCACCTACCTTAGTTGAATATAAACCCAAACAAGGCACCTAATCTTGTATTTTGACGTGTCTATTGACAAATTATTTTGAATTTAAATTAATTCCTACATTTTTACAGTGATTTTACACTGGCTTGTCTTAGACTGCCCCCTAGCTGTAAACCACGGCCTCACAGAGCTTATTGCTTTTAAGTTGAACCTTTAGCTCTGGGAAACAATGAACAACACAGACATGTTAAGAAAACAAACCAAGGCCCAATCCCAATTATTTTCTTAACCCTCAAGCTCAACCCTCAATCTTAGTAGCCCTCAAAACTAAGTGTTAAGGGCTATCTTGCGACTTTAAAATGGGACAGCCCTTAAAGGCAGATACGTCTTCAGACTGTGGGGGGCAGTGTAGATAAATAATCCTGTTCATTACTACTCCAGGAAGATAGAGGGCGCTGTGAACTGCAGACACAGTGTCTGGGCGGAGCCTAGACCAAAGGTTATAAAGAAGTAAGACCTCCTTTGTTCGGGGTCATTTGCCATCTTAAGGAAGTAGTGAGAGCAGGCAGTGATCCGGATCCGTGTGTGGACTTTTGTTTTGTAAATAAACTATGTTACAATTTACTCTCTAGTAAATGGACTTATTTAAAGGTTAAAACGAAATATCTCACCACAGTTTGGTTGCCGAAACCCGTGTCGAGGGGGGAAGTATAGTGGTATAGTCAGAGCAGGCTTTGGGCCTGTGGTTTGGGCCATTGTTTCACGTCGGACCTGAATTCCTGTGGAGCGCGCAAATCAACAACAACACAGGCAGAGCAGGCCGGCGAGAAGCAAATGGGAAGCCAAGGTGAGTTGTAATTTGATTATTTGGAAATACAAAAGTCTAAGTGTGTTGTGTGTTAATTATGCCCAATAGATGATTGGTTACCGAATGATTAAAAGAGCATAAAGAATAGCGTGGAAGAAAGATCGCTATGTTGCTATTGGGAAATTTGATTAAGAGGCAAGTTGGAGCCTCAAGGATCCACTAGGTGGAAATCATTTAAACATTATAAGGTAACTGAGTTCGGTAACTAATCATATTATTGATGTAACAGATATTCTGCTGCTGATTGTGTAGGCCTACCATTGAGAGAGAATTAAGAACCTAGGTAAATAAATAAAATCCTTAGAGGCTGTGCGGGAGGGGGGACGATCATTTGTTCAGTAGTCTCTTAAAACAGACTGTTTCATCTACTTCTGGCGAATGCAGCTATACACATATGGTGGAAGCATTTGACCGTTAGATGGGGTTTTATCAGAAGCAGAATCGTTCACAAGGTGTGGGAATGAGACCTTAGAGGCCTGTAAAGTATATGCTCTAGATAGAGACCCAACTTGTCTGTTCTGGGAGACTGTTTAGTACAATAGTTAGCAGTGGCTAATGTGCTAACAAAGAAAGGGGAAGTCGCATTGGCGACCCATGAGACCACAGTAAATCCTTAGAGGAAGCGGAGTAAAAGCTTTGAAGTCGCCGGATTTCCCCCGGTTGGGAGATAATTAGCGCTATATAAATAAATAAGGAATAAACGTACGTTAGTCATCCAGTGACTGAATTAGCTAGCAAATAAAAAGTGTATGGTAAGGAATGTTGAAGGGAGTTTTATGTGAGAAACGGTAAGCTTAAAAGCTGGCTGCTCTGAGATAGTGGCACTCAGGAGATGTTGCATATTACTGAAATGAAATGAGACGCAGTACCAGTTGTGGTTGCACAAATTTAATAAGACGATGCTTCTAAGTGTGAATGCTATTCAGTTGCTGGGATGAACAATGGTAGCAGAATTTGTTGCATGTGGCTGTGTTGTCTTACCGCGGTTGTTTGTTAAATCGGCTTGTATGAAAGAAAATCATTGACTATCACATCAATAGTTTCTATCCTCAGCTGGGGCTTAATAATTAGGGAATTAATTTATAAGCCAGCAGCTGCTTTACGCCGGTTGTTTATTGTGTGAGTTGGGGAGCACATGGCTGTCGGCCATTTTGAGTGTTGTTCACAAGGACAGAGGGACTTGTAGTCTTTGTGTGAATGAATGTACTGCATGTGTAAAACTACAAATATTTTACTCAAACGTGATTAGAAGTAAAGCACATGATTGTATAGTAAATAAGCAACTTGGTAAAATAAAGTAGAATTAGGGGAAACTTTGCTGTGTAATAACCTATTTGTGTAATTTTCAGAAATGGAGTTGAGAAATCAAGATAAGAAAATCCTTCCTATCCAAGAAATGATGAATCTGCATGGGCTCATGGCAGCAGAAAAGACAACTGAGTGGTCTTATTGGACACAGGGTTCATGGCCAGCTATGGGCACTTTTGAGAAAGCGAAATTAAATGCAGTATTAGAACAATTATCTCTTAAACAATTGGATGACCAGGCCCGAAGGGAACATGAAATAGTATACAATTTATGGGCTGCTCAGATCGCCAAAAGACAAGCAGAGGAATTCTTAGTACAAGCTATGCGTCAATTACAGATAGTGAAACATGAGAGTGTAGAATTATTGACAGGAGAGGAGAAAATAAGTATAACTGAGGCATTTGTGAGTACAAAACAAGCAGGAATCGAACAAAAAGGAGAGCAGCAGCCATTTCGACCCAAAGGCAGAAGAGAAGGATTTCACAGGAAGCCACCTCACCCCCGCTCCCTTCAGGTAAATAGAGGGGGGAGGGGTGGGCAACAGGGCCAACATGAGATAGGAGGAGGCAGTGAATGTGCCGGCCTTTATATTCAGAGTCCGAATAGGGGAGTATGCAGAAAGCAAGATAGATGTTTTGTTTGTGGGAATCCTACACACTGGGCCCGAAATTGTCCAGATAATCCTTACAATGTGCAGGCTCCTTGAAGAATAAGAGTACAGAATGACTCCAGTTGGGTAAAAGGACTTAGTTAATTAACATAGTGACAATGCATCTCATCCCTTCTTCCTAAACAGAGATAAGAAGAGTTGAAGTAGGGGTGAGGGGGTTGAGAACAATAGCATTGAGTGAGACTTTGAGATGGTAAGATTTCAGGTGGAGAGCAAAATGAAAATTTGGTTGGGAATAAATAACACAGAATTGTCTAATTATGGTAATATCAATATCCATATTTTGAGTTGAATTTCAGAGTCTTCCAATTTATGTTGCCAATTAGAAGTAGAGACAAGGTGAAGGCTATAAATATAAACAACACGATGAACCTCATTTCAGATGAAGTCATTGTGGGTTAGAATTCCTTTGTTAGTATGTTATTGTGTTACACTGCTTTATGATGATCCATATTTAACTTTGCTGTAAGTTTGAGAAGAAGAGAAAATGAATTGTCTACCGTGATTAAGTCACAAGTAATTAAAGCACTATGTTCTTTTATTTCAGAAGGAGTCCAGCTGAACTGGAGAAAATGAGAGCACAGAAAATTAAGGAAAAAAAAGGAAGGGAATCAAGTTGTTCTAGAATGGGAGGAAGAGAGGAGGCAGTTGTTGTGTGCAGGAAAATTGTACATTATGGCAGGTTGCTAATGATGGTTTTAACATTTCAGACGGAGTCCGAGATGAGCGGCTGGAAAAAACCCACAGTAGTGAAGAGCTGATAAGTTTCAAGCAAATGTAATCAGGAATTATATTTACACAATGTTGTCTTGTCATTTAAATCTCTGAGACTTAACAGGAAAATGGGAGGAGAACTTGGAATAATCTAAATGCTAATTTTCTTACAGGGGACTGTAGGCTGAGAGGTGATGTCATGTAAAACTCTGAGGTGAAGCATAACATTACTTTACTTGCAGGAAGGAAGAAAAGCTGTTATTCCTAATTTAATATTTTCCTTTAGGTCGGACATGTGGTGATTAACAAATCTATTAGTGGGGAAATTAAACATCTGAATTAAAGTTTAATTTCACAGAATGAGCAAGAGCGCTCACTACAGGATGTGAAAGCGATTGTTCCCCAGTAGGTGTGAGTATGCAGGATGGCTTTGTTTCAAAGAAAAGGCCGCAGTGCAAGCTTTTGGTTACAGGAGAAGAACAACAGCAAGATGGTATATCAATGTAAAGTCGGTGTCATTTTAGAATGATGTAGTAGGGACCAGTAACTCTTATCTTTCAGATACCAAGGAGAGAGGAGAGCCTTTAGTCAGTGCTTCAGCATAATAAAGCGTGGAAAGAGGGTAATCATTTAAAAGGAACTAATAAGACAACAGAATTTTGGTACTATTTTCCTTTCACAGAAGAGGAGTTGAAAAGAATCGGAAGTCGTATTTAAAGGCTTTTATTGCAGCAAAAGTGATTGAAATGCTAATTTGAAGACCGAGAAGAGCCGTCTGTCTGTCATTGTAAACAGGGTTTGAAGAACAAAATTTGAATGTGAACTCCACATTGGGTAAACTCCAACTAAATTAAAGTGTATTGGTTAATATTCAGTCTAATTTTATTTCAATCATGAGAGACTCGTAATATAATTTTAACAAACTTTATTGAATCAGAATAGACAGTTTGAGTATGGCGTATGACTCCATGATGTGACGCTCCTCTTGCTTATGAGAGAGGGGCGTCAGTGCTGTATGAGATAGGACATCCCCCCTAAGGGGATTTGTTTCCAACAGGAGTCATGACATTGGTGGTGATCTGGGGAGGTGGTGGGATGAAGCTTTTTGCTCTGGAGATGCTGGATGAATGCGTGATGCTGACACAAGGTGAGTGATGACTGCACAAGTGTGATTTAAGCTGTGGTGATGGGGGCTTTATATAGTACCAGGAGAAGGGCATTTATGATGTCATAACTGATGTCATTTATGATGTCATAACTGATGTCATTTGGGAGAAGGGCATTTATGATGTCATAACTGATGTCATTTATGATGTCATTTATGATTTGGGCTGAGGGTTATGACAGCATGGGGTGCTCTATTAATGCCTTATTTGGTCTTCCATGATTGAACTACAGTCTGCGACTACACTTCAATCATGAGAGACTCGTAATATAATTTTAACAAACTTTATTGAATCAGAATAGACAGTTTGAGTATGGCGTATGACTCCATGATGTGACGCTCCTCTTGCTTATGAGAGAGGGGCGTCAGTGCTGTATGAGATAGGACATCCCCCAAAGGAATTTAAAGTTATTTCAGGAACTGGGAGAGTGAAAACGGGGGTCATGGAGCTCGCCTGGGGTATGCTTTAGTCAGGTCGTGGGCTGACGGGGGGAGAATTTAGGCATGTCGGGAGATGAGGGGCTGACCGGGGTTTTTTAAGGCAAAGCGGGGTTGCAAGGGCGTGGATGTGGATAGCCCGGGCATGGGCGCATTGATGAGGAAAAGGAGAGTTTGATCACCACCAACGAAGTGCTTGTTGCCTCTTTAGTCATGGAAGGAGGGATCTTTGGGCTGATAATATGGTGTCTTGCTCTGGTCGAATGAAAGATGCATAGGCGGATGAGGACCAGCGCCCCAGTTGTTGAAGGGAGGCGGAGGACGCCCCCTGCATGGCTGCTGATGTGGCTGCTCCGATCCTGAAGGAGTGACTGGAATAGTTCTCTGCAGGGATGTTGCATTTCTGGAGTGTGGTCTTGAAGTGAAGGATGAACCAGGATCCTGTCATGTGATGATGGGGAGAGATGAGGAAAAGGGGGCCAAGGGCTGATTGAGGTTTATGCAAATGCCGGAATGATGGGTTATGCAGATTGTCGGGACATTGGCTGACTTGTCAGGACGTGGGCTGACTGAAGTTTAAGCAGGATGCAGGGATAATGGGTTGAGCAAGTTGTCAGGATGTGGACTGACTTCTCGGGACGTGGGCTGACAGGTTTAAGCAGAATGTAGAGATAATGGGTTGAGCAAATTGTCAGGACGGGGGCTGACTTGTCAGGACATGGGCTGACTGATGTTTAAGCAGAATGCAGGGATGATGGGTTGTGCAAATTGTCAGGACGTGGGCTGACTGAGGTTAAGCAATGGCAAGGACACTTATGGGGTTATATGCAAATTGCCCGGGCATGGGCACCAAACGGGGATTGGGAGAGAAGACCGCCACCAACGAAATGCATTAATACTTCCTACCAATCATGGAAGGAGGCATCTTTGGGCTGATGATATAGCAGCTTGCTCTGGATGGATGTAGGACGCATGGCTGATGAGGACAGCAGCCCAGTTGTTGAAGGGAGGACCCCCCCGGGAGGGGACCACCCCCCCCAAAAGAAAAAGGTCAGCGATGACCTGCATTTTTTAAGGTCAGTAATGACCAAGGTCGCAACAACCTGCATGAGCATAGCCAGCAATGGCTTAAAGATGCAATATTTAACCTTTAGCATTATATTATTATGGCATGAAAATGTCTAAAAATGAGTAGACATAATGTTATATTCTTTAGTTGTGCACTTACTTTATCCCAAATTGTATGAGGCAAAGATAGGCTTGATATTTTTCTCATAGTTTTCCTATCTATCCGTTCTATTCCTAATAGATGCACGTTCTGATTTGTGCATTTTGACATTTGGAATATTAAAGGTGGGCTGACCATTGTTAATAAGTACGTTTTCCCCTTGGATTTGACTTTAAGTTGCGTGTCTACAGTATGTCTATTATGGGCCTTTTTCATTTGTTTTGACAGTCGTGTACTGTCACTTCGGGAGAGTTGCACCCGCACCCTCGGCTGAGCTGTTGTACGGTGGACTTAGTTCAGTTGAGGCAGAGACTGGCTGTGGAGACACGCGGTTTTCGTGCCATGACCTTTTTGATTAGTTTTGACGTCCAGCGGGAGGGGGAGCAGTGAATGTGCTGCATCTGTAGAAAGTTTTAAGTCGTCGGCAGACGAGACGATTTCGTCGTAGAAAAATGAGATTCCGTTCCAATTTTCTAAGAGGTGTGCCCAGGGGGTATACTTTTGCTGAAGCCACTGTGCTGTGCCCGGCTATATGCTTTGCTGGAGCCACTGTGCTGTGACCAGGGAGGAGCTCTGCTGAAGCCACTGTGCTGTGACCGGGGATATGCTTTGCTGAAGCCACTGTGCTGTGACCAGGGAGGAGCTCTGCTGAAACCACTGTGCTGTGACCAGGGATATGCTTTGCTGAAGCCACTGTGCTGTGACCGGGGAGGAGCTCTGCTGAAGCCACTGAGCTGTGCCCAGGGATATGCTCTGCTGAGCCACTGCTGTGACCGGGATACAGTGTTGCCGGATGGCAAATGTTGAATTATCGTACCAGAGGGTCAAAATTATCGTTTTTGGAGTGAAATTATCGTACGCCCCCTCCCCAGCGCGCGTGCCTTCGGCGCGCCTATGTCGGGGGGCTGCGCTGATCACAGGCTACTTTTTGGACTTGGCATGATTTTTCAACACTGTGGTCTCAGCCTGCGTTGCAACAACAACAAAACACCCTGCACGTATTAGCTGCAAATATGTTTGTTTGAAGAGATGATTGTATAAACAGATAGAGTGATAGACGTAGGATTCGTCTAAGTGTCACGAAATGATGAGATTCTCGTACGTTTGGGGGATTTGGGGATTATTGATCGTACATCGTACAGAGGTCAAAATTATCGTACAGGTACGATAATTATCGTACGTCTGGCAACGCTGCCGGGATATGCTCTGCTGTAGCCACTGTGCTGTGACCAGGGATGTGCTCTGCTGAATCTACTGCGCCGTGACCGGGGAATGAGCTCTGCTGACCTGACGAGTTATGCATAACGGAAAGCCGGGTGATGCTGCACTGCACATTAAAGCCGTGGTGGACTGGGAGGAGCACCTTTTGTTTATGATCGAGACTGAAGCTTCGTATGCATTTGCAATACCAGAGTAAATCTCGTAGAGGAAGATCGATTCCCTACTGGGAGAAAGTAGGGAACTCATGGTGCCTCTTTTCTGCAACCATTCACCTCTAGAACTTAATTCAAGCATATGCTGAAGCCAGAACCACCCGCGAGCATTTTTCGGTTGAAAAGACGTTTAAATTTGAAAGTGAAAGTTTTTTCACCCACTATTTGCAGACGTTTATTGAACTTTCAGATTTAGACCATATTTCACCAGGATCTTAAATTAAAATATCAGCGCGCACACGGGAACCCCGCTTTCCCACATTCAAGCCAGTCCGCTCTAGCGCTGAGCTATACATTTTCTTATATTTTGAAGGACGGCAACAGCAGAACTGATGATTATCGCCATTTTGCCTGAAGCATGCGACGGGAGACGATAGTGTCGCATCTTGCATTTGCAATGCGCATCTTTGGCAACGCTAGACCAGCCACGCGCATGCGCAGTATAGCATGGAAGGCCGGTGGCTAGCCAGGTAGCTAGCGCGCTACTCAGCATGGCCGGAAAAGTTTACAAGGGTTATACTTTATCTAAATGACTGGGATTGGATCGATGGATTGGATGCGTAAGAGAGGAACCATGCTATGAAAAAGAAAAGGTTGACTGGAAACTGGGACTAGAGGCATGTGGTTAAAACCCGAATGGACACGGGAGAGGGAAGCGGCCGTATGCCGTATGCCGTATGCTAAGGGATTGGCACCCGGCCTGAAATGAGTGCAGCAGCAATGCCGCAACGTTGACTGAAACCAGGGACTAAATGCATGTTTGATAATACCCGACCGGACGCGGGAGAGGGAAGCGGCCGTATGCAACAGGGCAGAGTTGCTCGGGGATTGACACCCGGCCTGCAATGAGTGCGGCCGCCGGAAGAGATGCCGGCTGAAAAGGGGGGATACGACCTGAAACCTGGGGCAGGGCTGTTTGGGCTGCTGCCGTGGGGAGCGTGGGGCTCGCGAGCGTGCTCGGCCGGGCATCGATGTCGATGAGGGACCCGACCAGTGAAGACATCGTTGCGATCAGGGGATCTTGGAGGCCTGGAGGGGCTGGAGCCTTGGCGCGTCCGCCGAGGAGCCGGCGGTCATGGTGCGCTTCGCTGGGCCTTTCTTGGAGGTGGACTTCTGGGCTCTTTTGCTGCGGCCACGGCCTCCGGAGTGCTGTGCGGACTGAGATCCGGGGGAGGTGGACTTCTGGGCTCTTTTGCCGCGGCCGCGGCCTCCGGAGTGCTGTGCGGACTGAGATCCAGGCGAGACGAGGACCTCCTTGACGTTGGATCTTCTTTTGCGGCCGCGTCCCCTGGTGAGGGGAGCGTCCCATGAGACGCCTGTGACGCCCGGAGATGGAGCCTGGGGATTGGGGATTTGCCCGAGGCTGGCCGGGGCGTTGAATGTGCTCTGGAGGAAAGCGTCCACGGTGGAGCTGAAACTTTGCTGCTCGTTTTCGGACTCGGACATGGTGCTGGACTGAATGAAGCTTTTTGCTCTGGAGATGCTGGATGAATGCGTGATGCTGACACAAGGTGAGTGATGACTGCACAAGTGTGATTTAAGCTGTGGTGATGGGGGCTTTATATAGTACCAGGAGAAGGGCATTTATGATGTCATAACTGATGTCATTTATGATGTCATAACTGATGTCATTTGGGAGAAGGGCATTTATGATGTCATAACTGATGTCATTTATGATGTCATTTATGATTTGGGCTGAGGGTTATGACAGCATGGGGTGCTCTATTAATGCCTTATTTGGTCTTCCATGATTGAACTACAGTCTGCGACTACACATGACATCAATAACATCAGTGAATACCCTAGAAGCGGTGGCTATTGACACATTGAATGCATAAGACAGGAAAGTTGTAGAAACATTAAGCCTTAGTCGCATCAATGTCAGCATCAGCACCTGGAATGGATTGAGTGACTTCTTCACAGGGAGATGAGGACTAAGGTATGTAAAAAGTGATAATAAAACCTGGAATGTAGGTAGGCCAGTGAAAAAGATAACCTTTTCATCTTTACCCACAAATGCACTTTGCTCATAGGAAGAGGACAAATGTTCCAGATCAGAACGCAACTGAATGTTTTCCGTTCTCAGATTTTGAAGTTCACTGGTCATAGAGTCAATAAAATCACCAGTCATTTCGGTTTGAGTCCCAATAATGCACACATCATCACTGACATAATCATCACTTGTGGTAGAATCCTCATCAGCTGCTGGGATATCCATAACATGCGAGGAATGGGCAGCATCATCAACCTGTTTCTGCTGGGCTCGATTCACACGGCGCTTGTAGCGTGATGTCGGTGTTTCTTTGGGTGGTTGGGGAGGCTTTCCTATCATATCGACAGATGGCACCCAATCTGGGTCATCCTTCTTGTACAGGTCAGATCTTTTACCTGGAAATACAATGAGAAATATAGCACACTTTTTAAGCTTCATTTTAGGAATGTAACTACACAAGTCTTGTACTGTAGTAGGCTATGAAATGGGATCAGATCAATTCAAATAACTTTATGCAGCCAACAATGCCATTAACATGACCTTAATATAGTTATCCTTGCATACTATTGCACTATAAAATTAGGTAAGAGTTGCTGTATTAATGTCACATACCTGACAAGAAATGTGCAGAACAAACTCGAATGTTGTCAAGATTCTTGCCCCGGAAATCCTGATTCAGTTTGGCTAACCACAAACGCCTCCTTTCCTCGGTCAATTTTTTGCACTCTTCTCCCTGATTTGTGATAACTTTTGGCAATCTGTAGTACTCCAAATGTTTTTCCCGGTCTGACCGATTAGTGCAACCAAAAACACGGCAATAATTGACCATTTTGATGGATAATCTGGAACAGTTCGTTGCGGTTTAGTAGGCTATTGTTTACGTGCTGTGACAGTATCTCCACGATGGCCGCGGCCACACGCGTCCCCTTTTGATGACGCGCCGTGCAAACCCTCTATAGCAGGCGAGAGACTGACACGGCCGGAGACGCAAGCCAGTTGAGGGTGGAGGAGTTCACAGCAGAACTTCCTCCAAAGACACCAATTATGAGCAGATAAGTAATGACACACATGAACATTTGCATGTTACAGCTGTTTGACAAACCATTGTTTTAGTAAGAGAATCACACACTGTATACATTATGTACATGTAATGCACACAGAGCAAAAGTACTTTTGCATTATTACAATACTGTTGGATAGAAGTTATGTTTTTTTTTAGGAAAAGGGATTATTTAGCCTGGAAAAAAAAAACTCTTATTGCCAAGCGAAAAGGTAAATGTTTGTGAACACACTGAGATTTCTCTCCCCCCCCCCGGTGCAGCACCCTCCAGATAACCACAGTGCATAGCGCACACACATTTCCCAAGAGGACTGAGAGAGGCAGAGACAAGTTAACCCTTGTACCCCACTGCCGCGGAATCCTCAATTTACTATTGGTCCATCTGATGGACCTTAACAGGTATCGTGTACTAATTTATAAATATTAATTTAAATTTTTAATTTTTTTACTGTTTATAATTCATTGGTAACTTCTTCCCTAATACCTCATA
Source organism: Poromitra crassiceps (assembly GCF_964638095.1). Lineage (NCBI taxonomy): Eukaryota > Metazoa > Chordata > Actinopteri > Beryciformes > Melamphaidae > Poromitra > Poromitra crassiceps. Next base: position 1,219,680 of record NC_139638.1, on the reverse strand, counting down.
CCAACATTTCATACCTATTCGAATTTTAACCCCTCAAATGCCAGTGTACAGTAAGTACAGTAAAAAAAAAAAAGTACATAAAAAAAAAAAAAGTGATTTTTTTTCCATTTCCATAAAGACAAACTGGCTTTGGGTCTGATATTATGGGCAGGTTGGGGTGTTTTACAAAAGTCACCACTGCAAGATGCCTAGTATCAAAGATTTGCAGGCATGATGTCACAATAGCTATGACATCACTAGCCTATGACATCATCAGTGATGTCATGAGATGATTTTTTGTCAATAATATGTCACTGATGACATTACTGATGATGTCACAGACATTGTGACATCATCAGTGGGTTTTTGTATTTTTTGTGATTTTTTGTAAAAATAGTATTTTTTCATATTTTGAGCCAAAAATCCAAAAAGCGCATGTTTTGGACTTCCAGCCATTTTCCCCAAAAAACACAAACGAGCTTTAGTCCAGCATCTATCCTGGTCTAAAGGCTTCAAATCAGTAGTGTGGACTGTCAAATTCAGTTTTCTAATATTTTCCCATTTTTGGCATAGGAATCAGTTTTTTTTACATTTCATGTAAACTGTATGGAATTGATTGCTATGCCAAAACTGGGGGAATATGGGGAAATAGGCAAACACAGTAGAAACTACAATTTTAACCCCTTGAGTCAAGGTGAGATGTGTAACATCAAGGAAATAATGATTTTTTTGAAAAATTTGCTGGAAGTCAAAAAAAAATGTTCTTTTTGTGCAAAATTAACATTGAAATCAATGGGACAACTATGCAATGGACCTTGAGACCATGTAACTCCCCCAAAATTTCTACCAACTCCAAGGTTAGATATTAAGGTCAAAGTTCAAGGTATTTGGTCCAGGATGCCCGCTGAAATAAATGAAATAAATTAATTTTGTGAAAATTTGCTGGGAGTACCAATAGAGTGGTTTCAATGGAAGTCAATGGGTCCATCAGATGGACCAGTAGTAAATTGAGGAGTATTTTTGAAAATAGGTCTTAGGAGCGTATAAAAATGATAACTATGATTGATTTTTGTCAAATACCCCAAAAAAAATACCTAGCCTTAGTTTAAAACCATTTACTCAAAAACTGTCGAAACGGCCCATACGCGAACGCAGGAAAAGTCCATCAGATGGACTAGTGGGGTACAAGGGTTAAAGGGTGTCTCTCTCTAAAAATAAGTATATAGAAAAACTGCTAAATTAAAATTAATTGATACATGCGTTATATAACGCATCTGTCAAAGGGGGTAAGCAGCTTTTGTTTTTGTGTCTGTTTTTTGTTTTGTTTTTAAGTTTTTGTTGTTGTTTTGTATGTGTTTGTGTGCCTGTGTGACTGAGACAATCAGATTGGACAAGCAGACTGAGATAAGCAGATTGGACAATCACCATGGGACAATCGGATCTCCAATGCCAGATGCTGAGATCCAGCCCCCCCCCCCCCCCCCCCATATCCTTCACCAGTGCAATTAGCTTAGGCTTTGCACACACACACACACATGCGTGAGCTGGACCACAGACGGTTTCCCCATGACGAATCGGATGCAGAGAGTCGTACTTTGCGTGGTTTGTGTAAAAACTGTGATCATGTGTATTAAAAAAGCGTTTTGGAGTCATAGGAGACAGGGGAGTGTGAACACAGTGTGAATGAGTGATGTTTGACGGTGAAAGGTGTGTGATCGTTGAAGGCAATGTTATTGTACACCAGTTAGACAGGAGAAAGGGGACTCCAGTGTGACTGGAGAGCGGAGAGGAGGACAAAGACTTGAGACATGACTTGGACTTGTAAGATGATTTGTGAGCTGATAGGTTGCGGGTTTGTTTCCCGGCTTTTGAGCAGAGTACATGCCAAAGTCGACTTGGGATGTATGTCTGCCGGATGCTTGGAAGGGAACCCAAAACATAGAGGTTAATCTGACTATGTGCTCTGTAGGTTGAGTAAATTGTGTATTGTAGTAGGGTTGGGGGTAATTAATCAAATTGTGTGTTAAATGAATATAAACATATTCTAAACTACCAAGTAGGGCTTAATTTGAATGTAACCTGTAGCAAGTTAAAGGTTTCAGTCTTCGATTGGATGAACAGGAGGAGCCATTACCAGAAATGTGTAAACTGTGTTTTTAAGAAGAGAAAAAAAATATGCCAAAAGTGTGGAGCAATAAAAAGGCCATTGACCTCTGACACACTTTGTTTATGATATGAAATCCTGGGTAAATAATCATGCTTGATTTGATATTAGCATAACTAAGAGTTTGATTTGAGCAAATGATACATTGTAACATAAGTATGTATTAAGTATTAAGTAAGTAACCGAAATGAAGGACTTATTAATTGTGATTGTGAACACATAGGGAAATTTTAATCTATATAGATGTGTGAGATGATACATTTTTTTCTAACAAGTTAAGGATAATAGTTATGTTAGTTTTCTTTGACTGTGTTTGAACTTATAGTTTGTTATCAATAATTTATTTTTAATATTGATAATAATGATTTATTCTTATCAAAAGTGTGGAATTGTAATGGCAAATTATCGATCAAATGCTTATTGATTGATTAGTTATTAGCTATGGCAATTCCATGCTGTATTTAGTGAACTGTGTTCTTCAGTCATTGCAGGAGATTGCTGTACAGAATAGTTTCTGTGAGAACATATGTCTTGTTTTGGGAAGTGTCTATGGGAATAGAGGTTCCTGTGGGAACCTGGGTCTTGTTGTGACTATAGACTGGATTTGTTATGTATTCTAGTGAACATCAGATTAACTATGGACGTCATGGAGAAGTACTGAGTTGGAGGGAGGTTGAATGAACGGATCCAGAAGAGGGCGGGCGATAGTTTCAGTATATGATGTGAAGTAAACAATAATGCGGGGCTCTTGCATTGTCAAATGTAGACAAGAGGAGACCTCCGTGCACGGAGAGATGATTGTGGAAATAAAGAAAACCTCCTATGAACATTTAAAACGGATATTTCATTATTGATGAATCGGCAGGACATTGCAGTGGAATTTTTCCTCCACAGATTCCCACAGGCTGAAGTTTGACTTCTTTAACAGTTAATTACGTAATTAACTGACGATTAACTGTTAATTGACGGAATATGCATGAGAAAAAAGCATCTCATGCTTGAGTGCCCAGGCGCATAGACTGCGTCAAATAGCCCAGGCTGAGAAATACGTGATTGACTCCAACCATTTAGTTATCCTCATGGATATTTCAGTGGTGAGTGAAATTAGTTGGATAGTGATACAGTGATAATCTGGGCCAGATCTGACTCGTCATGATATGACTTGAGCTGGCCCCGATTGGGCTCTCTCGATTCGTCCGGGTCCGTCCGTGCTTGCTGGGCAGTGATTCCCACAGGCTGAAATTTGACTTCCTTAACAGTTAATTACTGTACATTGACGGAATATGCTGAGAGAAAAAAAGCGTCTCATGCTTGAGTGCAGCCCAGGCGCATAGACTGCGTCAAGTCAGCCAGAATGAAAGTAGGTCGTCCACTTTAGCTCTTTGAAAATAAAACCCTCGTTGTAACGTTAACATTTTGACTAATGCTTTACAGCCACAGTTTCACTCCATATGTAATCTTAACATCACGAGTATTTTGATACAATGTTTGCGACTTTGTTTGTTGAAATAATACCTTTTTCTCCTCCAACCCAACGTGTAAGGCTATTTACTTGTTTAAATTACATTATTTTGAAAGTTTTAACAGACCAGTATGCGAGCTGCAGGGCCAGCTCGGCGAGCTGCAGGGCGGGCGCGGCTGAGGTAGCGACTAGGAATGGAATGCCTAGTAATGCCAAAATTCCCATAATGTACGATAATTTGATCATTTTGTGATACTTAGTTGTAATCAATATACTAATGGATATTACGTCTGTTATACATGTCTTCTCACAACGTCTTTGCAGCCAATCATGCTTCATGCATTCATGTCCCTTACGAAAAAGTCACATGTAATTCACATGTGAAATCTTCCATTTCACATGTGAAAACTCACTTTCACATGTGAAACGTGCAATCTCACATGTGAAATGAAATATTCCACATGTGAAAATATAATGTGTGTCAAAGTCACATGTGAAACCTGCAATCTCACATGTGATTATGCTTTATTCACATGTGAAATAAAAACGTTCACATGTGAAAGTATAATGTGTGTCAAAGTCACATGTGAAACTTGCAATCTCACATGTGATTATGATTTATTCACATGTGAATAACATTTTCCACATGTGATAATTTTACGTGTGTCAAAGTCACATGTGAAACGTGCAATCTCACATGTGATTATGATTTATTCACATGTGAATAACATTTTCCACATGTGAGAATTGAATGTGTGTCAAAGTCACATGTGACACATGCAATCTCACGTGTGATTATGATTTATTTACATGTGAAAGACATTTTCCACATCTGATAATTTTATGTGTGTCAAAGTCACATGTGAAACATGCAATCTCACATGTGATTATGATTTATTCACATGTGAATGACATTTTCCACGTGTGAAAATGTTATGTGTGTCAATGTCACATGTGAAACTTGCAATCTCACATGTGATTATGATTTATTCACATGTGAAAGACATTTTCCACATGTGATAATTTTACGTGTGTCAAAGTCACATGTGAAACGTGCAATCTGACATGTGATTATGATTTATTCACATGTGAATAACATTGTCCACATGTGAGAATTTAATGTGTGTCAAAGTCACATGTGAAACATACAATCTCACATGTGATTATGATTTATTCACATGTGAAAGACATTTTCCACATGTGATAATTTTATGTGTGTCAAAGTCACATGTGAAACATGCAATCTCACATGTGATTATGATTTATTCACATGTGAATGACATTTTCCACATGTGAAAATGTTATGTGTGTCAATGTCACATGTGAAACTTGCAATCTCACATGTGATTATGATTTATTCACATGTGAAAGACATTTTCCACATGTGATAATTTTACATGTGTCAAAGTCACATGTGAAACGTGCAATCGCACATGTGATTATGCTTTATTCACATGTGAATAACATTTTCCACATGTGAGAATTTAATGTGTGTCAAAGTCACATGTGAAACATGCAATCTCACATGTGATTATGATTTATTCACATGTGAAAGACATTTTCCACATGTGAAAATGTTATGTGTGTCAAAGTCACATGTGAAACATGCAATCTCACATGTGATTATGATTTATTCACATGTGAATGACATTTTCCACATGTGAAAATGTTATGTGTGTCAATGTCACATGTGAAACTTGCAATCTCACATGTGATTATGATTTATTCACATGTGAAAGACAATTCACATGTGATAATTTTACATGTGTCAAAGTCACATGTGAAACGTGCAATCGCACATGTGATTATGCTTTATTCACATGTGAATAACATTTTCCACATGTGAGAATTTAATGTGTGCACTGATAAAACAAAAGCATGCAGCTTTTCATTCAATTTTAATTGTATCCACTCCAATAGCTGAAAATTAATAATTTGATAATCTAATATAAAGTTTTTTATTCATATTTATGGTTGAACCATTTTTTTATTGTCGGATACAACGTAAGTGATTTAATTCACTTTGGAGTTTTCGGTGTTGCCAACAGGGGGCAGTGTGACTTGGTGCGCTTCTCGGACGGACCCTCTTTGTTTTTACAAGCGGACTCTCGTTGGCTTCCTCATTGTGATGAGCGGAGCTGCAAGTAAACATAGCACCTTGTCCGTGTCTCATTCCTTCTCCTGTTTTTACAGGTTGGTAAAGTATTAACACTTGTACAACTGCACATACACGTTGCTTAACATGTAAACTAAGTAGTAGATCGATTTTGCAAGTGTAATGACTGCATTTAGATGGTTTTGTGAACAAGTAGAAAAACGTTTTTGTTTGTACTGTAACGTGATGCAAAATGGCGCCGGCTGTAAACGTTTCTTTCTAAACATGGTAAAAGCCAAACAGGTCTTAGGTTTTAAGCTCCAGCACATTTCGTTTTTGGTAAAGCATTATTGTTTTGGGAACACAACTGTTTTAGTGAATATGTGGTGATGTTAGTTAGAATTTAGAAGCACTGTTAAAAGTTCGTTTTTGTAAGTCAGCTCATATGTTCTCATTGAAATGGCACAGCCATAGTAGCAATGTGTAGTTGCTAGTACTGTTAATTTCGTTTATTTCTTTGCACTATGAGAGGTTAAAACCTAGAGATTCTGCATTTCTTAGTAGCCTAATGTGGGAATGTAGTGGTAAATGAAACATTAGCTAACTTTATAGACTGAATGAGGATTTATTCATGCCTTAGTACACTGATTTAACTCAGGAAATGGAACATGGAAAATGTTTGTTTATTTTGAATGTGAATAAGATTGTGACTATAGCCTGTTTTGATGATATTTTTGGATATGATGAAAATGTGAATTGTTACAGTAACATTGAAATATGGAAACAAAATACAAAGAGAAAGAAAAAAAGATATATTTTGTATATAAAAAAATAATATAAAATAAATTGTGATGAGCGGAGCTGCAAGTAAACATAGCACCTTGTCCGTGTCTCATTCCTTCTCCTGTTTTTACAGGATGTTACCTGTTTATGGGATCTCAGCCCGAGACCTGTAACAGTAGCATATGTCAGGCCTGTCATGTATTAAAATGCAGTTTTCTTGTCTCAGCGAGCAACAACGCCTGGATGGCGACATGGCGCATGTTATATATATTGTCTGCATTGCGTGCCAAATGTTAAAAAACAACTGCTATGGTTTGGTTTAGGGCATCTAACGTTTACTGCATGCTAGCCCCAGCTGCACAGAATAACTTGGTTTGAAGTAGCTAGGCTATCACGTTAGCTTAACCTAGCGTTACATGGTTTGGTTGAAGGGCTTTGAAGGAAATAAGACGAGCACTCGTGGTTGAGGTCATGGTATTGTTATCACAGTTCGCTAGCGTTAGTTAGCTTAATGTTAGTTGTGTGGGAATTGCTGTTAGCTAGCTGTTAGCTAACGTAAGCTATGCAGCATGTAGTAAGCCTGCCATTCATAGATACAATGCTTTTTTCTTCCTCCGTGAGCAACAGTAGTCTATTAGTGCAACGTTAGCTAAGGTCTGCATTGCATGCTGCTAACAGTGCATTGTTTGACACAATTGTGCCATGAAAATGCCTCCAGCACACAGAAAATAAAACGTGAGCTAGCTGGCAGCTTCCCATGCTAAGGAAAATATGTGGAAACATAATCTGGCAAGTGCTGTTTGTTACTTTTATTGTTAAGGCCTGACTTTGTCAAAAGTTAGCTTGCTAAAGATTGAATTTTCCTTTTCTCTTGCAGTGCAACCTCTGGATACATTGTGGTAAGTTCTGTTAATATCATAAGGGTTGTGGTTCTAAATCCCCTCTAATGCAGTGTGCTGCCTATAGTGTAAGTGAATGTGTAGCTATACTTGTTTTATTCACTGTAACAGGGTTCCTTGAAGTGCTTTGATTTTGAGGGGGGGATCAAGTACTGCACCTTGAAAATAGCCTATTTCCAAACCAAGTGCTTGAAAGAGTACTTGAAAGTCTTTAAATGTAATCTTGTAATGTGATGTCTGTATGAACCCTGCTGTAGCTAGCTTTAGCTAAATAATTAGCAGTGGTGCCCATCATATCTATCCCCCTCTGTCTCTATGTGGCCATTTACACCTGGCATTAACATGTGTTTTCTGTGATCAGATGTGATCAGATTGCAATCGGGTAGTGCTTGACCACTTGAAAGTAAGGGTGTAGGCTAAACGTCCCCAAGACAGAGTGAGGATGGATACACACAAGCATCCAGTGTCTGTTCTATCATAGACTGTGCTGTACAGCAACTTTCTTCAAAAATATCTGGATCTCTAATATTTGCCCTATAGTACTTTTGGATACGAATAAGTGTGTGTGTGTGTGTGTGTGTGTGTGTGTGCGCGCATTAACATTGAAACAATCATTTATGTCCAGTGTCCAATCCGATTTGACAAAAGATAAGCATGTGTGTTTTAATTTTACATGAGTTAATTAGATTAAATAAAATAAAATGCATTTGGTTCAACCGCAAAAAAAAATTACGTAGGCTATTTTTTTGTTGCCAGATTTCACAATAACACATAAAGGTCCGCGATACCGTGAAACCGTGGTATTTTTGTTCAAGGTTATCATACCAATATCAAAAACTCATACCGTTGCATCTCTAATTGTGACCACATTGAACACAAGTGTACATGCAATGCATCCTCTCAATCCACATACAACAACAGTCACTGCAGTTTTTCTACTGCTCTATGCTATGGAGCTTACCTGATTTCAATGTGAACACTGGAGATACATTATTACCAGGTGTAAATTAAATCAGGTTAATGTGGTCAAGCACTATCCGATTGCAATCTGATCACAGAAAATACGCCAGGCGTCAATGGCCTCTATCCCTGTCTCTGCCTCTCTCTCTCCTCTGTGTCTCTCTTTCCTCTCTCTCTCTCTGCCTGTGTCTCCCGTCGTCTCCTGAAGCCACTGCCGTCTCCACCACCACCCCACCCACAAAGTGCCGGAGCGGACTGGGACCCTGTCCCCTCTCCCAACAACGGTAGGGTCCTTATTTAGTCCTTACAAAATCAGCACATGGTTCTCATTACATTATTTTGAAAGTTCTGCCCGGCCCTCAAATTTAAGAGAATTGGGTCTGGAAATTCCTTGCAAAGTATTTGAATTTGATTTTTAGGAGGTATGAGAACCCTGCAAATGTGACTAAAAAACAACAACATTCAAATAGGCTCTGCAAATATAGTGCAGATGTTCTCAGCATAGTGGTATACAAAGAAGCAAGGATATTAATTTAAATACACAAATACTATATAATATTATTTAGTCAAAAAAATAGATTTGGAATAAATACATTTATCTATTTATTTTTTATATTTTTTTATATTTATTTTTTGCTACTTTGACTCTGATGCGCTGCAGTCTGATCTCAGAAAAAAAATGCATGTTAGTGTCAGGTGATAATTACCTCTATCCCTGTCTCCTTCTCTGCCTCTCTACTGTCTTTCCCTCTGCCTCTGTCTCTCCTGTCGTCTCCTGAAGCCACTGCTGCCTCCACCAGCACCACCCCACCCCTTCCCCATGAAACGGCGGAGCAGCCTGGGACCCGTGATCTCTGTAACAACGGTATGCTAATGTTTTCAAGCACACTATCGGATTGCAATCTGATCACAGACAATGCATGTTAGTACCATCATTTGATGATATAAGTTGAAAAACTTAAATGGATAGGCCACTTTTTGGGGAGTTTAGCGAATTTTCCATATCGCCCCCAATAAACATCGATATACACGTCTTCACAGCAACTGTCCGTGCAGTTTGGAGGGTCGGGGTGTGCAGTAGTTAAATGGACAGCACTAAAACAGGACCAAGCGGATCGCGGCTCAAAGTCAACAAAACACAGTGCCTAAAATATAGTGTAAAATAAATATTCTGGTCAAGAGGTCTGTCTTTTTGTTTTGTTTGTTAACTTAAGTTATTTAATTTAATTTACCTTGAAGTAAATTTGTATTTTGTTGTTGTTCCAACAGACCAAGTGCAAGCTGTGTTCCCAAACACCAGTGAGGTTCTAATCAGACAGTGCATGGCCCAGAAGTTGAAGGATGTGAGGCAGTGCGACAAAGAACAGTAAGTTTCTCTAGTTTTCTCTATCACTGAAAGTGGGTGTAAAACGTATAGAATGTAACCTGACCTTAATTCATGCTTATATTATATTGATATATCTTAATTAAAATTGGCGGTGTCTGTCACGATTGTGATGTCATCAGTGATGTGATAAACATTTTCCTGCCTGAGGCTAAACTCGTGGGCGTTCTGAGCATGAAGGGGTGGAGGGGATGTGCCACAAGGCATCATCCTCTCTGCCGAAAAGCCATTAGAAGAAGGCTAACCTTGCATCTCCAGGCTCTCTCTGAAAGGAGAAGAGCCGATCTGTGCTCAATTAGTGTTCTGGTCTGATATCTGGTGTATCTCTCTGCCTGTATCGCTCTTTTTTCCCCTGCAGTGTTAGGGTTGTATTCGTTTCATAATAGAGCTGTAATTGTAGTCGGGGCGTAGGGGCACAGATTCTGTTGTAGCATTTTCTGTTGGATTTATTGCATCTCCATCCATTATCCATGGCACATTTTACAGCATCTGTTTTAGGGCATAGGGTGTTGCCCAAAATTCTGAGAATGTTGCTCTATGCATCATAGATTTTGTGTAAGTTATGGGACCATTTGTGAATATAAAGTCCTGAATCAAATGTTTCAGTTCACAGCCGGACTACACTAGGTTTGCCTAGTTTTGGTTGTAATACCCCAGTATGTTTGTGAAATTGCCTTGATTATTCTAATGATATTAAAATTTTCACAGGGCTATTCTAATGATATTTAAATTTTCACAGGGGAACCAACAAGATCAGAAGACTTGTCAGCGGCAGATAAGGTGTTCCTGAAAGGGACATGACACCCCCAAGTTCTGAAGTCTCACAGGAAGCTGTCCCTGAAAGGGACATGACAGCCCCGGTGTCCACCCGCTATGCCGACCACTCGCAATGCCGACCTTAGGTTTAGGCGTGGGGGGTGGGAGAGGTTAGGTTTTGGGTTAGGGTCTGGGGGAGGTTAGGTTTAGGCGTGGGGGTGGGAGAGGTTAGGTTTTGGGTTAGGGTCTGGGGGAGGTTAGGTTTAGGCATGGGGGCTGGGAGAGGGGAGGTCGGAACAGCGAGAGGTCGGAACAGCGACATGGAACCACAGCCCCAAGTTCTGAAGGCTCACAAGAAGCTCACATGACACCCTAGCATAGTTATTACAAAGGGATAGGCCACTTTTTGGGGAGTTTAGCTCGATTGCCATATCCCCCCAATATACACTGTCTTTACAGTCACTCTCGATGCAGTATGGAGAGAGGGGTCATATTTAGCGATAGAACGGTACTGCCGTTCAAAGGCAACAAAACAAAGTGCCAAAAAGCTCTATGTACATCTTGTGACTCGGGTACTAATCCAAAATGCAGAAAAACAATTTTTTGAGGTAAATAAATATTTAGTAAACATCGCTGCCGGGTGTACAGCGCATGTGCAAATAACGCATGCGTGGAAGCGCTGTCCACAGACAAACAAGGAAGTGACCCGGTATGGATTTACTATGGAAATAATGTTTCATGCAACTATGGATTATTATTTCATAGCATGGTGAATAAACTAGTCACAACATGTACACATGTGCATAGAGCTTTAGGCGCTGTGTTTTGTTGCCTTTGAACGGTAGTGCCGCCTCCACTGTTGTATCGCTAAATATGACCCCTCTCTCCATACTGCATCGAGAGTGACCGTAAAGACAGTGTATATTTAGGGTAAGTGGGGACAAAATGGCAATCGAGCTAAACTCCCCAAAAAGTGGCTGTTGCCATCTTTATTTTTCATCCATCAGAGCTGCAGCTTCACCTGCAATTGTTCCATGATCACTGTACATGCAATCTGTCAATCACTCCCTTTGATTTTGGTCTCCCGTTTGGAGTTGAAGTGGTGGCTGTTGCCATCTTTATTTTTCATCCATCAGAGCTGCAGCTTCACCTGCAATTGTTCCGTGATCACTGTACATGCGATCTGTCAATCACTCCCTTTTCTAGAGATGTATGATAAATGCAGTTATGAAAAGGTGAAGTTTTGTTAATAAATAAGATAATTTTATTCTTGTACATGTGTTGTGTGTTGCAAATAACCTACTGGTATGTGTCAAATTGTATGTAATCTGAAATTATGTGGAAAATGTGTCAAAGAAGGGATCATTCACATGTGGTTGTCTACTAATACATGTGAATGTTCCCACATGTGATCTTAGGACATGTGAATTTGTTGTTCATGTTATTCCATCCACATGGGAATATTCCCACATGTAATGTTGAAACCATGTGTGATTCTATGTTTTCCACATGTGGTTTTGGAGAAATGTGTTTTGGTTTTTCACATGTTATTCCAATTGGCATGTAACACATGTCCCAACAATCACATGTGGTTCAAGATCACATGTTGGAAGGTTCATGTGTTTCAACCACATGTGAATATTCCCACATGTGATCTTGAACCACATGTGGTTGTTGGACATGGAAATTAAACATTTCAACCACATGTTGAATCACATGTGAAAAACCAAAACGTGTGCCAAAACCACATGTGGTCCACAACATATTGAATCACATTTGGTTTTAATATCATGTGGGAATATTCACATGTGGAGGGAATAACAAAACCACGTGTCCTAAAACCACATGTGGTTATAGGTCACATGTGGATATCCACATGTGATATTAAAACCACATGTCGATCACATGTGGTCTTAATCACACGAAACATGTGTCCAAAAACCACATATATTCCAGAATCACATGTGATTTCCCACATGTGAATATCCACATGTGATATTAAAACCACATGTCAATCACATGTGGTCTGAATCACACAAAACATGTGTCCAAAAACCACATATATTCCAAAATCACATGTGATTTTCCACATGTGAGTATCCACATGTGAATATTCCCACATGTGATATTAAAATCACATGTGGTCTGAATCACACGAAACATGTGTCCAAAAACCACATATATTCCATAATCACATGTGATTTTCCACACAATTCCACACAATTAAAACCACATGTCAATCACATGTGGCATTTCAAAATCACATGTGACTTCCACATGTGGCTTGACATGTGAACATCCACATGTGATATTAAAACATGTGGTTGAGTCACACGAAACGTGTGTCCAAAAACCACATATTTCAAAATCACATGTGATTTCCACATGTGACTTTTTCGTAAGGGACGTCCCCTAGGACAAAGTAATTTTAGTTCCTACCAGTGGTAGAGTGCTGGAATTTCATACTCAAGTAGACGGCCGCTGCTCGCGTACAATAATTTCCCTCCGAAAACAATCATTTTGACCCTCTGGTACGATAATTCAACATTTCCCACCTGGCAACACTGCTGCCGCATCGCATCATCAACTCAGTGATCGCAAGACAATTTTTTATTTTATTCTTTATTTTTACCGGCACTGCACCATGTGATGACTTGGCGATTGACTTTATCTGTAGATTATGCACGCGCGCATGCACACACGTGCACGCACGCGCACACACACACACACAGCGAGCGACCGTATGAGGGAGACACACAGTGTGGTAACGTACGAGGATGTTTTCCCACAGCGCCGGGAGAGACGAGAGGCAGTTAACCTGAATGAGCTGCCTGTGACTTTGGTAAAAACAGTGGCATTGGTGATATTGCCCCAAGCAGCTAAAAACAAACAAAAAACAAAACAGAAGAAGTTAGACTGAAAAATCGTTTAGTTCAAAATGGTGAATTAACGAACTAGTTAATTTTAATCTGTGTGAACTGAACTTTGAACTAGCTCTTGTGAAGTGTGAACTGACACAACACTGCTACCTACTTATTTATCTATCTATCTATCTATCTATCTATCTATCTACCTACTTATCTATCTATCTATCTATCTATCTATCTATCTATCTATCTATCTACCTACTTATCTATCTATCTATCTATCTATCTCTCTCAGGTATTTGGTCATTGCCTGCCCACTGTGGTACCGCTTCAGACGCACCATCAAGTTCTCTCTGGTGGTCTCCTTCATGGTCTGGACCTTCTCCATCGTTGTAATCCTTGTCAACCGTTTTGTGGACAAATTGCACAATGCCTTGGGCGAAGCAATCTGCATCTCCATCGTCCTCCTCCTCCCCTTCCCCCTGCTCATCTTCTTCCTGGCTGGGACCCTCAAAGCTCTGTCTGCTACCATCTCTGTCCCCCCTGAGGAGAAACGGCGAATCGTGGGAGTCTTAGTTCTGGTGGTGCTTAACTACACGCTGCTGTTCTTGCCCTCAATTATGTTTTGGTTCCTGAGAGCAACAAGTTCAAATGGCCCCATTTCTGATTATCTCCTGTGTCTGATCTTTCTCCAGTTCAGTCCTCTTGTGGATCTGATTCTCTATGTTTTCATGAAGAAAGGAGCCATAGACAAATTGCTGGCCCGCCTGTGTCGGTGCAGGATGACCAGAGAGAACGAGCAGGGAGAGACCATCACCACGAATGATGGCACCACAGAGAGGGTCATCTCCATGTAGGAGGAGGAGGAGAGAGAGGGTCATCTCCATGTAGGAGAGAGAGGGTCATCTCCATGTAGGAAGAGGAGGAGGAGAGAGGGTCATCTCCATGTAGGAAGAGGAGGAGAGAGAGGGTCATCTCCATGTAGGAAGAGGAGGGGGAGAGAGAGGGTCATCTCCATGTAGGAAGAGGAGGGGGAGAGAGAGGATCATCTCCATGTAGGAAGAGGAGGAGAGAGAGGGTCATCTCCATGTAGGAAGAGGAGGAGAGAGAGGGTCATCTCCATGTAGGAAGAGGAGGAGAGAGAGGGTCATCTCCATGTAGGAAGAGGAGGAGAGAGAGGGTCATCTCCATGTAGGAAGAGGAGGAGAGAGAGGGTCATCTCCATGTAGGAAGAGGGGGAGAGGGAGAGAGAGGGTCATCTCCATGTAGGAAGAGGAGGAGAGGGAGAGAGAGCGAAGAAATGTTGGGAGGAGGTCAAGAGATGGGAGAAGCCTTCCACCACCCAGAGTAGAGTCACTGATAACTGTTGGGAATGTGACACCTGAGAGCAGAGTTAAAGGAAACATTTGTTTGTCTGTTTTGTCTATTGGGGATGAATATCCCCATGCGGATAAATAAAGGATAACTTAACTTAATGTGTCCCTCCATTCATCACACATGACATCTCACAGTGCACATACATGGATTCTGATCAAATTTAGCTCAATGATTCTCAGCCCTGCATCTTAATTATTAGGCTACATTAATTATCCCAAAAGTGGATGCTACAATTACACATCAAAACTAAACACTGAACTCTTCGTTGAAACATCATCTTGTATCAATACAATACAATACAATCAGTGGCGGACTGAGACCATAATTCAGGTCGGGAATTTGACTCCACTCACAACCAGGCCAGGCCAAAAGGCACTGGTGCCGGTGTTCTGGATCATGAACTGGCTTTCAAGTCAACTCACTTTGCGTCAGTAGTTATATAGCATTTCCTGGTTCATTGCATGAGTTAACTTGCAGCGCTATTCCAACCAATGTTAAGGCACTATCATTAGAGATTTGTTTCAGAGAACAGTCGCTTAGACGACTGCACCGTGAGTTCTGCTCCTTAATGCAGCTGAGCTCATAACAGTCTTCAACCGCATTGGCAAAATGCTACAAAGACACAATACCTGTTTTAATCAATCTGCACCACAAGGGATAAGTAATGTTACTCAAATGTATATCTGAACAGCTACACAAGCATTTCCAGGTCCACCAGATAACTTGCAGCTGCTTCCAGCGAGATTCCAATTGCACTACCATTGGAGATTTGTTTCAGAGAACAGTACTGTACTACTTCATAATATTAGGCTACTAGCCTATATACAATTATATATATATATATATTAGGGGTGTCACGATACACTAATTTCACGATACGATACGATACACGATATTGGGTTCACGATAACGATACGATACGATATTTTAACAATATTCTTTTTAACAAAAGTAAATAATTTTTATGTATTTATTTATCATTTATTTAACCATGTGAGTCCCGTTGAAATCGAAACCTCTTTTCAAGGGAGCCCTGGGAAAATACTGGAAAAAAGGTCTTTCATTTGAAATACACAAAACACTAAACAAATGCTGTTTTTGGAAATTGTTATTATAATAACTATAAAACAACATGGAAGATAATGCTTCTCTTGCAATAGAATGTGTCACACTGTCACAAACTAAATGTTTGTTGCATGGTGAAAGAAAAATAAAGTATACAATCTATTTCTTAAATAACTCGTGCTCAATGGTCCCTAAACTTATGTAATCTTATGTACCCCTTGAGCTGTTTTGCCATGCCAGTAGTAGTCTACCCCCTCACTCATGCGTGTTGATTCTGCTAAATTTGTTCTATTATTATTCAGGAGCTTTTTTTTTTTTTTTTTTTTTACGATATCATTTTTTTCTGACGATACGCATATCGTGACGTTTCGATATCGCGATATATCGTGCGACGAAATATCGTGACACCCCTAATATATATACATACACACACACACACACACCAGGCCCGGTTCTACGGGGGTGCAAAAGCACGCATTGCACCCTTATTTTAATTGTCTGCATGCTCAGTTGAAAAGTTATATATTTATATATATATATATATATATAATATAAATGCTGCAGCTGCACACTTACTGTTTAAACTTGAATTATAATTGTTGTTTTTCTTTGTTCTTTGATGTGAATTTATGGCTTTTTGGCACCTATATGTAACCTTTTAAGGTTGAGATAATTGTATTATCATTATATGGTCCAAATATTTCAGTAAAGCACTTGAAACACTTGAAATATTCTTGCTTGGGTGGTATCATTCTACTTGAAATGATGGTAAAATGTATTATTTTTAGTAAAATAACATGTCAAATTTTTCGCCCGAGTGGGCCCGGCCTTAGGCCGGGCATCTGCACCCCTTCCTTCCTATCTAGGATGCATCCCTAGTCATCTTGTTCTGGAACCGGCCCCGACACACACACACATACACACACACAAGTCTCAGCATCTGAAGTTGCCCCCACCCCCCTGTATAACCAAGCCCCCCGAGCCGCTTTAGAGCTTCTCCGGAGTTATCTCTTATCCTCTTCTTTCACAAATGTTGCTCTCACATATCGTAACCCAGGTCCCTCTCCACATATGTCAACGGAACAAGCATGAGTAGGCATTGTTACAATGTGAAAGGCCCTCGACTCCAACACTTGACGAGAGAATTATTAGTTGTTTTGGAAGACATGTATTTTTTGCCTATTTATCTCATCAACATGAATAGGCTAATAGGCTTACTCTTTACAGTACATTGAAAAGTGCATTATTTGTGATTAAAATAATGGTTGTTAGTATGTATATTAGTGACCCCCCTCAGATGTATGATTTGACTGCTTTCATGGGGACTCTGACACTGAAGGGAGCTCAGCACCCACTGGCCCCCACATAACATGAACCCTGCATGTCAAATGTTGTGAAAGAAAGCTATACTTGCAAAGCAGAAGTAGATAATGGGAAGCTGCTGTGCGGAAATTCACACTATTATCAGTGTTTCCCCTAGAAAAATGTTCAGGCCTGGAGGGATTTCGAAACGTACCCCGACGGCAACGGTGTGGGCCCTCGCTGGCGACGCTAAACTTTTAGCTAACCTGTTCGCATCTATGTTGGCAATGGCGTCCCAAGTATCATCATACTATTATGGGATGCGATGCGAACAGTTGTATTATGGGATGTGCATTTTCCAGGCAATGACACACGTTGACACATTTTGGAACAGCCCTGCACGCTGGCACAATGCTCCTAAAAGCAAAATGTTTATCGTTTTGAATGATTTGGTATCTTCTATTACTGTCAACACTGTCAACACCAGTATTGTTGTATTGTAATAATATGCCATAAAAGTTTATTGAAATTTTTGGGAGAGCAGGATTTTTTTTATTTATTTTTTTGAATTTGTTTTGCTTTTTTTTTCTGGCCTGGCGGGGGCGCTGTTGGTCCTGGCGGGCCCACCAGGCCTGAAGAATGGTAGGGGAAACACTGTTACTGATGAGGGTTGGCTGTTTGGACGCAGATGAAGAAACAGCGGACGTTGGCAGATGCAACACATTTTGTGGTCCAGCAGGTTTCAAACTGTAAATATGATTTTTTTTATTACTTAGCATACATTAGGATTCACGCCGTCACATCTTAGAACATATTTTCCATAGATAGGCTTAGCCTACATGTAATTTGTTCTTTTTACCTATTTTAGTAATGCTAATTTGTACTAACTGTAGTACAGCATAGTATATCAGAGATTGCATAACATATCTTGCTTAGATATAAAACTAACTAAACTAGGCTTTTATTACTTTTCATTTTCTCGTATTTTTTCTGTTTTCATTATGATTAAGTTGCTGTAGCATTACACCTTGGTAAACAACTTGTCTCCCCGGCCTTCCTCATGTCTTAAGTAGTGGAGGTATTAAGAGAAGTGTTGATAAGGCTAAGAAACCCTCCATCTTTCCCTGACCTGTTCTCACCAACAACAGGTCTCACGCTGAAGAATGGACAACAACACAAACTTAAACAACACCACAGGTTTTGTGGTGAACCCTGACTTACTAATCACCTTAAGCGTGACAACATGGATCGTCGTGGCCATCGGTATTCCTTTGTCCCTGCTGGCCATCTATGCTCTGGTTTCCCAGGTAAGATTATGGTTGAGATCTATTCATTTGTGTGTACTTGTCTATCAGTCTCTGTTATTTATATATTCATGATGTCACATGCAGGGGTGTGAATTATGATTGAGATATTTTCCTTTGTCTCATCTGTTTGTCTCACGATCAGTTATTTACCTATAGTCAATGAAAGGTGATTACCTTTTCTTCCCAAGCACTACATACATTTATTTTGTCCCTGCTTATTCTTTTGATTCACAAGACTAGAGACTGGAGCCTTTCCTAGTAGATTCGTAGCTACGGGCAGTTTAGTGTCCAATCCAACTGACTTGCATGACTTTGAAAGGTAGGAGGAAAGAAACCTCCGCTGTGACAGGGAGAACATGCAAACTCCTCCCAGCAGGGCAGGGAATCAAACCCGCATCCTTCCTGCTGAGAGGAAACAGTACTAACCACTGATCCACCCTGTTAAGCACTACAGTGTAGCATTTTATTGAATCATCTTTATTCTGTCAAGTATTGTTTCATCCAAGCCTTGATTCATGTTTTTCTTTTATTTGTCTTTGTTCAACCAGTATTTCATCTATATCTCTTCATTCATTTGTGCATTCTGTCATTCCCCCAATCTTGTATTTACTCATCAATTCATTATTTTCAATTGATTCATTCAAACTAATTTCTACTGTCTCTGGTCATTCCGTTCTTTCTACCACTGTTCCTGTAGGTGCAAGACGGCCATGTTGCGCCGATCTACATCATCAACCTCCTCATCTCCGACCTCATCCAGCTCTGCGTCATGGCCACCCGGGAGGCATTGAATTTACGCAGTCGCTCACCTGTCGCTACTCTTGTTTACTACATTGGGATAACAGCCAGTGTTTACTTCATGGTGTGTGTTGCCCTGGAAAGGTAGCTAACCATCTGTGTGTGTTTGTGTCTGTCTGTCTGTCTGCTGTATGCTGTGTTCAAATCCTGTCTGAAATATTGTAAATACGTGGCTAGACCGTGCTGTCCAAGTTGACACTTCACAAGAGCTAGCTCAAAGTTCAGTTCACACAGTTTAAAATGAACTACTTCGTGTTCGTAGTTCACAATTTAGAATTTTGGACTAAGTTCACAGCCCCCAAAAAATTTGAAGTTCCTGTTCATTTCTTATTTGGTGGTCGTGAGGTCACAGTGACCTTGAACTTTGACCTTTGACCACCAGATCTAATCAATTCATCCTTGAGTACAAGTACACGTTTGAGCCAAATTTGAAGAAATCCCCTCAAGGCGTTCCTGAGATATCGCGCCGAGCTATCGCTGCAGAGGCATAAAAACGTTTTGCTGTCAATTTGCCGTGCTGCTTATGCATCTGTCTCTCTCTGCTTGTCTTCTCTGCTCTGTCTACAGTGGGCGGGGCTCAGACAGCTACACACACACACACACACACACACACACACACACACACACACTAGTGGTTGCATAGACTCGTCGACATATCGACGTTACTACCACAAGTCGACGTCTACCGGGAGACATCGATTATGGCCACGTAGTTTGACTTGCGATGCCCCACGGCAGCAGCCTGCAAGAGCTGCTCTCTCATCTCGTCTTTTTCACTCATTTCTATTTATTTTTCTAGATTTATTTGGTAATCAAAGTAGTGAACTACGGTTATTTGTCTTGTGACTATTATACGGCTTTGCACATTCATTGTTTTTCTCACTATCGGGAGTACTTTTATTGTTGCGTGCGGCTCCATTGTTTACTACTGAGATCTGCTGGTGTGTGTTCAATATGAAAACGGCGTGCACCATTTTGCTACGGTTTCCTCGCATGATTCAATGCACCACCGTTTCCGTTGAAATAAACATTTTACTGTGTTGTCTGCGCTGAACTCAACTCCTGCCCTCTCCTCTGACAGTGCGGTGTGAGTGGCGGTGGGCGGTGGCATGATGAAAGCATAAACGGTTTCTGATGAAAGGAGGGTGAGTTGCTACATACAATATGGTGCCCTGGATATTACAGTCAAACAGCTTGTGTGCAACCTGGACTTCAAACTGTTAGTAATAAGTCTCCGTTCATATGACTTGCCCAGACCAGAGTTTTTCCACCCAAGCCATTATGAGTCTGTTTACATTCCTGCCGCATAACTGAAAAACCCAATAAGCAAATTTGAATAACATTCCTCTCGCATCGCGCGCTGCTCTCATCAACTCAGTGACCTCAAGACTTTATTTTATTTTGACATTCTGACACCTTATTTTGTATTTTACAGGAGAGGAGCGTAATCTATGCCACCGCCAACCCCCATGTCCCCTTTTGTCTGCATCTATAATGGCTAATGGCAAGGACATGCACCCTGACTACCGCCTGTCCAGGCCAGCCTTTGAGGCGCTCGGGCCCTTCTGAGGAGGGAGAAGACACGTGGCTGGGAGCTAGCCTGGGTAAACCCAGCCCCCAGTGACCTGCTCTCAGGCTCACCCTGCTTACAGTCACAAGCTAGTGACTGGGAACTGAGAGAGCAGGTCACATGGGGGCTGGGTTTACCTAGGCTAGCTGGGAGCAGCATGTCGAGGTCCTCCTGGGTTGTATTGGCTGGCCCATGGGGCTGCCATACATTGTTGCCTCCCGGGTGTTTGGCATCGCCAAGTCGACAGTGTGCGACATGGTGCACCGCATGTGCAATACCATCCTGGCCCACCTGGATGAAGTGATCCACCCGCCCACAGTGGCACAGTGTCCTGAAGTGACTCTGACGGGAGCTCAGCACCCACTGGCCCCCACATAATGTCAAATCGGGACAAATCTGGATGTCAAATCTTGCGAAAGAAAGCTATACTTGCAAAGCAGAAGTAGATAGTGAAGTAGGTAGAGCTGCTGGGCGGGAATTCACACTTATTACTGATGAGGGTTGGCCATTTGGATGCAGATGAAGAAACCACGGACGTTGGCAAGTACATTTTGTGGTCCAGCAGGTTTCAAACTGTAAATATGTTTTATTACTTAGCATACATTAGGATTCATGCCTGTCAACATATTTTCCATAGATAGGCTTAGCCTACATGTAAGTTATTCTTTTTACCTATTTTAGTAATGCTCTATGACTGTTTTATTCCAGTTTCAATTCTGCTTTTAATTAATGTCTTTATTCATATTATTATTTGTACTAACTGTAGTACAGCATAGTAATCAGAGATTACATACAACATATCTTGCTTAGATATAAAACTAATATGGCTTTTATTACTTTTCATTTTCTCGTATTTTTTCTGTTTTCATTATGATTAAGTTGCTGTAGCATTACACCTCGGTAAACAACTTGTCTCCCTTCCTCATGTCTTAAGTAGTGGAGGTATTAAGAGAAGTGTTGATAAGGCTAAGAAACCCTCCATCTTTCCCTGACCTGTTCTCACCAACAACAGGTCTCACGCTGAAGAATGGACAACAACACAAACTTAAACAACACCACAGGTTTTGTGGTGAACCCTGACTTACTAATCACCTTAAGCGTGACAACATGGATCGTCGTGGCCATCGGTATTCCTTTGTCCCTGCTGGCCATCTATGCTCTGGTTTCCCAGGTAAGATTATGGTTGAGATCTATTCATTTGTGTGTACTTGTCTATCAGTCTCTGTTATTTATATATTCATGATGTCACATGCAGGGGTGTGAATTATGATTGAGATATTTTCCTTTGTCTCATCTGTTTGTCTCACGATCAGTTATTTACCTATAGTCAATGAAAGGTGATTACCTTTTCTTCCCAAGCACTAGGGGAGAGTGGGGTGAGTTGTGCCACTTTTTACTTGAGGTGTCTTTAAAGTGAGGGCATGACAGTAATGCCTCCAACTACAATATGTAAATATATTTCAGGATGTTGTGCACCACTGGGAACACTCCCTTTGGATCTTAAATAAACTGTTAAAAAAATATGGCTATTCTTAAAAAAGTGGTCTCTTGGCACAACTTGCCCCCGGTGCGGGGTAAGTTGTGCCTTTGGAGAGAATACGTTGGGGTAAATTGTGCCATTGATTACTGAAGTAAAACAGAACATTTTCATCTCATATACTGTAATGCTATATCAAAGCAAGACAAAATAAAGATAACACTAAAGTCCAGTGTACTATAACAGGGTTAAACAAGGCTAAACGGTAGCAGCAGTTGACCTACATATTTAACATTTTCAGAAATAAAAATGATGTTCAAAATCAACAAAATCAACTATCACAGAGCCAGGCTACACTTGCCAATACTGCAATATTCTTCAACAAGGTCTATTTAAACATTTAAGAACAAAATGAAATAAAATTTCACTAAATCAACTGCAACTGCACTGGCACAACTTAACCCAGGCCTTTTGGCACAAATCACCCCATCCCCACCATTTTAACAAACTTGTATCATATAGCTGGTTTGGAGCTAACATCATGCTAACAGTATAGCCTCATATTGTAGCTTACTAAAACACTAACACATGCGTGAAATGTTTTCAAGCTTGTCTATAATTGTTCAGACACAACAATCAATAAACCTTGATCATAAAAAATGTACTTTGAGAGGCAAAAAACAGTTTTTTGAACTTTAATGTGCTTAGCTCTTGTGCCATCTGCCTCCCTTCTTTGCAGAGTGAGTAAAATGGATGCCTCTTCAAAAATGTGTGGTCACATGACCAATTTCTTCTATGGTTTTCTAGATACAAGGGGTGGCACAACTTCCCCACTGGCACAACTCACCCCACTCTCCCCTACATACATTTATTTTGTCCCTGCTTATTCTTTTGATTCACAATACTAGAGACTGGAGCCTTTCCTAGTAGATTCGTAGCTACGGGCAGTTTAGTGTCCAATCCAACTGACTTGCATGACTTTGAAACATCGGAGGAAAGAAACCTCCGCTGTGACAGGGAGAACATGCAAACTCCTCCCAGCAGGGCAGGGAATCAAACCCGCATCCTTCCTGCTGAGAGGAAACAGTACTAACCACTGATCCACCCTGTTAAGCACTACAGTGTAGCATTTTATTGAATCATCTTTATTCTGTCAAATATTATTTCATCCAAGCCTTGATTCATGTGTTTCTTTTATTTGTTTTTGTTCAACCAGTATTTCATCTATATGTCTTCATTCATTTGTGCATTCTGTCATTCCCCCAATCTTGTATTTACTCAATTCATTATTTTCAATTGATTCATTCAAACGAATTTCTACTGTCTCTGGTCATTCCGTTCTTTCTACCACTGTTCCTGTAGGTGCAAGATGGCCATGTTGCGCCGATCTACATCATCAACCTCCTCATCTCCGACCTCATCCAGCTCTGCGTCATGGCCGCCCGGGAGGCATTGAATTTACTTGGTCGCTCTCTTGTCGCTCCTCTTGTTTACTACATTGGGATAACAGCCAGTGTTTACTTCATGGTGTGTGTTGCCCTGGAAAGGTAAGATCTGTGTGTTGTTTGTGTGTTTTTTTATCAATCTATCTATCTATCTGTCTGTATGCTCTGTTCAAATTCTGTCTGAAATATTGTAACAATTACCTAGAAAATGGGAAACCACTTATTACGTCATCATTTTGCCAAACTGTGATAATAAAGCTATTTCTGGTTCAAACAGATTGATTGAAGTCTGCAGATTCTCGTATAGATAGGTATTTATGCTAGATTAAATAAATATATATCCACAACCCAGAGTCAAACCCAGACATCCAATGTGGCAGTGCTGTAACTAAAGTCCCTTTTAGATTGGCCAAAAATCCCACTAATATCCGCAAACTACTGGCATTTTCTTCAGTCTAAAAATTGCCAAGCCGGGCCATTTAGCTGATACAGCGACCCTCCAAGTGAGGCGGGTTTCAATCTGGGAACCCAGAGTATTTCGGGCATGTAAATAGACTCTGGGACAGCCGTACCTTTTTTTAGGCTTCCTGTACAGCGCGAATCTTCCGCCCGGGACTTCTGCCTCCACGCAGTGCCGCTCTTTTGTTGTACTGGTGAATATAAGAGTTCTGGTCCCCGAACGCTAGTGAATATATATATATATAATATATATATATATATATATATATATATATATATAGTGAACGCTAGTGAATATATATATAATATATATATATATATATATATAGTGAACGCTAGTGAATATATTAGAATTTTGACTTTTAGTATGTAGTATAAATGTATGTTTTTAAAAGGCACCGCTGCGCGGAAGTGGAAGTCCCGGGCGGAAGATCCGCTTTGTACAGGAAGCCTACATTTTTTTTGCGGCTGGCCCCGAGTCTATT
Source organism: Poromitra crassiceps (assembly GCF_964638095.1). NCBI lineage: Eukaryota > Metazoa > Chordata > Actinopteri > Beryciformes > Melamphaidae > Poromitra > Poromitra crassiceps. The sequence continues at coordinate 1,195,046 of NC_139638.1, read as the reverse complement.
TACATACCGAAATAGACTCCCAGATTGGGCGGGTTTTAACATGACGGATATGCACACCATGGCGATTTAAAACCACTTGGCAGTGATCCAACGCGTTATTTTCCGACCCTGCTTCTCCTCCTCTTGATTTGCCACCCCTTTTCCAGCGCGAGTCAGTGATTCAGTGATTCCCACAGGCTGAAGTTTGACTTCTTTAACAGTTAATTACGTAATTAACTGACGATTAACTGTTAATTGACGGAATATGCATGAGAAAAAAGCATCTCATGCTTGAGTGCCCAGGCGCATAGACTGCGTCAAATAGCCCAGGCTGAGAAATACGTGATTGACTCCAATCATTTAGTTATCCTCATGGATATTTCAGTGGTGAGTGAAATTAGTTGGATAGTGATACAGTGATAATCTGGGCCAGATCTGACTCGTCATGATATGACTTGAGCTGGCCCCGATTGGGCTCTCTCGATTCGTCCGGGTCCGTCCGTGCTTGCTGGGCAGTGATTCCCACAGGCTGAAATTTGACTTCCTTAACAGTTAATTACTGTACATTGACGGAATATGCTGAGAGAAAAAAAGCGTCTCATGCTTGAGTGCAGCCCAGGCGCATAGACTGCGTCAAGTCAGCCAGAATGAAAGTAGGTCGTCCACTTTAGCTCTTTGAAAATAAAACCCTCGTTGTAACGTTAACATTTTGACTAATGCTTTACAGCCACAGTTTCACTCCATATGTAATCTTAACATCACAAGTATTTTGATACAATGTTTGCGACTTTGTTTGTTGAAATAATACCTTTTTCTCCTCCAACCCAACGTGTAAGGCTATTTACTTGTTTAAATTACATTATTTTGAAAGTTTTAACAGACCAGTATGCGAGCTGCAGGGCCAGCTCGGCGAGCTGCAGGGCGGGCGCGGCTGAGGTAGCGACTAGGAATGGAATGCCTAGTAATGCCAAAATTCCCATAATGGACGATAATTTGATAATTTTGTGATACTTAGTTGTAATCAATATACTAATGGATATTACGTCTGTTATACATGTCTTCTCACAACGTCTTTGCAGCCAATCATGCTTCATGCATTCATGTCCCCTAGGACAAAGTAATTTTAGTTCCTACCAGTGGTAGAGTGCTGGAATTTCATACTCAAGTAGACGGCCGCTGCTCGCGTACAATAATTTCCCTCCGAAAACGATCATTTTGACCCTCTGGTACGATAATTCAACATTTCCCACCTGGCAACACTGCTGCCGCATCGCATCATCAACTCAGTGATCGCAAGACAATTTTTTATTTTATTCTTTATTTTTACCGGCACTGCACCATGTGATGACTTGGCGATTGACTTTATCTGTAGATTATGCACGCGCGCATGCACACACGCGCACGCACGCGCACACACACACACACAGCGAGCGACCGTATGAGGGAGACACACAGTGTGGTAACGTACGAGGATGTTTTCCCACAGCGCCGGGAGAGACGAGAGGCAGTTAACCTGAATGAGCTGCCTGTGACTTTGGTAAAAACAGTGGCATTGGTGATATTGCTCAAAGCAGCTAAAAACAAACAAAAAACAAAACAGAAGAAGTTAGACTGAACAATCGTTTAGTTCAAAATGGTGAATTAACGAACTAGTTAATTTTAATCTGTGTGAACTGAACTTTGAACTAGCTCTTGTGAAGTGTGAACTGACACAACACTGCTACCTACTTATTTATCTATCTATCTATCTATCTATCTATCTACTTATCTATCTATCTATCTATCTATCTATCTACCTACTTATCTATCTATCTATCTATCTCTCTCAGGTATTTGGTCATTGCCTGCCCACTGTGGTACCGCTTCAGACGCACCATCAAGTTCTCTCTGGTGGTCTCCTTCATGGTCTGGACCTTCTCCATCGTTGTAATCCTTGTCAACCGTTTTGTGGACAAATTGCACAATGCCTTGGGCGAAGCAATCTGCATCTCCATCGTCCTCCTCCTCCCCTTCCCCCTGCTCATCTTCTTCCTGGCTGGGACCCTCAAAGCTCTGTCTGCTACCATCTCTGTCCCCCCTGAGGAGAAACGGCGAATCGTGGGAGTCTTAGTTCTGGTGGTGCTTAACTACACGCTGCTGTTCTTGCCCTCAATTATGTTTTGGTTCCTGAGAGCAACAAGTTCAAATGGCCCCATTTCTGATTATCTCCTGTGTCTGATCTTTCTCCAGTTCAGTCCTCTTGTGGATCTGATTCTCTATGTTTTCATGAAGAAAGGAGCCATAGACAAATTGCTGGCCCGCCTGTGTCGGTGCAGGATGACCAGAGAGAACGAGCAGGGAGAGACCATCACCACGAATGATGGCACCACAGAGAGGGTCATCTCCATGTAGGAGGAGGAGGAGAGAGAGGGTCATCTCCATGTAGGAGAGAGAGGGTCATCTCCATGTAGGAAGAGGAGGAGGGGGAGAGAGAGGGTCATCTCCATGTAGGAAGAGGAGGGGGAGAGAGAGGGTCATCTCCATGTAGGAAGAGGAGGAGAGAGAGGGTCATCTCCATGTAGGAAGAGGAGGAGAGAGAGGGTCATCTCCATGTAGGAAGAGGAGGGGGAGAGAGAGGGTCATCTCCATGTAGGAAGAGGAGGAGGAGAGAGGGTCATCTCCATGTAGGAAGAGGAGGAGAGTGAGGGTCATCTCCATGTAGGAAGAGGAGGAGAGAGAGGGTCATCTCCATGTAGGAAGAGGAGGGGGAGAGAGAGGGTCATCTCCATGTAGGAAGAGGAGGGGGAGAGAGAGGGTCATCTCCATGTAGGAAGAGGAGGAGAGAGAGGGTCATCTCCATGTAGGAAGAGGAGGGGGAGAGAGAGGGTCATCTCCATGTAGGAAGAGGAGGGGGAGAGAGAGGGTCATCTCCATGTAGGAAGAGGAGGAGAGAGAGGGTCATCTCCATGTAGGAAGAGGAGGAGAGAGAGGGTCATCTCCATGTAGGAAGAGGAGGGGGAGAGAGAGGGTCATCTCCATGTAGGAAGAGGAGGAGAGAGAGAGGGTCATCTCCATGTAGGAAGAGGAGGAGAGTGAGGGTCATCTCCATGTAGGAAGAGGAGGAGAGAGAGGGTCATCTCCATGTAGGAAGAGGGGGAGAGAGAGGGTAATCTCCATGTAGGAAGAGGGGGAGAGAGAGGGTCATCTCCATGTAGGAAGAGGGGGAGAGGGAGAGAGAGGGTCATCTCCATGTAGGAAGAGGAGGAGAGGGAGAGAGAGCGAAGAAATGTTGGGAGGAGGTCAAGAGATGGGAGAAGCCTTCCACCACCCAGAGTAGAGTCACTGATAACTGTTGGGAATGTGACACCTGAGAGCAGAGTTAAAGGAAACATTTGTTTGTCTGTTTTGTCTATTGGGGATGAATATCCCCATGCGGATAAATAAAGGATAACTTAACTTAATGTGTCCCTCCATTCATCACACATGACATCTCACAGTGCACATACATGGATTCTGATCAAATTTAGCTCAATGATTCTCAGCCCTGCATCTTAATTATTAGGCTACATTAATTATCCCAAAAGTGGATGCTACAATTACACATCAAAACTAAACACTGAACTCTTCGTTGAAACATCATCTTGTATCAATACAATACAATACAATCAGTGGCGGACTGAGACCATAATTCAGGTCGGGAATTTGACTCCACTCACAACCAGGCCAGGCCAAAAGGCACTGGTGCCGGTGTTCTGGATCATGAACTGGCTTTCAAGTCAACTCACTTTGCGTCAGTAGTTATATAGCATTTCCTGGTTCATTGCATGAGTTAACTTGCAGCGCTATTCCAACCAATGTTAAGGCACTATCATTAGAGATTTGTTTCAGAGAACAGTCGCTTAGACGACTGCACCGTGAGTTCTGCTCCTTAATGCAGCTGAGCTCATAACAGTCTTCAACCGCATTGGCAAAATGCTACAAAGACACAATACCTGTTTTAATCAATCTGCACCACAAGGGATAAGTAATGTTACTCAAATGTATATCTGAACAGCTACACAAGCATTTCCAGGTCCACCAGATAACTTGCAGCTGCTTCCAGCGAGATTCCAATTGCACTACCATTGGAGATTTGTTTCAGAGAACAGTACTGTACTACTTCATAATATTAGGCTACTAGCCTATATACAATTATATATATATATATATATTAGGGGTGTCACGATACACTAATTTCACGATACAATACGATACACGATATTGGGTTCACGATAACGATACGATACGATATTTTAACAATATTCTTTTTAAGAAAAGTAAATAATTTTGATGTATTTATTTATCATTTATTTAACCATGTGAGTCCCGTTGAAATCAAAACCTCTTTTCAAGGGAGCCCTGGGAAAATACTGGAAAAAAGGTCTTTCATTTGAAATACACAAAACACTAAACAAATGCTGTTTTTGGAAATTGTTATTATAATAACTATAAAACAACATGGAAGATAATGCTTCTCTTGCAATAGAATGTGTCACACTGTCACAAACTAAATGTTTGTTGCATGGTGAAAGAAAAATAAAGTATACAATCTATTTCTTAAATAACTCGTGCTCAATGGTCCCTAAACTTATGTAATCTTATGTACCCCTTGAGCTGTTTTGCCATGCCAGTAGTAGTCTACCCCCTCACTCATGCGTGTTGATTCTGCTAAATTTGTTCTATTATTATTCAGGAGCAAAATTTTTTTTTTTTTTTTTTTTACGATATAATTTTTTTCTGACGATACGCATATCGTGACGTTTCGATATCGCGATATATCGTGCGACGAAATATCGTGACACCCCTAATATATATACATACACACACACACACACACACACACACCAGGCCCGGTTCTACGGGGGTGCAAAAGCACGCATTGCACCCTTATTTTAATTGTCTGCATGCTCAGTTGAAAAGTTATATATTTATATATATATATATATATATATATATATATATATATATATATATATATATATATATATATATATATATATATATAATATAAATGCTGCAGCTGCACACTTACTGTTTAAACTTGAATTATAATTGTTGTTTTTCTTTGTTCTTTGATGTGAATTTATGGCTTTTTGGCACCTATATGTAACCTTTTAAGGTTGAGATAATTGTATTATCATTATATGGTCCAAATATTTCAGTACAGCACTTGAAACACTTGAAATATTCTTGCTTGGGTGGTATCATTCTACTTGAAATGATGGTAAAATGTATTATTTTTAGTAAAATAACATGTCAAATTTTTCGCCAGAGTGGGCCCGGCCTTAGGCCGGGCATCTGCACCCCTTCCTTCCTATCTAGGATGCATCCCTAGTCATCTTGTTCTGGAACCGGCCCCGACACACACACACATACACACACACAAGTCTCAGCATCTGAAGTTGCCCCCACCCCCCTGTATAACCAAGCCCCCCGAGCCGCTTTAGAGCTTCTCCGGAGTTATCTCTTATCCTCTTCTTTCACAAATGTTGCTCTCACATATCGTAACCCAGGTCCCTCTCCACATGTCAACGGAACAAGCATGAGTAGGCATTGTTACAATGTGAAAGGCCCTCGACTCCAACACTTGACGAGAGAATTATTAGTTGTTTTGGAAGACATGTTTTTTTAGCCTATTTATCTCATCAACATGAATAGGCTAATAGGCTTACTCTTTACAGTACATTGAAAAGTGCATTATTTGTGATTAAAATAATGGTTGTTAGTATGTATATTAGTGACCCCCCTCAGATGTATGATTTGACTGCTTTCATGGGGACTCTGACACTGAAGGGAGCTCAGCACCCACTGGCCCCCACATAACATGAACCCTGCATGTCAAATGTTGTGAAAGAAAGCTATACTTGCAAAGCAGAAGTAGATAATGGGAAGCTGCTGTGCGGAAATTCACACTATTTCAGTGTTTCCCCTAGAAAAATGTTCAGGCCTGGAGGGATTTCGAAACGTACCCCGACGGCAACGGTGTGGGCCCTCGCTGGCGACGCTAAACTTTTAGCTAACCTGTTCGCATCTATGTTGGCAATGGCGTCCCAAGTATCATCATACTATTATGGGATGCGATGCGAACAGTTGTATTATGGGATGTGCATTTCCCAGGCAATGACACACGTTGACACATTTTGGAACAGCCCTGCACGCTGGCACAATGCTCCTAAAAGCAAAATGTTTATCGTTTTGAATGATTTGGTATCTTCTATTACTGTCAACACTGTCAACACCAGTATTGTTGTATTGTAATAATATGCCATAAAAGTTTATTGAAATTTTTGGGAGAGCAGGATTTTTTTTATTTATTTTTTTGAATTTGTTTTGCTTTTTTTTCTGGCCTGGCGGGGGCGCTGTTGGTCCTGGCGGGCCCACCAGGCCTGAAGAATGGTAGGGGAAACACCGTTACTGATGAGGGTTGGCTGTTTGGACGCAGATGAAGAAACAGCGGACGTTGGCAGATGCAACACATTTTGTGGTCCAGCAGGTTTCAAACTGTAAATATGATTTTTTTTATTACTTAGCATACATTAGGATTCACGCCGTCACATCTTAGAACATATTTTCCATAGATAGGCTTAGCCTACATGTAATTTGTTCTTTTTACCTATTTTAGTAATGCTAATTTGTACTAACTGTAGTACAGCATAGTATATCAGAGATTACATAACATATCTTGCTTAGATATAAAACTAACTAAACTAGGCTTTTATTACTTTTCATTTTCTCGTATTTTTTCTGTTTTCATTATGATTAAGTTGCTGTAGCATTACACCTCGGTAAACAACTTGTCTCCCCGGCCTTCCTCATGTCTTAAGTAGGTAGTGGAGGTATTAAGAGAAGTGTTGATAAGGCTAAGAAACCCTCCATCTTTCCCTGACCTGTTCTCACCAACAACAGGTCTCACGCTGAAGAATGGACAACAACAACACAAACTTAAACAACACCACAGGTTTTGTGGTGAACCCTGACTTACTAATCACCTTAAGCGTGACAACATGGATCGTCGTGGCCATCGGTATTCCTTTGTCCCTGCTGGCCATCTATGCTCTGGTTTCCCAGGTAAGATTATGGTTGAGATCTATTCATTTGTGTGTACTTGTCTATCAGTCTCTGTTATTTATATATTCATGATGTCACATGCAGGGGTGTGAATTATGATTGAGATATTTTCCTTTGTCTCATCTGTTTGTCTCACGATCAGTTATTTACCTATAGTCAATGAAAGGTGATTACCTTTTCTTCCCAAGCACTACATACATTTATTTTGTCCCTGCTTATTCTTTTGATTCACAAGACTAGAGACTGGAGCCTTTCCTAGTAGATTCGTAGCTACGGGCAGTTTAGTGTCCAATCCAACTGACTTGCATGACTTTGAAAGGTAGGAGGAAAGAAACCTCCGCTGTGACAGGGAGAACATGCAAACTCCTCCCAGCAGGGCAGGGAATCAAACCCGCATCCTTCCTGCTGAGAGGAAACAGTACTAACCACTGATCCACCCTGTTAAGCACTACAGTGTAGCATTTTATTGAATCATCTTTATTCTGTCAAGTATTGTTTCATCCAAGCCTTGATTCATGTTTTTCTTTTATTTGTCTTTGTTCAACCAGTATTTCATCTATATCTCTTCATTCATTTGTGCATTCTGTCATTCCCCCAATCTTGTATTTACTCATCAATTCATTATTTTCAATTGATTCATTCAAACTAATTTCTACTGTCTCTGGTCATTCCGTTCTTTCTACCACTGTTCCTGTAGGTGCAAGACGGCCATGTTGCGCCGATCTACATCATCAACCTCCTCATCTCCGACCTCATCCAGCTCTGCGTCATGGCCACCCGGGAGGCATTGAATTTACGCAGTCGCTCACCTGTCGCTACTCTTGTTTACTACATTGGGATAACAGCCAGTGTTTACTTCATGGTGTGTGTTGCCCTGGAAAGGTAGCTAACCATCTGTGTGTGTTTGTGTCTGTCTGTCTGTCTGTCTGTCTGTCTGTCTGTCTGTCTGTCTGTCTGTCTGCTGTATGCTGTGTTCAAATCCTGTCTGAAATATTGTAAATACGTGGCTAGACCGTGCTGTCCAAGTTGACACTTCACAAGAGCTAGCTCAAAGTTCAGTTCACACAGTTTAAAATGAACTACTTCGTGTTCATAGTTCACAATTTAGAATTTTGGACTAAGTTCACAGCCCCCAAAAAATTTGAAGTTCCTGTTCATTTCTTATTTGGTGGTCGTGAGGTCACAGTGACCTTGAACTTTGACCTTTGACCACCAGATCTAATCAATTCATCCTTGAGTACAAGTACACGTTTGAGCCAAATTTGAAGAAATCCCCTCAAGGCGTTCCTGAGATATCGCGCCCAGCTATCGCTGCAGAGGCATAAAAACGTTTTGCTGTCAATTCGCCGTGCTGCTTATGCATCTGTCTCTCTCTGCTTGTCTTCTCTGCTCTGTCTACAGTGGGCGGGGCTCAGACAGCTACACACACACACACACACACACACACACACACACACTAGTGGTTGCATAGACTCGTCGACATATCGACGTTACTACCACAAGTCGACGTCTACCGGGAGACATCGATTATGGCCACGTAGTTTGACTTGCGATGCCCCACGGCAGCAGCCTGCAAGAGCTGCTCTCTCATCTCGTCTTTTTCACTCATTTCTATTTATTTTTCTAGATTTATTTGGTAATCAAAGTAGTGAACTACGGTTATTTGTCTTGTAACTATTATACGGCTTTGCACATTCATTGTTTTTCTCACTATCGGGAGTACTTTTATTGTTGCGTGCGGCTCCATTGTTTACTACTGAGATCTGCTGGTGTGTGTTCAATATGAAAACGGCGTGCACCATTTTGCTACGGTTTCCTCGCATGATTCAATGCACCACCGTTTCCGTTGAAATAAACATTTTACTGTGTTGTCTGCGCTGAACTCAACTCCTGCCCTCTCCTCTGACAGTGCGGTGTGAGTGGTGGCAGGCGGTGGCATGATGAAAGCATAAACGGTTTCTGATGAAAGGAGGGTGAGTTGCTACATACAATATGGTGCCCTGGATATTACAGTCAAACAGCTTGTGTGCAACCTGGACTTCAAACTGTTAGTAATAAGTCTCCGTTCATATGACTTGCCCAGACCAGAGTTTTCCCACCCAAGCCATTATGAGTCTGTTTACATTCCTGCCGCATAACTGAAAAACCCAATAAGCAAATTTGAATAACATTCCTCTCGCATCGCGCGCTGCTCTCATCAACTCATTGACCTCAAGACTTTATTTTATTTTATTTTTTATTTTTCCCGGCTGCATCACGTGATGACTTGTTGAATTGTCTTTATCGGTAGAAAGGTTGACTTGAAAAAGTCTGGACTCATGCACCCCCATAGCACACACACACACACACACACACACACACACACACACATGCGTGCGACAGTGTGAGAGAGACACACAGAGGTGTGTGGTAACGTACTACGAGGATGTTTTCCCCAGATGGACTTGATTTAAAAAACAAACTCCACAGCGCCGGGAGACACGAGAGGCTATTAACCTGAATGAGCTGTGACTTTGTTAAACACAGAGGCATTGGTGATTCTATTGATCGAAGCAGCTAAAAAACAAACAAAAAACGAAATGGAAGAAATGAGACTGAACGTTCAAAATTGTCAATTAACAAACAAGTTCAATTTAATCTGTGTGAACTGCACTTTGAGCTAGCTCTTGTGAAGTGTGAACTTGCACAACACTGGTATCTAGTTATCTATCTCTCTCTCTCTCAGGTATTTGGTTGTCACCTGCCCACTGTGGTACCGCTTCAGACGCACCATCAAGTTCTCTCTGGTGGTCTCCTTCATGGTCTGGACCTTCTCCATCGTTGTAATCCTTGTCAACCGTTTTGTGGACAAATTGCACAATGCCTTGGGCGAAGCAATCTGCATCTCCATCGTCCTCCTCCTCCCCTTCCCCCTGCTCATCTTCTTCCTGGCTGGGACCCTCAAAGCTCTGTCTGCTACCATCTCTGTCCCCCCTGAGGAGAAACGGCGAATCGTGGGAGTCTTAGTTCTGGTGGTGCTTAACTACACGCTGCTGTTCTTGCCCTCAATTATGTTTTGGTTCCTGAGAGCAACAAGTTCAAATGGCCCCATTTCTGATTATCTCCTGTGTCTGATCTTTCTCCAGTTCAGTCCTCTTGTGGATCTGATTCTCTATGTTTTCATGTAGAAAGGAGCCATAGACAAGCTGCTGGCCCGCCTGTGTCGGTGCAGGATGACCAGAGAGAACGAGCAGGGAGAGACCATCACCACGAATGATGGCACCACAGAGAGGGTCATCTCCATGTAGGAGGAGGAGGAGGAGGAGGAGGAGAGAGAGGGTCATCTCCATGTAGGAAGAGGAGGAGAGAGAGGGTCATCTCCATGTAGGAAGAGGGGGAGAGAGAGGGTCATCTCCATGTAGGAAGAGGAGGAGAGAGAGGGTCATCTCCATGTAGGAGGAGGAGGAGAGAGAGGGTAATCTCCATGTAGGAGGAGGAGGAGAGAGAGGGTCATCTCCATGTAGGAAGAGGAGGAGAGAGAGGGTCATCTCCACGTAGGAAGAGGAGGAGAGAGAGGGTCATCTCCATGTAGGAGGAGGAGGAGAGAGAGGGTCATCTCCATGTAGGAAGAGGAGGAGAGAGAGGGTCATCTCCATGTAGGAAGAGGGGGAGAGAGAGGGTCATCTCCATGTAGGAAGAGGAGGAGAGAGAGGGTCATCTCCATGTAGGAGGAGGAGGAGAGAGAGGGTAATCTCCATGTAGGAGGAGGAGGAGAGAGAGGGTCATCTCCATGTAGGAAGAGGAGGAGAGAGAGGGTCATCTCCACGTAGGAAGAGGAGGAGAGAGAGGGTCATCTCCATGTAGGAGGAGGAGGAGAGAGAGGGTCATCTCCATGTAGGAGAGAGAGGGTCATCTCCATGTAGGAAGAGGAGGAGAGAGAGGGTCATCTCCATGTAGGAAGAGGAGGAGAGAGAGGGTCATCTCCATGTAGGAAGAGGGGGAGAGAGAGGGTCATCTCCATGTAGGAAGAGGAGGAGAGAGAGGGTCATCTCCATGTAGGAGAGAGAGGGTCATCTCCATGTAGGAAGAGGAGGAGAGAGAGGGTCATCTCCATGTAGGAAGAGGGGGAGAGAGAGGGTCATCTCCATGTAGGAAGAGGAGGAGAGAGAGGGTCATCTCCATGTAGGAGAGAGAGGGTCATCTCCATGTAGGAGGAGGAGGAGGGAGAGGGTCATCTCCATGTAGGAAGAGGAGGAGAGAGAGGGTCATCTCCATGTAGGAAGAGGAGGAGATAGAGGGTCATCTCCATGTAGGAGAGAGAGGGTCATCTCCATGTAGGAGAGAGAGGGTCATCTCCATGTAGGAAGAGGAGGAGAGAGAGGGGCATCTCCATGTAGGAGAGAGAGGGTCATCTCCATGTAGGAAGAGGAGGAGAGAGAGGGTCATCTCCATGTAGGAAGAGGAGGAGAGAGAGGGTCATCTCCATGTAGGAAGAGGAGGAGAGAGAAGGTCATCTCCATGTAGGAAGAGGGGGAGAGAGAGGGTCATCTCCATGTAGGAAGAGGAGGAGAGAGAGGGTCATCTCCATGTAGGGAGAGGAGGGGGAGAGAGAGGGTCATCTCCATGTAGGAAGAGGGGGAGAGAGAGGGTCATCTCCATGTAGGAAGAGGAGGAGAGAGAAGGTCATCTCCATGTAGGAAGAGGGGGAGAGAGAGGGTCATCTCCATGTAGGAGGAGGAGGAGAGAGAGGGTCATCTCCATGTAGGAAGAGGGGGAGAGAGAGGGTCATCTCCATGTAGGAAGAGGAGGAGAGAGAGGGTCATCTCCATGTAGGAAGAGGAGGAGAGAGAGGGTCATCTCCATGTAGGAAGAGGAGGAGAGAGAGGGTCATCTCCATGTAGGAAGAGGGGGAAGAGGAGAAAGAGGGTCATCTCCATGTAGGAAGAGGAGAGAGAGGGTCATCTCCATGTAGGAAGAGGAGGAGAGAGAGGGTCATTGTTAGCAGAGTTGGTTAATGCAGCAGTTCTTCACGTGCACTCCCAGAGTAGCAGCAAGATGGAGGAAATAAATACACGAGGAACAGTTTCTCTTTCTCTCTCACCCTGTGGCGCTTCTCCCATGGAGGTTTATTGACACTGACTCTGGGTCAGAGAGACACACACATACATACGTTTCAGTGCATGTCATTGGCTGTAACCACCTGTGTTGCGTTCAGGTAACATCCTAAGTTACAATGTTGTACAATTGAGAGCATATTCTCTTTTATATCAACACCCCCACTTGTTCTCACATTGTTAGCTTCTCAATAACAAAAAATAACAAAAACATCAGGTTCTCAACCTTACATCATGTAGACCTGTACATACATGGTTACTTTCCAAACATAAACTTTTCAAAACTAATCAGCTTAAATTTTGTTGCAGGTTTTGTCATCACATCTGCTATCATCTGGTCTGTTGGACAATACTCCAGATTTATTTTCCCATCATTGACAGTCGACCTTACAAAATGATATTTTATATCGACATGTTTGCATCTTTGTCTACTTACAGGATTCTTCGCTAAGGCTATTGTTCCTTGATTATCCTCATAGACTTTAGGTGATGTGTACTGACGTTTATCAATACCTTCTAGTAGTTGTACTAGGTAGATACACTCCTGTATGGTTGCGGATAAAGCCATATACTCAGCCTCACAAGTAGACAGTGCAACCGTGGGCTGCTTTTTGGTTTTCCATGAAATCACAGGACCATTTTCATTCAGGCTTACACAGTAACCAGTCGTGCTACGTCTATCAGTTACGTCAGCCGCCCAATCTGCATCACTGTACGCATGTAGCCCTAGTTTTCCATCATCACATTTTCTGTAACACAATTCTTTATCTTTTGTGCCTTTCAGATATCTCAGTACATGTTTTACAGTTGACCATTGTTCTTCCGTAGGCTCTGCGAAGTACTGTGATAATTTACTCACTACAAAACTAAGATCGGGTCTCGTACATGTAGTCAGATAAATTAGGCTACCTACTGCCTCTCTATATTTTCTGACATCACCTTCACCCATCACTTCTGCGTCATCAGTGTAGTTCAGTTTTTGTTCACAAGGTGTCATTCTAGGTTTACAATCTTGCATATTAAACCTTTCAAGAATTTTCTCCACATATCGCTTCTGCACTCACAGAAATAATCATGGTGTAGTTAATTATTAGTTATTTGCATCTATTAGATTTTATTCAAATAATCATAATCATAAAATGTATGTATTCAAAATCCCTAGAATCTAAATAAATCTGTTTTTTCTGAGATTAATTAAACTGAATCAGTTAAAAATGATGAATATGGTTTAAATATGGCTAGCTGTAATTCAAATAGTTAAAATATAGGCATTTGGTTTAGATATGCATTCATTCGAATCTTTTAACATTTATGAATATGGTTCAAATATGGCTAGCTGTGATTCAAATAGCTAGAATCTAGTCATTTTGGATACATTTTCAGAAGTGTACATCATCCAGAGGTGGCAGTAATTCACCACCTGCCATAAAACTCAAGAGAAGAAGACATTGTGACACAGTATCTTACTGTAATATGTTTAGTGAAATCCTGTAAAATGTGTATACAGCATGTTTACTGTAATTCATCTATGCTGTAAATACACTCGTACTTTGAACAGTATCTTACTGTAATATGTTTAGTAAAATACTGTAAAATGTGTATACAGTATAATTACTGTAATTAATCTCTCCTGTAAATCAACTTGTATTTGAACAGTATCTTACTGTAATATGTTTAGTAAGATACTGTAAAGTGTGTATAAAGTATAATTACTGTGATTAATCTCTACTGTAAATCCACTTGTACTTTGAACAGTATCTTACTGTAATATGTTTAGTAAGATACTGTAAAATGAGTATACAGTATATTTACTGTAATTCATCTATACTGTAAATCCATTTGTAATTTGAACAGTATCTTACTGTAATATGTTTAGTAAGATACTGTAAAATATGTATACTATATATTTACTGTAATTCATCTATACTGTAAATCCATTTGTACACTCTTAAAACAGATGTCAGAAAATGACACAAAAAATGTGTTGTGTAATGACTGACGATGATGTCATCAGTGATGACAGTGATGATGTCATCATAGCACTAGGGTGAAAACGGCTAGAAGACCAACGTTTTGGAGAATATAGCCCGATTTCAACACTGTTTGAATGTATGGGTTTTTAGGGTTTTTTTGTGGGGTTGTGTTAGGAGCACATTTCACGTTTTTTTTTCTTCATTCCGATAGACAATTAGACGAGGAATCCAACGCAACCAACCGCGACTCTCTACGACGTTTCCTTCCCGAGATACAGCCATTTAAAGTTTTTTGGTCAAACATGGGAACTTTAGGGTCCCTTTTCGACCACTTCCCGTTGTCGGAGAGACTCGAGCAAGGGCTCAATCGAACCGTCTTGAAAAAGTACGTTGGGTGAAACTTTTTTATTTCCCGGTCAGACTTCTGGTTAGGGAGGAAATCGCGATTTCATGTAAATCTACATGTGCCCTAAAGTACCCTAAGGAAGCGGTTTTTCGGGAAGCGGCGGGGCACTCGCGACGTACTTTTCGACGAGGAATCCAACGGTGTCAGTCCCATTTCTGTGCGACCTTCCGTTCCGGAGATAGTTTTTTTTTTTTTTTCTTTTTTTTTTTTTTTACTAAGTGTTTGAGCCAAAAAAAAATGCAAACTGCCATATAGTGATAGGAGTGCGTTTCAGGTCATTTGGAGTCGACTGGTACTATCCTTGAAAACATTTCTAATTTTTACATAGGAAAAGTACTTTTTTTTCCATAGCCATGTGACCACTCTAACGATGCGTAATTTGGTCGAGAAGTGCTTTTTGTGTTGCCAGTAGGTGGCGTTATGACTATGCACTTGCCCTCCATCAGGTCCCCCTCTCATATAAATGGGAGCTAGGGCTCTGTCTGTCTGTCTGTCTCTCTCTGTTTCTCTGTCCCACTGTGATGTAATACATCCCACTCTGACATCATCAGTGATGTCATAAATGCCACTGTGACATCATCAGTGATGTCATAAATCCCTCATAATACCACTGACATCATAAGTGATGTCATAAATCACACTTTGACATCAGTGATGTCATCAATCCCAGTGATGTCATAAATCATACTGTGACATCATCAGTGATGTCATAAATCCATCATAATACCACTGACATCATAAGTGATGTCATAAATCACACTGTGACATCAGTGATGTCATCAATCCCAGTGATGTCATAAATCCCACTGTGACATCATCAGTGATGTCATAAATGCCACTGTGACATTATCAGTGTGTCATAAATCCCACTGATGAAATCCCACTGTGACATCATAAGTGATGTCATAAATCACACTGTGGCATCATCAGTGATGTCATAAATGCCACTGTGACATCATCAGTGATGTCATAAATCCCCCATAATACCACTGACATTGTAGAAAAGGGTCCATAATGGCCCACCACTAGGCCT
Organism: Poromitra crassiceps; assembly: GCF_964638095.1. Taxonomy (NCBI): domain Eukaryota; kingdom Metazoa; phylum Chordata; class Actinopteri; order Beryciformes; family Melamphaidae; genus Poromitra; species Poromitra crassiceps. The sequence continues at coordinate 1,179,476 of NC_139638.1, read as the reverse complement.
GTTCTTGGGGCAATTGACGCCCACGAACCAACGCGGCAACGACGTAATGACGATGACACCGCCGTGACATCATCAATGATGACGTCAGAGTTCACCTGTGAGGTCATCGGCGATGTCAGGCGGTCTGGGCTGACTGTGATGGCAGATGGGACTTTACGGGGTCACCGATGATGTCATAGCTCCCTGGACGCTGTGACATCACCAACGAGGGTGTATATAACAAGGTGTTCTGTGACGCTGTATTCTTCCTTCCTCTTCTTCATAATGTCTTCCCTTCCCACGACCGAATCAGAGGACCGACACCTCTGTGGTTCTGATCGATCACTCTTGGTCACTGGCTGCCTTACAACCAGCCAGGTCCCGGTCACTGGCTGCCTTACAACCAGCCAGGTCCTGGTCACAAGTGGTATTCCTTCAACCGCGTCCGAGGACCGACATCTCTGTGGTTCTACGATCCAGCACACTTCACACATCACCCGAGGCAAGCACACAAGCTTCCTCACAGACATCATAAGTGATGTCATAAATCACACTGTGACATCAGTGATGTCATCAATCCCAGTGATGTCATAAATCATACTGTGACATCATCATTGATGTCATAAATCCCTCATAAATCTCACTGATGAAATCCCACTGTGACATCATGAGTGATGTCATACACCCACTGTGACATTATCAGTGTCATAAATCCCACTGATGAAATCCCACTGTGACATCATCAGTGATGTCATAACTCCCACTGTGACATCGTCAGTGATGTCATAAATCTGTTGTTGCGCGGCGCAGCCATCTTGGATTTTTGAGGTTGGGGCTGCTGAGGCTCCTACGAGTTTGGAATGGGGAAATACCAGCTCTGGTGACGTCATCGTCCCAGCTCATGACCTTTGAACCGTAAGGTCGTAATTACCAGTTCCCAGTTATAAAGGAATGTTGGTCCTACTTCTAGCCTCTCTGCACACTGATTATTTTGGGAAGATGTAAATCTAACACAATTTATGTCTGTCGTATAACAATGAAATCTATGTTCTTATCTCTACATGGTAAATCTTAATACCTCAATTAAACAGCATTGTTCAAAATACAAGATATTGTGCATTATTTCCTTTAGGGTGTGCATGTATATAATGTCACTTTTTATAGATTTACATATACACTCTTTAAGCCATATTTTATTGAATTTAGTTGGACTAATCCACTACTTGTCTTCCCTTCAAAATAAAATAAACAAGTTAAGTTTTTCGCTTTTCAGAATTGTTTTAAATATCTATGTCAAAGTATAGTTTCGGTTAAAGTTTAGTAGAATGATCCCAATGAACATGTGTGCTTATGTTGTCTCATATTCCCCCGTTTTTACCATTTCCGAAAGTTACAAACAAACTGCGCTTTTATTTTGAAGGCGATCATTGCAAAACCCTTGAACATACCCGGAAGTTTCAGAATTGCGCCTTTCCTGCCTGCTGCAGCAACGGTACCACTGCAGGAGGGCTATTTCTGTCAATTTAAAGTTTTTCCCAGCATTGCAGTCTCCCCAGGAACTCACTAACAAGGTAAGAATAATGCTGTAACGTTAGGCCATGTTCCATCATATCTGGTTAGCCCTACATTTCTGTTTTTAGCTAACTTTAGCATGGCGCTAATGTTAGCTGCCTATTAGCTACTTGTCCTCTGTCATATCATGTCCTCAGTGTCGTGGTCCTCCACAGTCCACACAATCGTTCAACCCACTCATGATCAATGAAACTGTGAGGTGAGCATTGAGCAGTCAGAGTCGTTAGTAGTTACTTAATTAGCGCATATTGATATGCAAATTAGCGCGTAACGTTGTTCAACATTACTCCCCCCAGAAGAGCTAGCTGCACTGTCTGATCAAAGTAGGCAAACCATGGCATGCTAATTTGGCAGTAAGGGGGCTCTGCTAACTGTTAAAATCGTTGTTGTATAGGAAAAGATAGCATGTCTATCACTAGACAATAGACATAGCCAGTGGAGAGCGTGCACATGCGTTTGATTCCCCCCCTTATCGTGCAGCTTAGCTAAAACATTCCATAACAATTGTGCATTTTGTGATAAAAGCATATAATTTGGTAGACACAATTCTGAGTATCTCATTTTAAATTTTGGATGACTGTTGTGATGTCATTAGTCAGTTTTAACCATACATATTGTCTCATTAGGGTAAATACTGTATACTTATGTAGAGATTTTGTCAAATATTTGTGCTGTTATGTTTATTTTTTTTAGCTTAGTCACTCACCTCTACACTAGCTTCCACATTGCTGCCACTTTTCTTGAAATATAGTTGAAGCTTGCTTGACCCAAAATGATATTTACATAAAAAGACTATATCCACAATGCTAATTATTTTAGAGAACTGCATCTTGACCTAGACAAATCATATGGAATACAGTGTTTTGCTAAATACAGTTTACCTGTGATAGTGGTGGTAAAAACTAAAGCTGGAAATATACTTCGGCAATCACCTCAACTTGGTCCTATACACTCGAATGTCAGCTTGATGAGGGCTCACAGCGGAGTCCCCAGCAAAATGAGTAATTATATGATTTCACTAGCATTTCAATGATTAGAAGTTAGCCCAAGGAAAGAATGTAGTACATATACTTGGTAATAGCTTTCACTCTCTAGTCTCTCCTGTTATCTCCCCATCTATATTATATTATACTTGCACTGTTCACGTCAGCTGCGTCGAGTCACATTTTCGAGGAGCTGCATGCAGGCTGCGTAGTACAAGTAGCCAACTAACTTGCTATGCAAACTATGCCTATAATAACTAACAGCATTTCATTTTCACATGTTTGAAAAGGGGATTGATGCTCCACTACTAATGACGGCCATGAATCGCTGATGAAGCCATCAAGAAACCTCCGTATATGCAACGAAGGTAAGGAGACAGGTTTAATTAATTGTCACTGGCTTTTAGAGAGGCTTGCACCAGGCTACTTTTTAATTAACTTTTTTGAAGACTTATCGAATGTATCTGTAAAGCAGGCAGGCTTTTAGTCAAGTCTGCTGACCGTTTCCAGGCTCCCTCTCTCTCCAGACACAGCGGAGATCCTGTTTGTGTCCCAGGTCTACATCGCTGTTCAGGTAAGTTTCCAAGACATTTTAGGACAATCCAAATGGCAAATAGTAGGGTTGCTCCCATCAGGATTTTTAGGGCCGATCACTGATCGCTGGAACCAGTATCGGCTGATACCGATCACAGGGTCTATTTGAATCCTTCTATTTATCGTGTAGCATTATTTATTTATACCATTGTTTTCCAATGAACTGTGGTCCGCGGATTTGTTTGTGGTTATCACGATATTTGGGAAATATCACAATTTTGAGCAGTTACTTTCAGAGGCTGCAGCAGGCTGAGTTTTAAAGCCAGAGTGAAGTTTCTGGTATCATATGAAACTAGAAGACCTAATAATCGATTTGTACCAACCATGTCATGCTAGTTTGTCAGGAAGGTAGCTAAATAACACTCCAAATTTAGGCTAAATGTTGGGGAGGGAAAATACATTTTCAAAGGCATCCTCTTTTTCACAGCCTAATGTTTGCAGGTGTGTGTGTGTATTAGAGATGTGCGGATGAGCTTTTATGCCATCCTAATCCGCGTGTATGCATGAACCGTCCGCCCGCCATAAATCCGCACAAATTATGTCATACTATTTATAGATCCGCGCCCGCCATGCACCCGACGCTATAAAACGGTATAAATCGAGCAAACTTACGGTTTCTGCTGCCGTTGGTGCGATCGCTGCAGTCCAAGACTCCAAATAAACTTCCATGCTGTATTATGTCCAGTCCCCCACTTGCCCTCATGTAGCTTACTCGGCTAACGCTATAGCTTTAAGTTTAGTTTACTTGATTGCCTCATTGTATGGGAAAATACGAACGAGTCTTCTCTTCAAACAGCGGAGATTCCTTTTTGAGAGTGACATCATTGACCATATATGGATGAAAAGTGTAGCCTTGCGGCCCGCGCATCACTAGTGTGTATCCATTTTGAACCCGTATATTGTCATTAGGCCTTTCTGCTGCTATTGCATGGTTAAATCAACAAATTTTATTTTCTTGGGGGGGAGGGGGGATTGGCAGACGCAGTGGAAGTGGTCCCTGGGAAATATTGTTTGGTATGTAGTGGTACTTGGATGTAAAATGGCTTTTAATCTGACCGGAAGTCATATTGTTGTCGGATTAGCGGAAGCGACTAGTGAAAGTGAAGTTGTTATTCCCGACTGGTAGAGTGAAGTTGGCTCCGTCTATCACATGGATTTGTTATTCCTTTTCCCAACTCCTAAGCGACAGGGTCAGGACAAGCTACAGGACAAGCACGGTCATCTAAAGTGTGGGAGTATTTTAGACCGAGACCCTGCTCTGTAACGTTCAACTCCGCACATTGGAAAAGACGTAAACGTAATGTTATGTACACAGTCATGGAGCGCGCGTCCTGTTGCGACAGACAGCACCAAATCAGTCCTGTTTTAACCATGGTTTTAACACACTTTTTGATCATGCATTAGGATTATCAACACTTGGAACGCGTTTTAGTGTAGGCTCTTGATTTATCTGTTGTCTGTTATAATGCCTGGGAGTGAGCGAGCGCAGGCCAACGGATAAACTGAGAATCCACTATGATTACTCACTATGGCAAAATTATGTTGAATCTTAGTTGTTAGGTCTTTGTAATGTTAGTTTCTAATTATAGTGCCTGTCATCTCTTCTTCTCTCGGTCTCCTGCCTCCAATATCTCTCTCCAGATTGTTTCAGCATTTAATGTCAGCTGACCTCCATGTCCCTGCAGTCAGCCCACTGACCTGCTGTCTGTGACCTGACCTGCTGCTGCCTGCGAGCTGACAGCACACACAGTGAGTATATAGTTTTAAATTTCAAATGTTTCCAATTGTTCATTGAGACAATTAGATGTGATCCCTCTCCTCATGTAATTTACATGCCCCCTTCTCTTCTCTGTCTCCATCTTCTAATATCTCTCTCCATATTGCTCCAACATAGAATGATGTCAGCAGACTTCCCTGTCCCTGCAGCCACCCCACTGACCTGACCTCTTCCAGTCTGTGATCTGTGAACTGGGTACTTAATTTATACCTAAGCACATGCTCACAAATGACATTCTCAACCTAAAGCATGTTTGAAAGCAACCCCTCTAAACTAAAACGTTCACTAAATGTTCACTAAAATCTTTATTTCTGATGACCTGATAAAGGTTTTCCGTGCCAAAGGAGGATCTGCAGGAAAGACAATCGGCACCATAATGGCACAGACAGCTAATGTAAGTGTTTTTTTTCTACTTCTTCACCACCCCCTCATTCCTTCTCCTCCTGTCTTTTCTAGAAAAAAATAATGGATTTGCAAGCCAACAGTGATTTTATCTTCGTTAAAATTGGCGAAGCGGACGGTGGTTTGTATCACGATTGTGATGTCATTAGTGATGTCACTTGAGCAATTGTGATGTAATTCTTTGGGATGTTGTTGTGTGCTTGTTTCAGAATCAAGACATATACAGTACACAAAACAGGATTGTGTCCTGAGGGTCCTTAGTGTCTACCTCAATGAAGACCTGGATACACTGGTCAAAGAATATGTGGTAAGTGTACATCAACTCTGTCTCTCTCCGCAGCTAATCTCACATAATCCTGGACCAATCAGCCTGTGTCATTTATGCGTGACCTCTTTTGATTTCAGTGATCACAGCACAGCCACATTGCATTGACTGTCTGCATGTCATGTCTGTCTGCATGTCTGTCTGCTGAATCCTCACTGTGACTGGTAGGGGCGCAGGTAGTTACAGTGGAGCCGCTCGGTTGGAAACACCGATAAGGTTAGCAAGCTACGTAGCTTGAAAGTTATTAGCAGTTGTGTTGAAAAGCAGTCTTGGCAATTTGAGGGACCAGCCTGTGAGTCCAAGTGGGTGTTTGTGCCAGGTGAAATGACATTATCTCCAGGCATTCCTGAGATATTGTGTTCATGGGAATGGGACAGACATGAGGTCACAGTGACCTTGGCGTTTGACCACCAAAATCTATTCAGTTCATCCTTCAGTCCAAGTTTGTGCCAAATAATAATAATTCCCTCAAGTCAAACGGTGGAAGTGCTGTCACTTTTAGGGAGGACCTGAGGAGCCTGGGACAGAGAGAGCAGTCTGCTGCTCAGCTCGACAGGAAGAGGAGGTCCTGACACCTTGTGAATACCATTCTGCCAGTAAGAGGAAGGTGAGGCCAGAGACACTTAATAGTTCACATAAAAGCAGTAGTAGGTATTCCCTTTTTTTTTTTTTTACTATTTTCATTCCTTCTTAAAAAGGAGGACTCCTGGTCATCTGATGAGGAAAACAGTGATGTGGAGCATACATCTGTAAGTTTTATGACCCTGCGTAATTGTTCATGGTGTTTAACTCATTGAGTGCCAGCCACTTTTGGAAAACGGATGCTCCCAGTGCCAGAGTTTCAGAGCGTTTTCAGTGATTTCTCGAGGCCCACAGAATATTGTGTGATATTACTATGTAAACACCCGAACACGCCCAAAGAACGATGAGCATCTCTTCTATCATCAGCAAAAAAAAGTTTATTGATATCATTTTCCATTCTTTAGTTATGAGCCGGAGAAGATAGGTTGATTTCAGCTAAAAGAGACGTTTCAAATTACCGTAGAAGCTGAGATAATTAGCCTTTTGTGAAATGAAGCATTTCAAGCACATGACTGACTCTGAAGCTAATATTTTCTGATGTAGTCACACCTCAAAAATAATTTCCTTCAATAAAACAGTGAAAACAAAGGAATTTTGTTTGGCAAAATAATATTTTTTAGCTGCAACCAGCAGCGCTGGCCCCTGCGTGCGCTGCTGGTTGCAGCTTCTTGCTGGTCTTGATTTACTGCTGGTGGGCATCAGATATTCTAGCTTGCGTTTACCAATCCTGTCCTGCTGTCTGGGTCTGTCTGGGTCAGTGTTGTATGCTGCCCTGCGTGCCCCACCCCGCTCAACTGCAAACCCCACCTCCGTGGGAGTGTCTCTGGTGGCTCTGCTGCGTTTGCTCTGTACTGAAAAGTGCGCTACATCCAGCTTTTTTACAGCGTTCCGCCTGTATTTGTCACCGGCTCCCATGCTTCCAGTTGAGAATAATAACAACTCCACAACTAATCATGCGGATGGGCTATCGCAGCGGACACGGAGGGGCTAAATTGTGGCAGCAGATTGGCTGCTGCAGGCACAGCTAACGTTATGCTTCATGCATATCGATGCATACGGATGCGATTTCCGTTTCCCCATGACTTCTTCTCTGTTTTTTCCTCGCCTTTGTGTAATCTGGAGAGCACTGTCGCCACCTAATGGGTCTGTAAAATAGCTTTTACACATTCAACATCCACCATACTTTCACAGGAGATGGATCAGGCTTTAATCCACGTCCCACCGTTAAAAAAACGCAATTGACGACTTTAGTCGTCATTGGCACTGAACGTTACTATTTGAATTGACGACTATAGTCGTCATTGGCACTCAATGAGTTAAGAACTAGCAAGGCATATTCTTAAATCATGTCTGTATCCTTTAGAAACCTATCTTTCTCGATGCTAATTTTACCCCAGATAAAAAAAAACATTTAATGACTTACATGCCAAGCCAGATCATTGAAAATATATTATGAAATATTAATCTTTTTTTTTTTTACTAGAATGTGGAGGACTATCTGAATATGAACTGGAGCGCCTGGAGAACATCAGACAGAACCAAGCCTTCCTGTCATCCGTCAAATTATTGCAGGTAGGTAAACATGGAGGTAAATGTTAAATGGTTGAATAATCAAATATTTCATCAATGATGTAGTTAAAGGGAAACTAAACCGAAAAAATAAATGCTGATTTATTTTGCACATGATCTCACACATCGGTAAACCATTTTGCAGGCATTCATTTATTTGGACAGTTATTGTGTTGATTTGAGATAAGTTGATGCCAGTGATGTCATCAGAAAGCACTACATCATTGGGTTGTATTAATTATAATTATTTTCATGACATCACTGGCATCAACTTAACTCAAATCAACTTTCAATAACTGTCGAGCTAAATTAATGGCTGCAAAAATAAATCGGCATTGTTTTTCAGTGAAGTGCCCCTTAAACAAGGACAATGCCACTCTTCATCCTCTTCCAAAGCGCCCTTTAACACTTGGTGACCAACATCTTCCTATTTGCATACATGACACAAGAAAAATGTTTGTGCTTGTTTTTGCATGCACCTGAATGTGTTTTTCCAAATAAGGATGTGTGCAGTGCACTCAATTCACCACATGACTAGTGTCATAGCTTCGATGTCCATGAACACAGCTCTCACGAGGTAAAGCACATAAACTATTTAGCTGATAGCCCAGCCCAGGCAGACACGATCAGGGATTTAACCACCGCAGTAAACGCATCTGAGCAGACGTCTTGTGTTCTGCTCTAGAACCCCCAAACCTGTAGTTTAGAGCCGCAGCACCGTCTTTTGGTGAGTCAGCCCATGAGATATATGGGCGGTTTTACCCCACTCGCGCGCCGGCCGTTTAACATTTTGTGGGCGTTCCCAGACATGCGGACTGTCTCTATAGTACATATTTCATTGCACTATATGTTTTCAATTTCAATGTGTACTATTTTGCAGTTTTGCAATTTGCACTATATTACATTTATTACATGCAAGTACATTGATGCCAGAAATAAATGTGCTGCTACATGCTCTAAACTTTAAAGTTCATGAAAATTTTATTTTTGAGTGAATTATCATCATTTATTGTCTTTATTTTTATTTGGCACATGCTTAAAACAACTTGAAGCTAAATTTAGAAGCTGATGATAGCTAAATCAGAGCGATTGAGTAATTGTGCGATATGATCCGATTAGTCGACTAATCGTTAAAATAATCGGGTGACTAGTCGACTATCAAAATAATCGTTTGTAGCAGCCCTAATATACATATCCCAGCAGCCATATAATGTAGTTAACTACTGTGTTCTGTCCCACATTCAACTTAAAAAAAATCTGTATACATGTAAAGTAAAAAAACAAAGTAGTGTCTTCCTTGATGTCACTGTAACACTACTTTTCGTTATGTCAGGTCAAAGGCTGCTGTGAGAGAAGTGCTGCCTCCTCGCAAGTCCTCACGTCGTCACCCTGAACCCCGAGGAGTACTAACCAATGAACATGTAAGTGTCTTGACAGCAATGGCTGACTTAAATTTAATATGCACCAATAACATTCTTTCTGTCACTAAACTGAAAAGTATTGTCCTATGAACTAAATTGACCCATTACTTTAAATTAATAACAATACAATTAAATTTTTACATTGTATACTAAAGTATATATATACAGTATATATATATATATATATATATATATATATATATATATATATATATATATATATATATGTGTGTATGTATATATTATATATGTATATATTATATATGTGTATATCTATATATATATAAATATATATATATATATATATATATATATATATATATATATATATATATATATATATATATATATATATATGTTTCACTTCATGTTCATGAATGCCTCTCCATTCCTCAGGTTTAGCATAATTTTCTTTCTTTCTTCCTAATTTTTCTTTATCCCTCACATGAAGGAGCCTCCCGGCCCTCTGCCCATGGTTCCAGGGAACATGGACGAGGGCAGTCAGATACCCCCACAGATGCTCTGCTCTGAGGTGGGAGTCAGCCTTCTACTTTGAGTTGTCAGCATTCTACTTTCAGTTGTGTGAGGTGGTGACTTTAAATCATTTTATTTTTCTGGCTTTTTGGATGTGGTCATAATTCAAGGTCACTGACCTCAACGTTCATCCCATTCTCGTGAATGCAATTTCTCAGCCTTGAGGGGATTTCTTAAAATTTTGCACAAACTTCCACTTTGACTCAAGGATGAACTGAACAGATCTTGGTGGTCAAAGGTTAAGGTCACTGTGATCTCATGTCTGTCCCATTCTCGTGAACGCTCTATCTCAGGAATGCCTGGAGGGAATTATATTACATCTGGCACAAACATCCACTTGGACTCATGGATGAACTGGTTAGATTTTAGTGATCAAAGGCCAATGTCACTGTGACCTCACAAAACACAATTTTGGCCATAACTCAATATTTTGTATGTTAATTATGGCAAAATGGTCTATTATGAAGTAATAACATGTTATATCCACAGGTGTAATGGTCAACTTCACTTTGACAATGTTTTGCTTACCACTGTAGCTGGGAAAAATTATCTTGGGTCATTCTACAAAGACTGGAAATGGGGTCACCTTTGCAGACACCAAAAATCCTTTAAGTTGACCTAATAATCACATTAGTCCACCCTGTTCACTTCCTCTTCCTGGATGACAGCCAGGACAGGGAGTGTGGCGTCCTGTTCCTCTGGTAGCTCATTAGTTTAGCTTATATTGAGCTTCAGGTGATGTGACAAGGCTCTATATTAGTCCTGTGTACTCCTCTAAGTGAAACGGCATGTTTCTCGCTGCACATTATTCACTGGTATCAGGTAAAAGTCAATGGAGGCATAAAACCATGAGGCGAGGGGAGGTACGGTGGTGCAGTGGTAAGCACTATCGCCTCACAGCTCGAAGGTCGTGGGTTCGATTCCCACCTGGGACGATGTGACCGCTGAAGGAATGCGTGCCCGTCCGCATGTCCTCGAGTGCCCACCGCCGGGTGGGGTCGTCCAAAGGGCCTTTCTGTGTGGAGTTTGCATGTTCTCCCCGTGCCTCCCGGGGGTTTCCTTCATATAGGAACCCCCTTCACAAAAACATGCAATATCCTGGTTGCTAATGTGGTTCCTCCTCTGGTCGTTAAGGGCGCCTGGTCAGAGGGAGGGGAACTGGTTGGAATAGCGTGAACCTCCCAGGTGCTATGTCCTACCGGTGAAGCTTCCTCTGTCAGGTGAAAATAAGCGGCTGGCTGACTGCCCATGTCTCGGAGGAAGCATGGAGCCAGTCTCGGCTCTCCCCAGATCGGCAGAGGATGGACTAGCAACCAGAATTGAGAAATCAAGCGAGCACTAATGGGGGATAAAATGGGATAAAAAATCGGGGAAAAAAAGATAAAAAACAAACAAACCATGAGGCGGGTAATTCAAGTTATTGTCAGATTGGATATTGACCATAGTTCCATGACTGTATTGTAGGTAGAGATAACTATAATTTTACATTATCTGATTGTGTTCACTTCTTGCAAATTAAATAATGGTTGAAGTTTAACAATTTACTGGGGACCCCTTGGAACGCCCTCAAGGATCCCCGGACCCCACACTGAGAACCACTGTTCTAAACTGTTGAGTGCTCTAATCAGTTTTTTAATGTTTCATTTTTTTTTATGTGAGGTTCTGACAAATTCCTTTTGTCCATTATTTTGTATTTGAATGATTCTATATCTGTAATGTCAGTTTTCTGCACATTTGAAGTGTTCCAGAAAATCCTGATGGGACTGGACCCCTCCAAGCTTTCCCCAAAGGTCCAAGCACTTAAAATCAAGATGTACAGTCATTGACTAATTGGCCTGATACACTGTCTCACCCTTAGATATGTCATGGATTTGGGACATGCCTTTTTTGAGGGGGCGGACTGATTTATGCTCTGCATACTGCATATTTGAAGTGTCTGGACACAACTGACTACTGGACTCTCAATTTGAATACTTGTTTGGCATTTTGGATGCTGCATCTTGGTTCTCGCGCGAGACCAGTGCTTTCCTACACAGCCGCCAGCTATTGGCCGTGATCGGCAAGCTGCGTGATCACTGGACAGGTGATCAATGATGCCCGAAACAGTCCTTTTTCATATATTTTACTCAAAAAATTTTACTCTAAAAATGTGATTAAAATTCACCCCTCCCCGTACAGTTGTCATATGCTGTAAACTCTGGCATTTTAACATGGTGTGAATGGGACAGATTTGCTTCTGCAGCCAGTCTCAAGTGACCATTTGAGCAACTGGCCTCGATGCTACGCCTGCCCCCTCGTGTACAGCCTTTTACTTAAAATTACTACTTAGAAGTCTGAATACTGAAAATTAAGAAGCTTTCTCTATGGAAAATGTGTCAAAGTGGTTGACCTGCTGTGAATATCAGTTACCAGTTACCTTCGATGTTCAACTTGTGTGTGAAAGGTATGTTTACATTTGTTTTATGTAACAAGCAGCGAAGTGTTATGGCACAGCTTTTCACCTGAGCCTTGTGACAAGTGTTTTGAATCTACAGTAAATGGAGAGCACTTTGCCTTTATAGGGCTTATTTTCTTTATTAAGATTTATGTGTTGCCTATGTGTGAAAAATGTTTTAGATCCCAATTGCAAAATTGGATACCAGGAATGCAGCACTTTATTAACCTTGTATTTTCTTATTGGGATTTTCCCAGAGGCATTTTTTGTAAAAAAATAATTGTGCATTTTACAGGGTCAATAATTAAATAAATTGTTAAATATTTAAGGTGGTCTGACGGTTCTTTTTTGGGAAATTAGAAATATCAGGTTATACATTTAATATACATTTGGTATATTCATAGAAAGTACATACATTCTATGTATTTTGATTTATGATATATGATAAATATATCAACCTGCATTTTGTATTTAGGACAGATTATGTTTATGAAATACTATTACATAAATCTTAGTTATACTTATTTCATTTATATTTGACTTATAGGCATATGCATTACATAAAGTGTATTAGTTTGTTTATATAAAATCTATGTAATCCAAATGCATACTCGCATTTACATAAAATCTATGTAATCCAAATGCATAGGAACTTGTTAGGCATGTTTACATAAAATATATGTAATCCAAATTCATGGGAATTTGACATGCAATCAAATTACATAAATCTTAACCCTTGTACAGTGTTGGTACATTTTGGGCTAGTGCAGTGTAATTTTCTGTGTTCGCATTGTTATAAATGTGATATAAATGGTCAAATGGCGATTAATTTTGAAATTGGGTGGGGGATTGGGGCATATATCAAGGATTTTCACACTTCAGTGCCTCAGTTCATTTTTGGCCCCGGGAATCAAAAATGTTTACTGCATTTATGTTATATCCAGAAATGAATAGATAGATTCCCCATTGAAAACCGCTATAAAGTGCAAAAAAGTGCTATTTTTGAGCTCCAAGACACTTTTTACAAAAAAGCATTTTTTTATGACTTCCTCCAGATATTTTGGACATAAGGCTTCAAAATTATGGTTTTTAATATTTTTCAGCAGATTGCAACATTTTCTCATGTATGGCATGCATCTATAAAGTGCAAAAAAGTGCTATTTTTGAGCTCCAAGACACTTTTTACAAAAAAGCATTTTTTTATGACTTCCTCCAGATATTTTGGACATAAGGCTTCAAAATTATGGTTTTTAATATTTTTCAGCAGATTGCAACATTTTCTCATGTAAGGCATGCATCTATTGCAATCAATTTAGCTGGTTTCTGTTTGTGCTGCATTATGGACCACTACAGCCCAATGGAATAAATAATTTCAGCTAAAATGGTGTTCATATGGATGTGTGTGTGTGTGTGTGTGTGTGTGTGTGTGTGTGTGTGTGTGTGTGTGTGTACACACACACACACACATCCATATGAACACCATTTTAGGGATGGGGTTTTGGGGGGAGGGAGGGACAAAAAAAACATGCCTATATTGAAGTCAGCTCAAGTTGTGTGTGTGTGTGTGTGTGTGTGTGTGTGTGTGTGCGCACACACACACACACACACACACACACACAAGCAACTTGAGCTGTCCCCCCACCCCCCCACCAAAGCCCCATCCCGATGTGTCCTGATCATGCACATACTAGGCTAGACAGAGTCTGTTTATGACCTGCATCAGAATGACAGAATGCACCCTTGGCCGGTCAAGGAAATGGTCAATTACTAAAAACTGGCATTGAAAGGGTTGAAATTCTGAAAAGTAATGAACATTGAGACATGAGATTGAGCAAACATGAGATTGAGCAAAAAAGGAAAAAAAGATTCTCCCTCTATTGTTGTTGTGGCCAAAAATGGTTAGTACTTGCCCAGAAGGACTCACTCTAATTGCCCAAAAATGGTCAATTAGATGGTCTAAAAAAATATACAGTGCATTTTTTTTTTAAATTGTCACTGAATAAAAAGTAACAATGGAACAAAATAAATATTGGTAATAATCTTTTACATAGACCCCACTGTGATAATCCCACCCAAAAACATTCCCTTTGGATTATATTTTGTGCAGAGATTGTGGAAATCTGTAAAAGCAGCAAGTGAAACTGTTTATAGTCAAGACAAACTGGCTTATAATGGGTTACATTTCTGAAAATGAATAAATATTTTTGGTATGTATAGCTTCATCTGAAGGTAAAATGTTTGAAAGAAAAAAGAAAAGAAAAAAAAGATTTTTTGTTACCTTTCTTATCATTAGAAAAATAATTGACCAAAACTGGACAATGGGAGGGGCATAACAATGAGGGGTAAGTATTAGTTAACAGTGTACAAGGGTTAAAAGTACTGGCTATAGCTCACAGAAATGACTAAACAGTACTTTTAAGATTTATGTAATTTGATTGCATGTCAAATTCCCATGAATTTGGATTACATATATTTTATGTAAACGTGTCTAACAAGTTCCTATGCATTTGGATTACATAGATTTTATGTAAATGCGAGTATGCATTTGGATTACATAGATTTTATATAAACAAACTAATACACTTTATGTAATGCATATGCCTATAAGTCAAATATAAATGAAATAAGTATAACTAAGATTTATGTAATAGTATTTCATAAACATAATCTGTCCTAAATACAAAATGCAGGTTGATATATTTATCATATATCATAAATCAAAATACATAGAATGTATGTACTTTCTATGAATATACCAAATGTATATTAAATGTATAACCTGATATTTCTAATTTCCCAAAAAAGAACCGTCAGACCACCTTAAATATTTAACAATTTATTTAATTATTGACCCTGTAAAATGCACAATTATTTTTTTACAAAAAATGCCTCTGGGAAAATCCCAATAAGAAAATACAAGGTTAATAAAGTGCTGCATTCCTGGTATCCAATTTTGCAATTGGGATCTAAAACATTTTTCACACATAGGCAACAAATAAATCTTAATAAAGAAAATAAGCCCTATAAAGGCAAAGTGCTCTCCATTTACTGTAGATTCAAAACACTTGTCACAAGGCTCAGGTGAAAAGCTGTGCCATAACACTTCGCTGCTTGTTACATAAAACAAATGTAAACATACCTTTCACACACAAGTTGAACATCGAAGGTAACTGGTAACTGATATTCACAGCAGGTCAACCACTTTGACACATTTTCCATAGAGAAAGCTTCTTAATTTTCAGTATTCAGACTTCTAAGTAGTAATTTTAAGTAAAAGGCTGTACACGAGGGGGCAGGCGTAGCATCGAGGCCAGTTGCTCAAATGGTCACTTGAGACTGGCTGCAGAAGCAAATCTGTCCCATTCACACCATGTTAAAATGCCAGAGTTTACAGCATATGACAACTGTACGGGGAGGGGTGAATTTTAATCACATTTTTAGAGTAAAATTTTTTGAGTAAAATATATGAAAAAGGACTGTTTCGGGCATCATTGATCACCTGTCCAGTGATCACGCAGCTTGCCGATCACGGCCAATAGCTGGCGGCTGTGTAGGAAAGCACTGGTCTCGCGCGAGAACCAAGATGCAGCATCCAAAATGCCAAACTAGTGTTCAAATTGAGAGTCCAGTAGTCAGTTGTGTCCAGACACTTCAAATATGCAGTATGCAGAGCATAAATCAGTCCGCCCCCTCAAAAAAGGCATGTCCCAAATCCATGACACATCTAAGGGTGAGACAGTGTATCAGGCCAATTAGTCAATGACTGTACATCTTGATTTTAAGTGCTTGGACCTTTGGGGAAAGCTTGGAGGGGTCCAGTCCCATCAGGATTTTCTGGAACACTTCAAATGTGCACTTCAGGGGCAGTGGGTACTGTAGGTTCAGTGCATAAATCAATCCAAAAAGCATCATGCAGCCATGGGTGACACTCGGAAGGTTCTGGAGAACTTCCACGCCTTCGAGTACAACACCAACATCTGCAAAGTGCTCATCTCCAGGACCTGCACCCCTCACCCGAATGGCGTAGATGCCCATTGTTGTGTCTTTGATGTTCGCCTTCGCCTCTGTAGATTGGATTTCCTGGAGGATAAACAGAGAACAATGAGCTGTCTCCCAAAGCTGGTCACATTGTGACATTCAGAATGTTTTGTAATGTTCTGTAATGTCAGAAAACTGACATTACAGATATAGAATCATTCAAATACAAAATAATGGACAAAAGGAATTTGTCAGAACCTCACATAAAAAAAAATGAAACATTAAAAAACTGATTAGAGCACTCAACAGTTTAGAACAGTGGTTCTCAGTGTGGGGTCCGGGGATCCTTGAGGGCGTTCCAAGGGGTCCCCAGTAAATTGTTAAACTTCAACCATTATTTAATTTGCAAGAAGTGAACACAATCAGATAATGTAAAATTATAGTTATCTCTACCTACAATACAGTCATGGAACTATGGTCAATATCCAATCTGACAATAACTTGAATTACCCGCCTCATGGTTTGTTTGTTTTTTATCTTTTTTTCCCCGATTTTTTATCCCATTTTATCCCCCATTAGTGCTCGCTTGATTTCTCAATTCTGGTTGCTAGTCCATCCTCTGCCGATCTGGGGAGAGCCGAGACTGGCTCCATGCTTCCTCCGAGACATGGGCAGTCAGCCAGCCGCTTATTTTCACCTGACAGAGGAAGCTTCACCGGTAGGACATAGCACCTGGGAGGTTCACGCTATTCCAACCAGTTCCCCTCCCTCTGACCAGGCGCCCTTAACGACCAGAGGAGGAACCACATTAGCAACCAGGATATTGCATGTTTTTGTGAAGGGGGTTCCTATATGAAGGAAACCCCCGGGAGGCACGGGGAGAACATGCAAACTCCACACAGAAAGGCCCTTTGGACGACCCCACCCGGGCGGTGGGCACTCGAGGACATGCGGACGGGCACGCATTCCTTCAGCGGTCACATCGTCCCAGGTGGGAATCGAACCCACGACCTTCGAGCTGTGAGGCGATAGTGCTTAACACTGCACCACCGTACCTCCCCTCGCCTCATGGTTTTATGCCTCCATTGACTTTTACCTGATACCAGTGAATAATGTGCAGCGAGAAACATGCCGTTTCACTTAGAGGAGTACACAGGACTAATATAGAGCCTTGTCACATCACCTGAAGCTCAATATAAGCTAAACTAATGAGCTACCAGAGGAACAGGATGCCACACTCCCTGTCCTGGCTGTCATCCAGGAAGAGGAAGTGAACAGGGTGGACTAATGTGATTATTAGGTCAACTTAAAGGATTTTTGGTGTCTGCAAAGGTGACCCCATTTCCAGTCTTTGTAGAATGACCCAAGATAATTTTTCCCAGCTACAGTGGTAAGCAAAACATTGTCAAAGTGAAGTTGACCATTACACCTGTGGATATAACATGTTATTACTTCATAATAGACCATTTTGCCATAATTAACATACAAAATATTGAGTTATGGCTGTCGTAGATTCCTACCATAGGCTAAATGCTATGCCTAAATAAGGTCAGACAGTGTTGCAAATACCTGAACGTTTATTCGATCATTTACAGTTTACAAGTTATGCATTTACTCATATGCTAATGAGGTTAGTTCAGATATGCTAATAAGCTAAGCCCCATAATATGCTAGCTTCCTACATAGCTTCGCCCATGGTTAGAATGCTTATACTATTACCTGTGACACAGGGACTTATATACCTTTCTCAAGCAGCCTATGCTTCTACACATGGTGTTGTATTTGATTGGCTGCTGCTAATAATATCTAACAATATCCTCAGACCATCGTCATCTGACATAACTCACATGTCCTGCATCATGTGGATGCGTCATGGATAATATTGACCTTCTCTGACCCAAATGCTTTACATGACAAAGGCTATTATCAGCCCTTCTCGCGCCCCTAATATCTCAGACACCTAGGTCATTGTGACAGTCAGGTTTCACAATCAACATGTGTTCCTTCATAATCAAGTGTACTATTCTATAACAATTTATCATTGGAAATGTCCACAAATCCACCCTTTGTTAATTTTTTACCAAAAAGACAACAAACAAAAACTATTTCCAACCTTGTAGATTAAATCCCAAAAACTTCATCATTATACCATATAACTAACTATAACCAACATGTTAAACTTTTTAACCTTAGCATCTAGACCAGATGTTACATGTGACGCCCAGAAGCTTGCTGATGGCGATTTTCTAACCTAAAAGTGAAGATTAACCAGACAGATTGAATGATAAACCAGACAGCCTTATCGCCAGTTCATTTCAATCCTTTGATAATTAAACATTCTTTACAAGGTATTTCAACTAAAAATGGTTACAAGGGTATAGTCAAGCAATCCTGATTGCCCAAAAAATAACAAACACTTATTTAAATAATTTAAACAATATGGCTTAAACCAATATTAATGATATATAATATATACAATATAAAATAATATAAAATAATATAAAATACTCCTTCTTCCCCTTTTTTTTTTTTTTTTTTTTTTTTTAAGCCTTAAAGGTAACTCAGTTTCCCTCTTTCATCAAATATTTGAAAACATTCATGACTTGCTGTCAGAGCTATCTATCAACGCCGTTTTCTCCTTCTTGAACCTCCACGCCAGCTCCGAACTACTGGACTTCCATGTAGCCTTCCTAGGCCCGCCAGCAGAGGGCTCCAGTAAGTCAGACGGCGGAAGCCGACGAATCAATACTACTGCCTTCATTGCGAGCCGTCTTTCGGCATCCAAGTTCTCTTTGCACCGGGGGCAAACGATTGCGTCACCACCCTCTCAGCCTTTCTTTCCTTGTCACGGGGCCAGATGGCGTCATTACATGTGACGTACTGGCACAGTTAGCAGCGTCACCTCCTGACCCCTGCATAACCTCTTTTCCCCAATTGGAGCTGGGTTTCTGACGAGGCAGTTGAGACGGCGCCAGCCTGTAGCTCTCCAGAGCCTTTGGACTCATCCCTCTCAGACACAGCACTATCATCTATCCCAGATGATTCCACCAACGGTTCCCCAGAGGGTTCCATCACCACCTAAAAATCCAGCAACTGCTTCCCTTAACACAGGAAACTCGTGAAAACATTTTGTCCCATACCACAGTAAAACCTTAATTTTGTAACAACATCAATAACATCATGTTATAGTGTTAACACACACGTGACGTTAGTTAGCCATAACTTAAAGTTAAATGAATGCAAATTTTTTTTTTTTTTTTTTTGACTCAAATGTGTAGCCTTACCAATAGCTACATCTGATACTTAATGTAGACAAAGTTTCCTTACCTGGTCAAGAATGAAGGCTTTCCTGCGATGTTTTACCCAAACTGTCACCAAACTGTCCATTTATAGACGTCCCTGGTCTAAGGTTCGCTTTCGTTAAACAAACAATTCAATTCAAGACAACTTAACCTTTTTCACAAAAGGTAAACATATCATCTTAAATAACTAACCAAAACGATTACTTCTATCGTCACCCTGAAAACCCATCATGTCGGTCAGTCCAATGTCATCGTTAATAACTACCTATAAAGGTATTTCAAACCTACATTAATTTTCGCTATCACCCTCCAGAGCAGGTCTTACACCCTGGTCAGGTCACAGGGGGGGGTTCTGTTGTGGGGGCCCATCATTTCCTTAACAGAAACAAAAATTACATAATCAGAGAATTCTCATAATAACTAATAATTTTGTAATATGTAACCTATTTTAATGCAACTAAATTCAACTCATTATTTAACTAATATTTGCCAGTACTGTCAAATTGATAGATTGTCACGTACGCCGGCCGGTACGCACCTGTGACAAAACCACCATTTGTCAACACCACTCAGATATTACTAAAAAACAAACTCATGGTTTTAAATATTTATTTCTTGAAACTAACTGTTGGTTAATTTTTAACAGACAATTATCACAAATGTGTAACCCTTCTTTCCGCATCAAAACATGTGACCTAATACTCCTTTAATCATTTTAAAAACCTCCATGCAACCAGTTTCTTCCAAAAATTCATTCAACATCCATTCCATTCTTACCAGAACTCACCGGAACTATCAAAATGCTAAACTCCACGATGTTCAGTATGTTCTATTTTCAGATAGTCTTAATTGGTCTCGCAATGCACCAAAAATACTAAACTTCCAAATCCCGAAAACCATGCTCCTTTTAAACCTTAAACCTTATCTTGAGAGTAGATTACTTAAAGTTGAAAATGATTAAGATAACTATACAAGCTCAGGAAGATACATTTTAAATATAGTCAATTAACCAATTACCCATTACTCATTGGCACATTCCAAGGTTCTTGAAGACAGCTCCATAAGCCTAAATACTTATTTGCACCATTTTCCCCACTACATTTAAATATTGGAACAATGTCAAGAGGTTATCGCTTTATCCTATTTTACAGAGATGAAAACATTACTTCAGATAAGACAACTTTCAGCAATCCATATTTCCAAAAGGGAGGTACTTATTAGAATCCGATTCAAAAGTCTTATTTTCTTTTCTCCCAACATGCAACATTCTCATTCTATCCCCTAACTAATGCCATTGGACTTAACCTAATTGAAACACCTCTATTATGTGATGTGATGTAAATGTTTTGGTGACCATTTTTCCTCCTAAGTGTTTATTGCAGTGTTAAAGGAATCATTTTGTCAGATAACAAGAATTCAAACTGACACTGTGCATTTTGCCTTGACTTTTTTTTTTTTTTTTTTTTCCTTACACAAACACCTTTTCGTTACGCATTTTTGGCGGAACCCTTACAAAACGACTTGCCCAAGGTCTTTTACCATCGTGTATTTTTCCTCATGATATTTGCAGTACATATGCCCCCAAACAGCTTAACATGGTAGAGGATGCATTCCTCAGATGGCTGAGTTTCGCCAAAGTGCTGCAAAGGCATTTTAAAGGAAGCCACAATTTAGACATTGCACAGAATTTTACTACTAGCATCTAAAATGAACTACCACCTATAGTATATGTATATTTTCATATAATATGTCATGCATGTCATCTATATATTCAAATATTTCCTGGTATGTAAGTGCAATATTTATGTTGATAATATTTATAATGTAATGTTGATAATTAGTACTCATCAGTTCCCGTCCTAATGGCCTTCTCTCCTTTTCCTTCAAGAAAGAAAAGGGACAAACATTGTTAATATTTCATTTATCATATCATCTGATCCTATTAACACACTCCCATTTGCAAAGACGGCTCTTCGTTATTTAACTAAACACTCGCTCGTCCGCTCCTTTGGTCTACGAAAAATGTATACACATTTCCCACATGTCGTTATTGTTAAACAATTCCGACCACGTACCACAACGTAAATTGTCATTACTGACATTTAGGTCAGCTCCTCTTAAGCGTTTTTGGTCTACGTGTGCGGTTATGTTGGTTAACCGCAAAGACGGTGATCGTACCACAGAACAGACATCAGTGACATCCACCGCTTATCCAGGCCTTTTGACAATTAAATCAATATAGGCACAAGAGCTCATTCTTGACCTTTGTCCATTACTCCTTAATTGACATCCAACATGTCAATGACCTAACCTGACATTGTTCCTTATTTCTGAGATTCCTGAGATTCAGATTCAAATGACCTTTGTCGTACCTGAAACAGAAAAACGAGAGGCACGTTAATTTATTTTTAAGGGAAATTGATCATTGTTAGTCTTTTTTTTAATAGGATACCTATAATACTAATCCTCCATTTTCTATTGTTTCATAAGGTGACTACTTCTGAAACACAGGTCGCTTCTTACACGATGATCTCAAAGCCCTAAACAGCTGTTCATATTTTTAGACACTCCCTGAATGCCATGACACGTCAAACTATTTACTGTTTAGTAACTCCTATTTTAAGCCCATACACTCCTTAAAACTTCCATTCTTGATCAGACAACATTCACACAATTCTTCCCCACTTTTGACACTCAAATCCTTGTTTGACAAGTTTTGGATTAACTCTGCATTCTATTAACTCTTTTTAATGGGCAGTTTTTCCTTTTTTCTCCTTGAGCACCTGACTAATTTTAACGCCTTAGACAACATTCTAATTTATCTCTGATCTTTCCATATCTGATCATTAGTCATTTTTGGCTTTTACTTCTTGTTTTAAAACCTTTGACTATTAGTATGCCATTTTCTTCTGATAATTTACTTCCTAATTTTATTTACTGATTTGCAACTTTCCTGACAAAAGACCGCGAATCTCATGCCAAGACGCGTATCAGATTTCATACCATAGTGCCTTGCACCTTGTTGTCAATTTTTATCGTCCTACACCTATTAATCGTCAAACCAGACCTTTTAACCGTCAGTCGAGCTAAGCTCCATTCATGTCTTTTAAACCATAATTTCCTTTCTTACTTTTACTAAATGTGCGCTAAATTACCTTTACCATTTTTACAATAAAGCTGAATCTGACCAGGGTCTTTTTAATGAAAAAAGGTTGTCTGAGCTGCAGCTTGTCAGATTCCAACTTCTTTTAAACACTATTTTCCATAATAGTGCCGCGCACTCGGCGTTTTTCCCGAACATTTTACTCAAGGTTGCTCAAGGTATATATTAATTCAACTTATTTCCTATTTTTCCTATTTACCACATGCCCGTGCTCTGGTTTTTTCATATAAGCTTTCCCAATGAACTGAAATGAGGGGGGGGTTAAAAGGGGGGGGTGTGGGGTGTGATACTTATTGGTCACTTTTTAACATTCGGACATTCACTCACTCAAACATCTCTTACACAGATAAAGTCAGTTTTATATCATTACAAATTCAAGTCAACTCTTGTGTAGAAACTAAGATACGTTCCATATTTAGGTCTCAAAGTCCAACAAGTCCATTCTTTCATTGAGTCATTTAATATAGCTGTAAACTACCACCATCCATTTTCCTGTTGACCTAGGTAAGGGGCTACTTTATACGTTTTGAGTAATTGGGTTATCTTATGTAATACTTTTCACACACACACAGGGCGGTTGTATATTTCAATCAAACATGCGTTGCAGTGTTCAGTCCTGTCAGTAAGGAAGAGGGAGAAAAACATACTTCAATTGTAAAGGAAGATAAAATGCATTCTATTATTTGCATTTATCACTGTAAGTTCTGCACCTGCCTTACTAGGCTGGGATGTGCGTGTCATACTACTTGTAAAAGAGACCAATTGTATACTTGAATTTCTGGGCCAAGTCATCGATATGGTTTGTAATATCTAGGTTTGTATCCAGCCAGATGCCAGGGTCTAGTTAGTCTCAATAACTCGATGAGGGTACCTACTAGGGTTGTCACGATACCAAAATTATGACTTTGATGCCGATACCTGCCTAAATATCTTGATACTTGATACTTTAACGATACCTCGACAAAAAGCTAAAACAACAGGAAAAGTCGTGTAATAATGGATGACAGAAGAACATGGAAGTTAAAATTCATGTTTTGAGTCTTCACCATACTTTATGTGGTGTTCAGAGATAGCTGGGGAAGGCTGCCTCAACTGAGTTGGTGCTGATTCTGCTGGCATCTCATTTGACTATAGGAGACGAGGAAATGTGTTCAGTAGAGCGCAGAATAGAATCATTTCTGTTCATACATGTAGGTGATTTTTTGACAATTAGTATAACATTAATCATGGATTATTCTAAATAAATAAATAATTCTCAGTGTTATTAAAGCTTTTACATGGTAATGTGCAGTAATCTGATGTTCCTTATACTTAGTGTATGTGATTTCTTTGACAGTTAACGTTATACAGTTTGCAACCTCATATCACTCTTAAACACCATCATGACTCAATAGCCAAGGAGGTACCTTGGCAGAGGTTAGGCGCTCATGAGCGCATTGCCTCTAATTGCCTCGTCAAAACAAAAATAAATCACTCGCTTGACTTGACGTTATCACATTCGCTAAACTGTCACATTTTGTACTAGTCGGATCGTCTGTTGGATAAATGCTTTGGCAAGTCAAGTGGACGTGTTGTCTCCCTTTTGCCTGTGTAAACATCGTTTTACAGACGGACAATTAGCCTATGCATAGTTTAACATGCAGTTTCAAACATTCAATAAAGACTAATAATGCAGACTCGCTATTTATGGGCCCTTGGTGGGGGGGGGGGGGGGTGTTGGTGATGAACTTAAATATAAATATAACAATCGCATACCTGTAATAACACTACTAAACTGCCACAAACAAACAGGCCCCATTGTACAGAGAGACAGGAAGGAGTAGGGGGGGGGGGGGGGGGTGGGGTGCTGCATCAAAACAGGAGCATGCAACCTATGTGACCAGCCTCAGCTATTGTTTATTCTATAAAGATACCAGAGAGTGGTTTGGCCGATTATTAAAGCCGATATTCATCATTTTGCCGATTTGGCTATATGGGCATTTTCATTGGCCGTTTGCCGATATCATAATCTAATAAGAAAAATGCGCTAATTTGCGGCTGCTGCACCTGGAAGAATCCTTTCCCACAGTAATTCCCTCTGTGTGTAATCTGGGGCAATGTCCCGCCCACAGCGCTATCTGATTGGTTACACATCAAGCAATGGCCTATTAGAGGGCTCAGAGATGAAATTTCGACACCTCACCTCAGTGCTCTTTGTTCAGCGCAGCCTAGGGGGACAGAGCAGGCTGCCTCAGCCTGCCTGTAGCGAGAGCAGCGGACTCTGGTTGGCTGTTGTGACAGCCACACTGTGTTAGGGAAAAGCAGCAGATATTGTCATGCCAAAGTTGTAATAAAGTTAATATACATATTAATTACCTACGCTGACATTGCAAAAACACCACGATCTTATGAGCGATTCATATGAGGCACTGCCTCGCAAAGTGTGGAGTGTGGAGAAGTCTGTCTATCAGTAAGAGAGATGAATCAGTTTAATTGAAAATGCGCGCATGCACTTTATTGCAGTGATAACGATAACAAGATAACAGATTATTTGTGTACTGATAGCATAATATATTTTTTAGTAACGTTGGTGTCTGCAGTGCTGTGCAAGTGCAACTCAAAGCATTGGGGCACTAGTTTTTTATTCCATAAACCATAGTAGCGTATCCACGGTGTAGCGTCGCTCTTTTTGAATCAAATGGCCCTTGTTGTCAGTAGCGAAGCTGCTTTATTGATCCAGTCGCGCTGCGTGTCCGAAAAATACATTGGCAGGCATGTCTGGGCAAGCTGCAGAGCGGACTTTTTCCTGTCCTCTGCCTGAAACAAGGAACCGAATAAACTAGGACGAGATATTTCGTCAACAGACTCTGTTTGTTTTTGGAGAATGCACGGATGAACATGTTTGTTTCAGTATTCTCCTTTGAGAGCCTGGGGGTGAGGTTATCAAGTGAATTACAACATCATAATGCAATAACCTCTAACTTCTTCTTTTCTTCATGCCATTCGGCTACTGCTCTTGAGCAACACCAAGCTATGGTGTCCCAGATAACATCACTCCTCCGCTGATGGTGCACGTTGGCTTGTAGGATATATGACCCAAAGTCACTGTGGGGTTCGAGGGGATGTGGGCGCACCGTACCCATTTTCACACAAGTGTAAGCGGAGGGAAAACCCTTCATTATCCTGTTACTGTATTGGGTCGGTGTTAATTTGTTAAAGGTATAAGTCCACAGCTTTATCTTGATAATATGCCCAAGTCTCCACTAGATTGAGCACACACACACATATACACACATACACTCACATACTCACATACACACCACTTTGCTTATTAATAGCGTGACTATTTTCAATTAGTATTGCAGTTGGATAAAC
Source organism: Poromitra crassiceps (assembly GCF_964638095.1). Classification (NCBI taxonomy): domain Eukaryota; kingdom Metazoa; phylum Chordata; class Actinopteri; order Beryciformes; family Melamphaidae; genus Poromitra; species Poromitra crassiceps. The sequence goes on along the minus strand of NC_139638.1, from coordinate 1,153,507 downwards.
TGAAGAAAATGCATTTTAACAATCGGTCTTGTTATTCAAAATTTTGACACCAAGATTTTCTTATTTACTGCAGAACCCGTATTTACCTTTTGCCCCTATGTTTTATTATCAGTCTGACTTGGAAGCACCCTCTCTTATGCACATGCACGAGCCCCGGAGGGGGGGGGGTAAAGCAGCAGCAGCAGCACTCTGACCTAACGTAGCGTCAACGTTACTTTATTCTTGTCAAAAAACACTCCGATTTACATGTTAAAACGAGTTTGCAGCCTAAAAATAACTGAAAAACATTTGATTGATCTATTTCCATCAGACGATGCCAAAATCACACACACAGTGCAAAAGCACACAAAGCCAGCAGCGTGCCTGGTGACTTTCCCAGGGACAAGGGAGGGGGATGAAAACGTAGCCTACAATTCTGCTGAGAGGTATTGACAATGTGGGATGGATGATTGACAGCTGTGTCAGACAGTCTTAAGCCGTCATTAGTCGGACAGGTTGTTCATATTATAGGTCTATTATCATAGACAGGACACACAGCTTCATTTGTTATCCAGGGGAAAAAATATTACAACTTAAAGTGCCATATCTACAGAGCTCGACTGTATATTAATTTCACAATGCACTGTGCGCATTACAGGCACAAGGAACAGGACGCATCCGCTCCCAGCATATCATTCCAACATTACTAATGGGGTTGGAGATTGTAGTTAAGTTAAGTTAAGTTAAGTTAAGTTAAGTTAAGTGCACACTAACACCACACATTAGTCAGTCCCACAGAGGTTTGCAGTGACTTACCAATTAGTCGGCCTGCAAATGGTTAGAGTGACCTAATAGCTGTTACAGCGTGTCGTGTTTCCATACATCAAACAATTGTGTTTGTAGCCTGTACCGCGCTGCACGTTTTCCTGTGAAGAAGAGTGATGGCCATTCATAGTAACTAGTCAGTTCATACTCTCATGTGCATACCTACACCGGTGTTACGAACTATATGATTGCTTTAAGCAGTATAGGGGCGGGGGCTCACACGCCGGTCTATGCCTAGAGCCGCCACTGGATCAGTGTCACTGTCAGTACAGGTGGCTTGCATTTAAACCCACTCAGATGGGGCCTATTGTGCACAAAAATCGCTGGGGTCTCTTTTCCAAGGGTAATCCAGCCTACAAGGCAAAAGCACATTTTGCGGTGGACAAAAATACGAGTCCATAAAGGAGTTGTTTTAATCATTAATGCAAAAACATTTTTAAATTTCAACTGAAGCGTCTGAATACAACAAAACAAATGGCCTGTCACATTTGTAACCAAGCAGGTGTCTGTTAATACATATCAATCACTCTCACTGTGACAGTGCTTTACAGCACACAGAGGTCAAGACAACTTTCACCCACCGCACACCCTCAAGGAATCAGAGGACATGGAAGGGGGGGGGCCGGGTTAGGCTACTGTCAAGCACGATTCCTATACATTTTCATATTTACTGTACAACTATTTAGTTAGTTGCAGTTGGGGCTATTGTTATCTAAGCATTTTGCTCATTATGGTGAGCACAGGTGCAAATTAACAAGCATGACATGCTTCTTTATATGGAATGTTACAACTGCAAACCCTACCAAGCTTCATTAAAACATAAACACAGCAGCATTTTTATGGAGCCTTTGACAAGGGGGGGAAGTTAACCTGTGACAAGGGGCGCTGTAAATCTCAGTCACCTTTTCCAGTCAGCTCACAGTCTGAGGGGAGGGGGGGGCATTTAACACCACCTTTTCAACGTGACACCAGTATAATATTACTACATTGACTTTGGGGTTTTTGGTTCTAAACAATGGCTTTTGGCTTCAACCATTTAGGCTACCCATCGATACAATCAAACACACAGACCTGGTTTTGACCAGTTTTTGCTATTTTTACGCTATGGATAAGATTCAACATAAAAACAATAAACAGTAGTGTAAATGACATTTTGAGATAGCCTATTTTATCTTCACATTGGCATGTACTATAGCCTACTTATTCAAGAATTTTCTTTCAACAGTGCAAACAACAATTTTACATAGCTATTTTTGAATAGACAGACCTACAAGAGTTTACATTATTAGTACTATGTGTTGGCCTGGGGGGAAGCGGGGGGGGCGGCTTGGCACAAAAACGGTGTATTTGGCAAGCAGGCCCGTTTTCTCAAAATAACTTTTCCAGAGCCTGTCCGAGCTCACACACTGCGGCCTAGGGGGAAGGGGGGGGAGTTTGCACCTTTCTTAAAATCCAAATCAACCTGTTCCCAATACAATGTAGCTGTTAGAGAAAAGGAATTTCACCATTCCTCATCCGCATTATAATGATTCAGACATTACATAACACATCATTTTCCAACACAGAGCTGTACCGTTAATAGACTAGTCGTAATTACTTCACATACAGCAGCATTTAAACATAACTTGTACATAGCACATTCTTTTTCCATACGTTATATGTTAATGTCATCATGCGCTATATGTCAGCTTAACGATTTTGTCCTGTCCCAATGCTTTTTTACATGCGATCATGCGTGTCTATTTTCTGAATCATGCAATGTGCTTGTCATATGCTTGTTCACAGCCTCTCGCTAGGCTGCTGTAACATGACACCGGGCCGGTGTACCAGACTCTACTCCACAGCAGTGTGGGGGCATCATACCATTGATCCATTTCTCAGGTCATCATTTTTACACGTCTATTTTAACTCGGCACATTTCAAAAAACCTTCCTCTAATGGCCTCATATTTCTTTCCTTGCAGGCTTAGATAATTCTGAAAATCCCGTTCTTTTGAGACTATTTCCATATGTTAGTCTGACTTAGAGAGAGAGAAAAAGGGCGGGGGGGGCATTTATTCCAAACTCATTACATCATTCAAACACCCACCCTGTCCTATTTTTAGATGGTCATGCAAAGACAATGGAACTGGAGACATTTGATCCAACCTGTTTTCTCATTTTTCTCAAACACCCTAAACTTAGACCCTGACGCCACATTTTTACTTTTACTCAGGGGCACACGGGGGCTTCTAACACGCACATACATCAGACACACACCGTTTCGACCGAAGGGGAAGAACGGATTTCGAGATACCAGAGGATCAATAAGCTTTCATGTTAACTGTTCTCTTATGGTACTGGAGAAATTAAGAAAATAGATTTCCTATTTTTCCTACATAAACGTTGTTTTTTCGCACCAACTTCGTAAGACATGCCTATGATGTGATTTTTTACGATTTCCAAAACGAGAAATTAGATCTAGATCCTCTTTTCCGCGTTGCTTAAAGTCTCTCATCAGACGAGAGAAAGCAGCTGTCCAGCGAGGGGGCCGACACAGGGCTGGCAGCACACACACACACTGAGGGAAAGGCAGCTGAGCCGAGGCGAACAGAGACCGCAACACGTCATAGCAGAGTGGGTTAATACAGCAGTTTTCGCGTGCACTCCCAGAGTAGCAGCAAGACGGAGGAAATATATATAAACGAGCAGTTTCTCTTTCTCTCTGTGCTTCTTTCTCACATCCTTTGACAATGACACAGGGTCAGAGACACACACACACATTAGTTTTTTCCGTGCATGTCATTGGCTGTCACCGCCTGTGTTGCATTCAAGTAACATCGTAAAGTCCACACAACTTCGGGAGGGGAGGGGGGGGGGGGGTTACATTTTTCACTGTCTGGCATGGCACAGCCAACAGTCTGAGAGAACGGGGGTGGGGGCATGACAGCGCATTTAAGGTGGGGGGTCATGTCATCAGCCTTGTTAAACTATGCATTTTTAGCCACAGATGTCTACTTACAAGACATTTTTAATGACCACATGGGCATACTTACCAAGAGCCAGTGGCCAAATTGGCTCTTTAGCCAACTTTTCGTTAGTTCAACATTCTTTAAACAAGCAGGCCTTCATTTAGTCATAGTTCAGGATTATTTTCAGACCAAGCAGGGAAAAAGGCAGATTATGTTTGAGAGAGGGGAGAGGGAGAGGGGGCTGTCTTATGATGTCCTGCAGCTTGTCTGGGGAGATCCGAGCAAAGGTGATATTCAACTTTCAGTGTACATTCCTTATGATATGGGGGGGGACTTTATGGTGTTAAAACATCAGGTTTTTTACTATGCAACATTCCTTTAGGTTTTTTCGTGGGAAGGCTTTTTTAAGATTGATCGGTCACGCCTTTTCTCAGCCAAGCCTGAAACAAAACAGCCCATGGTAAGTCTTTAAGCAAAGGCTTACCTGGTTAGGCGGTTCTGTCCCAGACCCGCAGAAAAAATGCTGACACGGTCTCTCTTGCCTTGTCCATCCTGGTCCTGGCTCGCCAAATCTGTCGTAGATTCCTACCATAGGCTAAATGCTATGCCTAAATAAGGTCAGACAGTGTTGCAAATACCTGAACGTTTATTCGATCATTTACAGTTTACAAGTTATGCATTTACTCATATGCTAATGAGGTTAGTTCAGATATGCTAATAAGCTAAGCCCCATAATATGCTAGCTTCCTACATAGCTTCGCCCATGGTTAGAATGCTTATACTATTACCTGTGACACAGGGACTTATATACCTTTCTCAAGCAGCCTATGCTTCTACACATGGTGTTGTATTTGATTGGCTGCTGCTAATAATATCTAACAATATCCTCAGACCATCGTCATCTGACATAACTCACATGTCCTGCATCATGTGGATGCGTCATGGATAACATTGACCTTCTCTGACCCAAATGCTTTACATGACAAAGGCTATTATCAGCCCTTCTCGCGCCCCTAATATCTCAGACACCTAGGTCATTGTGACAGTCAGGTTTCACAATCAACATGTGTTCCTTCATAATCAAGTGTACTATTCTATAACAATTTATCATTGGAAATGTCCACATGGCCAAAATTGTGTTTTGTGAGGTCACAGTGACATTGGCCTTTGATCACTAAAATCTAACCAGTTCATCCATGAGTCCAAGTGGATGTTTGTGCCAGATGTAATATAATTCCCTCCAGGCATTCCTGAGATAGAGCGTTCACGAGAATGGGACAGACATGAGATCACAGTGACCTTAACCTTTGACCACCAAGATCTGTTCAGTTCATCCTTGAGTCAAAGTGGAAGTTTGTGCAAAATTTTAAGAAATCCCCTCAAGGCTGAGAAATTGCATTCACGAGAATGGGATGAACGTTGAGGTCAGTGACCTTGAATTATGACCACATCCAAAAAGCCAGAAAAATAAAATGATTTAAAGTCACCACCTCACACAACTGAAAGTAGAATGCTGACAACTCAAAGTAGAAGGCTGACTCCCACCTCAGAGCAGAGCATCTGTGGGGGTATCTGACTGCCCTCGTCCATGTTCCCTGGAACCATGGGCAGAGGGCCGGGAGGCTCCTTCATGTGAGGGATAAAGAAAAATTAGGAAGAAAGAAAGAAAATTATGCTAAACCTGAGGAATGGAGAGGCATTCATGAACATGAAGTGAAACATATATATATATATATATATATATATATATATAGATATATTTATATATATATAGATATACACATATATAATATATACATATATAATATATACATACACACATATATATATATATATATATATATATATATATATATATATATATATATATATATACTGTATATATATACTTTAGTATACAATGTAAAAATTTAATTGTATTGTTATTAATTTAAAGTAATGGGTCAATTTAGTTCATAGGACAATACTTTTCAGTTTAGTGACAGAAAGAATGTTATTGGTGCATATTAAATTTAAGTCAGCCATTGCTGTCAAGACACTTACATGTTCATTGGTTAGTACTCCTCGGGGTTCAGGGTGACGACGTGAGGACTTGCGAGGAGGCAGCACTTCTCTCACAGCAGCCTTTGACCTGACATAACGAAAAGTAGTGTTACAGTGACATCAAGGAAGACACTACTTTGTTTTTTTACTTTACATGTATACAGATTTTTTTGTAAGTTGAATGTGGGACAGAACACAGTAGTTAACTACATTATATGGCTGCTGGGATATGTATATTAGGGCTGCTACAAACGATTATTTTGATAGTCGACTAGTCACCCGATTATTTTAACGATTAGTCGACTAATCGGATCATATCGCACAATTACTCAATCGCTCTGATTTAGCTATCATCAGCTTCTAAATTTAGCTTCAAGTTGTTTTAAGCATGTGCCAAATAAAAATAAAGACAATAAATGATGATAATTCACTCAAAAATAAAATTTTCATGAACTTTAAAGTTTAGAGCATGTAGCAGCACATTTATTTCTGGCATCAATGTACTTGCATGTAATAAATGTAATATAGTGCAAATTGCAAAACTGCAAAATAGTACACATTGAAATTGAAAACATATAGTGCAATGAAATATGTACTATAGAGACAGTCCGCATATCTGGGAACGCCCACAAAATGTTAAACGGCCGGCGCGCGAGTGGGGTAAAACCGCCCATATATCTCATGGGCTGACTCACCAAAAGACGGTGCTGCGGCTCTAAACTACAGGTTTGGGGGTTCTAGAGCAGAACACAAGACGTCTGCTCAGATGCGTTTACTGCGGTGGTTAAATCCCTGATCGTGTCTGCCTGGGCTGGGCTATCAGCTAAATAGTTTATGTGCTTTACCTCGTGAGAGCTGTGTTCATGGACATCGAAGCTATGACACTAGTCATGTGGTGAATTGAGTGCACTGCACACATCCTTATTTGGAAAAACACATTCAGGTGCATGCAAAAACAAGCACAAACATTTTTCTTGTGTCATGTATGCAAATAGGAAGATGTTGGTCACCAAGTGTTAAAGGGCGCTTTGGAAGAGGATGAAGAGTGGCATTGTCCTTGTTTAAGGGGTACTTCACTGAAAAACAATGCCGATTTATTTTTGCAGCCATTAATTTAGCTCGACAGTTATTGAAAGTTGATTTGAGTTAAGTTGATGCCAGTGATGTCATGAAAATAATTATAATGAATACAACCCAATGATGTAGTGCTTTCTGATGACATCACTGGCATCAACTTATCTCAAATCAACACAATAACTGTCCAAATAAATGAATGCCTGCAAAATGGTTTACCGATGTGTGAGATCATGTGCAAAATAAATCAGCATTTATTTTTTCGGTTTAGTTTCCCTTTAACTACATCATTGATGAAATATTTGATTATTCAACCATTTAACATTTACCTCCATGTTTACCTACCTGCAATAATTTGACGGATGACAGGAAGGCTTGGTTCTGTCTGATGTTCTCCAGGCGCTCCAGTTCATATTCAGATAGTCCTCCACATTCTAGTAAAAAAAAAAAAGATTAATATTTCATAATATATTTTCAATGATCTGGCTTGGCATGTAAGTCATTAAATGTTTTTTTTTATCTGGGGTAAAATTAGCATCGAGAAAGATAGGTTTCTAAAGGATACAGACATGATTTAAAAATATGCCTTGCTAGTTCTTAACTCATTGAGTGCCAATGACGACTATAGTCGTCAATTCAAATAGTAACGTTCAGTGCCAATGACGACTAAAGTCGTCAATTGCGTTTTTTTGACGGTGGGACGTGGATTAAAGCCTGATCCATCTCCTGTGAAAGTATGGTGGATGTTGAATGTGTAAAAGCTATTTTACAGACCCATTAGGTGGCGACAGTGCTCTCCAGATTACACAAAGGCGAGGAAAAAACAGAGAAGAAGTCATGGGGAAACGGAAATCGCATCCGTATGCATCGATATGCATGAAGCATAACGTTAGCTGTGCCTGCAGCAGCCAATCTGCTGCCACAATTTAGCCCCTCCGTGTCCGCTGCGATAGCCCATCCGCATGATTAGTTGTGGAGTTGTTATTATTCTCAACTGGAAGCATGGGAGCCGGTGACAAATACAGGCGGAACGCTGTAAAAAAGCTGGATGTAGCGCACTTTTCAGTACAGAGCAAACGCAGCAGAGCCACCAGAGACACTCCCACGGAGGTGGGGTTTGCAGTTGAGCGGGGTGGGGCACGCAGGGCAGCATACAACACTGACCCAGACAGACCCAGACAGCAGGACAGGATTGGTAAACGCAAGCTAGAATATCTGATGCCCACCAGCAGTAAATCAAGACCAGCAAGAAGCTGCAACCAGCAGCGCACGCAGGGGCCAGCGCTGCTGGTTGCAGCTAAAAAATATTATTTTGCCAAACAAAATTCCTTTGTTTTCACTGTTTTATTGAAGGAAATTATTTTTGAGGTGTGACTACATCAGAAAATATTAGCTTCAGAGTCAGTCATGTGCTTGAAATGCTTCATTTCACAAAAGGCTAATTATCTCAGCTTCTACGGTAATTTGAAACGTCTCTTTTAGCTGAAATCAACCTATCTTCTCCGGCTCATAACTAAAGAACGGAAAATGATATCAATAAACTTTTTTTTGCTGATGATAGAAGAGATGCTCATCGTTCTTTGGGCGTGTTCGGGTGTTTACATAGTAATATCACACAATATTCTGTGGGCCTCGAGAAATCACTGAAAACGCTCTGAAACTCTGGCACTGGGAGCATCCGTTTTCCAAAAGTGGCTGGCACTCAATGAGTTAAACACCATGAACAATTACGCAGGGTCATAAAACTTACAGATGTATGCTCCACATCACTGTTTTCCTCATCAGATGACCAGGAGTCCTCCTTTTTAAGAAGGAATGAAAATAGTAAAAAAAAAAAAAAGGGAATACCTACTACTGCTTTTATGTGAACTATTAAGTGTCTCTGGCCTCACCTTCCTCTTACTGGCAGAATGGTATTCACAAGGTGTCAGGACCTCCTCTTCCTGTCGAGCTGAGCAGCAGACTGCTCTCTCTGTCCCAGGCTCCTCAGGTCCTCCCTAAAAGTGACAGCACTTCCACCGTTTGACTTGAGGGAATTATTATTATTTGGCACAAACTTGGACTGAAGGATGAACTGAATAGATTTTGGTGGTCAAACGCCAAGGTCACTGTGACCTCATGTCTGTCCCATTCCCATGAACACAATATCTCAGGAATGCCTGGAGATAATGTCATTTCACCTGGCACAAACACCCACTTGGACTCACAGGCTGGTCCCTCAAATTGCCAAGACTGCTTTTCAACACAACTGCTAATAACTTTCAAGCTACGTAGCTTGCTAACCTTATCGGTGTTTCCAACCGAGCGGCTCCACTGTAACTACCTGCGCCCCTACCAGTCACAGTGAGGATTCAGCAGACAGACATGCAGACAGACATGACATGCAGACAGTCAATGCAATGTGGCTGTGCTGTGATCACTGAAATCAAAAGAGGTCACGCATAAATGACACAGGCTGATTGGTCCAGGATTATGTGAGATTAGCTGCGGAGAGAGACAGAGTTGATGTACACTTACCACATATTCTTTGACCAGTGTATCCAGGTCTTCATTGAGGTAGACACTAAGGACCCTCAGGACACAATCCTGTTTTGTGTACTGTATATGTCTTGATTCTGAAACAAGCACACAACAACATCCCAAAGAATTACATCACAATTGCTCAAGTGACATCACTAATGACATCACAATCGTGATACAAACCACCGTCCGCTTCGCCAATTTTAACGAAGATAAAATCACTGTTGGCTTGCAAATCCATTATTTTTTTCTAGAAAAGACAGGAGGAGAAGGAATGAGGGGGTGGTGAAGAAGTAGAAAAAAAACACTTACATTAGCTGTCTGTGCCATTATGGTGCCGATTGTCTTTCCTGCAGATCCTCCTTTGGCACGGAAAACCTTTATCAGGTCATCAGAAATAAAGATTTTAGTGAACATTTAGTGAACGTTTTAGTTTAGAGGGGTTGCTTTCAAACATGCTTTAGGTTGAGAATGTCATTTGTGAGCATGTGCTTAGGTATAAATTAAGTACCCAGTTCACAGATCACAGACTGGAAGAGGTCAGGTCAGTGGGGTGGCTGCAGGGACAGGGAAGTCTGCTGACATCATTCTATGTTGGAGCAATATGGAGAGAGATATTAGAAGATGGAGACAGAGAAGAGAAGGGGGCATGTAAATTACATGAGGAGAGGGATCACATCTAATTGTCTCAATGAACAATTGGAAACATTTGAAATTTAAAACTATATACTCACTGTGTGTGCTGTCAGCTCGCAGGCAGCAGCAGGTCAGGTCACAGACAGCAGGTCAGTGGGCTGACTGCAGGGACATGGAGGTCAGCTGACATTAAATGCTGAAACAATCTGGAGAGAGATATTGGAGGCAGGAGACCGAGAGAAGAAGAGATGACAGGCACTATAATTAGAAACTAACATTACAAAGACCTAACAACTAAGATTCAACATAATTTTGCCATAGTGAGTAATCATAGTGGATTCTCAGTTTATCCGTTGGCCTGCGCTCGCTCACTCCCAGGCATTATAACAGACAACAGATAAATCAAGAGCCTACACTAAAACGCGTTCCAAGTGTTGATAATCCTAATGCATGATCAAAAAGTGTGTTAAAACCATGGTTAAAACAGGACTGATTTGGTGCTGTCTGTCGCAACAGGACGCGCGCTCCATGACTGTGTACATAACATTACGTTTACGTCTTTTCCAATGTGCGGAGTTGAACGTTACAGAGCAGGGTCTCGGTCTAAAATACTCCCACACTTTAGATATGAATATGACTTCCGGTCAGATTAAAAGCCATTTTACATCCAAGTACCACTACATACCAAACAATATTTCCCAGGGACCACTTCCACTGCGTCTGCCAATCCCCCCTCCCCCCCCCCCCCCCCCAAGAAAATAAAATTTGTTGATTTAACCATGCAATAGCAGCAGAAAGGCCTAATGACAATATACGGGTTCAAAATGGATACACACTAGTGATGCGCGGGCCGCAAGGCTACACTTTTCATCCATATATGGTCAATGATGTCACTCTCAAAAAGGAATCTCCGCTGTTTGAAGAGAAGACTCGTTCGTATTTTCCCATACAATGAGGCAATCAAGTAAACTAAACTTAAAGCTATAGCGTTAGCCGAGTAAGCTACATGAGGGCAAGTGGGGGACTGGACATAATACAGCATGGAAGTTTATTTGGAGTCTTGGACTGCAGCGATCGCACCAACGGCAGCAGAAACCGTAAGTTCGCTCGATTTATACCGTTTTATAGCGTCGGGTGCATGGCGGGCGCGGATCTATAAATAGTATGACATAATTTGTGCGGATTTATGGCGGGCGGACGGTTCATGCATACACGCGGATTAGGATGGCATAAAAGCTAATCCGCACATCTCTAATACACACACACACCTGCAAACATTAGGCTGTGAAAAAGAGGATGCCTTTGAAAATGTATTTTCCCTCCCCAACATTTAGCCTAAATTTGGAGTGTTATTTAGCTACCTTCCTGACAAACTAGCATGACATGGTTGGTACAAATCGATTATTAGGTCTTCTAGTTTCATATGATACCAGAAACTTCACTCTGGCTTTAAAACTCAGCCTGCTGCAGCCTCTGAAAGTAACTGCTCAAAATTGTGATATTTCCCAAATATCGTGATAACCACAAACAAATCCGCGGACCACAGTTCATTGGAAAACAATGGTATAAATAAATAATGCTACACGATAAATAGAAGGATTCAAATAGACCCTGTGATCGGTATCAGCCGATACTGGTTCCAGCGATCAGTGATCGGCCCTAAAAATCCTGATGGGAGCAACCCTACTATTTGCCATTTGGATTGTCCTAAAATGTCTTGGAAACTTACCTGAACAGCGATGTAGACCTGGGACACAAACAGGATCTCCACTGTGTCTGGAGAGAGAGGGAGCCTGGAAACGGTCAGCAGACTTGACTAAAAGCCTGCCTGCTTTACAGATACATTCGATAAGTCTTCAAAAAAGTTAATTAAAAAGTAGCCTGGTGCAAGCCTCTCTAAAAGCCAGTGACAATGAATTAAACCTGTCTCCTTACCTTCGTTGCATATACGGAGGTTTCTTGATGGCTTCATCAGCGATTCATGGCCGTCATTAGTAGTGGAGCATCAATCCCCTTTTCAAACATGTGAAAATGAAATGCTGTTAGTTATTATAGGCATAGTTTGCATAGCAAGTTAGTTGGCTACTTGTACTACGCAGCCTGCATGCAGCTCCTCGAAAATGTGACTTGACGCAGCTGACGTGAACAGTGCAAGTATAATATAATATAGATGGGGAGATAACAGGAGAGACTAGAGAGTGAAAGCTATTACCAAGTATATGTACTACATTCTTTCCTTGGGCTAACTTCTAATCATTGAAATGCTAGTGAAATCATATAATTACTCATTTTGCTGGGGACTCCGCTGTGAGCCCTCATCAAGCTGACATTCGAGTGTATAGGACCAAGTTGAGGTGATTGCCGAAGTATATTTCCAGCTTTAGTTTTTACCACCACTATCACAGGTAAACTGTATTTAGCAAAACACTGTATTCCATATGATTTGTCTAGGTCAAGATGCAGTTCTCTAAAATAATTAGCATTGTGGATATAGTCTTTTTATGTAAATATCATTTTGGGTGAAGCAAGCTTCAACTATATTTCAAGAAAAGTGGCAGCAATGTGGAAGCTAGTGTAGAGGTGAGTGACTAAGCTAAAAAAAATAAACATAACAGCACAAATATTTGACAAAATCTCTACATAATTATACAGTATTTACCCTAATGAGACAATATGTATGGTTAAAACTGACTAATGACATCACAACAGTCATCCAAAATTTAAAATGAGATACTCAGAATTGTGTCTACCAAATTATATGCTTTTATCACAAAATGCACAATTGTTATGGAATGTTTTAGCTAAGCTGCACGATAAGGGGGGAATCAAACGCATGTGCACGCTCTCCACTGGCTATGTCTATTGTCTAGTGATAGACATGCTATCTTTTCCTATACAACAACGATTTTAACAGTTAGCAGAGCCCCCTTACTGCCAAATTAGCATGCCATGGTTTGCCTACTTTGATCAGACAGTGCAGCTAGCTCTTCTGGGGGGAGTAATGTTGAACAACATTACGCGCTAATTTGCATATCAATATGCGCTAATTAAGTAACTACTAACGACTCTGACTGCTCAATGCTCACCTCACAGTTTCATTGATCATGAGTGGGTTGAACGATTGTGTGGACTGTGGAGGACCACGACACTGAGGACATGATATGACAGAGGACAAGTAGCTAATAGGCAGCTAACATTAGCGCCATGCTAAAGTTAGCTAAAAACAGAAATGTAGGGCTAACCAGATATGATGGAACATGGCCTAACGTTACAGCATTATTCTTACCTTGTTAGTGAGTTCCTGGGGAGACTGCAATGCTGGGAAAAACTTTAAATTGACAGAAATAGCCCTCCTGCAGTGGTACCGTTGCTGCAGCAGGCAGGAAAGGCGCAATTCTGAAACTTCCGGGTATGTTCAAGGGTTTTGCAGTGATCGCCTTCAAAATAAAAGCGCAGTTTGTTTGTAACTTTCGGAAATGGTAAAAACGGGGGAATATGAGACAACATAAGCACACATGTTCATTGGGATCATTCTACTAAACTTTAACCGAAACTATACTTTGACATAGATATTTAAAACAATTCTGAAAAGCGAAAAACTTAACTTGTTTATTTTATTTTGAAGGGAAGACAAGTAGTGGATTAGTCCAACTAAATTCAATAAAATATGGCTTAAAGAGTGTATATGTAAATCTATAAAAAGTGACATTATATACATGCACACCCTAAAGGAAATAATGCACAATATCTTGTATTTTGAACAATGCTGTTTAATTGAGGTATTAAGATTTACCATGTAGAGATAAGAACATAGATTTCATTGTTATACGACAGACATAAATTGTGTTAGATTTACATCTTCCCAAAATAATCAGTGTGCAGAGAGGCTAGAAGTAGGACCAACATTCCTTTATAACTGGGAACTGGTAATTACGACCTTACGGTTCAAAGGTCATGAGCTGGGACGATGACGTCACCAGAGCTGGTATTTCCCCATTCCAAACTCGTAGGAGCCTCAGCAGCCCCAACCTCAAAAATCCAAGATGGCTGCGCCGCGCAACAACAGATTTATGACATCACTGACGATGTCACAGTGGGAGTTATGACATCACTGATGATGTCACAGTGGGATTTCATCAGTGGGATTTATGACACTGATAATGTCACAGTGGGTGTATGACATCACTCATGATGTCACAGTGGGATTTCATCAGTGAGATTTATGAGGGATTTATGACATCAATGATGATGTCACAGTATGATTTATGACATCACTGGGATTGATGACATCACTGATGTCACAGTGTGATTTATGACATCACTTATGATGTCTGTGAGGAAGCTTGTGTGCTTGCCTCGGGTGATGTGTGAAGTGTGCTGGATCGTAGAACCACAGAGATGTCGGTCCTCGGACGCGGTTGAAGGAATACCACTCGTGACCAGGACCTGGCTGGTTGTAAGGCAGCCAGTGACCGGGACCTGGCTGGTTGTAAGGCAGCCAGTGACCAAGAGTGATCGATCAGAACCACAGAGGTGTCGGTCCTCTGATTCGGTCGTGGGAAGGGAAGACATTATGAAGAAGAGGAAGGAAGAATACAGCGTCACAGAACACCTTGTTATATACACCCTCGTTGGTGATGTCACAGCGTCCAGGGAGCTATGACATCATCGGTGACCCCGTAAAGTCCCATCTGCCATCACAGTCAGCCCAGACCGCCTGACATCGCCGATGACCTCACAGGTGAACTCTGACGTCATCATTGATGATGTCACGGCGGTGTCATCGTCATTACGTCGTTGCCGCGTTGGTTCGTGGGCGTCAATTGCCCCAAGAACAGGCCTAGTGGTGGGCCATTATGGACCCTTTTCTACAATGTCAGTGGTATTATGGGGGATTTATGACATCACTGATGATGTCACAGTGGCATTTATGACATCACTGATGATGCCACAGTGTGATTTATGACATCACTTATGATGTCACAGTGGGATTTCATCAGTGGGATTTATGACACACTGATAATGTCACAGTGGCATTTATGACATCACTGATGATGTCACAGTGGGATTTATGACATCACTGGGATTGATGACATCACTGATGTCACAGTGTGATTTATGACATCACTTATGATGTCAGTGGTATTATGAGGGATTTATGACATCACTGATGATGTCACAGTATGATTTATGACATCACTGGGATTGATGACATCACTGATGTCAAAGTGTGATTTATGACATCACTTATGATGTCAGTGGTATTATGAGGGATTTATGACATCACTGATGATGTCACAGTGGCATTTATGACATCACTGATGATGTCAGAGTGGGATGTATTACATCACAGTGGGACAGAGAAACAGAGAGACACAGACAGACAGACAGAGCCCTAGCTCCCATTTATATGAGAGGGGGACCTGATGGAGGGCAAGTGCATAGTCATAACGCCACCTACTGGCAACACAAAAAGCACTTCTCGACCAAATTACGCATCGTTAGAGTGGTCACATGGCTATGGAAAAAAAAGTACTTTTCCTATGTAAAAATTAAAAATGTTTTCAAGGATAGTACCAGTCGACTCCAAATGACCTGAAACGCACTCCTATCACTATATGGCAGTTTGCAATTTTTTTTGGCTCAAACACTTAGTAAAAAAAAAAAAAAAAAAAAAAAAAAAAACTATCTCCGGAACGGAAGGTCGCACAGAAATGGGACTGACACCGTTGGATTCCTCGTCGAAAAGTACGTCGCGAGTGCCCCGCCCCTTCCCGAAAAAACGCTTCCTTAGGGTACTTTAGGGCACATATGTAGATTTACATGAAATCGCGATTTCCTCCCTAACCAGAAGTCTGACCGGGAAATAAAAAAGTTTCACCCGACGTACTTTTTCAAGACGGTTCGAATGAGCCCTTGCTCGAGTCTCTCCGACAACGGGAAGTGGTCGAAAAGGGACCCTAAAGTTCCCATGTTTGACCAAAAAACTTTAAATGGCTGTATCTCGGGAAGGAAACGTCGTAGAGAGTCGCGGTTGGTTGCGTTGGATTCCTCGTCTAATTGTCTATCGGAATGAAGAAAAAAAAATCCAAATCGCATGAAACGTGCTCCTAACACAACCCCACAAAAAAACCCTAAAAACCCATACATTCAAACAGTGTTGAAATCGGGCTATATTCTCCAAAACGTTGGTCTTCTAGCCGTTTTTCACCCTAGTGCTATGATGACATCATCACTGTCATCACTGATGACATCATCGTCAGTCATTACACAACACATTTTTTGTGTCATTTTCTGACATCTGTTTTAAGAGTGTACAAATGGATTTACAGTATAGATGAATTACAGTAAATATATAGTATACATATTTTACAGTATCTTACTAAACATATTACAGTAAGATACTGTTCAAATTACAAATGGATTTACAGTATAGATGAATTACAGTAAATATACTGTATACTCATTTTACAGTATCTTACTAAACATATTACAGTAAGATACTGTTCAAAGTACAAGTGGATTTACAGTAGAGATTAATCACAGTAATTATACTTTATACACACTTTACAGTATCTTACTAAACATATTACAGTAAGATACTGTTCAAATACAAGTTGATTTACAGGAGAGATGAATTACAGTAATTATACTGTATACACATTTTACAGTATTTTACTAAACATATTACAGTAAGATACTGTTCAAAGTACGAGTGTATTTACAGCATAGATGAATTACAGTAAACATGCTGTATACACATTTTACAGGATTTCACTAAACATATTACAGTAAGATACTGTGTCACAATGTCTTCTTCTCTTGAGTTTTATGGCAGGTGGTGAATTACTGCCACCTCTGGATGATGTACACTTCTGAAAATGTATCCAAAATGACTAGATTCTAGCTATTTGAATCACAGCTAGCCATATTTGAACCATATTCATAAATGTTAAAAGATTCGAATGAATGCATATCTAAACCAAATGCCTATATTTTAACTATTTGAATTACAGCTAGCCATATTTAAACCATATTCATCATTTTTAACTGATTCAGTTTAATTAATCTCAGAAAAAACAGATTTATTTAGATTCTAGGGATTTTGAATACATACATTTTATGATTATGATTATTTGAATAAAATCTAATAGATGCAAATAACTAATAATTAACTACACCATGATTATTTCTGTGAGCTCGGTCTATCAGCCTTGTGCTGCTTTGTTTGTACTTTTTTGTTTTATTTTATGAAATGTTTTAATTGCCCATGACCGAAATAAATAAATAAATAAATAAATAAATAAATAAATGTCCTTGTTAGTCTTTGTCATATTTAGTCAACCTCATCCTGTGTTTATTTAGTCAAGTTTTAGTTGACTAAAAGCTTGAGTATTTTAGTCTCAGCTTAGTCAAATAAAACCATAAGTATTTTAGTCTAGTTTTAGTCAACGAAAACTGTTCACATTAAGTCTAGTTTTAGTCAATGAAAACTGTTAAATCTGCTGATGCGCTTGCACTTCAGTAGTAATGGTATTTCGAAGCAGTGTTGGCAACTCTTTCCCAGGGAAACTAACTAATGCTGACTCTGCCCACCCGGGCCAGTGTCGGCGTGCGGCGGTAGCAACGACAAGTGGACCGTATTTACAGTCCCTGCTCAGCCCGCAGCTGAGGGGAGAATGGAGGGAGGCTGGCTGTGCTGTGTGGAAAGCACTCAGACTTCTCTGGATATAACGTAGACAAGCAAGTAGCTGTACATTTTGGGAACACAATGCCTCATACACATATAGATAAGACCCTTAGCTAAGACTGGGCGGGTTCTGTGGTAACTACTGCAAATGTTTTTAAGACAGCCAAATGTCAGCTAGATCTATGATGCTGCAGCACAGGAACCTGAACTGCTGGCGAAACAGTCTATAATTAGTGTTAATTTTGTCGTCTATTTTTAAATTTAGTCGTAGTCTTAGTCCTGTGTCAAATGTCCTTTTTTCTAGTTTTTATCATATTTAGTCAACCTCATCGTCTTTTTGTTTAGTCAAGTTTTAGTCGACTAAAAGTTTGAGTATTTTAGTCTCGTCTTAGTCAATGAAACTAAAAGTCTGAACATTTCAGTCTCGTCTTAGTCTTGGGGGAAAAGGTAGTCGACTAACATTTTTCGTCATAGTTTTCGTCGACGAAATTAACACTAAGTGAAGCTTCCCCTGTCAGGTGAAAAGAAGCGGCTGGCTAACTGCCCATGTCTCGGAGGAAGCATGGAGCCAGTTTTTGGCTCTCCCCAGATCGGCAGAGGGTGGAGCAGCAACCAGGATAAATAAATTAAAATGAGCACTAATGGGGGATAAGAATGGGATAAAAAATCGATAAAAAAATTAAAATAAATGTCATAAATCCCACTGTGACATCATCAGTGATGTCATAAATCCTACTGTGACATCATCCTAGATGTCATAAATCCCACTGGGACATCATCAGTGATGTCATAAATCCCACTGATGACATCATCAGTGATGTCATAAATCTGACATCATCAGTGGTCTCATTGGCCACACAGCAGCCGAGTTGCGGGCAAGGCTGCGCAGCGGCCGAGCTGCGAATGCGAGCTGCAGGGCCAGCTTGGCGAGCTGCAGGGCCAGCTCAGCGAGCTGCAGGATGGGCGAGCCCGCAGAGCGGGTGAGCATTCCTAGTTGTAGAAATAGACACAATCACAACAATTAAATTCAATTAAATTCAATGACGAAGGAGGAGCGCGGCCGGGAGAAACCCACAGGGCCTGAGCCTCCATGCACCGAAGGGTCTTTCAATACTGCGCTGTAGCACTAGCTCTATTGCAGCGGATTGGGCGTGATCAACCCTTCCACGGGCAACGTTGCAGACAGAGTAGGAAGGCTGATCCGTGAGCGGCTGCTTCCGGGACGCGGGTCGGGGTCTTGATCGGCCTCGGCTGGGTCTACTGGGCGAGGGTGTATGATGTTGACAGACCCAAAACACCTTACGACCCCAGCTAACATCACTGATGACGAGTCCCAGCGCATGCTGTAGTATGTATTTTGAACAGTCAATCAAACAATCAATCAATCTACATTTATTTAATTCTCTGAACACACACTGAGGGTTGGGACCCTCTTTTCCAGTGGTGCTGAGATTAAGTTAAGAAAATCACAAACATGAAAGTGGAAATGAAATGCCTAAATAAACAAAAGGATACAATTCAAAAGAGGATCCCACCGAATAGTTCATCATCCACACAATTACATCATTTAAAACAGGTGCAATTAAAGTTGATATATCTTTTTCTTTTTGGGGGGGGTACTGGTGTGTCTGACCTTCCCTTCTTTCTTCAGTGTGTGGTGGACAGCACAAAGCTTCCTCCTGACGTCCTGAAGATAGTAAACCACAACTCAGAGATGGAGGACAGAGTCCTGCCTCTGGACGACTCCGGTCCACTCCTCGTTAATCACCAGCACTACACTCACATCTGCACGGAGCGTTTCCAGAACAAGACGAATGGGCACACAGTGCTGTTTCTCTCCTTAGGTGAGTTAGTCTGCTGAAACCATATGACTCAAGCAAGGTGAGTTAGTCTGCTGAAACAATATGACTCAAGCAAGGTGAAACACACTTACTGTTTCTCTCCCCGACCCCCCTTTTTTTGTGAAACAAAAAAGTGAGCATCATGGAAAATAACAGGTTTGAGTCAAGACCTGAGGGCTATACCGCACAAATGTAGGATATGCAGATCCAGGATCTGTCCCTTGATCTGGTTTGGCTTAAAGTCGAGGTGAACCCGTTCGTCACGTGCATCTGAGTCCGTTTCAGACTGAAAACAAATTGAGAGGCGGACCATATACGTATCGATGATTTGATTTGACAATTCTGAGGACTGGCTTTGGCATTGGCCAATCCTGGCGTGTTCCACCCCCAAATCGGGTGGGATTCAGCGTGTTGTCGTGCTACGCCAGTGGGATCTGTGGAGCACCAGGCAGCCACCGGCTTCGTGCGGAGCGAAGGAGAGACGAAGGAGAGACGACCCCTGGCAGCCAGGGAGGCTGTCAGGCTCGGAGGCGCGCGCCATTATCGTTGTAAATGTAAATAATATTCCTGGAATGTGCGTTTTAACGAGCCAGTTACATTTCTTTGCATTCTTAGAGATTATAGTATTTGTTTTTTGTTCATGTTTCTAACAATTGGCCAAGTTAGTAGTTAGTTTATGGGATAGGAATTCTGCCAGATGACAGGCATTAGTCGCCATTTTCTACTTCATTTGGAAGAGAAAATTATCCTGAAATGAAGATTTGATTGACAGCTGCATGTCGTGATATGATTGGTTGTAATGGGGTAGAAATTTGATAGTACTAGGTGACGTCAGCAAACTGTACATTACTGTTATCAATGAAATCTTGAAAAATTAACTTTTGATGTGAAAAAGTGTGAAAAACTAAAGAAATTAGATTGTTGTGATTTGTTTGGCATACATTATTAAATAGGTGCACTGCATACCCAGGTACTGTATTTGAACTAAAAGAAAATAAAAGTAATTTTTGGGTTCAGCTCGACTTTAACCAGATACTTTCATCTAGCTAGATTCTAGTTAAGTTATATCACGAATGTAGTTCTCAACTCGTTAATTGGATCCAGGTTTTTCTAATCAAGTTGAGAGTGCATGCACATGAAAATACTTGTGCACCGAGCTTTTGCCCGCAAAAGAGGCGTGGTTTTTAACAACTAGCCAATCACAATGCAATATAGACTGCCCCAGCTTTTACAGCGCCAGACACGCCTATTTCCTCATTCATTCAAAGCGCAAATCGTGAAGCTTTACTACTGTATGTCAGAATCAAAATCTGTGTTGGATATTATTAGTCTGTTTCCGAATGACTGTCTAAAGTTACCGCTTTTATTCACATCAGTAATTTCTTTGAAGAGCGGTTTCTGCCTCCATGTATCTACAGCAGCTCAATTCACCCTCTCAATAATCTAAATAAAACCTGCATGTCTTTTTTGCGAGTGGAAGTAATGTGTAATCTATCTCAATCTAAATTTCCAAAATCCGTAGGCATTTTTAGACCATTTAGGCTCAATGAATAATAATGATCTCATGATGTGTTGTTTGGTCGCACTGATGGAATAATTCCTATAGGCTAATAGGCTATCAATAAAAAAATAATGATAATAAAATTTAAAAAAGGCTGCTGAACTGAATCGACACGGTACTGCAGGCATAGATTTCATTTATAAAAAATAGCCTATTTTGTGGTCACATATAGGCCATTGGCAGTAGAGTCGCATATCTCCATATTTCATACAATGACTATGCTGGAAATAATATGAAGTTCAATCACAGACAGGTTAAAAGCAACACAGTTGCAGCTGCAAAATGCAGGAGTAGCCTAGATATGAATAATCTGTGTGCAGGCGATCCCATATTAAATTGCTTAGATGTAGTAGGCTATTCTGACATGTATGACCATGTCCAACCCAATGTCAGCCTCAGCTCCGTTGCTCCGTGCGCTTTAGAGACGTTTATGTAACCGTTTTACACCGGTTTAGTGATATTTCTCCACTCACCATTCAGCTGCAATCGATCGGCGGGGTCAAACGTATCTAGCCTACAGAGAGCACAAAAATGAATATATAAAAACATATTCCAAAGTGGTAAGTAGGGCTTAATTTAATTATGTAGCCTGCAACAAGTGCAAGGCTTCAGTCCTCGATTAATTCAACAGGAGCCATATGGTTTTTTTTCTTTGTTCTTTTTCTTTTGAATGCAATGTATTTTTCATATGGGGACCATATGAATGGTGACTCGCTGTTTCCAAAGAGCTGATTGGTCAGCAGGTGGGTCTTTCATGGGTTTAGATCTTCTTATCCTCTGAACTTAACCTGCTACAAAGCAGGTTAGCCGTAGAGCATAAGTTGCTATGGTGATCTATCTCGGTAAGAAGTTAACTAGCGTTGTGGTACGGCAAACCTAGGGTTAAACCTGAAGTTACCTCGTTACCTTATCAAGGTTTATGAAAAAGGGATAATGTTTTTTTTTATGGAGCAATGGAGAATGTCTACACCAGGGATACTCAACTTGCTTTGCCCGGGGGCCACTTTCGTGAAATGATAGAAGGCCAGGGGCCAGTTAATAAACAATCAATATACATTTTTCTGTAGCGGATTGTAGGTTTTTGGGGTGTCAGTCGGAGTTTAGTCTGACAATGTTACATACATACATAAGTGCCTGGGTAGCGAGCAGACGGCGGTATTTGACAATTTAGCAGCTAAATCATAGATTATTGAAAGATATTCCATATTCCAGACTGAAATGCTATAACAGAAGTGGAGTATTGGCCAGAATGACATGAACATTTGGACACTTATTCAGCGGGTATCTTGCATGTTGCGTTCAGGTGCACTGTAAAAAAAAAAGAGAGAAAAAAAAATCCATCGCGGGCCGCAAGTTGAGTATCACTGGTCTACACACACTGGATGCCAGTTCCCTTGACTTGATCACAACCAAGATCATATAAAAGCAATAAAGATGTGCTTGCCTGACCTTGTTAGTAAAATGTTTACAGCACTTTGACTTTGTAATTTGACAAGAAGTCATATCAAACTCACTGTGTTAAACAACAATCACTATTATCACTGTCCCCTGCATCATGCTTGCAGCAGCCACTGTACAATACTGTCATAGAACTGAATTGGAATCACGCACAGAGCAAATCATTCAAAATCGTTTATTAGACAATAGACAATCACAACAGAACACAAAGTTAATTCACAACGGTGTACCTTACAAACCAAGGCTAATAGCTAACAGTGTTAGCTTGTTGTCTCTATCTCCATGTCATAACAGCACAAAAGAAATAATGCCAAACCTCCGTTTTCGGTTATCAGTTCTTATCTGTACACATTCCCTGTGGGCTACTCGTGTAAAATAACGTTACTTCATATCTTAATAAAAGCCCAAATTGACTGTATAGTACACAGCTAAAACTCGGATTAGGATTAGGATTAGGTTAAGGTTAGAATTAGGATGAGGTTATGGTTAGGTTCAGGGGGTTTCTCTGAAGAAGTGGTTTCACAGAGGGGGACGATACGCACTGTAACCCCACCGGGGCAGATCAACGCTGACTCCGGTGTTGTTGTTAGCCTAGCTTGTAGCTATTAGCTAGATAATTATATTTACAACCATAATGAACCGTGATCTGACAGAAAAAGTGTCATTTAGAGAGCGCGTGCACTGCCGTGCAGAATGCCCCGTGGGCTCACGTTCTAGCGGTTCTAGCCTGTTTGAAGAGTGTACTCGGAGCTCAAAATCTTCCCTGGGCATCCGAATGACGCAAAACTATTTCGGTGAGTAAAACATCATATTCTAAACTGGAAATGAGGACCGTGGTGTAAAAAACCGAAATTCTCCTTTAAGCACTACAGTGTAGCATTTTATTGAATAATCTTTATTCTGTCAAATATTATTTCATCCAAGCCTTGATTCATGTGTTTCTTTTATTTGTTTTTGTTCAACCAGTATTTCATCTATATGTCTTCATTCATTTGTGCATTCTGTCATTCCCCCAATCTTGTATTTACTCAATTCATTATTTTCAATTGATTCATTCAAACGAATTTCTACTGTCTCTGGTCATTCCGTTCTTTCTACCACTGTTCCTGTAGGTGCAAGATGGCCATGTTGCGCCGATCTACATCATCAACCTCCTCATCTCCGACCTCATCCAGCTCTGCGTCATGGCCGCCCGGGAGGCATTGAATTTACTTGGTCGCTCTCTTGTCGCTCCTCTTGTTTACTACATTGGGATAACAGCCAGTGTTTACTTCATGGTGTGTGTTGCCCTGGAAAGGTAAGATCTGTGTGTTGTTTGTGTGTTTTTTATCAATCTATCTATCTATCTGTCTGTATGCTCTGTTCAAATTCTGTCTGAAATATTGTAACAATTACCTAGAAAATGGGAAACCACTTATTACATCATCATTTTGCCAAACTGTGATAATAAAGCTATTTCTGGTTCAAACAGATTGATTGAAGTCTGCAGATTCTCGTATAGATAGGTATTTATGCTAGATTAAATAAATAAATATCCACAACCCAGAGTCAAACCCAGACCTCCAATGTGGCAGTGCTGTAACTAAAGTCCCTTTTAGATTGGCCAAAAATCCCACTAATATCCGCAAACTACTGGCATTTTCTTCAGTCTAAAAATTGCCAAGCCGGGCCATTTAGCTGATACAGCGACCCTCCAAGTGAGGCGGGTTTCAATCTGGGAACCCAGAGTATTTCAGGCATGTAAATAGACTCTGGGACAGCCGTACCTTTTTTTAGGCTTCCTGTACAGCGCGAATCTTCCGCCCGGGACTTCTGCCTCCACGCAGTGCCGCTCTTTTGTTGTACTGGTGAATATAAGAGTTCTGGTCCCCGAACGCTAGTGAATATATATATATATAATATATATATATATATATATATATAGTGAACGCTAGTGAATATATATATATAATATATATATATATATATATAGTGAACGCTAGTGAATATATAAGAATTTTGACTTTTAGTATGTAGTATAAATGTATGTTTTTAAAAGGCACCGCTGCGCGGAAGTGGAAGTCCCGGGCGGAAGATCCGCTTTGTACAGGAAGCCTACATTTTTTTTTGCGGCTGGCCCCGAGTCTATTTACATACCGAAATAGACTCCCAGATTGGGCGGGTTTTAACATGACGGATATGCACACCATGGCGATTTAAAACCACTTGGCAGTGGTCCAACGCGTTATTTTCCGACCCTGCTTCTCCTCCTCTTGATTTGCCACCCCTTTTCCAGCGCGAGTCAGTGATTCAGTGATTGTAATGGCAAATTATTGATCAAATGCTTATTGATTGATTAGTTATTAGCTATGGCAATTCCATGCTGTATTTAGTGAACTGTGTTCTTCAGTCATTGCAGGAGATTGCTGTACAGAATAGTTTCTGTGAGAACATATGTCTTGTTTTGGGAAGTGTCTATGGGAATAGAGGTTCCTGTGGGAACCTGGGTCTTGTTGTGACTATAGACTGGATTTGTTATGTATTCTAGTGAACATCAGATTAACTATGGACGTCATGGAGAAGTACTGAGTTGGAGGGAGGTTGAATGAACGGATCCAGAAGAGGGCGGGCGATAGTTTCAGTATATGATGTGAAGTAAACAATAATGCGGGGCTCTTGCATTGTCAAATGTAGACAAGAGGAGACCTCCGTGCACGGAGAGATGATTGTGGAAATAAAGAAAACCTCCTATGAACATTTAAAACGGATATTTCATTATTGATGAATCGGCAGGACATTGCAGTGGATTTTTTCCTCCACAACTTGGGGGCTCGTCTACGGGATCTCACGACTGGGATGCGGACCTCTGGCATGTCGACTGGTGATAACCTCCTGTCAAAGTTGGACCTGAAAGCTCGATTAATGCTAAGAGAGCAGGAGTCGACATGCGGAGGAATGTAGCCCAGCGCTGTGATCTGCGGAACCTGGTGAGGCAAATACACACTGAATGCAATGTTGATTGATCGGTTTTATGTCAAATTGAGTAGATGTGAAATTTAAAATAATGTTATACAATTGGTTCTAAAAATAGACAATTGTAACTTACTGCTAAAAGCTACAGGTCTGGGGGATGTGTGTGCGTGTAAAACGGATGTAACCACTGCCTTAGTCAAAATAGGATTTGTCTAGAAGAGAGTGGTGCGGGGTCATGGTGATGCCTGGGTGAGATAATATTAGATAAAACTCACTATTGCCGTTTCGGAGTATACTCACCGCCTTGGATAACGGATCCAGAAGAGGGTGAGGCGTGCGTTAGGTTAGAACGCACGTGTAAGAGGAGCTTACTATGAGCCGACTCATATTTGGGCAAGATTTAGAGAATAAAAAATCGGCCTGTTTGTCGACGGGCAAACAGTAAAGACGCAGGTTGAAAGGTACACTTGGCGTCGACGTAAGTTGAAAGGTATACTTAGCGTCTAAAACTGCAGTATAAAGGGGTAAAGCAGCACATACCCAGACCTGAGCGTTGCGAAAGGAGGTATAAATTGTATGTAAAAAAAAAAGAAAAAAGAAAAGTTGTTTTCAAAAGGTCTTTTTCAACAAAAAAAGAAATAAAAAAAAAGGGGAGAGTGTGGGTGAAACTGAGCAGTGAGGCTCATTGAGGAAGAAAAAAAAATGAGAAAAATGAATGGGAAATGAATGGGAAATGACTGAGATATGAATGAGAAATTTCTGAATGAGAAAAATGAGAGGAAGAAAAATCACAAACTAAACTTTTTGTTGTGGGGCTAAACGTTCAAATTGAACTTTTTGTTTTGGGACTCAAGCGTTAAACACGGGCTAAACGTTCAAATTAAACTTTTATTTTGGGGCTTAAACGTTCATATGTGTGTAGATAAGCCGGCCGGCAGGAGACAAACAGGGTTGTTTATTTTGTTATGTGGATCCACAGTTATGTTTTATTTTAATCCATACCTGCCTACAAAAGAGGGATTGGTTGTTATTTTGTTTTTATTGGTAATATCATAAGGTATTGGTTTTGATTTCGCACACACAAACAAAACCACAATTGTTTAGAGAAAGCTCATGAGGAGCTATGGGTTTGTATTTGCAGAGGTTAGGGAGGGGGATTGGGCCCCCCCGAACCTAGCCTCTAACAGGCGGCGGCAGGCCTGCGAAGGTCTGAGGGCACGTTAAAACCAAATATAGTGCTGGGGAGATGACTGAAGGCCCCCGTGTCTTGAAGTATGAATTAACATACTGCCGTGGTACCGTCTAGTCGGCGTGTTTGTCGCATGTAGGTGTGTTGGCAACACGTGGTACGTGGATGACAGTCCACACCTAGCAGAGGGGGCTTCTGTGCAGTGGTTCGAGTCCCTGCGATAGGAGTCGTCGCTCTGTGAACAGGCTAGGCTGATGCAAACGGTTAAAGTTTCTATGCCCATAGCAAAGTGGGGTAGAGATCAGACCGTCGGCTTCCAACCGGGTGGCCAATCACCACTACGGGATCTGCCTTAGAGGTGGGTTGGCGGTCGCTATCGATCTGGGTCATCGGCCGGTGGGGTCGCATATGGCAGTAAGACCATGTTTGTGGAGTGTATGGGTATGTTACCATGGCCGCCGCGCTCTGCTCAATGTACAGTCAGGCCACTACAAGCCAAAAGCGAATGAGTTAGTAGGCAAGTAGTGCTCTTGTGATCAGTGTTTTTGAAAAGAAAACACCGGGAAGCAGGAGGCTGAGTTGTCTAGGTGGAGTGGGCGAGGCCAGCTCACCTCAGTCGATCCAGTGGAAAGGGGTCTAGCCTGGGACTGCGCCCTGGGAGAGGGAGGTCTAAAGGACTCAAGCGCGAAATACACACCAGGAAAGCACATTTGTCTCAAGCAGACCTACACGCCACATTTAGAGGGAAATATAGACTGTATAAAAGTTATGGCCTAGGTGGTTTTGAAAAACCACAGAAAACAAGAGCAACACATTTATTATGAAGGGGGAAAAGAAAGTATGTCTGCCAGAAGCAATACATACATACCATACATACACTTTCAATTATCATGTGAGGAGTTTAATCTTTCGCTAGTGTCTCTTAATGTGTCTTAAAAGGTCTCAACCTGGAAATTGACCCGCGCCTCCACCACCATCATGTAGCAGACTGAGAGTCAGCGCCAGGCTCAACTACACTGAAGACCACCAGCGGTCCAGGCTCCAGCCAGACGATCAACACTCCGGGCGGACTTCAGCCAGGAAACCGGCAGCAACATCCGTACCGCAGCCACCAGCCCTGAACACCGCAGCTAGCGGCCAGCAGTGGGAGAGATTTATCTCTCCCTCCCGTGTAAGTGTTTCACCACACCGGTGTAAACGGGCTACAGAAATGCAATATGAGTGGTTTGCTTGCTGTAAAAGAATATATGACTGCCGAGGAGTTTTCGATTCATAGGCTTGGCCCGGAGGTTGAAGCCAGCAGGATAACATCTGCCCTTGGATATGAACAATGCGCTGTGGGGGGACCGACCTGGACAGTAACAGCGGAGAGGACTCAACGAAGCGAATCAAGACGGAGCGGAGAGGGTGTGAGGCGCTGGTCAATAGAGGGTTTTCACCTACGTCACGTTTTGGTCAGTAACCCGGATGCACGGCCATCGTGGAGGCACTCAAAGTAAACAAAAGATCCCTTGCACGCTGACTGAATGGAGAATGGATTGTACGCTGAATTTATGCAGATTTTAAGATGTCTAAACAACAAAAGTGTTTACAAAAACGAGTGGACGCTGCTAAAACGTACAGAGAAGGACTTAGTCAGCAGGAACGGACGCGATATTTTGAGAAACTAAAGTTGATAGGCAATCAAGATCCGTACGAGCTGGCTCCTTCTTCTTGGAATGACGACCCCTCAAGTCTGCCGTCTATTACCTATCCCGATATAGTAAACTATCTCGTTTTTTCACCAAGCCCATACACAACTGAAGACCTTAAATGTTACAAAGGATTGGAAGCCTACAACCAGATGGTGTGCGGATGGGTGAGGGAGCCACAGTATCAGATCATCAATGACATGTGTGTCGTGAAAGCCAAGGTAGGTGATGCATTCGCGACAATTTAGCTAGCTTTACAGTTTGGATTAACAACATTTCATGGAGTACAGGCTAGTTAATTGTTGGTACTCAGGATTTTGAATTATAACATGCTAGCTATGCGGTTGTGTTTCTGACTTGGATTGGTTGTTTAATGGTTAAATCAAAACATACTGTACTCTACTGTACTCTACTGTACTGTACTGTACAGTCAACTTAGTGACAGCAGTGAGTGCCCTGGTGAAAAGCTGAAATGTTCATCTTTCTATAGCAAATCGATGTAAATTTCAAACTTGATGTGAAATGCAAATTAGCTATAGTCATATGATCAAATGTTTCATGTCCTACCAGCATTTGGCTGGTGGCTGGGTGCTAATTTTGGACCCTGTCTACTAGTACACATTTTTTTTATCAAAAGGCTGATCTATCATAAAATATATAAACAATTAAAATGCCCCTCTTCAACCAATTTATTAAAGGAGAAATTAGTTTGTTGTTCTTACAAGCTTATATATTTTTGTCTTGTCTTTTATTCAGGTACTTCATTCCCAACGACTACGAGAAAAGCCCCTGGAACCCTGGATCATTGCTGAAAAGTCGGGAAAGATTCGCGGAGCGCACTGTACATGTATGGCCGGCCTGGGGGAAACGTGCACACATGTCGCTGCACTTTTGTTCCTCATTGAAGCAACAGTGAATTTGAGGGACTCAAAGACAGTGACACAGGAAAAGGCATATTGGTTGTTACCTACTGCATTGTCAAAGGTGGAGTACAAGGAATGCCGAAAAATTGACTTCACTGCAGCAAAGACATATAAAGTAAAATAGCTGCTAAGAGTGACTGTGCTGGTCATGTACAGTCACTTGAGAAAGAAGGTGCTAGCTGTCCCACTCCTAAAGTAAGCAAAACACCACCTCCAACCAGTGAGGAATTGGCATCATTATTCCACTCTCTTAGCACAACTGGCTCAAAATGTGCTATTTTGTCCCTGATTGAGCCTTATTCAGACTGTTATGTTCCCAAACCGATTGGTGAAAACTTTCCTCTTGTGTTGACTGAATTGCGAAACGAGGAAGCAGTTCACATGGACTATAGCGATGTATTGTCTATTTGCAATGATGTTGAAATTTCAGTATCAGAGGAGCAAGCAAAGGCAGTTGAGGAAGCTACAAGGGATCAAGCTGCTTCTAAACTCTGGTTTCAATTTCGTGCTGGTCGAATTACAGCGTCTAAAATGAAAACTGCATGCTGCACTGATCCAAAACAACCAGCCCAGAGCTTGATCAAAAGTGTATGCTATCCCGAATCATACAAATTTACATCAAAAGCCACTACCTGGGGATGTACTCATGAGAAATTTGCACGTGATATGTTTACAGATGAACATAGGAAATGTCATGAAAATGTGAAAGTGCATGACACAGGTTTCTTTATCAATCCAAGTGTGCCATTTTTGGGTGCTTCACCGGACGGCCTTGTTTCTTGTGATTGTTGTGGCATCAGTGTGCTTGAAATTAAATGTCCATTCTGTGTAAAAGGTGACAAGTTAGATGGTGTTACAGGATTTTACTTGGAGAAGGATGGTGAAGGGAAACTGACACTAAGTAGAAACCACCAGTATTTCTACCAGGTGCAAACTCAGCTTGGAGTGTGCAAACTGGAATCTGCTTATTTTGTAGTTTGGACAGAGAAAGATCTGCATGTTGAGCACATTTTATTTGATGAAGAGTTCTGGGGCATGATATGTCAGAAAAGCAAGCACATTTTTGACACAGCCATTATGCCAGAGCTAGTTGGCAAGTTCTACACTAGGCTTTCATCTACCATGGTTAATGTGTCCCCACAGCCTGCTGTATCTGTCCATTCAGATGGTTCTGATAATGCAACCAGTTCCAGCCAGCAAGAAAAGACCTGGTGTTCCTGTGGCCAGACTGAGTTTGGTCAGATGATATTGTGTGACAATGCAAAATGTGGTATTCAGTGGTTTCACTATTCCTGTGTTAATGTTGAGGTTGCGCCTAAAGGAAAATGGTATTGTCCTAACTGTCGTAGGCTCCCTCAGTTTCTGCCAAAAAGGGGCAAGAAACGTATCGAGTAAAAAAAGATGTTGTGCTATTTTCTTATTTGTGTATCTCACTTTTTTATGAACATGTCTTCATTTATTTGTGATGTGTATGCCTACAGCCTAATTGTAGCCAACCACAGTCCAGAAACTTGCACTTCAGACACTGTTTGAATTAGGCTGAACGTTTTATTTAAAAGAATGTTTTTCCAAAACATTGCTGTTTCATTCTCTTAATAAAAGAGTGTATTCTGATGAGAATGGTATACTGTGTGTATTCGTACCACACAAACTACTTTACAATGACGAGACACTTTAATCAAAATCAACAACTGATGGACAAAAGTTCACCAGAGCACAACAGACAACTCCAATCTTGTCTATGGTACAAAAACTCTCTGTGACCTTGCACATCAAGAAATCAATCGGCAATGTCCCCCCCAAAATACAGTATTTCTGGCGCACACTACCAATGACACGCTCAACATGAATCCTGACATTAGCAATTTTCCTTGTGGTTTCCAAGTCAACTGGAGCTAACTGTGACTTCCCTCGAGTAAAGGCTGGGATTTTCACCCGAGCCATTATGCAACCTAAAGTGTCCTGAATATCAAAGCCACGGTCAGCAAGAACTAAATCACCCGGAATAATTTTGTCCAAAAAGCCACAGTTTTCAGTGATGTACTTGTCGCTGACTCTTCCTCCCCATGCACTTGATATGTAATTGACTGTGCCCTGTGGTGTAATGCCAATCAGAAATTTAACTGTGTTATGGTGCTTGTAGGAGGACCATGTTTCTGCTCTGGCTAGAAGGTTAGATGGACGATCTGTAAACACCTCAAAGCAGTCGATAATAACAGCACATCTTTTCCCAAAATGTTTTCTGAATTGCATCGGCATCGTCTTTTGCAACTGTTCTCTTTCTGGCCATATAATAAGGGCTTTCATGCGAATATACTTCAATCATGAGAGACTCGTAATATAATTTTAACAAACTTTATTGAATCAGAATAGACAGTTTGAGTATGGCGTATGACTCCATGATGTGACGCTCCTCTTGCTTATGAGAGAGGGGCGTCAGTGCTGTATGAGATAGGACATCCCCCCTAAGGGGATTTGTTTCCAACAGGAGTCATGACATTGGTGGTGATCTGGGGAGGTGGTGGGATGAAGCTTTTTGCTCTGGAGATGCTGGATGAATGCGTGATGCTGACACAAGGTGAGTGATGACTGCACAAGTGTGATTTAAGCTGTGGTGATGGGGGCTTTATATAGTACCAGGAGAAGGGCATTTATGATGTCATAACTGATGTCATTTATGATGTCATAACTGATGTCATTTGGGAGAAGGGCATTTATGATGTCATAACTGATGTCATTTATGATGTCATTTATGAATTGGGCTGAGGGTTATGACAGCATGGGGTGCTCTATTAATGCCTTATTTGGTCTTCCATGATTGAACTACAGTCTGCGACTACACTTCAATCATGAGAGACTCGTAATATAATTTTAACAAACTTTATTGAATCAGAATAGACAGTTTGAGTATGGCGTATGACTCCATGATGTGACGCTCCTCTTGCTTATGAGAGAGGGGCGTCAGTGCTGTATGAGATAGGACATCCCCCAAAGGAATTTAAAGTTATTTCAGGAACTGGGAGAGTGAAAACGGGGGTCATGGAGCTCGCCTGGGGTATGCTTTAGTCAGGTCGTGGGCTGACGGGGGGAGAATTTAGGCATGTCGGGAGATGAGGGGCTGACCGGGGTTTTTTAAGGCAAAGCGGGGTTGCAAGGGCGTGGATGTGGATAGCCCGGGCATGGGCGCATTGATGAGGAAAAGGAGAGTTTGATCACCACCAACGAAGTGCTTGTTGCCTCTTTAGTCATGGAAGGAGGGATCTTTGGGCTGATAATATGGTGTCTTGCTCTGGTCGAATGAAAGATGCATAGGCGGATGAGGACCAGCGCCCCAGTTGTTGAAGGGAGGCGGAGGACGCCCCCTGCATGGCTGCTGATGTGGCTGCTCCGATCCTGAAGGAGTGACTGGAATAGTTCTCTGCAGGGATGTTGCATTTCTGGAGTGTGGTCTTGAAGTGAAGGATGAACCAGGATCCTGTCATGTGATGATGGGGAGAGATGAGGAAAAGGGGGCCAAGGGCTGATTGAGGTTTATGCAAATGCCGGAATGATGGGTTATGCAGATTGTCGGGACATTGGCTGACTTGTCAGGACGTGGGCTGACTGAAGTTTAAGCAGGATGCAGGGATAATGGGTTGAGCAAGTTGTCAGGATGTGGACTGACTTCTCGGGACGTGGGCTGACAGGTTTAAGCAGAATGTAGAGATAATGGGTTGAGCAAATTGTCAGGACGGGGGCTGACTTGTCAGGACATGGGCTGACTGATGTTTAAGCAGAATGCAGGGATGATGGGTTGTGCAAATTGTCAGGACGTGGGCTGACTGAGGTTAAGCAATGGCAAGGACACTTATGGGGTTATATGCAAATTGCCCGGGCATGGGCACCAAACGGGGATTGGGAGAGAAGACCGCCACCAACGAAATGCATTAATACTTCCTACCAATCATGGAAGGAGGCATCTTTGGGCTGATGATATAGCAGCTTGCTCTGGATGGATGTAGGACGCATGGCTGATGAGGACAGCAGCCCAGTTGTTGAAGGGAGGACCCCCCCGGGAGGGGACCACCCCCCCCAAAAGAAAAAGGTCAGCGATGACCTGCATTTTTTAAGGTCAGTAATGACCAAGGTCGCAACAACCTGCATGAGCATAGCCAGCAATGGCTTAAAGATGCAATATTTAACCTTTAGCATTATATTATTATGGCATGAAAATGTCTAAAAATGAGTAGACATAATGTTATATTCTTTAGTTGTGCACTTACTTTATCCCAAATTGTATGAGGCAAAGATAGGCTTGATATTTTTCTCATAGTTTTCCTATCTATCCGTTCTATTCCTAATAGATGCACGTTCTGATTTGTGCATTTTGACATTTGGAATATTAAAGGTGGGCTGACCATTGTTAATAAGTACGTTTTCCCCTTGGATTTGACTTTAAGTTGCGTGTCTACAGTATGTCTATTATGGGCCTTTTTCATTTGTTTTGACAGTCGTGTACTGTCACTTCGGGAGAGTTGCACCCGCACCCTCGGCTGAGCTGTTGTACGGTGGACTTAGTTCAGTTGAGGCAGAGACTGGCTGTGGAGACACGCGGTTTTCGTGCCATGACCTTTTTGATTAGTTTTGACGTCCAGCGGGAGGGGGAGCAGTGAATGTGCTGCATCTGTAGAAAGTTTTAAGTCGTCGGCAGACGAGACGATTTCGTCGTAGAAAAATGAGATTCCGTTCCAATTTTCTAAGAGGTGTGCCCAGGGGGTATACTTTTGCTGAAGCCACTGTGCTGTGCCCGGCTATATGCTTTGCTGGAGCCACTGTGCTGTGACCAGGGAGGAGCTCTGCTG
The DNA here is from genome assembly GCF_964638095.1 of Poromitra crassiceps. Classification (NCBI taxonomy): domain Eukaryota; kingdom Metazoa; phylum Chordata; class Actinopteri; order Beryciformes; family Melamphaidae; genus Poromitra; species Poromitra crassiceps. The sequence continues at coordinate 1,119,334 of NC_139638.1, read as the reverse complement.
AAGCCACTGTGCTGTGACCGGGGATATGCTTTGCTGAAGCCACTGTGCTGTGACCAGGGAGGAGCTCTGCTGAAACCACTGTGCTGTGACCAGGGATATGCTTTGCTGAAGCCACTGTGCTGTGACCGGGGAGGAGCTCTGCTGAAGCCACTGAGCTGTGCCCAGGGATATGCTCTGCTGAGCCACTGCTGTGACCGGGATACAGTGTTGCCGGATGGCAAATGTTGAATTATCGTACCAGAGGGTCAAAATTATCGTTTTTGGAGTGAAATTATCGTACGCCCCCTCCCCAGCGCGCGTGCCTTCGGCGCGCCTATGTCGGGGGGCTGCGCTGATCACAGGCTACTTTTTGGACTTGGCATGATTTTTCAACACTGTGGTCTCAGCCTGCGTTGCAACAACAACAAAACACCCTGCACGTATTAGCTGCAAATATGTTTGTTTGAAGAGATGATTGTATAAACAGATAGAGTGATAGACGTAGGATTCGTCTAAGTGTCACGAAATGATGAGATTCTCGTACGTTTGGGGGATTTGGGGATTATTGATCGTACATCGTACAGAGGTCAAAATTATCGTACAGGTACGATAATTATCGTACGTCTGGCAACGCTGCCGGGATATGCTCTGCTGTAGCCACTGTGCTGTGACCAGGGATGTGCTCTGCTGAATCTACTGCGCCGTGACCGGGGAATGAGCTCTGCTGACCTGACGAGTTATGCATAACGGAAAGCCGGGTGATGCTGCACTGCACATTAAAGCCGTGGTGGACTGGGAGGAGCACCTTTTGTTTATGATCGAGACTGAAGCTTCGTATGCATTTGCAATACCAGAGTAAATCTCGTAGAGGAAGATCGATTCCCTACTGGGAGAAAGTAGGGAACTCATGGTGCCTCTTTTCTGCAACCATTCACCTCTAGAACTTAATTCAAGCATATGCTGAAGCCAGAACCACCCGCGAGCATTTTTCGGTTGAAAAGACGTTTAAATTTGAAAGTGAAAGTTTTTTCACCCACTATTTGCAGACGTTTATTGAACTTTCAGATTTAGACCATATTTCACCAGGATCTTAAATTAAAATATCAGCGCGCACACGGGAACCCCGCTTTCCCACATTCAAGCCAGTCCGCTCTAGCGCTGAGCTATACATTTTCTTATATTTTGAAGGACGGCAACAGCAGAACTGATGATTATCGCCATTTTGCCTGAAGCATGCGACGGGAGACGATAGTGTCGCATCTTGCATTTGCAATGCGCATCTTTGGCAACGCTAGACCAGCCACGCGCATGCGCAGTATAGCATGGAAGGCCGGTGGCTAGCCAGGTAGCTAGCGCGCTACTCAGCATGGCCGGAAAAGTTTACAAGGGTTATACTTTATCTAAATGACTGGGATTGGATCGATGGATTGGATGCGTAAGAGAGGAACCATGCTATGAAAAAGAAAAGGTTGACTGGAAACTGGGACTAGAGGCATGTGGTTAAAACCCGAATGGACACGGGAGAGGGAAGCGGCCGTATGCCGTATGCCGTATGCTAAGGGATTGGCACCCGGCCTGAAATGAGTGCAGCAGCAATGCCGCAACGTTGACTGAAACCAGGGACTAAATGCATGTTTGATAATACCCGACCGGACGCGGGAGAGGGAAGCGGCCGTATGCAACAGGGCAGAGTTGCTCGGGGATTGACACCCGGCCTGCAATGAGTGCGGCCGCCGGAAGAGATGCCGGCTGAAAAGGGGGGATACGACCTGAAACCTGGGGCAGGGCTGTTTGGGCTGCTGCCGTGGGGAGCGTGGGGCTCGCGAGCGTGCTCGGCCGGGCATCGATGTCGATGAGGGACCCGACCAGTGAAGACATCGTTGCGATCAGGGGATCTTGGAGGCCTGGAGGGGCTGGAGCCTTGGCGCGTCCGCCGAGGAGCCGGCGGTCGTGGTGCGCTTCGCTGGGCCTTTCTTGGAGGTGGACTTCTGGGCTCTTTTGCTGCGGCCACGGCCTCCGGAGTGCTGTGCGGACTGAGATCCGGGGGAGGTGGACTTCTGGGCTCTTTTGCCGCGGCCGCGGCCTCCGGAGTGCTGTGCGGACTGAGATCCAGGCGAGACGAGGACCTCCTTGACGTTGGATCTTCTTTTGCGGCCGCGTCCCCTGGTGAGGGGAGCGTCCCATGAGACGCCTGTGACGCCCGGAGATGGAGCCTGGGGATTGGGGATTTGCCCGAGGCTGGCCGGGGCGTTGAATGTGCTCTGGAGGAAAGCGTCCACGGTGGAGCTGAAACTTTGCTGCTCGTTTTCGGACTCGGACATGGTGCTGGACTGAATGAAGCTTTTTGCTCTGGAGATGCTGGATGAATGCGTGATGCTGACACAAGGTGAGTGATGACTGCACAAGTGTGATTTAAGCTGTGGTGATGGGGGCTTTATATAGTACCAGGAGAAGGGCATTTATGATGTCATAACTGATGTCATTTATGATGTCATAACTGATGTCATTTGGGAGAAGGGCATTTATGATGTCATAACTGATGTCATTTATGATGTCATTTATGATTTGGGCTGAGGGTTATGACAGCATGGGGTGCTCTATTAATGCCTTATTTGGTCTTCCATGATTGAACTACAGTCTGCGACTACACTTCGTCATAAGGAAGTGTGGAGGTTTGGTGGAGGAAATAATCTTGCTTTTTAAAAGTGTAAATTGTCATTAATCTGTATGCTTGTCTGTTATACAGAGATGGACAATGGAGTGAAAATATGGAAAAATCCAGATTTTCAGAGGGGGGAAGGAAGCGGAGAATAATGAGAATAATGAAGAATTAGGGAGTTCAGACTTGTGACTGTGTGTATGAGAGGGAAAGGGACGGACTTGACATTTTCGGACTGACTAGGAGAGAATTTTATTTGTTATAGAATCTAAGTGAGCTCAATACTGTAGATAGAGAATGGTTATTTGTGTTATTTGTTGTGTGATTAATTGTTTACAGGATCAGAAAGTAAGGTAAGTATGATGTGGAAATATGGGAGCAGCTGAAATACTGCATGAATTAATACACTAACCAAACTAACTAATTCATAACTAACTATGAAAAGTTGATTGTTATAACCAAAGTTATTGGACAAATAGTCGTGGAGGGGACCGAATCCATGGCAGGTAATATTGAAGAGGAATCAATTTAAGAGGTGAGATGAATCATTCTTAATACAAATTATGCTGTTAATGACAGTTGAACTGAAATGAGAACCTGTGTTTGTGTGTTGCCATGTAAATAAGTTGTTAGAATAGCAATTTAAGTGATCATTTCAATGTAGTGTGCATTGTGAGCAGATGAGATGCTCAGAGTTATATTTGTATAAGGTTTCTTGTTGCATAAATATTCATTTATTTGGAAATGAAGTTTGAATGTTAGTGTTTTATTTGAATGAGAAAATGTGTTATCTAAAATGGCGTATCAGTGTACAGGGTGATTTTATAGCCCATATGATGTTGGAGCAAGGCATTTTCAGAATGGGATTTAATTTAAAAGACAAATGATGTGGAACTTAAGGAAAGATCATAGAAGTCAATCAGATTGTAAATGAACATTGATATTTGGTTTGGTTGCATTGCAGAAATGCAGACTAAGATGGCGGAATGACATCTATACAGTGCTATTGAAGAAATGGAGGAAGAAGACCTATGGAGGAGAATGGAAAATAAGCAGGTGTATCGCTATTTACTACTAAAAGTACATTTAGCCTTTTCAACCAAAAGATCCTTAGGCGGGAGAAATAAAAGGCAAAAGTATGATACAATGATTCATCCTACAAGTTAAGTTATCCAAATTAAATAGTCAATACTATTTAGAGTTCATCCCAAATTAATTTGAATATAACCAGAGTTCCTGAAATCCCCTGAATATATCCTTTGTGTTAATAGCTAAAATAAATAATTGTCTATCTGGAAGTATGTGGCATTGATGATTTTCACATGTAAGGGGTTATATAGAGTGAAAAATATTAAAACATATTGCTATAGAATAGAATACCACACTCAGATTATATGTCATTCACAGAGAGGAGACGATGAACGAAGAGGGAAGATCGGAAGACCAGAGCAGAGGGGATAACAACGACTTGGAACATCGTTCAAGACTCCAGGAATGTCAAAATATGATTAGGAATATGAATGAATGAGTATCGACAGAATGTGAGGGTGCAAGATGGAGGCGAGATACTGGAAGCCATCAAGAGGACACTTCACTAGCATCTGACCTGGGGAGGAGCCAATGGGAAAGCCATGATGACATCATTTGAATAGTGTCTGAATTGTTATAAATAAATGATAGAGCACACTTGTATAGGTGGAGCCAATGAAGACGACCCAACGCGAGGACGAAGAAGAAATAAAACTGCCACAAGAATCCTGCACTCCCTAATTGAATTCAGAAACATATGCCAAATAATTGCTAGTGAACTATAAACCTTGAAAGCTGTTAAGTGTAATAATATGTACTGTAAGTGTGAATTGAATGTATGTTGTGTCTAGTACTAGAGTATGTAACTAATTAATTCTAGAAGTATTGTATAAAAGGCCTATTATAATATAGTATAAACATTATCATTATATAATAAGCATCATCATAGACTTTTGGTATCGCTGGTAGGCTGGGTTATGCACAGGCTTTTTAAGTGAGTGGTTCTATAACAGTAGAAGCTCGCAGAGGCCTTTCCCTACTTCGAAGGAAAGCAAATGGAAAAAGTAGGTTTACCTCTGCATGTGAATAAGCTGTTAAAAGTCACCGCACTCAGTGCAGAGCTGTGTGCAGGGTGGTTCATAACATGGTTCCCGGGTCATTTGATTCATAGAAGTGGTTTGGACTTTGTGGATTATGTGATCTGGGAAAGGCTGCGTTGTGGACCTGCTTGTGCGCATCTCTGGATGGGGTGAGATGTCAAAATGCTGATGATGTATGCTGATAGACAAAAGTTGCAAAACCAAAAAGCAACTTTATAATAAATCCCTCAGTTAAGTTTTTCCTTAGAAGGAAAAAAAGGAGGGAACTGTAGATAAATAATCCTGTTCATTACTACTCCAGGAAGATAGAGGGCGCTGTGAACTGCAGACACAGTGTCTGGGCGGAGCCTAGACCAAAGGTTATAAAGAAGTAAGACCTCCTTTGTTCGGGGTCATTTGCCATCTTAAGGAAGTAGTGAGAGCAGGCAGTGATCCGGATCCGTGTGTGGACTTTTGTTTTGTAAATAAACTATGTTACAATTTACTCTCTAGTAAATGGACTTATTTAAAGGTTAAAACGAAATATCTCACCACAGCAGCAATACGCCAAAGCTCCGTCCAGTATATAGTTTTTACTGTTTGATACATGTTCAGTTTTAAGTGCCTTTTTTTAAACATATTTTGTCAAGTTTTTCACTTTTGTCTAATAAATCTTTTTCATAAAATCTATTACTGTTTTTTTCCCCTATATCATGCATATGTTTCAACTACCTACATGGGGAAATATGATTACATTATAAATTACATACTCACAATCTGAACTCTTTACTATTTATTTAATAGTTTCTAAAAAGTTATTACAATTGTTACAAAAAGAAATGTCATGAACAATACATAAACGGAGAGGTAGTGCAGATCAGTGCAAAACAATGGAGAACAATAAAAAAAATTAGAGGTAGTGTAGATCAGCGCAAAATAACCGAGAACAATAAAAAAAAATGTAGAGGTACCGTAGTTCAGGGCCGAGGAAGCGCTCCGTCTTCGCCTCGCTCTCCTTGTGGCGCCTCTGCTCACTCTCACTCTCCTTCTTCAAAAAATCCACTACGGGATTTTTCTTCATTTTTTTCTTTGGTGAAGGGGTTGGGGGACTGGCGGAGGTAGTGGTTGAGGGACCGTTGGTTGAGGTGGAGGGACCATCATCGCTGGTGGAGGGACCATCATCGCAGGTGGACGGACCATCTGCAGCGGTAGTTGATGAGGTGGAGGGACCACAAACACACATCGCCTGAAAAAAATAACCAGGTGACATGGTCAGGAGTCACATACAGTATATATTACAAAAAAACATGAAATGTCTGAAATGTGATTGTTGCTAGTCTGGAAACTGACCTTTAGAATAGCCGTAGGGTCCCCTTCTGGGATGAAGGACGCCACCAGCAGAGGAGGGTCGATTGATGACCTCCCACCCAGAACCTCATGCATGTCTTGGAAATACTTCCAGGTGGATTCAGTCTCCTCCCCTCCGTCCGCTTCAGTTCCTGACACACACACACACACACACACACACACAGTATTACTAATACTGTCAGGAACTAAAAATACATTATAAGGAATAAGGATGGGTGTTTCACATTACCTTGTATCTAGTTTTGAGGTTTTCCCACTTTTTCCCTGCTTGTTGGGGTGTCACAATTCCCTCCAAGCCAGCCTCTTTGATGAATTGGCTGTGTAATAAAAAAATAAATGAAGGTTATGACTAATGGTGAAAAATATGTATTAGGTCATACATTGCCATCTAATAGACCCGTTTATGAAATGTTCATATTCAAAACAGAATGCTTGGTCACTAGGGCAACAGTTGCCGTTGTGATCGAGAATTATGTTATGAATATGAACAGTTCACAGCCCAAATTACTCACTCCTATAGTTTCTTTGGAGCCTGCTTGCTTTTGAGGAACTTATCTTCATTGCTGGCCCTGAAATGAATCATGGCCCGTGTTTTATCTGGTGGCCCTGAAATGGAACAGGGATAACAGTAATTAGTTTCTTTTATTTTTGTGGGTTACCTGTCAGATATTGGTTTTATTTTCATGCAAAGTATTATCACAATGAATACTGTCACCACAACATCCAGCAGAGCCAGTGTGACCGTGTTATCTGGTGACTTTCAACTTTCAAACCCCGCCATCGCACTAAAATAGCCCCTGCTCCGACATTTGCTCTGCTTGTGCTCAAACTCTGTGCTTGCAACAACAACAAAAATCAGAGAGCAGAGAAGAAATCCAAGAGTCGAAGTTTCACAAGCGCACAGAAGCAGTTTGACTGCGAGGGCAGGAAATCTGTCGGAGCAACAATATATTTGAGTAAGCATAAAGTTTGAGCACCAGCAGAGCAAATCCAAGTGCAAGCGGGGGCTGTTTGAGTGCGATGGCGGGGCTTTGAGAGAAACCCTTAGAAAATCTGCACATGAAATCAAGAAATCATGCTGTCAAATTGATGGACGGCGCTCTTGAATAAAGATAGGGAAAAATCTCCATACTAAACAAATTTTAATTTTTTTTTCAGCGCAGCTGCCAAAAGCGGACTATTTGTGATTGATCATAATGAAAGTTCTGAAAATCTAAATTGCTGGGATTAGAAAAAGGACAACAGGGGGAGGGAAAAAAAAGGTCCAAGTGTTTAGTAAAGCAGATATGATGAACGTAGCTAACTGGGTTACTTTGAGAGTACAGGACATGCAGCACTGAGAAACCATGTCATCATATGGTGAAAAAAGGGACAGGTGCTTGCTGACAGAATGACTAGTCAGTCATACAAACACATGGATGCATGGGGGAAATAGAGAGGCAAAGTGAACGTCACTTCCTGCTTCAGCACTGTACCAGAGATTTTCTTCCGCAATTTATTTTCCTATAGACATTTTGTAAAATGCTTATAAAAATAGTTTTACTTGGTCCAACCAAACGGTTAAGCTATATTTAGAATCAGGAGAGACCATAGAAATTTTCACTCAGACCAAAACAAAAAACAACAACATTGAAAAAATATTTTCTTGAAACCCGCATTTTTTTACGTTTTGGTCCGAGTTAACACATTCACTGCCAGCCATTTTTTTTTTACTGTAGGTAGGTTCTGCCAGAGGTTTTTTTTGAAGATTCTGGCTCATCTTTCAAGACCCGAGGATTCTTTTCTGCTAAGATTTTGTGAACACACAATATCTCAAAAGAACTAATAGAATGTGTGCTTTCTCTGTCTAAAAGAGTTAGTTTGTAGAGTTAGTAGTTATGTAAGCATTAGCAGTTGAATACAGCATGGTTTCAGCGTCAGAAAAATTATTCAGAGATAAACGGCTTTTTGTGAAATTCGATAGAACAGTCACTTTAACCATTCATTTTTGGCATCAGTAAGACGTCAGACATCTAAACAATAGTTTTGAACAGTAATTTCCTCCATAACAGCAGGAAACCCCCCTCTGCTTCCAACTCCTCCCTCCGTGGGCGTTCTTCTTGGCTGCAGCGGCCGTGTCACAAGCTCGTTGCTGCTGCTGCTGCTGCTGCTGCTGTGCCTGTCTGCGCGGCCGCTCTTTGAGGAAGTCTGGATGGACTCGCTCGCTTCTTGGAGTTTTGGTTGAGAGCTTTGATGAAGCTTTTGCGATTCTGGTCATATTTATGCTGCGTGTTTCAAAGTGTGTTCCACCCGTAATCTATTATGCAAATTTGCAATCCCGAACCGCCAGCAATCAGCGCGAAAACGAAAGCGTTTTCGCCAATCCATTTTCATGAGAATGGCTTCGAGGAAGCCATTCTCATGAAAATGCTTGCCTTCCTCTAGTCAGGAGAGCACTGTCGCCACTTAGTGGGTCGGTGGAATGGGTTGTAAACGTTCGGTGGTTCCAATAATTATATAAGAGATGTAAAAGGGTTAGATGCACATCCCACGGTCAAAAAAAAAAAATCATTCTTTTGACGGAGTAATACGTCATTGGCAGTGAACCGTTTGATTTTTTTTGACGGAGTAATACGTCGTTGGCAGTGAACGTGTTAAATGTTATGCGGTCTCTCCTGTTTCTAAATATATCTGAACCGTTTGGTTTGAACAAGTAAAGCTATTTTTATAAGTATTTTACAAAAATGTCTAAAGGGAAAATAAATGGTGGATGAAAATCTCTGGTAAAGTGCTGAAGCAGGAAGTGACGTTCCACTTTGGCTCTCTATAACACACACACACACACACACACACACACACACACACACACACACACACACACACACACACACACACACACACACACACACACACACACACACACACACACACACACACACACACACACACACACACCTCTTCTTTGCATCTAGAAACAGAGGTTCCAGCCGAGCTGACACTGAGTACAGAGTGGTGATCTCAGGCGGATGGTACGGCTTCTCAGCTTCCACTCGGAGTCAGCGGAGTCGTTTCTCCATCAGCCTCCTCAGGCGCACGGAAGGAACGCAGTCTATAAACCGTGCATGTCATAAAAGGCAAAAGTGCAGAGTGAGTCAGCCTGGAACCGGGCAGGTTGTGAGTTTGAATCTTGACCAGGAATTTGTTAGTTCAGGGTACCCCCAGGGTTCTCCAAGTTACATTTAAGGCTTTTTAACACTTTTTTAATACAACTTGGAATGGAATTTTATGCCAACTTCATTTCATTGCCATACTGGCAAAAGTATGAAGGATATAACGGAAAATATTTTAAGCCCTAGAAGATTATTGTTTACCATGTACGTAAATGTAATAAAACATTTTATTATCATATTCACATTCGTATGTAATACACAATAACTTTGTGAGGGGCGTGTCTACTGGAATAACAAGATGCATATTAAGAAGAGCCAGGCCCCAACCTCTCTGCTTGGCATCATAAAGCCTTTTTTATTTAAATTCTATTGTTCTGATTCTGACATAACAGAATCAAATGAAACTTCTACAACGGCATGTGTGAATACTGGATTCTGATTGGCTAGCAACAGTGGTAAATACGCCAACAATCTACAGTTCGGCTCCAACCGCAGTATCACTCCGCTCCCTCTGACTCCGTTCCCTGTGCTGACTCCGCCCACTGTTAGCCTGCAGTCTGCAAATCTTCAACAAGGAAATGGCCATCTCTAACACAAGGAAATGTCCGATTTCGTAGTAACGTTTGATTTACTGGGTGGATTGAGTTTTGAGCAGTGGTTAGATGAAGATGAAGGTGAAGTGAACAAAGAACGACATGGTGGAATTGGGGAGAGAGAACTGGCTGAGCTTGAGTTGTCACGAGTTCGGACTAGCGGGAGGTCGGACTAGCGGGAGGTCCGACTAGCGCCCGGACCCCGAACCTGGGACTGTCAAACAAACAAACGCCCTCTGCCGTCACCAGATATCAACACACCCCCACCAAAACGGGCTGCTTTAGAAAACTGTTTAAATAACTGTACTTTTACAGGCAATGTATCAATAACTGTGAATCCCGTTAAGGAATAGGTTAGTTGTTTTTTGGCTCAAAGGCAACTAAGGCCATGTCCACACGGAGACGGAAGCTATCTTTTTTTTTTTCGTTTCAGAAAAGTTTTCCATAAACATGGAAACGTTTCAAGAAATGTGTGTATCCACATGAAACCACTGAAACCGCTGTAGAATAACAGAGAAAGAAAATCTCGTCGATAATGGCATACAACCTCTAGGGGCGCACAGTCTATAACGTGTATCTCACTGTAGCAGCAGCTTAAACCCTTGGCTTTGCGGGGAGGTTTGCCATGTCGATGAATAAAATGATGAAACCTACAGTATACAGGCAAATGCAGAGCTGTTCAGCAGGGCTGATGGTCTCCCTGTAGCCTACAATATAGAACGTTAACTATCGGTGACATTCCTGATATCATCCACTTCCATGATCTTTAGACATGTTGCAAACACATCCCAGCGTATTGGCCGCTCCTGCACATCACAGCACAGGCTAAATGATGCAACATAAATATACATTATATAAACTCATGGCATAAATGTGTTTTTATTGGAAAAAGTCGCGTCAAGTAAGCTAAAGTCTTTTTGGAGTGGACACGTGCAACCGCGTGTTCCTCAAACCTCTCACTTCCCTATTCACGTTGTATTTACGAGGGCTATATATAGGGGAAGAGAGTATGTTGGTTACACTCAGGGTTTAGATTTCATTTCATTTCATTTTGTCCAATATTAAAATATTCCAGAATTGCATGTTGTATTAAAAATAAATATAATTTCTATCTAACACGTTAAGCCTGATTTTGTTTGTGTTATTGTAAAAATGTAGCCGCCGCTAAGCCTTCTGGGAAATATCCGATGAAGGGAGGGGAGGGATGGATGGGTAGAGTCAGCTGTGTGGAGCCCTGAGGATGTTGTAGGCTACACGCTGTTCTCCGTGTCCACTTGTTGCTGACGGTGGTAATAGAGGAGCATTATATTTTGCTGCAAGATCCCCACTGCTGTGCAAATTTTTATATTATTTGGTAACGAACGTTACTGCCATGATTGTTATTGTTGCTGGTGGAGAGAGGTGGGGCTATGGCGTCATCGTTTCAGGAAAGATGCGTATGGGTTGTAAACACGGAAATGCAAGGGTGGCGTCTTCAGATTTAATCACTCTGGGACCCGTTTTGAAAAATTAGCGTATATGGCCAGAACGTATAGTCCCAGAACGCGGTTCCATCTGGACGAAACGGCTATATGACAAAAAACTTTAGCGGATACACCTAAAGTCGTCTCCGTGTGGACATGGCCTAAATGTTTAGTGCAATCATTGATCTTGTGTATGGAACTATATTCTGTGGCGGAAGGATAAATGTATTCTGAAACCAGTAATGATTATAAATAAATGAATTGGATGTTACAATTGTGTATTTTTTATATTATTTGGTAGCCGGCCTCGTGCCACAACCCTGTACCAGTGGTAAATGTGCCCACAACCCCCTCTCTCTCGTGTTAAATTTGTTACTTTTGGAATTGCCAACTAAAGTTTTGGATTTGCAAACAAAAGTTTTAGATTCGCAAGAATACATTTTGAATCACAAATGTATTTTACTTGCAATGAAAAAAGATTTGGTTGCAGTGGAGAAAGTTTGCTCTCAAATCTATTTTTTGAATGCAGTGTGGAAACATTTGCTCTCTATTCTGTGTGATTACATGATAAAGACACAAAATGAAGTCGATACACCTGTCTTGCCTGGGAAATAAAAGTAGCCGAGTGCAGTCAGGCGAGGAGTCAACTATCCAAACACTCTCCAGTGCACATTCGCTGCTTCAGAAGATGCGCACAAACACTGATGACATCAGTGATGATGTCATCAGTGATGTCATCAGTCTGAGCCTCACGAGAGAGACTGAGTGGCTCACCAGAGAAACTGAGGGAGAGAAAGGAGAGGGGAGAGAGACTGAGGGAGAGAGAGAGGGAGACATTGTGCACGCGCCAATAGGGCAGGCAAAGCCACACAGCAGCCAAGCTGCGAGCAAGGCCGCGCAGCGGCCGAGCTGCGAATGCAAACTGAAGGGCCAGCTCGGCGAGCCCGCACAGCGGGCGAGCATAGGAATCGAGCGCACGTAGCGAGATGCCTAGTTTATTTAAACCTACGAAGGGACAAGAAAAGAAAAAAGTAAAGCCTTTGTAAGCGAAATTCAATACTTTTAAGGCCTTATTTTGAGAATATTAAATTAAAAAATTTTTTTTTTTTTTTTTTATAATTTTAGGACCCCGCGGGTACCCTGTAGTTGATGTAGGCCACTAGGGCTTGACTCACTCTCGATTTTTCCAGTCCACCTCCACAATGCTCTCCACACCCTTGCTCAGCTCTTTCACTCTTACAAGGTTATACTGCTGCTGCATGGTCTGTAGAAACTTGGAGAGCTGTTGAGAAACACATGAGATTCATACTTAATAAAAGTAAAAAAAAATATATATATATATCTATTTGTATTTGTAAGATGTCTCTATTTCCAATGTACCTTTTTATAGCTGGATTTCTTGATATCGAGTTGCTTTCCGCTTGGGCTGAAAAATACAAAAATGCCTTGAGTGTTTGTCTCAGTTGAACTTGTGTTCAGCGCTTCTGAAAAGAAGATGAACTATACTGTACCAGCAGGAGAACATGTGGATGTGGAGAAACGTGCTGGTCAGCAGAGGGAGCTCTGACTTCTTCACCTTGCTCTTGAGCGCATGGAGGAAACACTGCAGCAGCAAGGAGTCATCAGGATCATCATGTTCCCTCCCACTTCACCTTTATATCAAAATAATACTCCATTATATGGACGGAAAAACACCTTAGCCAGCCTTAATGCATGCTTTGCAGATATGAAGCGCTGGATGTCTCAAAGTTTTATTAAAAGTCCCCATGAAATGAACTCTTTACATCTTGGAAAGCAGACTCTTTCATGGTGACATCATGCTGCACTAGTAGGTGTTTCTAACCAATAAAACAATCAGATTTTTGAACAATCCCGCTCCTTCGCAGCATCAGATAAAATTGACTTTGTCTGCCTGACTCATATTGCAGTGGTTAGACTTTTGAATGGTCCCTCACTGCAAACACTGCAGCAACATGTCCACACAGATAGAAGGTAGGCAGTGCTGTGTGTACAGCTGATTTAATGAGACACAAAAAAGGCAGAAGTGCTAATAAACAGTATTTACTACGATTTTAACTACTGTTGATGCACGGAGCAGCCATTTTTTAGGGCGGGGCTGCTGAGGCCCCTCCGAGTTTGGCAGAGAAAATACGAACACTGGTGACGTCACCGTCGGAGCTCATGACCTTTGAACCGTCACATTCCCGTTTCCCAGTTTGAATGGAACGGCCCATGAACCCATTACGGTATGAGATGTGACTAAAAGCTAGAACCAGTTTTTTTTTAACCTTGTGGCGATTTCTGATCTTCCTGGCTTTCCTCCCTCTTCCTCGTCGCCTTGCTCCTCTTTTCCCTCGTCCTGCTGCTCAGCCAGGCTCAGCTGCTCAACATCTGGACACGCCTGGTCTGTCAGCGGGTCGCTCCTCCTCCTCGCCACCCTCAGCTGCTCAACACGCCTGGTCTGTCAGCGGGTCGCCGGCCGCAACGGGACTCTGCTCCTCCTCGCCACCCTTCTCACCCTCCTCCTCCTCCTCCTCTTCCTCCTCATCAACACATTCCTCTCCATTCAGCTCGAGCTCCTCACCGTCTGCATCCGCTAAAGAAGGAGGACCAGACTTATCTCCAAATGCCCTAAAAGATAGAAATGATAATAATAGGAGAGTTTAGTTGGAAAAATATAATGCGTTTTTTCATAACTCCTCTACAGAAGAGACATCAGGTTCAAGGTTCAAGATGTTGGCGACGGTATGGAAGTGAGAATGCAAATCATTTTCATATATTTTGGGATTGCCCTTCCCTCACCCAATATTGGCAAGAGATACACAGGACCATGGAAGCTGTTTTTAGGGTTGAAATTCCATTTCGATGTGAAGTGATGTATCTGGGTCACGAAACATTTGAGCTGAGTAGAACGGATGCTTTACTGTTTAGAATGTTAATGGCTGCCGGTAAGAAGGCGCTAACCAAAAAGTGGCTGCGTCCTCAAGTACCAACAATAAATGACTGGGTGGATATAGTTTATGATATATTTGTAATGGAAAGACTTACGTTTTCGCTGAGACTCAAGAAGGACAGATTTGTCCCAGGAGACCACACCCACAAGCATGGAGTAGGACGTGTGTCTTGAGGCTCCTGCAGATTTTCAATTGAAATCGTCATTCATCTGCGCTTTAGCATTATTTTTTCTCTGAGAAAATAGCCCAGCAAGTTTCATGTTGGCTTTTTGATTTTGTGGTCAAGTTATTATGCCCAGGGGCAAGCGAAACACTAGAACTACTAAGAACAGTGTTCCACCGAGGCCTACTTCCCAGGCAAGCCTACTGCACCTCATGGATACACCAGGTGCCTTGTCTCCACCCCATGCACCATCCTCTCCACCCCAGGCACAATCCTCTCCTCTGGGAGGATTGCAAGCCTTTGATGCTGATGCTTTGAAGTTGGAGTTATTATCCTCCCTGAGACAGGACATTACCACCCACATTGCGGAGATATTCAAAAGTGAACTCCGTGCGGCTTTGGGAGACGATTTGACCGATAAGAGCTGATCTACAATCAGTGAAAACGCAACTTGCGAATGATAGAGCTGCAGCAAATGCAGAGTTGTCTACACTCAAAGTTACTGTGGGGGAAATGGAGGGGTCGCTTGCGGCTTGTACGGATGATGTGATCGAGCTTAAGATCAAAATGGAGCAACTAGCCACAGATTTCTCCAAGATGGAAAATAAATGTGAGGATCTCGAAGCCAGATCGCGCCGCAACAATATAAGACTCGTGGGGGTTCCTGAGGAGATTGTCGCCAGCACTACAGCTGTCGCCACCCTGCTAAAGGAGGTGTTTAAGCTGGACAAGGAGCCAGTGCTTGACCGAGCACACAGATCCACCCAGCCGAAACCGGGACCAGGTGACCGTCCACGTCCCATCATCGCCAGGTTCCACTACTACAACGACTGTGCTGATGTGCTGCGGCGTGCGAGAGAGGATCGACAGATCAATATCGGGGGCAGGAAGATCTTCGTTTTCCCTGACCACACCGCGAAGGTGGCCCGGGCTCGGGCTGCCTTCAATGAAGTGAGGAAGCAGCTGCGTGGTATCGACGGGGTTCGCTATGGTCTATACTACCCCGCCCGACTACGGATCAGCTATAAAGGTGTGGACATGGACTTTGTCTCAGCGGAAGATGCCATGGCCCACGTGAAGAGGATGAACAGTGAGTGAGGTTTTGACACAATACGGTGCAGTGCAGTGCGCCTAAGTTGTCTCTTTAGTTAACGTTACTTTGAAATGCACACACTGTTTACAGTACACTTGAAGGGAATGGCCAATGTAGGCCTACTGGCTCAAATGTTTTCTGGTCCTCCTGTGCTGAGGAGATATTTCATTTCACTAGAAAGCGAGGTGAAAAAGCAAGGGTTTATACCTGTTTGAATTGTTTAATTAATCCACTTTAACTAACATAACTTGCTTAAATCAATGTGGGTATTTTTGTATTACCTGTGCATATTATTTTGAATATACACACTGTTTACACTTGAAGGGCATGGCCATTTGGCCATCTAGTCTATGCCATTGGATTGAATGATTTCTGACCCTCCTGCGCAGGGGTGATAACCCAGCAAACACCGAACGTCAATCCGACGTTCAGATCATGTCTATATAGCGTCCGTCAGTCCAGAACCCATATTGCATGTCCAGTGGACGTCCAATACGGGTTCAATATTTGGCCGTCTGGGCAGGACCCTTTTTGGACATCTGCTGGACGTGCAAAACGGGTGCAACTTCTGAACGTCAGGTTGAGACCCTGGTTTGACGTTGGTAGACGTACGAAACGGGTTCAGTATCTGAACGTTAAGTCGGTACCCCGTTTGTACGTCTGTGGACATCCAAAACAGGTTCAATATCTGAACGTCTAGCTACAACCCTTACCGGATGTCTCTGGACGTCCAAATTAGGTAAATATCTGGACGTCCGGCTCGGACCCTTATTGGACCTCAGGTGGACGTGCCAGACAGGTTCAGTATCTGAACGTTAGGTCGGGACCACGATTGTACGTCTGTGGACGTCCAAAACAGGTTAAATATCTGAACGTCTAGCTACAACCCTTACTGGATGTCTGTGGACATCTCAAATAGGTCAATATCTGGACGTCCGGCTAGGACCCTTATTGGACCTCAGGTGGACGTGCAGGACAGGTTCAGTATCTGAACGTTAGGTCGGGACCACGGTTGTACGTCTGTGGACGTCCAAAACAGGTTTAATATCTGAACGTCTAGCTGCAACCCTTACTAGATGTCTGTGGACATCCAAAATAGGTCAATATCTGGACGTCTAGCTACGACCCTTATTGGACCTCAGGTGGACATGCAGGACAGGTTCAGTATCTGAACGTTAGGTCGGGACCACGGTTGTACGTCTGTGGACGTCCAAAACAGGTGTAATATATGAACGTCTAGCTACAACCCTTACTGGATGTCTGTGGACATCCAAAATAGGTCAATATCTGGACGTCCGGCTCGGACCCTTATTGGACCTCAGGTGGACATGCAGGACAGGTTCAGTATCTGAACGTTAGGTCGGGACCACGGTTGTACGTCTGTGGACGTCCAAAACAGGTTTAATTTATGAACGTCTAGCTACAACCCTTACTGGATGTCTGTGGACATCCCAAATAGGTCAATATCTGGACGTCCGGCTAGGACCCTTATTGGACCTCAGGTGGACGTCCAAAACAGGTTCAATATCTCAACGTCTGGCCAAGACCCCTGTCGAACGTCTGTGGATGTCTGAAACAGGTTCTATATTTGAACGTCTGGGTAAGACCCTTTTGGATGTCTGTGGACGCTCAAGACGGGTTCAACATCTGAACGTTAGGTCGGGACCCCATTTGTACGCCTGTGGACGTCCAAAGAAGATTAAATATCCGAATGTCTGGGCAGGACCCCTATTGGACATCTGCAGACGTCCGAAATAAGTTATATATCTGAATGTGTGGCTAGGACCCCTATTGAACGTCTGTGGACATTCAAGACGGGTTCAATATTTAAACGTCTGTACTAGACCCCTTTTGGACGTCTGTGGACATTAAAGACGGGTTCTATATCGTTCAATATCTAAACATCTTATTAGGCCAATTTTGTACATTGATGGACATCCAAAATGATTTCAATATCTGAATGTCTGTCTAAGACCCCTATTAGACGTCTGTAGACATCCATAATGGGTTCAATATATGAGCTTCAAGCTAGGACCCCTGTCGGATGGCTGTGGACGTTCAAAACAGATTTGATATATGAACGTCAAGCTACGACCCCTGTCGGACATCTGTTGATGTTCAAGCAAGGTTCAATATCTAAACATCTATATTAGGTCCACTTTGTACGTCGATGGATGTCCGAAATGATTTCAATATCTAAATGTCTGGCTAGGACCCCTACTGGATGCCTGAGGATGTTCAAGATATGTTCAAGATAGACCTGTGCATCTGGCTAGGACCCCTATTGGACTCTGTAGACGTAATCCCATTATAGCGTGTTTCGCCATGTGGAAACTGCTCTCCTGCCCCTATACTGCCCTGCAAAGCTAAAAGGGGGTAACTCGCCAGAGTGTAGAACTGAGAAAAATGACTTTAAAGTTTTGTTGTTGTCCAGCCAAATGTATTGTAGGAAGAAAACTGGACATGTGTTAATTATATGTTGTTTTAATGTAGTTATTTATCTACATACTTGTTTTTAGCTCAAACTTGACCTTTGACCCTTATTTGGAAGTTACCTTACTCTGGCTTTGCATTGTCTGCAAAATAATAAGGGGTGATGCCAAGCAAAAAGACAGTAACTTCAATTTGATCCTTCATTTGGTTGCTTATCACTATATAAAACCAGTATATATGATAATAATGATAACATAGACATGAAGTCTCATGTTCATGGCACAATTACGCTTAATATAATATACGTATAAATATAATATAACTAGATTATCAGGCTGCTACACATCCTTAAAGCCTAGTTTGGTGGGACTCTTGTTGGCCCGTTGTGTGTCTGTGTGTTGGCGCCTCGTGGGTTAATGTCGTATGAGCTGGCGCCTCTGGGGTTAATGTTGTATGAGCTGGCGCCTCAGGGGTTAATGTCATATGAGCTGGCGCCTCAGCAGTTAATGTTGTATGAGCTGGCGCCTCGGGGGTTAATGTCATATGAGCTGGCGCCTCAGGGGTTAATGTCATATGAGTTGGCGTCTCTGGGGTTAATGTTGTACGAGCTGGAGCCTCGGGGGTAAATGTGGTATGAGCTGGTGCCTCGGGGGTTAATGTCATATGAGGTGCCTCGCGGGTTAATGTATAAGGGTTAGGGGGTTAATGCCGTATGAGCTGGCAACCTTGGGAGTTAATGTGGGTGGTGTGGGTGTCTGTGTGGGGGGGGGGGGGGGTGGTAATTGGTCCGATGTCACAATCATGACATTAGGCCTGCCCAGTAATGTAACTCATCAACTCAACCTGAGCATTCTGGTGAGTTACCCCCTTTTTGCGTTGCAGGGGAGAGCATTCAGAGTGCAGTCAAACCAAACCAAACAACCGTAACTGATGTTACCTCAGTCTTGCTTGGCTTTTCTAGGGCTTTTGGAAGTTACTGTAAATATGACCCCCTATTTTCTCCAAAAAACAACACAATTGACTCAAGATATTTTTCCACATGATAAAGCAGATCTTCAATGTTCCAAAAATGACAAAAACTCATTTTTGACAAAAAATGAGTTACCCCCTTTTAGCTTTGCAGGGCAGTATACTGGCTCCACTGGGCAGAATGAGCTAAGATTTTGGTTTAGAGGCACACACTGCTCACATGTGCAAACTCTGGGGTCTTTTCCGCCTTCGGGGGGCCGCGTGATCCCAATATAGCAATCCAAAAGGCCGCATTTAGGCCTAAACTGCTTTATTGAAATTAAACGGCCCTCGATGGACGGAATGAGCCAATATCTGAGACACTGGTTTAGAGGCATCTATGCATCGCATCTGCAAAATCTGGAGTCTTTCTGCCTTCGGGGGGCCACGTGATCCCAATATAGCGTGTTTCGTCACTAAGCGAGGACATGCCCAAACTGCTCTCTCGCCCCTATACTGGTTCCGCTGGACGGAACGAGCCAAGATTTTGCACACTAGTTTAGAGGCATGTACGCATCACATGTGCAAACTCTGGAGTCTTTCCGCCTTCGGGGGGCCGCGTGATCCCAATATAGCAATCCAAAAGGCCGCATTTAGGCCTAAACTGCTTTATTGCGATTAAATGGCCCTCGCTAGACGGAATGAGCCAAGATCTGAGACACTGGTTTAGAGGCATCTATGCATTGCATCTGCAAAATCTGGAGTCTTTCCGCCTTCGGGGGGCCGCGTGATCCCAATATAGCAATCCAAAAGGCCGCATTTCGGCCTAAACTGCTTTATTGCGATTAAACGGCCCTTGCTTGACGGAATGAGCCAAATTTTGGCACACTGGCTTAGAGGCACCTACGCATCACGTGTGCATGTGTCCCAATGTAGCCCTTCTACCCGGGCCTGGGCCACTATTTTCGGCCTGCTGGTTTGACCTTTGACCCCCACATGCCTGGAGCTCACTCTACCCCTTAAATTGGAGTGGGCGAGGCCAAGGGGCATCATCCCATCCCCTGCCCACAGGGAGCTGTTTGGGAAAAAGTAGGCTAAATGGCACATTGGTAAAAACTCTGGGCCACTTTTGACCAAAGTGATGCCATTTGGTCTACCCTGCCATTTGAGCCAGTTTTTACCAAAGTGATGCCATAGTGTAGAAACCTGTACTGTAAGCCGCACCATCGCAAAGCGGCAGGGCCACGAGCCCTGTCAATCAGACGGCTGCCCAATTGGCACTTGTCGTTGAACCGGGTGGCCTGCCTTCTCAAACATGCGTATGGTTGTGGCGGTCTGCTCTGACCGCCACCGGCGGTTTGCTGACATGGTCTTGAACAAGGGCCTCAATTCAGTATGGCAAGCTATGGCAGCCGCCGTACCTTGGCTTCGAGCTAAATTTGAGAGAGAGGGAAGGAGAGAGCGAGGGGGAGAGAGACAAAGCGGAGAGAGAGATATGCACACGGGGAAAAACTTGTTAAGCTTAGGACAGGAATTAAGCCAGCGCGAGGCGGAGCTCCGCAAACTGGGGGCGCACTCCCTGCACCACTGTTCACAGTACAGTGAATGGCCCATGAGAAAGTCAATGAAATGCAATTTAAAGTCAATGGAATACCATTACGTTCAGTAGACTGAGCCCCATGCGTTGCGCTCCCCTCTCTCTTTCTCCTCCCCTCTGCTCTTTCTCTCCTGCTCTCTCGTAGATGCTGAAGGAGGTGCACAATAAGCAGATCTCCTTACTTGCATCATTCTACCAATAATGTTGTTTCAAGTCAAGTCAAGTTGTACTTTATTGTCCACAAGGGAAATTCACTTTGTTAAGGTCAGTACAGCGAAACAAGACTATATATAAAAAAGTGGATAGGATCACAGCATACAAAATATCACCAAAAAAAAATACATATATGACTCTAAAAGTTCTAAAAGTTCTGTGCACCTGTATGCCTACCTAAAAAAAAGGAGGGGGGGGGGGGGGGTAGCACACAACAGGGCCAGGTTTTCCTGGCAGAGGGGGGCCGGGGGGTTAGCGGGGGTCTGTTAAGGAGCCTAATAGCAGAGGGGATGAAGCTGGCCCTCCCCCTGTTCGTTTTAAATATAGGGGCAGCATCTCCTACCAGAGGGCAGGATCTGAAAGCAGGTGCTGAGGTTATGAGTTGAGTCCCTCGCGATCTGACTTGCTTTCTTCACGCCCTCTGGTCATAAAGCCGTTGGAGGGGTGAGCATTGTGCCCCGCAGAGCTTGGACCCCAGGCTAATCATCCTCAGTTTGGCCTTATTGGCCTCTGAGAGACCCTCGTACCAGGCCAGAAAGGAGAAGGTGAGGAGGCTCTCTATGTGGCAAATATAAAAGCTGCGGAGGATGGGAGGGGCTACGTTCAAGTGCCTCAGCCTTCGTAGAAGGTAGGTCCGTTGCTCGCACTTTTTGAAGATGATTTGTGTGTTGTCATTGAAGGTCAGCCCGCTGTCAATGGTGGTCCCGAGGTACTTGTAGCTGCTAACCCTCTCCACAACCTCTCCATTGAGTTTCAGCTGTGGGACATGATCGGCCTTTCTCCGGAAGTCTATGAGGAGCTCCTTTGTTTTTCTCACGTTTATCTGGAGAAAGTGCTCCTCACACCACTGGTGCAGATTGTTTGCTTCCTGCTGTTTGTTAAGCATACAGTAGCTACCTTGCCAAGTCTTTCTTGACTGGCGGTTATAGTTTGTAGACAGAGTTACCGTATCCAGGGGCAGCTGGTGCATTCTTGTCCAGGGGGCTGTAGGCTATACCAAAAATTGGGCTGGGTGATCTGGTTGAAATCAATATCATGATAATAATCATGAGGATTTTCTTGATATCATTACTGTTGTTCATGCTAGGTTATTTGGAAATAAACACTCCAACAACAATAAAGTACTCTCTGGCAGGCAGGGATAATTACCATAGTGCAGACTGTTTACAGAGGTTACACTTCCTCACACCATAGGCTATAGCCTATTATTATTTTTACTGCTGTAGTGTGTTGGTCATGTTTAACACTAAGTAGGCTCATTAATGTAACTGCTTTTGCAGGCTAAACATTAATATTTTTAGAGGTTAGGGTTCCTTGTACAATTTACAGCATTAATTTTTATGCACAGTCTGTGAGTCAGTGAAGCAAATCACAAAAAAATAAAATAAAAAATGTAACACTACATGTAGGCTGTATCATTCACTGGAATTTAAAAAAGTTTACTATACATGTCACATAACTGAATTGCATATAGAAATAACTAAACAAAATTCACTATTACACAACCGATTTCACAAAAAATGTCCACGAAGGGGGCACCCACTCCACAGGCACCCACCCGCTGCGCTGAGTTGGCCACCATCCTGAATGAATGGAGGACAGGCACTCCATCCGGGCACCGGCATCACTTCTTACGTCTCTTCATCGGGTTGGAACAGTCTGCCAGCCTGATCCGGTCTGCACAGGCTCGCACTCTCCTTCATTTCCTCCGGATCCAGCTTCGCTGTTTCGATCAGCGGGGTCACCAACGCTGTTCCAACAGTCACGCGGCCCACTGGCAGCATCACCATCTGGTGCCACATGTTGGTCTCTGCTGCCAACTCACTGGCAGGGTCATCATCCAGCGCATGTTGTGATGTGCAAAGATTTGTATATCCTGTCCTGATATATTTCAGATTTTCTCATTTCTACACTATTATACTGTATTTATTTATTAATTTCTTTCTTTCTGTCTGTCTGTCTGTCTTTCTTTCTGTATTCATTTATCTTTACATATTTTACACATTTATATAGCTATATTTTCTGGGTTATATATATGTATATGTGTGTGTGTGTGTGTGTGTGTGTGTGTGTGTGTGTGTGTGTGTGTGTGTGTGTGTGCGCGCGCGCGCGTGTGTGTGTGTGTGTGTGTGTGTGTGTGTGTGTGTGTGTGTGTGTGTGTGTGTGTGTGTATATAGATAGATAGAGCTATCTATCTATGTATGTATGTACTGTATGTATGTATGTAGGCTATAAATGTATGTATGTATCTATCTATCTATCTATCTATCTATCTATCTATCTATCTATCTATCTTATTATTATTTTATGTGTTCTATAATATAATATGATTTAATATAATTTTTCAACTTGTGACATACATTTCCCTATCTCGTGGCTACTTCCCGTTTCTCACCATAAACAGTAGTATTTCCGACCAGTGAGAGGCAGCAATGTGCCGTAAGGCATCTAGTCTGCCGGAAAGCTGTCAGAAGAAGAAGAAACTTCCCTTTGGCAATAGACGGACCAGTAGGTGGCAGTAATGCACAAAAAGCTGTTTGCCAAGCGCCATAAAACAATAGAAGAAGAAGAAGAAGAAGAAGAAGAAGAAGAAGAAGCAGACTCATTGTGCGTTCCTTTCGTGACTTGGAGGGAAAACATGTGTGATCAGCATAAGGTAATGACTAAACTCGACCATTTCCAATAAAGTTCGTGATTTTGAGCGTTATCTGCCATGGTTCCAACACATAACGTTAATTAGATTCATAACAGCAGTTTCAGCATGCAGTTCTCTCAACTCGACTTTGGCTATAGCTCTCACGCTAACTACAGCATAGCTAACGTTAGTAGTAGCTAGCTTGCTATGGGCTGGCTAACAAGAGGCAATGCTGCATGCACAGAATAACAATTTGGATTTCGCTTTGTAGATTATTTCCATGCTTGCTTATAGCCCAAATGAAGTCCTATGTTTGCCGAAATTGTGCTGTGACATATAACTGAAAGGTAGCGTTAGTGTTGGCTACTAAACCAACAATGAATCTGCCTATTCAACTGCATTGAGTTGCCTCTGGTATGCTAGCCCAGTGCCACTCTAGCTGCTGGCTAGTGTCTAGTGTTGGCTGGCTAACTTATAAAGTGTAGGCTAACTCAAATGCATTGATTCCAAAAGCTTATGCCAGAGTTCCCAGGGGTCCTTGAAAGTTTGTGACTTTGAAAAAATACAAATAAAATCAAGGCCCCCCCCCCCCCCTTTT
Organism: Poromitra crassiceps; assembly: GCF_964638095.1. Taxonomy (NCBI): domain Eukaryota; kingdom Metazoa; phylum Chordata; class Actinopteri; order Beryciformes; family Melamphaidae; genus Poromitra; species Poromitra crassiceps. The sequence goes on along the minus strand of NC_139638.1, from coordinate 1,095,381 downwards.
TTTTTACCACTTTCGTCACATTATTTTGATAAGATATTTCACCAGAAGTACTCTTGATATAGCCTATGTCACGCTTGACAAAAAGAAAATTATGGGCAAAGGTAAATAAAACATTAAAATATTAATTTTAATGTGTGTTTTTTACAGGTTCATCCTACTTGCGATAGGTGACAGACGTGAAAGAGCATCGCTACACACCAAGACTGGTGTCTGAGAGGTAAGAGAACCCCCCCCCCCCCCCCCGCTCTGACATTTCTCTAGAGATATAACAACAAGGCAGGCCAACCCTTTTTGCAAAATGTAGTCACAGTCACAACCACATTAATCTGCGTGGTCATGACAGACCCGGCAGGACTCAGACTAAGTTGTGAGCACAGAAAAATCCTTTCTTTTTAAACAAACAATAAAAGTGCTGTGCATTTAGTGCATTTAAAGGAAAATAAAAATAACCTGGTCTAAGTTAAACAACATAGCCTACTGTTACTGTATATAACAGACTGACTGCCCAAACATATTTTAAAATAAATAATATAAAGTGCTGTTCTGCTGTATAAAATTAAATAATAAATGCGCAGAGTCCAGACCTCTCTTCATTAAACGTAACATTACTGTATCCACTAGCTATGAACACAGCCTAGAGTGGGTTGTTGTGTGAGAGCAGTGTAAGACTTACTGGTTTTTATAATCATGAAAATAAGCATATCTACGTGCTCAGGGGTGAGTCGTGTGCGTTGCCTGTTCACTGTAAGTCCAGCGGTAGAAAAAACCCTTTCTGATGGGACTGATGTCGCTGGGATGCACAAATATTGCCTGGCTAACTTGGCCAGCCTCAGAAATCGTGCTGTGCTCGCCTTCCATGAGTCAATGGGGTTTACTTCCAGAAGAGCAGGGTTGTCCCTAAGGACGTATTTGATCTCTGCCTCGGCGGTGTTGGGATACACCCGACGTGTACTCCTCTCCAAGCAGTAGTGCCATGGCTGAAGCTGTGGTGCGCCTCGCCTGGGGTGGGGGGGCTGCGGGTGGCGTCGCTGTGGGCGGCGGCACGCTGTCCTCCTCCTCCTCAGAGATCTCTATCCCTCCTTGGTCTTCATCTCGGCTGGCACTGGCAGCAACGGCAGGTGGCAGTGGCACTGTTGCTGCTAGTTCTTCCAGCTTGCTATTCGCAAGCAGTCTATTTTCTGGACTAAGAAATCCAAGGTGTTTATGGCGAGGGTCTAGCATGGTCGCAATCAGTGCTGGTGATGACATCAAGCTGGGGGATGAACCTGTGTGCACACAAACAATAACTAGAAAAGTGCACTCGGTGGAGTGCAGATCTCCGCCAGCCCGGTGTTGACCCATAGAGCATGTGTGTGACAAGACATCGCTGGAATGTAATGTGTTAGCGACTGTTGGGATTGATTTATTCTTTCAGTCTAGTTTGCTTTGACTAAACTCTGTCACCTCCTCTCTCTCTCTCTGCAGTGCAACTCCTCCCAGAAGTACAGCCAGCGTGGGGCTAAAGGAGAGGTGGTGGTTACATTCGTGGGGCATCCAGGGCACTCGCTGGGCGTGGAGGAAGGGTCTGGGCTCGGGGTCCCAGCTGGATCTGCTGGAAGGACCTGAAGATACGCTCCGCTGCAGCTACAAGTTCATGTTCCAGAGGCTCTGTGACGTTCGAAGCGGTGAGAACTGAAAAGGAAATAGCCTGCTCGTGTGTAAATCGAATGAGAATAGAAATACTGATGTTTGACCATTTATTTCAGCATTCGTGTTATTGATAAATAATATTTACATAATCGCTCATAATTAAGCCAACCGCATCTCTCCTCCCCAGTGTTGACATACAAGATTGAAGAGCTGGAGGAGGGGCTGAGGTCTCACTTCAACATCGAAGAGTTCTGCCCCATCTCACTGCCCACTCAGGTACAGAGGTCATGGAGGTTCAAAATTGTGTTTTCAAGTTTGCAAAAGTTCTGAAAAAATATAAATTTACATAGGGAAAAAACCATGGAAAGTTGATTATACTCACAAACACCTTCAATGGAAATTTAAATTAAATTGCTTTGCCAATTAAATTGGCAAAGTTTTGGAAACAAATAAAATCCGACAAGGTTTTGGAAAAGTCATGGAAAATTGCAATCAGATCATAAAAATAGTATAGCGTAAATTGGCACGGCACGTAACGTTAACCGTCGCTGTGTTTCTGTTGTCTGTGAGAAGTGAATTCAGTGAGTTCCAGGCACGCCCACTAGCCTACATCTGCCTGCTGCTGCAGCTGAGATAACGTTAGCAGTAGCAAAGTCGTACTATGCCACTGGACACATGCCAGGGAAGTGCAGCTTCAACAATATGTGACCCGCTCTATCAAAATGAGTCGGATATCTCAACTCGCAGTTTCTCTTGAATCAAGATATTTTGTTATCGTCAGTGTTGGGGCTAGTAACACATTTTAGTACTATGACCATATTCGTTTTTCAAATATTGTCATCTGTTAGTAGTTACATTACATAGAATGTTTTTTTACTCACTGACTTTTTCATGTATACACCGAGACTTTACAAAATGTTTGGTCATGGAGCCCCCATCGGACTCTGCGCATCCCCGAATCGCCTCCTTCCTCAATATAGGATAGTATTAATGTCTCTCCTCTGGATCATGGAATATAATATTATATAATATTGTTGTTAGTCCAGACATGACATTGACAATAGAACTCTCTCAAATGCAAAATTTGAACGGGTTTAGTTGCCAGTAACATAACAGTAAGAATGGCAGATGGAGTGACCAAAGATGGATGATTTAATATTCCATAGCTCTGAACTAACCAAATCTAAATGAAATTACTATTGTGAACACCAAACAAAGAACACTTCTGATAATGTTAGTGTTTTATTAAAGTGTATCACTCAATCCAAAAAATAAAAAAGCCTATGGCTCCTTAGTCTGCCGATAAAACACAATGACAAAAGCCATAGTAATTTAGACTCAAGTGTGCATAAACTACAGGTTAAGAACTTCCTTTTTTAAATACAAAAATGTGAAATTGTTATCGCTTATTGGACAGGAGAATCAAATATTTGTCGGTTATGGTATTGGCTGAAAAAATCCCTTCCAAAGTCTCTAAATTCCCCCCTATATGAAGAACATAAGTGGGAATTCCCCCCTAGTTTCCAAAATGAATTTTAAAGGGAAAGCTCACCATAAAAACCAAAATATCCATTTCCCCCCTCACCTGTAGTGCTATTTATCCATCTAGATTGGTTAGCGTTAGTTGTCTGGGTTTTGGAGATATCAGCCATAGAGATTTCTGCCTTCTCTCAATACAATGGAACTGGATGGCACTTGGCTTGTGGTGCTCAAAGCGCCAAAAAATAAATAAATGAAAAACAGCAATGTCTCTTTTGAGAAATCATGACCTGGTTACTCTAGATAATCCTGATTTGTTGTGAGCAGTTTTATGTATGAACTATTTTTGACCGAACTACACCCGATAGCTAGCTGCTGCTAGTTTCATGTGGGAACTAGCTAGCAGTTAATGGGTTTAGTTCAGTTGAAAGAAAATTAATAGTTCCATTGTATTGTTCCATTGTATTGGAGAGAAGGCAGACATCTCTCCAAAACAGACATCTAACACAAGACAATCTAGATGGATAAATAGCACTACAGGTGAGGGGGAAAATATGTATTTTGGATTTGATGGTGAGCTGTCCCTTTAAGCCATGCTGCACTCACAGAACAGAAATCCATTAATGATGGAAACAATTTAAAATGAGGAAACACCCTGGGTGTTTCCTCATTTTAATTTTAATAGTCAAATTTTACATTGACATAACAGTGACCCTTTAGTGGACTAATATATGCTTCTTGCTGCTCTCTCTGTTACTAGACTGACCTGCTGTGACCTGCTACTTGGTTAACCAACTCAGAGGTGAGGAAACATAAATAAAATAATTCATAATACCATCAGCTTGTAAGGTCATACATAAACAGTGGATATAACGAAACTGTTGTGTTGACACCGCAAACCTGTGTAGGCATACTTTTTTCCATACATCGAATTGATGAGGAATTGATAAAGAATCAGACTGATTAGGAAGCAGGTAACGCTAGTCATCTCAAATGAGCCTTTTGATAAGGCTACTGTGACACTACTATATCAACAACTATTCCCTATCAGCAACAATGAAATGGATTTCCTTTCATTCTGACTGAAATGGTTGGAGCCAATAGCATAGATTGCACGGAGCGGAAAGACATTTCCCTTCCGCTGCGACTGAAATGGTCGGTTCCAATGGCAGAGCTCATTCCTGTAGCCTGCTTCCAGTGAGTCAGACTACAAATGTGGTGACCAACTGGACTGAAGCCGTATTACCAGTACAAAGAGTTCAAAAACTGCCAAAATGCATAGAACACCGTCCAACTTGTAAAATTGTTACAGTTTGAGTTTAGCCTGTTCAATAGTTTAATTTCAGCCCAATTACTGCAAATTATGCATTATTTCACATTTTACTGTTGATTCCGTTATTATCGGTCAATTCCCCATTCCATCCGCACTGAAGCACTGTTCTGAATCTGACTCTGGAAATATGTATTTCAGATGGCGGATTATGCTAAGTACTACCGCAAACGGAATGCAGAAATGGCTCGGCTCCTAGAATCTGACAGTGATGATGACGTTGACAGACGGATCCTGCAATCTGACACTGATGATGACCTTGAAAGACGGACGTCATTGACTGAGGCATCGACTAGCGGATCACACAACCAGGCTGGCATAGGTTTGGAAAGCAGTAATTCGGCAACAGACAGTTTGACAACAGATGACACAGACTTTGACACCGACCTGGAGTATGTGTCTTCAGACTCGGACAGAGACGTTTTAAATGATGATGCTGATTTGGATTTGCCCGATTTACAAGCTGACTTAAGAGAATGGTCTACAAACAACAAAACCACACAAAGATCCTTAAATGAATTACTGGGAATATTAAGAAAGCAAGGGCACCTGCTACCAAAGGATGCAAGGACACTCCTCGCCACACCACGAACTGTAGGATCTGAGCAGAAGTGTAGTGGGCAATACATTTATTGTGGGTTAGAAAAAGGGATTTGCAGTTTACTGAATCAGACAATTGCTTTCCAACACGATCATGATTCTATAAACCTGAGCATCAATGTTGACGGTGTCCCGCTCTTCAAAAGCAGCAAAGTCCAGTTCTGGCCAATACTAGCTCAGTTTCACAACTTTGAGCCATTTGTGGTAGCTCTCTTTTGTGGGGACAAGAAACCATCTCCTCTTGCGGAATACCTTGATGATTTTTTAACGGAGTGTAAACATCTCACAGACAATGGCATGGTTTATGAGGGGAAGACCTACACTGTCCATATTGAAGCATTGATCTGTGACGCACCAGCAAGGGCTTATCTGAAGTGCATCAAAAACCATAATGCCTATCACAGTTGCGAGAGGTGCATCACCAAAGGTGATTACATAATGAGAAGAGTGGTATACAATGAACAGGGATGCGCCTTGCGAACAGATGAAGCGTTCAGTACAGTAGAATACAAGAACCATCAAACTGGTACCAGCCCCTTAATTGCTGCAGGAATTCCTTGTGTCACCTCATTTGTCTTAGATTATATGCATATGGTCAACTTGGGAGTAGTACGAAGGATGCTAATATTCTTGACTCGGGGCCCAACAATTTGCCGCTTATCTGCCAGGCAAAAGGAAGAAATATCACAAAAGCTAAAGACACTGAGAGGAAAGATGCCTAGTGAATTTGCTCGGCAACCCCGGGGTTTAGAAGAGCTGGACAGGTGGAAGGCCACAGAATTTCGGCAGTTTCTGTTGTACACAGGACCAGTTGTACTAAAGAATGTGTTATCTCCTGAAAGATACTGTCATTTCTTGTCCTTTACAGTAGCCATGTCCATAATGTTGGAATCGGATGACAACACTCGCAGTGCATATCTTCAATATGCCCAGGAACTCATGTCACACTTTGTTACCCGCTGTGCTGACCTGTACGGAAAGTACTTTTCAGTGTACAATGTGCATGGACTGACTCACCTTCATGAGGATGTCCGCCACTTCAATTGCTCACTGAATGATATTTCCGGGTTTCCTTTTGAAAACCATCTCCAACAAATCAAGAAACATGTACGGAGTGGAAAAAATCCCCTAGCACAGGTGGCCAGGCGATTGTCTGAGATTGAATATGCAAACGCCAACAAGAGCAAAACACGGCTTCGAATGTTCGTTAACTCAAAGGAAAAAGACAGTTGTTTTCTCTTGCGAGATGAAAGATTTGCTTTCGTCAGAGAAAGAAGGGAAGACGGCACTGTGCTATGTGATGTCCTGCACCAGCGTTACACATCAGCATTGTTTGAAAAGCCATGCAGCTCCAAACTCCTGAATATAGTGTACACAAGAAATCAACAGCAAAGGATGAAAAGACGACAGCTGCTCGAAACTGATCTGTTCCGTAAGGTGGCCTACCTCCCTCATGAAAACGGTGGTTCTGTCCTCATCCCTCTCCTCCATGGTATAGAACACTGACTTTGAAGGCTGGCTATTCAGCTGAGTTAACATCCATGAAGAGGTGCTACTGATACAGATTTCTTTAAATCATTGATACCTGATGCAGCAGCGGATGTGCGCACATTTCTCGATACTTCTGCCATACCCTCCATCCCTGTCAGATCATTTTTTCGTTAAATTTAGATTTTAAATTGACTTTCCCCACTGGCAGTCAAGCCTAGCCTTTACACAGGCTCGCACCCCTGTACATAGCTGAGCTAATCATCCCGTATGTTCCCATGAGCACCTATCACTCGCAGGGTGGTAATGACCATACCACCCCCCACCCCCCCTAAAAAAACCGCACATAGAGCATTTTCTTGACCCTGCTCCACATTTCCTGAACCAGCTTCCTCTGTTTTTCTTTTATCTTTTTGTTTGGATGGAGCGGAAAGTTTTCAAAGCTGAACTGCAACTAGCCATGGCTTACGATGCGAGTGAAGATGTGGACAGCTTTTTAGAATATGAAAACAATGATGACTTAATTTCAGACCCAGATTATCATGCTGACCCGATGGATAGGGATCAGTGGATAAGGGACATGTTTGAGGACTCGGACGAGGAGTCTGTGTTTGATGGATTTCAAGCGGACTGGATAACTACTCTCACTCACGTCGGAAGAGCCACTGTTGCCGCAAGCCAGGGAAGATATCGATGAATAAGAAGATTTGACCTAGATTATGACGTGACTGTTGACACGCCAATGCTTATTGGGTGAGTGACTGGAAAATAAGGATCGCTAAACATTACTGTTGCTGCACTAATTGTCAACGTTAACCAAAACTTATTTTCTCAGCCCATGTAGTAGCTAGAAACATGAAATGAAAAGCATTTGAGACCAAAAACCCTTGGATTTTCATTTGGAATGGTTGCATTTGCCCTAATGATGCGTTCCGTAAAATCAGTTTATTTTAAATATTTTGTGGGAGGGGGGGTTAAAGATGCACAAAAAATATATGTTAACCAACATTAGGGCAAATATACTTTTTTTTAAAGCCAAAGGATTAAGCTCTCAAATGCTTTATTTTATGATTCTAGGTGCTACAGAAAAAGGAAAGGATAATCCGCACACTGTTTTTGAAGCTCCCACTGTGAGTTTTTAATTACAAAAATGCAACGTTTCGACCCTCACAGGTCTTCATCCGGCAGTACAGCATTTTTGTTGCATTGCAATGACTATTTTGGTAATGTGTTTCAAACACTTTCCTGTACGTCCCCTGCTGCGATGACAGACCGACCAGCCGCCGCACATTCGGCGAGGGGTTTGACGCGGAACCATGTAAACATTAAAGCCTATGAGGTTGCCGTTATAGAGCATGCGCTTATGTAGGCGCTTAGTCAAGGGGTTAACTAGCATGGAAACTTGGTTAAACTTTATGGATGTGCTTATACTTTTCAGATCATGGCATATACAAAGGCCGTTTGGCTTGAAAAAGACCCTGCGGGTGAGGACGTCCAAATAGAGGGAGTCATCCCGACTTCATGGATACTAGACTCTGAAAAAACTATTAGATGGCCACCAAGGAAATGGTCAGCTAAAAAAACTCTTTCAGCTATGCAAGAAAAAGCTCTTCCAGCAGAGGACTGGAGAACTTTCCCATTGGTGAAACGGAAAATTAGCTCTGGCAAGTTTTTATTACTGTTCTGATTACTCTTTCTCAGAAATATTTTCTTTAATGAGGCCAAATGAGGCATCTAAATGCATTATTTTTTAGTGTCATTGTGCTGTCTGCTATTTTAACCATGCAGATGATGACAAAGAATGTGAGGCGTACAGTGACACTACGCAAGCGGAGGAAGAGGAGGAAGAGGAGGAAGTCCGAAGGAAGTTTAAGCCGCGACGTCACGCAGATTTTTATTCTGATGCAGGTATGCGTCTATGAGAATAGTTGAATCTTGACTATCAAAGTCTATTCACTGATTATATACAGGGGGGCAAAAGGTTCTCTCTTTTTTAAATTGGATAATTATGCAGGGTCTGAGGAGTTGGAGGCCGTGTTTGGTGGAGAAGAAGAGAGCAGGACTGGTATCATCTCAAGCGTTTAAATACTTGCAATGTGACGATTCATTACAACGGTAGTGCTAATTATTGTAATGACTGATGCTTAATTTATTTTATGTACTGCATCTGTTTAGGTGCTATTGGCAAGGCATCCTCTTCAAGCACAGGACTTCCCAAACCACCAGAAAAACATCAAAAGTCCTTCCAAAAGGGGTCTGCTGCATCTAGGAGTAAGTACACATCACTTGTTGTTGAGGTGAGGCAGGAACAATGAGACTGACAACTTCTCTCTTAGACTACACAACTATCATTTATTTGCACAACATCCTAGCCCTGTACTGCGGTAGCTAGCTTTGCCAGACAATGTGCTACTCCGTTATTGTGAACGCACTCCATAATAATTTCATGACAATGTACATAATGTGTTATTGTGTAATCATAACATGAAGATGGTTAATCATTTTACATGTGCTCATCTTCAGACTCTGGACGTTCAACTCCCACCTCCCGATGGTCCCGCTCCCGGCGGTCCGTCTCCAGACGGTCCCGCTCCCTGCGGTCCCGCTCCCGGCGGTCCGTCTCCAGACGGTCCCGCTCCCGGCGGTCCGTCTCCAGACGGTCCCGCTCCCAGCAGTCCCGCTCCCAGCGGTCCCCCTCCCTGCGGTCTGGCTCCCGACGGTCCCGCTCCCGACGGTCCCACTCCCGACGGTCCATCTCCAGACGCTCCCGGCGATCCCGCTCCCTGCGGTTTGGCTCCCAACGCTCCCGCTCCCGACGGTCCGGCTCCCGATCGTCTGACCCCCGACGGTCCCACTCCCGACACGGTGAACGCGACCAGTCGACCAGTCCCACTCTCACCCTCGGGCCTCAGCCAGTGTTGGTGGCCGGTCCCATGACCAGATGGGACGTGGCAGGCACAGCAACTTGTCCAAGGAACGTAAGTATTAATCAGAACAGTGACAAGAGCGTAAATGTTTTAAAGGGATACGCCAAACTTTTTGGAGATTCGCCGATTTGCCATATTGCAGATAGTCAAAGTATAATGTAGATGCCTTTATCTATACTGTGCGTGCAGTACAAACTGTGGTACACCCCTCACTGCTGCTTAGAACTAATGGCAGTATATGGTACAGCTGCTGCCTCACATGTAGATGTTGTGACTCGTGTACTCACTACGTGAAGAAATAATAATCAAATGTCACAGGAAACTGCCATTTTCTAAGTAAATATCTGCAAACAAAGTTACTTCATTTGCCCGAGGAGCATGTGCTGTGCTGATGTCTGCAGTGAGGGGTATAGCACAGTTTGTACTGCATGCACAGTGAAGATAAAGGCATCTACATTCTTCTTTGAATATCAGCAAATAGCGAATCTCAAAAAATGTTGGCATGTCCCTTTGGAGCAGCGGTCATGTTGAGGTTGTGTGTTTTACTGGTTTTGTGTTCAACATTCGCGTCAAAGATGAAGATGGTTACATCATAAGTAGTGATAATTTACATGTGCTCATCTTCAGACTCTAGACAATCAACTCTAGCCAGGCCTCACCAGACAGAGGGTGCTGGGAACAGGTCCACAGGCAGTGAGTAAACATCTCATTCAACCATGGTGTGTGTGCGGGGAGGGTTAATCGTGGATCTATATAGATATACTGTATATAGATAGGTGTCTATATATACAGTATATATATATATGTATATATATATATATACAGTATATGTATATATATATATATATATACAGTATATATATATATATATATATACAGTATATATATATATATATATATATATATATATATATATATATATATATATATATATATATATATATATATATGTAAGGGATAATGTATATTGAGGCGGTGATTACGGGGGAAATAATGACCGACAGGTGGATTGAGCCCGACGCGTTCACAAGTCGGCTGTGCACTGTGGCCGGGTGCAGCAGCACTGCTTCCCGGGTAGAGAGAGCAGAGAGAGGGGGGCCAGTGAGGTGAAGCGAGCCGCTCAGACTTGACTCCAGCCGAGCGGGACTCGGCCGCATCTCTGTCTCCACGGCTTATTTTCGACTTGCATGTGTGACAAACTGCGAGATTTGTCTACTTCACTGACGGTGAAAAAAATCCACAACGAGGAAGGTATGCTGGCGTGTGTGGTGTGGTGGCTGGGTGCCTGTCTCGGTGCTTTGGGGTACGCGCACGTCATGTGAAAATCGGCTCACAGAATCGGCTATTTAGAGTGACCGGCGCAGATCACCGATCGAGGCCGATCACGTGAAAATCGGCCATTTCCGGTCACGTGCCGATCGATCGGTGCATCCCTAATCAAAACTAACGTTACAGACCATTGTTACAGTCTGTGACTGTTAGTCTGTAAATCGTTTGTATTATTTATTTCCTTACCCCCACACTGATGCAAACATACATTTGGCTGAGTTAGCTGCACATTACTCCAGTGATAAAATAAATCCATGTCCTGTAAAAATACTGATCCTCCTCAGTTTAGGGAAAGGGTTCATACATACAGTGATGAATCATGATGATGATCAATTTAATCTATGTGTCAGGTGGTCCAGTATTTTCGTGATGAGAGCAGGCAACTGACAAATAGGCAGGCACTATCTATTATAATAATAAGATTAATAATAATAATAATTCATATGATCATATCATAATAACAGACATGGAAATTAGACTTAGACTAATTTTAAATATGTCCCTACAGTATTATATTATTATTTCTCTCTCTTTAATAATAATAACAATCGTTAGATTAATCGACTAATCGAAGAAATAGTCGTTAGATTAATCGATAAGAAAATAATCGTTTGGGACAGCCCTACTTCAGAACAAATGCATGGTCGGCCTCTCTTTCATCTTTTCTCTTCTAAATGCATAATCTACGCTTGATCTACATTACAGGCTCGCTGTATTCAATAATATGATTGATTGTTTCCCCCCCTCCAAATTATTAATGCCATTAAATTGGAAAACGCTTTATCAAAAATAATAATAATAATTAAAATGACGGCCAATTAAGATTATTGCGATTTGATCATCAATCGCCAATCTTTAATGACCACGATTGGATGATATGAAAATAAGGACGATTGAGCAGCCCTAATATAGAGGTGTGTGTATATATATATATATATATATATATATATATATATATATATATATATATATATATATATATATGGACATATGGACCGCGCCATATGATGCGGTGTGACATCGCGGTGCCGGTGTGTGGTACTCAAACTACTTCCCCAAGGTTGGCAGGTCTGTATGTATATATATAAATTGTGTGTGTAGATGGATAGATATTAATGTTGCATTACATGTGCTCATCTTCAGACTCTAGACTATCTACTCCAGCCACGTCTCACCAGGTGGAGGGTGCTGGGTCCAGGGACAGGTCCACAGGCGGTGAGTAATCATCTCATTCAACCATGCTGTGTGTGGGGAAGGTTATATGTAGATGGATAGATAGATATTAGTGTTGCACGGTATACCCACATTTTTATACTATTACGAGACTTTTTGTTAAACAGCCACAAAGGGAAGTTGCAAATTTTCCTGTCCAACTAACGGGTGATGCAGCAAATAAACAAGCACGGGTTTATCTGCCATCACACTGGACATCAACACTAGCCTTCACCTCACTAGACTTCACCCACTCAACATAAACATCTTAGAGTTGGAGAGAGAGCCACACGCAGCAGTCATCCCTAACAGCTTCGTTAATAACTAGCCGATCAGAAAAGTATGTAAACAGCCGTGTGATTTAGTGAGAACGTTTTTTAAAAGAAGCAGAGAGCTGCGAGTGCTTAGGCAGAACCAGTTTAAGTGTACAGCGTGTAATGAGCCGCTGTGTTGAAGAATATTGCAAAATTAACCGGATGAGACGACTTTCACTCTTACTGTCTGCAGCGCTTAGATATGTAGATATAGATGTATATAGATATAGAGGTGTGTGTATAAACTGTACGTGTATATGTGTGTGTTTGAATTGGGAGGGGGGAGCACCATTCACTCGGGTCTGTGTCACATCACCCACCACTTTGGCTGTTTACAGTAGCAGACATGAGTGTGCTATCTGAGATCTTATTTCTGTTTCTCTACATTGATCAAGCATTCAACAATTTTTCTTTTTCCGATTCTGCAGCTCCTCCGAAGCATCAGGACTTCACATTTCCAATGCCCGAAGAAAGTAAGTGCTGAAGTGTTGGTGCCAGTATCAATTCAAACACCACCCGCTATTAACTGAACGGGACATATATTGTAGCAGCCTGTTTTTTGAATGCAACAGATGAGATTAACAAAATGTATGAATGCAAGTCATTTGTTTTTAATTTATCTGATGCTGGCAATCAGGCAACTGTAAAATGATATCCCTGTTAGTATATCTAGTTAGACAAAAATCGTACGTATTTTATTTTAATTGAAATAATAAAAATACAATACACAGTATTAACTCATTGAGTGCCAGCCACCTTTGGAGAACGGACGCTCCCAGTGCCAGAGTTTCAGAGCGTTTTCAGTGATTTCTCGAGGCCCACAGAATATTGTGTGATATTACTATGTAAACACCGAACACGCACAAAGAACGATGAGACTCTCTTCTATCATCTGCAAAAAAACGTTTATTGATATCATTTTCCGTTCTTTAGTTATCAGCCGGAGAAGATAGGTTGATTTCAGCAAAAACACACGTTGCAATTTAGAATCTGAGATATTCAGCCTTTTGTGAAATGAAGCATTTCAAGCACATCACTGACTCTGAAGCTAATATTTTCTGATGTAATGACACCTCAAAAATAATTTCCTTCAATAAAACAGTGAAAACAAAGGAATTTTGTTTGGCCAAATAATATTTTTTAGCTGCAACCAGCAGCGCTGGCCCCTGTGTGCGCAGACCCTACACCTTCTTGCTGGTCTTGATTTACTGCAGGTGGGCATCAGATATTCTAGCTTGTTTGCCTGTCTCTGTGCATCGAGCCTGCTGTCTGGGTCTGTGTTTACTGCCAATGGTTGTATGCTGTAGTGCCCTGCGTGCCCCACCCCCCTCCTCCTCCTCCGTGGGAGTGTCTCTGGGGCTCTGCTGCGTTTGCTCTGCGTTTGCTCTGCACTGAAAAGTGCGCTGCACCCCGCTTTTTCACAGCCTGTCGCCGGCTCCCAGCTGAGAATAATGGAACTTTTCAGAAAGACGCTGGTGTCGGCAACTAAATCATATGGAGGGGCTATCGCAGCGGAGACGGAGGGGCTCAATTGTGGCAGCAGATTGACTGCTGTTCACAGGCACAGCTAACGTTATGCTTCATGCATATCGATGCGATTTCCGTTTCCCCATTACTTCTTCTCTCTTTTTTCCTCGCCTTTCTCTAATCTGGAGAGCACTGTTGCCACCTAATGGGTCCCTAAAATAGCTTTTACACATTCAACATGCCCCATACTTTCATAGGAGATGGATCTGGCTTTGATCCACGTCCCACCGTCAAAAAACGCAATTGACGAACATACTCGTCCTTGGCACTCTACGTTACTAAACGAATTGACGAACATACTCGTCCTTGGCACTCAATGAGTTAAGTAACACTCATTTGACTTGGTGTTATGGTACAACACTTTTGGGGGGGGGGGAGAAAAATACAACATTAATCCAGTCCTGTTGGACTGGACATGTCCTTTTGATAAGCTTTTATTATGTGGAAAACCGCTATAGGGTGGTGTGGTGTGGTGTGGTATGAGGGACGGAAATATGAATGCAAGCACATGTGTTTTTGTTGTCAGAATTTCAGAAAAAGGTGCTGACAAAATTTGCTGAGCTGATCCTTGAGGTGAAAAGGCTGGGACGCAGTGAGCCAGCTCATTCCTCCTCGCATGTGGAGCAGCTCGACAGCATGGAGCAGTTCCATGCAGAGGAGGAACGGCTAAATGACAGAACTGCCTTTGACACCCTGGTATGATTTTCAAGCGTGTTTTTCAAACATTGACAGGAATAATTACCCCCTCTCATTTTAGAATAAATATTGTTTTTGTCACAACGCACCACAACACTTGCATGCAGCGACCCCACACACGCGCACACACACACACACACACACACACACACACACACACACACTGACGATGGTCAGTGAAAATCTGCATTTAACCAATCCAAGGCATGTCATTCACTGGGGGGCAGCCAGGAGCAGTGGGCAGCTTCCTTTGCGCCCAGGGGTCTGGTCAGGCAATGATCTTCTTTCATCTTCATTTAAAGGTGTTGCAACTTGCCAGAATTGGTGGGCGAGATGTACGGGACTGTGTACACAAAAGTCTCGACAGGTATGTATCCCTACATACATTATAGAACCTCTCACAGAATGTTACTTGTCAGTATTCCTGGAGACGTATCCTTTGTGCTACAAGATAGCGTGGAAAAAGAGAACTGTAGTGACACTGTTGAGTGACATTTTAGATTTCATAAGAAGGAAAATTGATCAAAAATCTAAATTCTATAATTTGTATTTAATTATCTGAAATGCAATCATTCATCTCTTATATAAAAGGAAGGAAGTGGGCTCTGTCTGTGTCTGTTAAAATTTTTGTGTCCGGCCGCAGCCATGCCGAATTGCATTGCAATCGGGCTGAACATTTCAGGGGGTCAAAAAAGCATCCGTGCGGGTGACCTGACGGAGCCAGATTCTTTTTAATTAGGTGACTGCCCCTAATTAGATAATGATGTGATGTAGAGATGTAACGGTATGAAAATTTCACAATTATCGTGACCAAAAACTGATCACGGTTATCGTATTATCACAGTATTTGTAAAAACAAGGCTGAAAATGTTCAAAAAGTACTGAGAGACTCACTGAAATCATTTTATGTTTTATATTGAAAACTCAGACCCAAAAAGGATTGATGCACTCACTGAAACCAAGGCTTCACATTTGCATCTGGGAAACTGTTGTCAACTTTTAATGATGATGGACAGTATTTACCATGTTTTTCAAAGCACTGTAATCACGGTACCACGGTTTTAATGATAATGCAAATTTTAAACGGTACGTTGTCGTAAGGAATTTTATCGCGGTTATCGTTAAAACCAGTTATCATTACATCTCTAATGTAGTAGTAGTAGTAGTAGTAGTAGTAGTAGTAGTAGTAGTAGTATGTATTTGTCCTTTCGGAAAGTTGTCCTGCATCTGTAGCAGTCAGACAAAACACAGCAAAAGACAATACAATACAAACAAGATACAATACAATACAGTACAACACAATGCCACGACAATACATCAAACAATAACAACGGATATGATCACAAAGTGCTTCACACCAACCCCACCCCAGTGGAAAAAAAAGGTAAATAAATAAATTACAAGAGCTCATGTGTTCAGAGCTTATTAAGCAGACCAATACTGGATGGTATGAAAGATCTCTGGGCACGGGAGGTCCGCAAAGGCGGTACCCTGTACCTCCGTCCTGATGGCAACAGTTTATATTCAGCGCTGAGAGGGTGTGATGTGTCACTAAGGATTGCCCTCCCCTTCCTTATTACACGAGACTCACAGAGCCGCGTCATGCTAAGTTGTTGTTGGCCTACAATCTTGCTAGACATATTAACAATCTTATTTAGTTTGTTCTTGTTAGCGATTGACAATGAGAAAAACCAAGCAATAAAACAAAAACTGAGGATACTCTCTATAAATGAGCGATAGAAAAGAATCATTATATCTTTGTCCACTCCGAACTGTCGAAGCTTCCGTAGGAAGTAGAGTCGTTGTAATCCCTTCCTGTAGATGACACCTGTGTTTGAATCCCATGTCCCTTATGTGATGTCATAAGGGAGCACACACATAAGGAGGCATTGTGACAAGACTGATCAGTGATGTCACAAGGGGGTACAGACACAGATGTCGTCAGTAATGTCATAATAGGGCACACACAAGCAGGAATTGTGACATCACTGATGCAATAGTGAGCACCCGCACGCCAATAGGGTAGGTGAGGCCACGCAGCAGCCGGGCTGCGGGCGACTATTAGTGATTCAATATTTGCTGCCTCTGTGGTGTTTTCCAGATCAATCTAAAGATGAGCAGATAATCGATCAGCCAATCTGGGAATCTGGAAATAGACTCTGGGACAGCCCTACCTTTTTTCCCATCTTCCTGTACAGCGCCTCTCCTGCCACCGTCACTTCCTTTTCCGAAATGGATGCGGAAAAGGAAAGCAGAAGTGACGGAAAAGCCACGTCACTTCCTTTTCCACGTCCATTTCGGCTATTCAATAATAACGTTAAAACTGCATAGACGACGTCAACTCGTCTTACAACAACAGTGGAAAATTACTCTCAAGTCACGGCACAAGTTGCTATTTAGACAGTAAACAGTGGAGCACGGACGCGGAAAATAAAGTGACGGTGGCAGGAGAGGGTACAGGAAGCTGGAAAAAAAGGTAGGGCTGTCCCAGAGTCTTTTTTCCAATAAAAATAGACTGGGTTCCCAGATTGTTGATCAACAGATGACGAATTCACTTGCATACATTTCAAAACATGAAAGCTAGTGTGGTTAAATTAAAAATGAATGTATAAGTGAATAGGTCTCACAGTCATCCAAAATGGCAGGAATGTGAATAAGTTAATCTAAGGTGAGTTGCCTAGGTTAAGTAGAAACCTGACTTGGATGGTAAAGAGGCAGGGTTTTGTGCAGGGACAGTATGTAATCTGAGCTGTCAAATGGTCACCTTTCATCAGGTTTTGTATGATTGGTTCCATACAACCACAGTATCCCAGAACCACACCTCTTGGCATCCTCACCCATGGTACAGTTACTGTAGATTACAGCATACACATGTCATTTCTAAATCATGCCATTTCTCCAGGCTCTTCACCAACAACCTGATGGCGAAGTTCAACATGAGGGGGAAGGGGAAGCTGCAAAAACAGCCTCTGGAGACGACAAGGGTTTTTCAAGCAATTAAAGGTATGCAGCATTTTCCCCATGCCATTTAAGCCATCACCAAATCTCACTCATATTCACTGTCAACATTTTCTGAATTAAGTACATTTTATAACCGAATGGTCAGTGGTAGAAAAAAATGTTGCTGTAGACTGTAACTGGTTGTTAAATTGATAGATCTTTATTTGATGAAAATGTCTTGGGCAGGTTTTGCTTGCTTGTTGAATGAGACTATTAGAATTAACGGGTCAAGCAACAAACTAGATAATGCATCGATGTCATCAGCCTTGGCCGCCCTTATCAACCTCACTTTTTGTTTCACTCCACGTATCAGTCTGGACTTCGAGTCGCCCACATTGATTTCATTCGGTGGCCGTACTTTCCTTGACAAACTCCTTCAGCCGAACGGTGCCAATGAAACTTTGTCAAATGCACGACAAACATCTTTTCCACTGAGAATATATGCGAATGCATTGTTGAGTATTTTGTGCAACTATATCTGCACTTATGACATTTGTTACTCCATTTGCCAGCGGCGTCCATGATTGACCTGGTGTAAGAACTGATTAGCCGGTTTACATTGTAATTTCAGGAAATCGATGTGGGCGGGTAGAAGTCTAGACTGATCCGTGGAATGAAACAATGGGAGGTAGCGTCTTACCTGGCTGAAAAGGATTTCACTTGACTATAAGTTGTCAACGATCAGCTGTCTTCCCTCTATCAAAAGTCAAATACAATTAAACAAGTATTTGCTAAAATAGATATTCTATTACCCCAATCCATTACTTTGTGGTTGCCTGATGAGCCATTTTATTCTGTAGTTCTCTAAATTCATCACATTCGATATTTGCACTTGATGGAATAATAATAAATATGTATGAGGAACTTCTGACCTACAAATATGTATAATAACATGCAGACTGCCATGTAACTACACTGGTTGTCTTTGCATATTCCAATTTAGTTTTTTGTTCAACTGTTGCAGGGGCAGTGCTGAAATGGGATGCTACTGCTACTGAGGCAGAGATCCGCAACCACACGGCGGATCACTTGAAGCACGCTCCAGGGAGGAAGGGAGGTGGTGGCCATTCAGCATCCTAAGTTGTTTTCTTTTTCTTTTTTGGAGGCTGACTTGTTTTATTTCACGGTTTTATTTTTGTTTGTTTCATTTACTGCTTATGTTTGGAAATTATATTTGGGCCATTCAGCATCCTAAGTTGTTTTCCTTTTCTTTTTTGGAGGCTGACTTGTTTTATTTTACTGTTTTATTTTTGATGGTTCGCTGACGTTCCACCCGGCAGCTCTTTGAGACACTTGTCTCAGTTTGTGCTGAATCCATAATAGTGGTATTCACCTTATTCACCACGCCCACTTTTTCTCTCTTCCGTGTTATCTGCAATTGTATTTGTTCTTCTGGTTCAGCGCTAGTTGGCGGACAATTTCAAAACAAAACGTCACTATGAATGACGTTTGGCAACATTCAGAAGCTACACTGCGGCCAACTTAAGTTACATGTTCTAAGCATTACTGCTGTCAGGAGCCAATGGTTACAAAGTTACAAAAGCACGTCGATAGTGTTTTCTAACTGCCAGTAGCCTACAGTAGGGTTTGACAGATACTAGCGTCAGCTAGTCCGACCGGTCAGCACAGCCAGCACTCCCAATCCTCGCTGCTCGTTAAATATTATTATTATTAAATATAATAGGCGTTATTCTGATAAACTGGTCACATATTTGGAATGTTCTCATCCGAAAAAATATTAAAACTTTATATAAGCGTTCTTTTTTTTTTGCTTGAAAACAGCTTTTTGGCAAGTCTAAAAATGACTACGGTAGGTGTCATCTACTTCCGTGTCTAAAACAGAAAGACGATTACAAAATGACGTCATGCAGAAGCGTCTTGTATGGGCAAAGAATAAGGTGAATAGACTTGAGGCCCCATCCCTAGTTTTCACACATTTTAATTTATTGTTTCTGTTTCCCAATGTTTGAGACTGTGATTAACAGATGGAGATGGAAATCTCAATGTGATTAAGCTGGGTAAATAAAGGTAAAAAAAAGCTATACAAATAAACTTGACTTGAATTTATTGGTAAATGTGTTTGAATCAAGACATTAACATCGCTTCTCATGGTCAGAAAAAGTCACCAGATATGTCGCTAGTCGCTGGAAATAGTTTACAGGGGAGTCTGAAAAGTAGCTAAATATAGAGACAAAGTTGCCAAGTTGGCAACACTGTAGGCAGACGCATGCATGCCTACATGCCTAAGCAAGCTTACGTTCTGGCTCCTCAGGGAACGTCTTCTGAACGTTCAATAATGATGTCAGTTAGACGCCAATATTGAACGTGCAGGAGACGTTCAATATCGACGTGTAACTGACATCAATATTTAACGTTCAGAAGACGTCCAAAAAAGACGCCATCTAAACTGATGTTCTGACTCCTCAGGGAACGTCTTCTGAACGTTCAATAATGACGTCAGGTAGACGCCAATATTGAACGTGCAGAAGACGTTCAATATCGACGTGTAACTGACCTCAATATTTAACGTTCAGAAGACGTCCAAAAAAGACGTCTTCTAAACTTACGTTCTGGCTCCTCAGGGAACGTCTTCTGAACGTTCAATAATGACGTTAGTTAGACATCAATATTTAACGTTCAGAAGACGTCCAAAGAAGACGTCTTCTAAACTTACGCTCTGGCTCCTCATGGAACGTCTTCTGAACGTTCAATAATGACGTCAGTTAGACGCCAATATTGAACGTGCAGAAGACGTTCAATATCGACGTGTAACTGACATCAATATTTAACGTTCAGAAGACGTCCAAAAAAGACGTCTTCTAAACTTACGTTCCGGCTCCTCGGGGGACGTCTTTTGAACGGCCGACGAAGACGTTAATAAGACGTCTTTCAGACGTGTTTGTGTTTGTAGGGAATCCACTTTACTGAAAAATGAGAGGTGAAAAAGGAAAAAGGGAATAACTTCTATATTGTAAAAACATATACCGTGTATATATATAATATACCTTTCTTATCTTGTATTATTTGCGCCTACTGTTTTCATTTTCTGGAATCTGTGGGAGCCACTGCTTGGTTCAGCTCAGTAACTCGCAGAGTTACCGGGTGAATGTATATGTCTGTTTCTCTGTGCTTGTATGTGTTCGTGGCTGATGTGTTTATGTATGTGTGTGTGTGTGGGGGGGGGGGGAGGGTTGGTTTTATTTTCATTTTTGTTTACGTTTTGTGGTACTTGGTTTGTGTGTGTGTATGTGCGATCACTCCATTCTATTCTAGATGTAAATGCGTGCTTGGAAAAACCTTCCTGCCTTTAAATGCTTGGGTCCCAGAGTAACATTCGACTGGGGGACAGGGAGTTGAAAATCGTGTCATGGAATGTCAAGGGGCTAGGGCAACCAGTTAAAAAAGAAAAGGTTTTTAAACATCTCAAATCATTATCTGCAGATTTGGTTCTGTTGCAGGAAACCCACGTCTCACCAACACAACAACACAAACTGAGGTGCCACTGGGTATCGCAAGTTTTCCAGTCATCATTCTCCTCTCAGGCACGAGGCGTGGCCATCCTCATCAAGAAAAATGTCCCATTTCAGCTCACCTCCATGACAGCAGACCCCTTTGGCAGGTACATTATAGTCTCTGGTCACATCTACTCATTTCCAATAACCCTCCTCAACATCTACGGTCCAAACACGGATGATCCCAATTTTTTTAAAAACGTTTTTGATTTACTACCTGACACCGATAACTCACATATAATAATTGGAGGTGATCTGAACTGTTATTTAGACCCGCAATTGGATAGACTGTCTTCACGCCCGCCTCCACCCATTTCCTCAGTCCAGGTCCTAAACAATTTGATAAAATCCCGAAACTTAGTTGACATTTGGAGAGTTCATCATCCTACTGATAAAGTATACTCATTTTACTCCCACGCCCATAAATCATATAGCAGAATAGACTACCGGTACTTCCTAATAGACAATCAATTGATATCCCATGTCACCGATACGAAATACCATAATATATTGATCTCTGACCATAGCCCCTTGACACTGTCTCTACGTCTCTCTTTTCCGAAACAAGCTTACTCTTGGCGCCTCAACCCTTCCCTATTCACTGAAAAGAAATTTATAGAATATATGACCACTAAATTAAAATACTTTATGGAATCTAATGACAATGGTGAAGTAACAGACTCCACATTATGGGAAGCATTAAAGGCAGTCATTCGCGGGGACATCATTTCATATGAAGCCGGTGCCAGAAAGGAGAGACAGAGACGACTATTGGAGATTGAGAATGCTCTCCCCGCTCTCGAGGCGACATACCAGGTTTCAAAATCCTCAGAAGATTATAATAAGATACTGAAACTAAAATATGAATACAACTGTATCCTGGGCGGCCAAATAAACATTCTCCTTTTAAAGTTGAGACAAAAACAATTTGAATTGGGAGATAAGCCAGAGGGGCTCCTGTCACGGCAGCTCAAGAGCGCACAAGCCTCCAAAGCAATCCTCTCTATCAAATCAAACAGGGGCGTGTTGTTGACCAATCCAAAAGAAATAAACGATCGTTTTAGAGAGTTTTACAGTGAACTTTATTCATCTAAGTACAATGCTGCCCAGTCCGACCTGAACGACTTTTTTGATCCTCTTGAAATACCCAAACTTGGCGATGCTGCGAGAGAGGACTTAGATTCTGATTTCACGCTGGAAGAAATTACCTCCGCCATTAAATCACTCCCATTAGGCAAAGCGGCCGGGCCGGACGGATTTGGTGCAGAGTTCTACAAGACATTCTGTGACATTCTCGCCCCACTCCTCCTCAGAATGATAACCAGCTCTAAGAAGGACAATGTCTTGCCTGGAACCCTGTATGAAGCTAACATCTCCCTTATTTTAAAAAAGGGTAAAGAAGAAGTAGACCCAACCAGCTACAGACCCATAGCGCTCCAAAGCTTTGACAGAAAGATAATCACCAAAATGTTGGCTATCCGGCTAAATAAACATTTGTCATCCATCATTCACCCTGATCAGACTGGGTTTATCCCGAATAGGTTCTCTTTTTCTAATGTCAGATGCCTCCTTAATACTATATACACAGACCACAGCAAGACCAGCAGCGCAGCCATCTTGTCGCTCGATGCACAGAAAGCATTTGATCAGGTTGAGTGGCCCTATATGTTTGAGTCGCTGCGCAGATTCGGATTTGGTGAATCATTTATATCTTGGGTAAAGCTTATATACGCTAGCCCAACATGTTCCGTTATAACCAACGGTGACAAGTCATCCAGATTTCCACTACTCCGTTCGGTCCAGCAGGGTTGCCCTCTTTCGCCGGCCCTCTTCGCCGTCGCGCTCGAGCCCCTAGCTCTAAAAATACGCAGCCACCCAAACCTTGTAGGCCTGAAGGTCGGTGGTATTGAAACGCGTATTAGTTTGTATGCCGATGATGTAATTTTATACTTGCATAACTCTGAAAAATCAATCCCCCTTCTTCTAGAATTATTTACCTCTTTCGGTAAGTTGTCCGGATATGCAATTAACTGGACAAAGAGTGACTTTATGCCGCTCTCTGACGCCTTTACCCCCGGCTTTCTGGAAAATCTCCAATTCAAATTGGCAAAAGACCACCTCACTTATCTTGGTTTGACCATACCCAGAGATCCAAAACTAATATTTAAGATGAATTTTGAGGATTTTGTTTTAAAGCTTAAACAATGTATAGAAAACTGGAAAATCCTACCCCTGTCCATGATCGGTCGCATAAACTCAATTAAGATGGTTTCACTTCCCAGGTTCCTCTATCTGTGCCAAAACCTCCCCATCTTTCTTACATCAGCTTTTTTTTCAAAACTGGACTCCATAATTCTTTCCTACATCTGGAATTATAAGAACCATAGAATCTCGAAAATTCATCTGCAAAAACCTAAGTCTGCAGGAGGGCTGGCCTTACCAGTGTTTAGGCATTACTACTGGGCCGCTAATGTTAGGGCTCTAATGTTTTGGTGCCAGGGGACCCCTGGCAATATAACCCCTGGGGCCCCCTTGTGGCTAAAAATGGAGGCCAGCTCTATTGACAGCTCTTCATTGCCAGCCATGCTATTTGCTAAGTTAGAGAACCCTGGGACCCTAGGAAATTTAAGTTTTGTTGTGAAAAACTCTGTCAGAATTTTAAACCAAATTAGGAGTGCTTTGAGCCTACCAGACGTTTCTGTCCATATGCCCATCTGTTTCAATCACTCTTTTCTGTGTCCACGGTCAGACAAAAATTACCATGCTTGGAGTGAGAAGGGGCTAGTCTCCATCAAAGACTTATATATAGATGGTCACTTCGCATCCTTTGATCTACTGAAGAGGAAGTTTGAGTTGCCTGGCACGAACTGGCTCAGATTCCTGCAACTCAGAAATTATGTTTGATCCAAAATTCACACTTTTGAAGTGCTTCCAGATGAAAATGCATTTTTTGATGTACTGCTAAGCCCTGCTCACTCCAAGCATCTCATTTCTAGATTTGTATGTCTGTTTGACAATTGTATCATGGCCTCTACTGAGAGGATTAGAGAAGCGTGGCAGGGGGAACTTGGCATTGACTTGTCTGACATAATATGGGACAAGAGTATGTCTGTGATACAGCTTTGCTCAGTTAACAGTAGACACCAGCTGATTCAATTTAAGGTCACTCACCGTCTTCACTATTCTAACCATAAGTTGCACAAGATGTACCCCTCTGTCTCACCACTGTGTGTCAGGTGTCGTATATCAGAGAGCACTCTGTCTCATGCTTTCTGGAGCTGCCCTTCATTGACTGGTTTCTGGGCCAGGATATTTGATTGGTACTCTAAGGCCTACAGGATAGCCCTTCAGCCGGAGGCAGAACTTGCCATTTTTGGCTGCTCGGAGTCCTCTTTGGACTTCTCTGCAGCTGTGCAGCAATCTCTGATGCAGGGAACAGTCGTTGCCAAGAAACTCATTTTGCAGGAGTGGAAGTCCCCTTCTCCACCCTCTTTCCAGCTGTGGCTGGCGGACATGACCTCTGTTATACGGATGGAGAGACTCAGGTACCTGCGGACCAACTCACTCGGGAGATTTCTAGTCGTCTGGGAGCCGTTTCTGGCCTACCTCGACGAAGTCAAGGGTGGTGGGTGATTCGCTTGGTTGATCTCCTCTTGTGCAGGACCCAATGCACAATATGTGTATATATACATACATATACTTTTTTTTTTTTTTTTGCAAGTACCCTCATCACATTGTAAATTCGGAGTGTGAGTGTGTGATTTTTTGTTTTTGTTTGTTTGTTTCGCCTTGTTTTTGTTTTTTTGTTTTGTTTATTTTATTATGTTTGTTCAGCCTTGTGTGTTATAAAAAAAAGGGGGGGGGAGAAAAGATAACTACACTCTAACCTGTAATATTGTTCTCTGTAAAAAATATGTTCACTTGACCATGCACCAATGTGGACTGTACTCCGCCTCGCAATAAAAATATTATAAAAAAGAAAAGAAAAAAAGAAGGACAGATTTGTGAGGATTTGGGAAAAGTCGATTGAGTTTATAACACCTAAAAGACGAGACTTTGTATAGAACTTTGTACCTCTTATGATTGTGTCAAACTAGTAGAGCATCCCCTCTCTCTCTGTTGTTTTTTGTTTTTTTGTTCTTGTTTTTGTGGTTTGTTTTATGTCAAGTAAATAATATAAAGAAGGAAAAGTTTTGAAAGGAGTAGGTAATGTAACAAGAAATGCTTTGGTTATATTGGAACCAGGTTGAGCCTATCCAACCATGCACAGTTGCTAAATGTATGAAAATGTACAAATGTGTACTGTTGAATGTAAAATAATGAAGGGCTACTCTACTCTGAAAAATGTTCAACTGAAGTTAATGTGAAAAGACTTTTCTAAATAAAAAGAGAATTATATATATATATATAAATAAAAATAAATGATAATAATCATCATCATCATCGTCAACATAAGAAGAAGAAGAAGATTTACTGTATCGTAACTTCTGCTTATAAATATGCTTATTTCAAGCTTTTTTTTCTTTCTTCCCAATTGTACTTGGCCAATTCCCCCTGCTGTCCCAGGCGCTGCTCCACCCTCTGCCGATCTGGGGACTGGAAGAGCCATATACTAGCACCATGCTTCCTCCGATACATGTGCAGTCGCGAGCTGCTTCTTTTCACCCGACAGCGAGGAGTTTCACCGGCAGGATGTAACCCATGGGAGGATCGCGCTAATTCCCCCAATTCCCCTCCCGCCGAACAGGCCAACCAAAGGAGGCACTAGTGCAGCGACCAGGACACATACTGTACCACCCCTAATCCGGCTTCCTACCCACAGACACGGCCAATTGTGCCGGATGCCCCGATCAAGCCGGAGGTAACACGGGGGCTCGAACCTGCGACCCTCGTGTTGGGAATGAATAGACATAAATAGTCTCTGCACCACAGATTATATGTGGTACTGCATTAATCCACAATCAATTCCTGAATGAGATTTGCAGGTTGATGGAGGCTGCTCACCAGAGGTTATCCATGTACGTGTGGAGGACAGACACTCCTCTCCCTCTCATGCCCTCACTGTGCATCTCTGCACTGGACATCACCGCGGTGCCGACTGCCACGGGCGCTCTGGAACCAACCGGGGGGGGGGGGGGGGGGGGGGAGGGTCACAACACAGACTAGATAGAGACTGTGAAGAACAGGGGAGGATTCTCACGTGTGATCAACTTTACCTGTTGCTCACCACTGACGGCACAGCAGTCGCCCCGTTTCACTTCGGGCAGACCGCTGGAAGGCACGACCACTCCTGGCAACATCAGATCTTTGGAGAAGCGTTATGATTTTGATTTGATTTGATTACTGCACGTTGTCACCGATATGAAACGTGTTGTATATCTCAATCTGTGCCCGTTTTAATCGTGTACAAAAAAGAAGCTTACCTGCTCCTCCAATCATTTTCTGCAGCACCGGGGCCCATGTTGTGAATGTCGGCAGGGCAGAAGGGTAGTGCCAAAGCATATACACTGAAAAATGGCTGCAATTAATCATCTAACTTACTCAACTTCATCCAATCGATCCTATCAATGTAAGTGAATAGCTATTTACCTGTGGGATAGAGTCGTTTCTCCAGTTCAAAGAACATTGGGTTTTTATGGAGGACATAAAGTGTGATGGCATCTCCCTTGTGGGCATAAATCTTGACTACGTTCAGTTCCTCTTTGTTGGGGACGAGCTCGGACAGCTCCTCTGCCGACAACGATGGGAAGGCTGTGGAGACGTCAGCTTTGAGCTTTCTCCTGAATGACAACAAGGAAGAATATACATATATACATGTGGCAGGTTATGGAATGGATTCCGTGGCAGCTGGCTAAGGGGATTTCAAGGGTGAAATCACACATTTTAATTTGTTTACATCACTCATTGAGAGCAGGGTAAGGCATTTGAAGTTGGGTCTTTCTTTACCCACAGAATAGTGTTTGTCTCCGTCCCCAACTATTATAAATGAGTCAGCAAAACTCATGGGTACTCTACAAGAGCTAGTGAGGCAAATGTTGTCCCCTGTAGGTTTAGAACTGCATCTCGGAAAAAATGCCTTTCTGTAGTCTGCAGCCACAGAATGGAATATGTTGTGTTACCCCATTTGAAAGAAATTGTCACTGCCAAGTAAGCCTTTTAAAACAGCAGTGAAGGGATGGGTGACGAGCTGCAGACAGCCATGCATTGTATAACTGTCGCGGTTTGTGGTTTCCGTTTGTGGTGTGTGTATTGTTGATAATGCTGTTTTATTCTGTCTTGGAAGGCTTGTGCTGGGCTGACCACTGAATATTATTTTTTTTACAAACGAGGACCACAATGGAAACAAGTCTTGTATATATTGTATATTGTAAGTATTGTGTTTTATTCCTTGACAATTTTTATGTGGTTCATGGATTGTATCTGTTCATTTGTATTTTTAACAACTGTCTAATAAATTAATTCATTCATTCGTTCACTGAATGAATATTTTTGCCTAATATGAAATGAATATTCTGCACTAATTTGTTTTTTCCCCAGTAAGGCCTACAGCTGTTTTTGAAAACCACATTGCTGTAATCCCTACTTTTCCCGTAGTTCCCATTCTACCTAAGCTGTGTTTGAAATGTTCGGTTGCATGTGTGTATAAACATTTGCGATTGATTTTATTTCATTTTTTATGTTTATCTTTTATTCTTTTGCCTGTTTGTAATCTATTATGGGGACCATTTAAATTCCATGTTATCATGAGGTAGTAATAGTCCTTACTCCCTAAACTAAATCATATAATTTACATTGATATTCCTATATGTTAGACCGAAAATCTATTTCTGCGGGCAATATGGAACAGTGCTCTCCAAAGCCTCCAGGACCAAGGACACACTCAAATTAATCATAAATCCCTTTATGTATAATTGGTGATGTCACTCGAGCACAATGATGATGTCATCAGTAATGATGTCATCATTGCTTGAGTGACATCACATCATTAGTGTAATCACCATTAGGTAATTAGGACAATGAATCTCCTCTCGGGCTTGTTTCTTAGTTCTTTTAATTGAAACACTACGGATGTTTTCTGTAAGCGAGACAAACGGCAGTTAACGTTACAGGGGGGGGGGGAGGGCGTTAACGTAACGTTAGCGACATACGCATAATAAGTAAAACAAAGCACAGTGCTTGTACCAAAGTAACGTTACCGAGGCGCTGGTTTTCACAGTTTAGCCTCGACTCACCTGTCTGATCCTTTGATCACGGTGTTGGATTTGACACGAAACACCTTGGCGAACATTTTATTTGAAAATAAATATAAACTACCAGCCAGTCAGCATGTTGGTTTGTGACAGCACCAAATGGTCTGGAAAGTCGGCAAATGCGTTTGGTATTATGTTCCGACACATAATGCTGTCCGACAGGAAAATGTGCTGCTGCAGTGACACGGTTTAGTTCCGCAACAACTAAACAATCCCAGATGCATCTGGGAAACACACAATTCAAATATTCGATGTGAGCCAGCTTTAAAGATCTCAGTGGCGAAATAGCAGAACATTGGCTTTAGGTTTTGTACCATGGCATAGTTGTTTTGTGACTGCACTAGTATTGTCAAACTACGGCCTAAAAGGAAGCAGAACTTTAGATAATCAATTCAATTCAATGAGGCTTTATTGGCATGAGAAAGTTGCCAAAGCAAGTGTAAAATAAAAACAAAAAATGTGCTTACAATTAAACATACACTAAACATCAGCTATGTAACATTGCACTCAAATAACAGTAGTAATTGCAATCAATATACAAACATTGTGCATACAATTGAAGATCTAAGTATAAACCAGTATAAACAGATGTGCAACATTGCAACATAGTCAAAGCACATAAGAGTAGCTAAAATTAACTTTTAAAATGTACAAAAAGAAACAAATTGTGCTTAAATGGCTGTTGAGCTAAATATAAGTAAGTAAGTAATATAAGTATGAAAATAGAAAGTACAAAATTGTGGAAATTGCAGTTAAAAATATAAGTGCAAATACAAATAAGTTGTAACTGTGTCAAAACACTGCAATGTTTTTTTCTTCTTCCAGAAGGTATTGACACTTTGAGTTCCAATGATAGACCGGAGTGTCCGATGTGGATCCACCATCATCTATTGAACAAGCATGTGTGTGTGTGTGTGTGTGTGTGTGTGTGTGTGTGTGTGTGTGTGTGTGTGTGTGTGTGTGTGTGTGTGTGTGTGTGTGTGTGTGTGGGAAGCTATGCAACAGGGAAGCAAGCGGACCGGTAGCGTCTGTCTGTCAGCCTCATTTGTGATTGGTTGGAGGGGTGGAGCGACCATTGGTCACAGTCATTCAGAGCTTGACTCCTATACATCCATGCTCTGAGGAGGGTCAACTTGTCTCCTGCTCCTCGGCCCCCCTGGCTCTCCTCTGGGTGTTGGTACTGCTACTGGGCTGGCAGCGGAGCCTGGGGCTGGTAGTGAGCGCCGTGCCCCAGAGCCATAGCCAAGGTTCTCTGCCGCTGCTGGAACAGCTGTTGTTGCTGGCACTGCTATTGATGATGCTGATTGTGTTGCAGCTGTTGCAGTTGCTGAGGCAATGACTGCTGATGTTGACGCAGTTGTTGTTGTTGATTAGGTTGCTGGTATTGTTGCTGTTGATTATATTGCTGCCGGAGCAACGGCTGCTGAGGACGGTGCTGCTGCTGCTGCTGCTGCTGCAGCGCGTTGGGTTGCTGTTGGCCGAGTTGTTGAATTTGTTGCTGCTGTTGGTGATGTAGCTGTTGGTGCTGTCCCTGTTGTCCCTGTTGTTGCTGTTTGGTGGTGGTGGGCACAGGCACCGGGAGGGGCATGTGACCCGGAACCAGGTTGTCGTATGGGCACACGGAGGAGGAGCGGGGTAACAATGCGCTGAGGCTCTGTGTGGAGGTGCAGAGTTTGCCCTGACCCAAACCACCAGCCAGCGGAGCTCCTCCCATGGCGGGAGGTTTGAAAACATGCTCGCTGGTCCCTGCCAGGGCTTTCGAGGGCACCTGGGGGGTGCAGATGGCGATGGGCTCCACCCCACTGAACGTCCCCATCCGATGTGCTCCCGGTTTGCGGCAGATGGTGGCCGTGTGAGTCTGCGACTGGTGCAGGATGTCGATGTGTGTAGTGTCTTCGGAGCAGGAGGGGGTGGTGGCCTTGCTGCTGCTGCTGCTGCTCCTCGGGGCATCCAAATTCAACGCACCCAACAATGGCAGCTGATCCCCGGCCGAGCAAGTCTTCCCCAATGCAGACATGGCGAGCGGCCTCTCTCCATGGTGCGTGTTGGCATTGTGTGGGGGGGCCAGCGAGCCGTCCTCAGCCCCCCCGCTCCCGCCTGTCCCGGACCCTGTAGCCAGCCGATTGGTGGAGCTGACGGGGTCCTGGATGTGTATTCCATTCACAGCCCAGCTGATGGAGTACAGGGAGGGAACATGCCTCACTGATCCTGACGGGTAGTCACTGCTGGTGCTGCTCTTCCTGGATGGTGTGTCACTATGAGAAGCTGGAGGCGTCTGGTAGGTGTAGCTGGAATCAGAACCTTTCAGGTCCAAGATCACCTGTTCGCTGGCTGGAGGCAGCTTAGTGGGCTCGGCTGTCAGGTTGGTCATATCTTCTAAAATGGTCTGCAGGTGGGTCGCCTCTTCCAGCATGCCGATCTCATGGTCCAGCACAGCGTGTCACGGTGAAACGGACTGGAGAGCTTTCTACCTGGCAAATGCAGCTAGTATGCTGCAGCCAGGTTAGCCTTGTACCAAGACGCTGATTACATTACACTGCATTACATTGCATCAGCGTCTTGGTACAAGGCTACAGCCAGGTAAGATAAACAATATGGTTTTCATATGTTTACAATACTAGGCTATGTGATGTTGTTCCAGTTAACGTTAAACTAGCTAGCTACGAACTGTTGCTAGCTCGCTATGCTAACCTGTTGCGCGGGCCTGGGTCGTTATCATATAAACTAGCGTTAGCTAACTTGCTGGTAACGTTAACGATAGAGGGCAACATTGCTATTTCTATAACGTCAGCTTAACTAACTAGCTTAACTCTACCTCCACCTGTGGAGCTCTCCGCGTTCCCTCACGCTCCCGGGGCTACGCCTCCAATGACTTCCATCCCACTTCTGATGTAATGGCACAGGCGAGGCTGGTTTTGAACCTATTTAAGCGATAAGCGGCAGTGCAGCAGTTAACTCGTATGAGTTGTGCCAAACAAACGTTAGTACCTATATCTCAAACACTATACATCACCGCTTATATTTCGACATTCTGAGTGAGAGCAGAAGTAGCTCAAGAGTTTGATGTAGGCTATAATATATGCATGTCGTGCTAAAGTTGTGTGAACTGTCGCAGTTTTTAAATTGTAAATACGCTAGAGTCAGATGCTCAAACTCAGGCTCCATAGGGTTCCATTGCCGTTTGCGAGACCCACCAGTGACGCGGCTTGTTTACCAAAATGCTGCTTGGCTGATCCCTCGTATACGGAGCAGGCTATACCCACTTATTTCGTAGTCAGCAGTGAATACCCACTTCTAAATCCCCTGTATAGCCTATAGTCACTAGGCCCTATTGTAACAATTACTACCTACTAGCAGGGCAAGGACGCCAAGGAGAGTGAAGGCATAGCTATCTACTGTTGTTTGATTTAACTGTAACTAAATATGAGCTTTAGCTAAATCATTTGTAATGGTGCACCCTATCAAACTATTACCTTTGAGTTAAACTGAATATAGCCATTTGAAAAGTCTCCTATAGACAGCCATCAGTCCTGTCACTTCTGAATACATGCACTGATCTGTTTAAGAGGCCAGGTGGAGTCAGCAGTGACAGATTAGAGGAGACAGAGAGACCAGTTCAGGTGACACAATATTTAGAAATCAATCAACCTAAAACAGGTGTATTCCTGGTTTTGCCATAACACTGATGCTCATCTCCTAACTGGCATCCTTGTGATGAGGAGCTAGTCAGAGCCATGTGTTTATCTGAAATGACCAACACCACTACAGGTCAGGTAATGATCCTTACTCCCTGAAGTCAAGCAGTAGTTAAGTGACAACTTACAAATACTACTGGCCTGTATTTGGGCGAACTAAATATACAAACAAGAGTAGACTGTTTATAACAGATGGCATTTATCCTCTGCTGGATGGGCCACTTAAAAAAAATTGTGTGGGGGCGGGCATATTCAGTGTACCCCCAACTTCTCACTCAATCCCAGGACGTAATATGAGTCTGTCAGATGACCCTCTCTCTCCTCCTCTCCCTACATGGAGATGACCCTCTCTCTCCTCCTCTCCCTACATGGAGATGACCCTCTCTCTCCTCCTCTTCCTACATGGAGATGACCCTCTCTCTCCTCCTCCTCCTACATGGAGATGACTGTTGATATAAAAGAGAATATGCTCTCAATTGTACAACATTGTAATTTAGGATGTTACCTGAACGCAACACAGGTGGTTACAGCCAATGACATGCACTGAAACGTATGTATGTGTGTGTCTCTCTGACCCAGAGTCAGTGTCAATAAACCTCCATGGGAGAAGCGCCACAGGGTGAGAGAGAAAGAGAAACTGTTCCTCGTGTATTTATTTCCTCCATCTTGCTGCTACTCTGGGAGTGCACGTGAAGAACTGCTGCATTAACCAACTCTGCTAACAGGTTATGGGCCCAGAGTTACCCAGGGTATTCAGCGTTTACCACCGAGAAGGTCGCAACGAACCGCGTGTCCCGGTGAGAAGTTAGCAAGCTAACGCTAACGTTAAGCTAGCAAGCAACATGGCTAGGCGCGCTTCCGAGTCGGGTGGCCGCTGGTCTAGGCTAGTGTTCGATGGGGACGAGAAGAACTATGAACTGTGGGAGACAAAGTTTTTGGGACATCTTCGGCTGCAAGGGCTAAAGGACATTATTTTAAATGAGCCAGCCGCCGGTGCCGCAGCAGCAGCGGCAGACGCACCGAAGAACGCCGAAGCATATGCAGAGCTGATCCAGTTCCTGGACGATAAAAGTTTGTCGCTGGTCATGCGAGAAGCAGCCGACAACGGGCGGAAAGCGTTGAAGATTTTGAGAGATTATTATGCAGGTAAAGGAAAACCACGCATAATTAGTCTATACACAGAGCTGACTTCACTCCAAAAGTCGAGCGGTGAGAGTGTGACGGAGTATGTGATACGTGCAGAGACAGCCATCACTGCTTTGAGAAACGCCGGCGAGGCATTGAGTGACGGGCTGTTGGTAGCAATGATTTTGAAGGGATTACCAGAATCATACAAACCTTTTGCTATCCATGTCACACAAAGAGATGACGCAATGACATTTGCCGAATTTAAAACTAAATTACGGAGCTACGAAGACACTGAAAGAATGAGCACTGCTACAACATCTAATGACAACGTCATGAAGGCACGAGTGCAGCCGAGTGCAAGACCCGCCACGGCGAGTGCCAATGACCGTGGAGGCGAGAGCACAGACATTGTGTGTTTCAGATGCGGCTTGAAAGGCCATAAAGCCAGACAATGTCAACGCAAACAGTGGTGTAGTCACTGTAAAAGCTCCACACACCGAGATGCTAACTGCAGACGGAAACAGCAGCGGCGAGATGAAGCAAGACAAGTTTCAGAGGAGCCGAGCAGCAGTGAGTACGCATTCCGAGTGAGCGACAACGACGGGGATGCTGAGACCCAGCCGGAGCGTGATGTCCAGAGGAGAGGTCTGATGGTCGACGCAGGAGCGACTTCGCATATCATTACTGATATAGCATTGTTCAAGAGGTTCGACGAAACATTCCAGCCTGAGGGTCACGTCATGGAGTTGGCCGATGGTACAAGGTGCAACGGAGTCGCTGAGCGCAGAGGAGATGCGGAGGTGTGCTTGATAGACAGCGGAGGACGATGTCACAACGCGACGCTGAGAAAGGCGTTATACATCCCCTCATATCCGCAGAACATCTTTTCTGTAAAAGCAGCTACTGCCAGCGGAGCGACCGTGATCTTCAAGGAAGGGAAGGACCAGCTACTACACAAAGACGGTACTAAATTCCACATCCATGTGTACAACAGACTGTACTATTTACATACAGTAAATGATGGGTGTGATGGTGATCAGTGTAAGGGAAGCTATGACGTACAGACATGGCATGAAATCCTAGGGCATTGCAACTATGACGATATTCAGAAATTACAGAGTGTTGCTGATGGTATGAAAATCAAGGGTAAAACAGACCGGCCTGGTTCAGATTGTGAGGTGTGCACTCAAGGGAAGTTTATCCAAACTAGAAATAGGGATCCTGATGTAAGAGCCAAAGCAGCTCTAGAGCTAGTACACACAGATCTAGCGGGACCCATAGACCCAGAGTCCAGAGACGGGTGTAAGTTTGCGATATCATTCACTGATGATTATTCCAGTGCAGTTTTTGTTTATTTCCTAAAAAGTAAGAGCGACACAGTGCAAGCAACAGAGAAGTTTCTTGCCGATACAGCCCCATACGGGAAGATAAAATGTATCAGGTCTGACAATGGTACTGAATTTATGGGAAAGAATTACCAGGCACTACTGAGCAAAAATGGAATCAGACACGAAACATCAGCACCGTACTCACCACACCAAAACGGGACTGCTGAACGAAACTGGCGCACCCTATTTGATATGGCTAGGTGCATGCTGATAGAGAGCAAGTTATCAAAAACTCTATGGACCTACGCAGTGCAGACAGCAGCCGTAGTGAGAAACCGATGCTTTAATAAGCGCACGAAACAGACACCGTACTTCATGCTAACTGGAAGAAGGCCTAACCTTTCCAGGATGCAAAAGTTTGGGTCAGTATGTTATGCCTATAAGCAGGACAAAAGGAAACTAGATTCAAGGTGTGAAGAAGGAATTTTTGTTGGGTACGACAAAAACAGTCCAGCTTATTT
Source organism: Poromitra crassiceps (assembly GCF_964638095.1). Taxonomy (NCBI): domain Eukaryota; kingdom Metazoa; phylum Chordata; class Actinopteri; order Beryciformes; family Melamphaidae; genus Poromitra; species Poromitra crassiceps. Next base: position 1,060,416 of record NC_139638.1, on the reverse strand, counting down.
GATCTACTATCCCGACAGTGGGAAAGTACAGAAACACAGACTGGTAAAGTTTGTAACCAAAACAACAGTAGAACGACAGACACAGACAGATGTGACGTCTGAGGACGATGATGACTGTGTGGAACAAAATACGGCTAGGAAGACCAGGCAGAATACAGACGTGTGTACAGAACATGCTCAGGACCCAGGTCCAGTGCCCATGCCTGAAGTAGACAGCCAAGAACAGACAGACGAGGCTGACCACACTGAGCCTGCGACTGCGAGATATCCTTCTAGAGTAAGGAATAAACCACATCATCTAAATTATTACGTATCTGGTGAAGAGAGTGAAGATCAGGTCTTAACAAACATAGATTACTGTTACAGACTAATGTGTAACGTTCCCCAGACATTCGGAGAGGCAGTAACCTCAAATAAATCAAAGGAATGGGTTGATGCGATGGATGATGAGATACAATCGCTAAAAGAAAATGACACTTTCACCCTAACCAACTTGCCTGAGAATAAGAAAGCAGTGGGGGGTAGATGGGTGTATGCTATAAAGAACAATGTTGATGGATCTGAAAAATACAAGGCACGATACGTAGCCAAAGGATACAGTCAAAAGATGGGTGTAGACCAGGGGTGGGCAACTATTTTTCATGGGGGGCCACATGAGAAACCCAGATTGTTGCCGGGGGCCGAACAAATATTTTCATGCCGTAACCCATGGATGGGCAACTTTGATGATAGAGAGGGCCACAAAAAAATGTCCTCGCTACCAGATTTTGCTGAGGGCTGAACGGCGCCAGCGTGAAAAATTTGGGGCATTTGAAGCCAGGTTTAGAGGAATAACTCATTTTAAATTAACAATTGTGATGTCATTATTCAGTCTTAACCACCAATATTTGATCCTTGTTTCACTCCTATGTCACCACCTGCTCTCCCTGCAGGGCTTGAAATTAACTTTTTTCACCACCTGCCAATATGGCTGCTAGATTTTAAAGTTACCAGCCAATTAGAATTTCCACTAGCCAAAATGTTTTTCTTGAAATAAACCAGAATATGAGTGGGTTAATTTAAGCATAAGTATCAGTAAGTGGCCCGGGATTCTCAAAGCCTGTGTTGAGGGTCACACAAGAACAAAAATGCACTCTTGAAGCTAAATAAATCCAAAACCAACAAGTTAATTATTTCAATTTCTACTTCAATGTAGAACAGTCATTTCTTACACATGAGATTACTTTTAGCCTTTTAGTCATAAATATTATTGAAAGATATTCCATATTCCAGACTGAAATGCTATAACAGAGTATTGGCCAGAATGACATGAACATTTGGACACTTATTCAGCAGGTATCTTGCATGTTGCGTTCAGGTGCACTGTAAAAAAAAAAAAAAAAAAAAAAAAAAAAATTTTTTTTTTTTTTTGCAATTCCATCGCGGGCCACACAGGGGGCGCCCGCGGGCCGCATACGGCCCGCGGGCCGTATGTTGCCCATGTATGGTGTAGACTATGAAGAAACATTTTCTCCTACTGCAAACCTGACCAGTATCAGAGTGTTAATGCAGAAGGCAGCACAGGAAAACCTGATTTTACATCAGATGGATGTAAAAACTGCCTACCTCCATGCACCAATAGATTGCGAGATTTATATGGATCAGCCAGAAGGTTATGAAGTAAAATCTAGCACAAATGAAAAATTGGTGTATAAGCTTGAAAAGTCACTATATGGGTTGAAACAGTCTGGTAGAAACTGGAATAAAACACTACATGAGTATCTGAGCGAAAACGGGTTTGAGCAAAATCCAGCTGATAATTGTGTTTACACAAGGGAAACAGAAAATGAAAAAGTTATAATTATAATATGGGTTGATGATTTGATCATCGCCGCCAGTGATGAAAATGCACTGAGACTTGTGAAGGAGATGCTCACAGCAAAGTTTAAGATGAAAGATTTGGGAAAGTTAAAATATTTTCTTGGGATAGATTTTGATCAAAGTGATGAATATGTGAAAATGTGCAGAATAATCCACATGGCTATGCTGGCGACTGGTAGTCCACCCAGTCCGCCTAGTTTAAAAAAAAAAAAAAGAAAGAAAAAACTGTTCACCTGTTCTTCTGGTTTCCTGTGGGGGGGAGGAAATGTTGTGTATGGGACACTGTGCCTTTAAGACGACACAAGGGGTTTACGTGCTGCCTGTCGGAAAGCGGATGTTGATGTATGTGGAAGCTAGAGGCATGCCTAATAAACGTGTTAACGTAACGTCGTAGTCCGCATGTTATTGGAACATAACAATCGGACTACCCTGCCAGACAACCCCCACAGGCGCAAAGCACACACCACCTCCAAAACGCATTGACATATCTGCTGTGCGGGGAATCAGGGCCCTTCTTGTGCGGTGCATCCGTGCAGCAGCATGGACGAAAGCGAGACTTTTATGCAACGGTTGCATTTTTGATCACCCCAGTCAACTTCAACATTCATGTGTGTTTGCATACGATGATGACATATTTGGGCTTTACGGCAGCGAAATATTTGATTTAGTGTTTTCTCCTCAGCTTGTTTCAGCCATTGCTAGAGTCCTTTGGCTAATTACAGGGGACACTCATTCGAATGAACGATTAATGGCAGCAGCGGAGGTCATAATTGCGGACATGTGCGACCCCCCCACGGCGCTCAGATGGAAATGTGATGAATTTGATCCAATTAATACATCCCTCCCACATGATAATTTTGTGGGCGAGGGTTTTATGGTGTGGGCACAGTCTAACCCCTGATTTTTTTTTTTTTTTTCCCCACTTATAGGCTATTATAGGCTATAATAGGCTATATCTTTTTAGACTAACCATGTGGTGGTTAGTCAGTATGTTAACGGATATATTTTACCCTAATACTGTTTGTTTTGTTAGAAATAGATTAAAGGATATCATCCATACCTGTGATGATGATACTTTTAAAAATCATATGGATTTTATACGTTCTAATGTTTGCTGGGGTGAGATGCTTTTACTATGTAATAACACAAACGTGTCCCCTAATATCATTTTTGATTCGTTTTTCTCTGAGGAGGATGCAATGTTTGGAATAGGTAATTTAATTGTGATATTTGCATTCATGCACGATGTATGTATTAGACATAACATAGATTTGGTTTTGGATTATTTGTGTGATAAACATTACATGTATGTATGGCTTATTTGGGATTGATTGATGAGAAAAGAATGTTTACAATGCCTATGTAATAAAAAAACATTTTTAGATAAAAAACGGTTGTTTGTTGGTGTTATAGGTTCATCATGCTATATAGGTGTATATATAGTCATAGTCAACATTGCGGGACTTCCGCTAGGAACGAATCTGATACATGTGTTTCACCTGTGGAGGAAAAATCCACATGCAATGCCCTGCCGATTCATCAATAATGACATATCCGTTTTAAATGTTCATAGGAGGTCTTTTTATTTCCACAATCATGTCTCCGTGCACGGAGGTCTCCTCTTGTCTACATTGACAATGCAAGAGCCCCGCATCCTTGTTTACAACAGTTCATATACTAAAACCAATGTTGCCCGCCCCCCAGCGTGGAGGGCAGTGATTTTCCACTACTGTCTAAAAGTTCCATTCAGCCTAGTAAGTTTCCATTCAGCCATGTAGCTAATCTGATGTTCACTAGAATACATAACAAATCCAGTCTAGTCACAACAGGACACAGGTTCTCACAGGAAAACTCTGTACAGCAATCTTCTACAATGTGGTGAAAAACACAGTTCACAAAATACAGCATGGAATTGCCATAATTAATAATTAATCAATCAATACACACTTGATCAATAATTTGCCATTACAATTCCACACTTTTGATAAGAATAAATCATTATTATCAATATTAAAAATAAATTATTGATAACAAACTATAAGTTCAAACACAGTCAAAGAAAACTAACATAACTATTATCCTTAACTTGTTAGAAAAAAATGTATCATCTCACACATCTATATAGATTAAAATTTCCCTATGTGTTCACAATCACAATTAATAAGTCCTTCATTTCGGTTACTTACTTAATACTTAATACATACTTATGTTACAATGTATCATTTGCTCAAATCAAACTCTTAGTTATGCTAATATCAAATCAAGCATGATTATTTACCCAAGATTTCATAGCATAAACGAAGTGTGTCAGAGGTCAATGGCCTTTTTTATTGTTCCACACTTTTTGGCATATTTTTTCTTCTTAAAAACACAGTTTACACATTTCTGGTAATTGGCTCCTGTTCACTGGTGTTGGATCCTGGTAGTCGAAGTCACTAAATCGTTTTGGCCCGCCTCCCACTTCGTCCTCCACTATCCACTCATATCAGCAAGCCGCTATTCACATTTCATACAAAAACATTCTCACAGGCTACAAATGTTTTTTTTTTTTTTTTTTTTTCGGGTTTCTTACTACAATTGTTGACGATTTCCAAACCTCTGGCAGACATAGGCTACACACCAAGTGCACTTTGGCATGCAGCCCACTCAGAGGCTGGGAAATTGAACCCACGACCCAATTTTGATGCAAATGGTCACTCTAGTCTATTTTACAAGTCCAAGTCATGTCTCAAGTCTTTGTCCTCCTCTCCGCTCTCCAGTCACACTGGAGTCCCCTTTCTCCTGTCTAACTGGTGTACAATAACATTGCCTTCAACGATCACACACCTTTCACCGTCAAACATCACTCATTCACACTGTGTTCACACTCCCCTGTCTCCCATGACTCCAAAACGCTTTTTTAATACACATGATCACAGTTTTTACACAAACCACGCAAAGTACGACTCTCTGCATCCGATTCGTCATGGGGAAACCGTCTGTGGTCCAGCTCACGCATGTGTGTGTGTGTGTGGAAAGCCTAAGCTAATTGCGCTGGTGGAGAATGTGGGAGGCTGGATCTCAGCATCTGGCATTGGAGATCGTCCCATGGTGATTGTCCAATCTGCTTGTCTCAGTCTGCTTGTCCATCTGATTGTCTCAGTCACACAGGCACACAAAACACATACACCACAACAACAAAAACTTAAAAACAAAACAAAAAACAGACACAAAAACAAAAGCTGCTTACCCCCTTTGACAGATGCGTTATATAACGCATGTGTCAATTAATTTCAGTCCTCTTGGGAAATGTGTGTGCGCTATGCACTGTGGTTATCTGGAGGGTGCTGCAGGTTTCAAGGCTTCAGGCTGAGAAGCGGGGGGGAAGAGAAATCTCAGTGTGTTCACAAACATTTACCTTTTCGCTTGGCAATAAGAGTTTTTTTTTTTCCCAGGCTAAATAATCCCTTTTCCTAAAAAAAAAAACATAACTTCTATCCAACAGTATTGTAATACTGCAAAAAAGTACTTTTGCTCTGTGTGCATTGCATGTACATAATGTATACAGTGTGTGATTCTCTTACTAAAACAATGGTTTGTCAAACAACTGTAACATGCAAATGTTCATGTGTGTCATTACTTATCTGCTCATAATTGGTGTCTTTGGAGAAAATTCTGCTGTGAACTCCTCCACCCTCAACTGGCTTGCGTCTCCGGCCGTGTCAGTCTCTCGCCTGTGATTGACCAGCGCCTCACACCCTCTCCGCTCCGTCTTGCTTCGCCTCGCTTGAGTCCTCTCTGCTGTTACTGTCCAGGTGGCGTCAACCTCCGGGCCAAGCCTATGAATCGAAAACTCCACGGCAGTCATATATTCTTTTACAGCAAGCAAACCACTCATATGCATTTCTGTAGCCGTCACACCGGTGTGGTGAAACACTTACACGGGAGGGAGAGATTTTACTCTCTCCCATTGCTGGCCGCTAGCTGCGGTGTTCAGGGCTGGTGGCTGCTGGTACGGATGCTGCTGCCGGTTCTCTGGCTGAAGCCTGCCCGGAGTGCTGATGGTCTCCGCTGGAGCCTGGACCGCTGGCGGTCTTCAGTGTAGTTGAGCCTGGCGCTGACTCTCAGTCTGCTACATGGTGGTGGTGGTGAGGCGCGGGTCAATTCCAGGTCGAGACCTTTTTAAGACACATTAAGAGACACTAGCGAAAGATTAAACTCCTCACATGATAATTGAAAGTGTATGTATGTATGGTATGTATGTATTGCTTCTGGCAGACATACTTTCTTTTCCCCTTCATAATAAATGTGTTGCTGTTGTTTTCTGTGGTTTTTCAAAACCACCTAGGCCATAACTTTTATACAGTCTATATTTCCCTCTAAATGTGGCGTGTAGGTCTGCTTGAGACAAATGTGCTTTCCTGGTGTGTATTTCGCCCTCTGCAAATACAAACCCATAGCTCCTCGTGAGCTTTCTCTAAACAACTGTGGTTTTGTTTGTGTGTGCGAAATCAAAACCAATACCTTATGATATTACCAATAAAAACAAAATAACAACCAATCCCTCTTTTGTAGACAGGTATAGAAAACACACTGTGGATCCACATAACAAAATAAACAACCCTGTTTGTCCCCTGCCGGCCGGCTTATCTACACACATATGAACGTTTAAGCCCCAAAATAAAAAGTTGAATTTGAACGTTTAGCCCCTGTTTAACGCTTGCATCCCAAAACAAAAAGTTCAATTTGAACGTTTAGCCCCACAACAAAAAGTTTAACTTGAACATTTAGCCCCAAAACAAAAAGTTTAGTTTGTGAACTTTGTGATTTTTCTTCCTCTCATTTTTCTCATTCAGAAATTTCTCATTCATATCTCAGTCATTTCCCATTCATTTCCCATTCATTTTTCTAATTTTTTTTTTCTTCCTCAATGAGCCTCACTGCTCAGTTTCACCCACACTCTCCCCTTTTTTTTTATTTCTTTTTTTTTGTTCAAAGGAAAGAGACCTTTTGAAAACAACTTTTCTTTTTTCTTTTCTTTTTTTTTTTTTTTTTACATACAATTTATACCTCCTTTCGCAACGCTCAGGTCTGGGTATGTGCTGCTTTACCCCTTTATACTGCAGTTTTAGACGCTAAGTATACCTTTCAACTTACGTCGACGCCAAGTGTACCTTTCAACCTGCGTCTGCGTCTTTACTGTTTGCCCGTCGACAAACAGGCCGATTTATTCTTCTCTAAATCTTGCCCAAATATGAGTCGGCTCTAGTAAGTTACCTTACGCGTGCGCCTCCTACTAACGCACGCCTCACCCTCTTCTGGATCCGTTATCCAAGGCGATGAGTATATCCGATAACGGCAATAGTGAGTTTTATCTAATATTATCTCACGCGAGCATCACCATGACCCCGCACCACTCTCTTCTAGACAAATCCTATTTTGACTAAGGCAGTGGTTACATCCGTTTTACACGCACACACATCCCCCAGACCTGTAGCTTTTAGCAGTAGTTACAATTGTCTATTTTTAGAACCAATTGTATAACATTATTCTAAATTTCACAGCTACTCAATTTGACATAAAACTGATCAATCAACATTGCATTCAGTGTGTATTTGCCTCACCAGGTTCCGCAGATCACAGCGCTGGGCTACATTCCTCCGCATGTCGACTCCTGCTCTCTTAGCATTAATCGAGCTTTCAGGTCCAACTTTGACAGGAGGTTATCACCAGTCGACATGCCAGAGGTCCGCATCCCAGTCGTGAGATCCCGTGGACGAGCCCCCAAGTTGTAGAGGAAAAATCCACATGCAATGCCCTGCCGATTCATCAATAATGACATATCCGTTTTAAATGTTCATAGGAGGTCTTTTTATTTCCACAATCATGTCTCCGTGCACGGAGGTCTCCTCTTGTCTACATTGACAATGCAAGAGCCCCGCATCCTTGTTTACAACAGTTCATATACTAAAACCAATGTTGCCCGCCCCCCAGCGTGGAGGGCAGTGATTTTCCACTACTGTCTAAAAGTTCCATTCAGCCTAGTAAGTTTCCATTCAGCCATGTAGCTAATCTGATGTTCACTAGAATACATAACAAATCCAGTCTAGTCACAACAGGACACAGGTTCTCACAGGAAAACTCTGTACAGCAATCTTCTACAATGTGGTGAAAAACACAGTTCACAAAATACAGCATGGAATTGCCATAATTAATAATTAATCAATCAATACACACTTGATCAATAATTTGCCATTACACACCCCGGGTTGTTTTTGAGTACGGACTGTGCGTCTGGCCATGTAGCCCCCTGTGACATCCGGTTTAGCTGGTTGACTATAACCACACATGACACACTCTAATATAAGATATATAACTGTTTGACATAATGTCAGATCATGATGGAGCAGCGATTAGACAAGGTCTATTTAGACCCAGCTAACCCCGCGGGTTTCTCTAGCATTGCTAAACTTTGTGAGGCAGTCAGAAATGACGATGAGGGCCCGGTGAATGAGAGCATCGTCAAAGATTATCTATTAAAACAAGATGCATATACCCTACATACTCCGGTTTTTAGAAATTTCAAACGCAATAGAGTATTTGTCTCGGGAATCGATAAACAGTTTCAGATAGACTTAGTAGATATGTCTGAATATTCGATGGAGAATGATGGCATTAAATATTTACTAACGTGTATAGATGTATTCAGTAAATTTGCATGGGTCCAACCTCTGAAAAATAAAACGGGTCTAGCTGTCACAGAGGCATTCAGAGGTATCCTCATACACGGTCGTATTCCCATCAAATTACAGTCGGATAAAGGAACAGAATTCTTCAACCGTAATTTCAAAAAAGTTAACCCAGGAATACAACATTAAACATTTTACGACATTTAATGAGACTAAGGCCAGCGTTGTCGAGAGGCTGAATAGATCGATAAAATCCCGGATGTGGCGATATTTGACAGCTGTCAACTCGAGAAGATACATTGATATTCTAAGTGATTTAGTCTACGCCTACAATAATGCCAAACACCGCTCGATCGGTATGACACCCAGCCAAGTAAATAAAACAAATGAACGCATAGTTTTTAATAGACTATACAAGAAACACACCGTGCCGACCCCATCGTTCAAGTTTAATATCGGAGATAACGTGCGGATCTCAAAACAAAGAGGCATATTCGATAAAGCCTACAGAGGTGGGTATACCGAAGAATATTTCATAATATATGAGCGAGTCGCTAGACATCCGGTGGTCTATCGCATCAGAGATTTATCCGGGGAATCGTTAAAAGGGTGTTTTTATGAACCAGAACTTCAAAGGGTCATTATTGATGAAACCAAACCGTTTAAAATAGAGAGAATAATTAAACGGAGGAAATCAAAAGGCGTAAGACAGGTCTATGTCAGCTGGCGCGGTTATCCAGAATCTTTTAATTCCTGCATTAATGAGCGTGATATGATTAACATATAATATTTATAGTGGTGGATGACAGCTAGGAGGCTACTCTGCCCGTGACAGCCACCGCGTTACGTCATGCACAACATGGCCACCACGGAAGCGGCGGGCTTCTACGTTACGTTGCCTAGCAACGCCTGTATCGCTATATATCCGAACAATAAAATTTGGAGTTATCGGACAAAGCTGGCGAAACCATTAGTGTTTAGAGAAGCCTTTGAAGTAGGCCTGGTAGAAATTCAATACCCGAAGTCTTGGCCTACCTTCCCATTAGAGGACGCAGACATAATGGTTTTTGATGTTAGAAGCAAAAAGAAGATTTTCAGAACCGTTTCTATGCAAATAGGAACTTATGGGTCAATCCCTAGTATTTTATCACGCTTCAACCACACATGTATGACTGTGTTCAATAACCCTAACCCTCCTATAGTACTAACCTATAATGAAGTCACAAATGATGTCCAAATCGGTGGGGTCGCAGGATCAAAAATAATATGTACTGGAAGGCTGGCGACCATCCTAGGGATGAGACCAAATGTGGAACACCTCTGCATTCCTAAGCCGGCGACCGCTGAATTTCAAGCCGATATTGACGCGGGTGTTTATAATATATTCGTGTACTCAGACATATGCCAGCATCAACTCGTGGGTGATGAATATGTACAGCTGCTCAGAACGATTAATATATCAGACACGGACCGACGCGTGACCACTTTATCATTGGACCCCGTCTATTACACACCTATCTCAAAGGACGTTATCGATGACATTGAACTGGTGTTGAAAAACGATCAAAACAAGCATATTCCATTTGCATACGGAAAAGTCCTTATCAAATTACATTTCAGACCAGTTGGACATAAACGCTGACGCATGATGATGACGCCGTATGAGAGCGCCGGAAACGCCGGAAACGACGGGTCGGATTACTATTTTGATTACTATGTTAAACAGGCGGGCGGGGATTTAGCGGGGTTTTCCGGAAGCGCTACACAGTATGGAGCGGGACTAGGTGGCCTGTTTAGAAGTCTATTCAGAATGGCAGTTCCGTTATTTAAACGTGGATTTACTATTGCTAAACCGTATATTAAAACTGCTGCATCAGGCATCGCTGGAGACATAGTTCAGAATATCGTCAGAAAAGCAACAGGAAGACCTGACCCCCAAACCGGAAATGGTTTTATGGCATACCCCCATCGGAGACCACCATCTAGTGGTCGGAGGGGGTATCGCCCCGTTAAAAAAAGGAGTAGAATACATAAGCGAAGACGTTGCACAGCTCCTCGCAGACCAAAGACAGCAACCAAACCACGTAGACGTGCTAAAACTCACACCAGAGACATCTTCTAAATAATAATAATAATAATAATGTCACTCCTTCACAACCAATCGGTAGAGTGTATGAAGAGTGAGCTTGATATTTTTCGTCTACCGGCAACTCAGACATGCATAGAGCGTGCTGCATGGATTGAAATCCCACCTGTTTCTGCAATCACCGCTGGAGCACCAATCGAATTCGCAATTACTGGGTCAAACGATCAATATATCGATTTTAATGACAGCTATTTATATATCCGACTGAAACTCACCAAGCCTGGCGGTGTAGTCCTGGCTGATGATGATATAGCTACCCTGATCAATTATCCAGGTGGTAGCCTATTCTCACAGCTAGACATTCAACTTGGTGATAGACTTATTACTCAAGCTAGTAATACATATCCCTATAGAGCCTTGTTGGAATGTCTTATTAATTATGGGCAGGAGACATTGGATACACAATTCAGCACAGCCCTTTTCATCAAAGATTCGGCTGTTGCTATGGATGGGACAGCTCTTAACTCGGGTAATGCTGGTCTGGTTAAGAGACACGCCTACACTGCAGAAAGTAAAACTTTGGAGCTTATCTGTCCTATACACGCCGATTTATTTATGCAGGAAAAACTGATGATAAATGGCATTGATGTGGGGCTAAAATTTATCCGCTCTAAAGATGAATTCTGTCTCATGTCACCCACTCCTGATAAACAAATCGGGGTGAATATACTTAGCGCAAGTCTCTATGTGAAGAAAGTTAGCATTTCCCCAGCTGTCAGGCTTGCCCACATGAGGGCGCTAACGCACGCTAATGCACGCTACGCCATGGATCGTGTTTCACTGAAGACGGTGACAGTCGGGAGAGGCCTCAGAATGACAAATCATGAAAACTTATACACTGGACAGATACCTAAATTCATAATAATTGCCTTTGTTGATAACGAGGCACATAGCGGGAATTATGCAAGAAATCCCTTTAATTTCCTTAATCTCAACACTGAATTTATGGCATTATATTGTGATGGGCACTCATACCCTGCGCGACCATTTACGCCTAATTTCACCACCGGGGAGTATGTCAGGGAATATTATGAGCTATTCCAAGCCACCGGTCGTCATTTGAAGGACCGCCCTCTCGCTATCACACGCGAAGAATATGATAGCGGCTATACACTGTTTTGCTTTAACCTGGAAGCAGATGGTGCGAACACAGGAAACGTCAGCTTGATTAGAACAGGCAATGTGAAACTTGATGTCCGATTCAGACAGCCTCTGGTTCGCACCATCAACATAATCTGCTACAGTGTCTTTGACAGCATCTTAGAAATTTCAGGGAAAAGACAGGTCTTATTGGACTATTACTAGACCTGGACACTATGAACACAATGGAGATTGATCGGATTCTCAGGAAGAAACTTGCAAAAGGCGTGCAACTGTTGGGTGTGTTGGCATGTGACGCGCTTCCGCGACATGTGCGGTCACTTCCTGCTATGGTTATTGTTAACACCGACTATAGTGACAGGCCGGGACAACACTGGCTCGGAATATATATAACTGCAGCCCGAGAAGCTATGTTTTTTGACAGTTATGGCAATCCTCCTGATTATATACGATTCCCACCGGAAATAGCATGTTTTATAGACCGGAATAGCCGACATGTCACATATTCATCTGTGCAGGTCCAGAACAGCGCCTCTGTCAGCTGTGGGCAACATTGCATATTCTTTTTAATCAACATCCAAAAAGGTCTATCGTATCAAAGTGTTATGAAAAAATATACTAGTGATACTCTGTGTAACGATAATATGGTATGTACCTTTGTAAGTAGAATACAGCCTGGATCATGTAAAAGTTATCATTTAAAATGTATACAATGTGCAACACCACAGACCTGTATGTGACATTTTCAATCAAATAAATCATATGAGACTGGAAACAATGTTGGTTGTGACTTTTTATTTTTTCAATATGTACATAGGATATTTTGAGCATTATGAAAACAACATCAATATGACCATACATCATGATATGATAAAAATAGGATGAGAAACAATAGCATGTAACAAAAAATGCTGAGGTTGTAAAAGCCTCACCCTGAATGATAGGATAAAAAATAGAATTTGAATGCTCTGTTTTCAATTAGAATCATTTGAATAAAAATAGAGTAAAAATAATAATAATAATAATAATAATAATAATAATAATAATAATAATAATAATAATAATAATAGATACTCTGTGAGAGACATGGAGGTCAAAACAAACCTTCACCCACTGCATGAGGTTGACCTTGCTGATACAGACAGGCAGCCCTGTAGGCTCCAAGTCAAGTCATCACCCCTCCTCTCTCTGTTTCTCTCTGCCTTCTTTTGCCTATAAAGTACATGTCGAATTGTGACATCGCCACTGAATACATTGGAACTCTGTATGACATACCAAAATGTGTACATTGAGAATTCAGTCCTTTGGCAATGCAGTTTGCCAAAGTAATGTATGGCTTTAAATATACTTTTATAAGACACTTCCTGGACTCTTGGTTTCATTCAATTTAGTTTATATTAGCTGTTATAATTATTATATAGCGGATGAGGAGTGGTGAAATTCCATTCTACAACAACTCTTAAGGGGGAATCATACTACAACACCCAGAATGCATTGCGCATGTCACTGAATGAAACTCGACACCAGACAAATTTGGCTGCATTGACCTCGTTACCGAGGTTTATTTTAATTTACAAAATGTTTTCTTTATCGAGTCTGGAAAAATCACACCCGTTTTCAAAGGATTATGAAACAAACCGCCGCGACGGAGTCAGTTACGTTATGGAGTTTGTGGACTAATAACTTACCTGCTGAACGGATGGCTGGATCACGATGTAACTTTGCCGCAAGCTAACGTAACAGGTAAAGTTAACACGTCGCTGTTCGCTGTTGTTCATCGTCCATAATCTTGAGATCAGATATTATCAGCCAGCGGTGTCTAGCATGCTACAGATCTACTGCTCTGAGCTCTGAAATCTGCCTTGCAGGGCAGAAGTTCGAGCTCAGAGCAGTCGATCAGATCGACTTAGTGCTTAATAATGGCTAATAAACAGTTAGTATATAGTAATATGCATGCTAATGAGCAGCTAGTTAGTGGTTAATAAATGTACCTTAATATAAAGTGTGGGCTCTAAAGTATAATATATTTTAAATATAGCCGCAAGCGACGATGCGGGGTCCAAGCTTCTGGTGACTTGGGGGTTATATGTCAGATAATATTAATATAGACACTGAATTGCACATTTAGTCAGAGTTGATATGTGCACATATATGATATGTGAGTGATGACTGCACAAGTGTGATTTAAGCTGTGGTGATGGGGGCTTTATATAGTACCAGGAGAAGGGCATTTATGATGTCATTTATGATGTAATTTATGATGTCATTTATGATGTCATAACTGACGTCGTCATAGAGAAGGTGACAGTCTTGTGACATCACTGATGATGTCATCTATGATGTCATCTATGATGTCATCTATGATGACATAGTGTCAAAGTTTTAACATTTATCATTTCAAGACGGTTTCACGTATCCAAATTCTTTATACAACTTTAGATCAGGGAAGTCCAGAGATGACACAGAAAAAGTTTGGGCTCATTCGGGCAAATGGCCTAGGACGAGTTCGTTTTTTTTTTTGGAAAATCTAGCAGGCTTAAATGGGTGTGAGTTATGGGTCAATACGCAAAAGGGTCTGTTATAGCGCCACCATCTGGCCAATATGGCTAATTTTTTGTCTCTGAGCAGTGGGGCACATTTCCAACCTATGTGCAAGGTCTGGCTACTGTAGCCCTTACGGTTTTTGACGTGCATGCTGTTTTAGGGCAGAATAATAATAAACATTACAGATACAATAGGGATCCACGCACTTTGTGCTTGGACCCCTAATAATAGAGTAAAAATAAAGTATAATAGCCTGAATAATAAAGTAAATAGAATTTGAATGCTCTGTTTTCAAATAGAATCATTTGAATAGCATTATGAAAACAACAACAATATGACCATACATCATGATATGATATGATAAAAATAGGATGAGAAACAATAGCATGTAACAAAAATGCTGAGGTTGTAAAAGCCTCACCCTGAATGACAGGATAAAAAATAGAATTTGAATGTTCTGTTTTCAATTAGAATCATTTGAATAAAAATAGAGTAAAAATAAAGTATAATAGAAAATAATAGAAAATAAAAATGGAAATAAAGCATAATAATAATAATAATAATAATAGAAAATAATAGAAAATAATGGAAAATAATGGAAAATAATAGAGTAAAATAAAGTATAATAATGTAGAGTATAAAAGAAAATTCTAATAGGTACTCCATGAGTTATTAGTGGGGCTAAACATCACCCCATCAACCACCCTATCATCATCATCATCATCTGCACCATGCATTGTCTTGCTATACTCAAACAGACGACGGAGACTCCTATTTGTCACGGTAGAGGAGGGGACATTTATCTCTGCTATTGTCTTACGAAACTCTCGCCATCCTAATGGGCGAGCCGACTCCTTAACCAACTGTGAACCTGTCATAAACTTGACTAAATCAAATATGTGTGATCCTCTGAGGGGCTGGTCGTCAATAACTAGCTGTCCATTAGCAGTCCATCTGATCCTATCCGATGCATTGGAGATAGCGTTCAGAACGTGTGAGGCCTTGTTTTTGCTGTGTGCTGGTATGTGTTGTAATACATCAGTTATGGCAGCCGGTGTCGCATTGTTATCATTCACATGCGGTAATGTCTCAGCTGGCTCAGAATTTGGCATTAATAGTGTTAGCGTGTTCTTTTCGTTATCGGCCTGTTTCGCCAGAGTCAAATATCTATGTAAAATGTTTGAATATTTCACCGCTTTGCTATGTATATCAACGCTGGGTTCATCTAGGACCTCTGCCATCAAACGATCTAGATCACACTGAGCCTTTGTTCTGATGTCAGGGGGGGCGCTGAGAGTAGCAGGTGGACGTGTCTGAAGAGCCTTGAGTTGATTGTGTGGTACAAGAAACATTTTGGTGGTGTGCTCCATGATCAGCCTCGATTAAAAAGACCACTAATAATAGGAATAGCCGCAGCGAGTAAAGGGAATATAAAGCCACCGCGTTGGTTAATCTTTTTCTTTTTTTTCAGTAGTGTAACTTTTTTACTGGCAAACCATCTAAGCAACGCTTTGCTTTTCTTTAATCTCTTGTGAAGTTTAGGAGAAAGTGGAATATTGCCTCTTAATAGGTTCAATGCAAGCTCACATAGTGCATTAATTAGATCATTGCTGGCTGTGGCAAGAATGGTCTTGCGTCCTTTGGGGGTCGCCTTATAAAGATGTTGAAGAAGTTCAAAATTCCTATGTACACGAGCAGACATTTCTAAAAGAGCCTAGCTTCTTCCCCCTCTGGGTAGATAGACAACCTGTCGCTCGGGGGTTAACTCAGTTCTGAGTCTTAACAGGTCAGGTGTCGTTGGTTTATAGTCTATGAGAATATATCCATAATTACTCGATGTGGCATCTTGAAAGGCTTCCATAAAATGTTTTGAATTTTTGGAGTACATTTGACGTGCTATGATGCTTATTTGTTGTTTATCGCGAGGGTTTTTAAATAACACAAGATAATTAGTGTTGAGACTTATAGTGCGGCTTGCTTTGCCTTGGGCGAAAAGATTCTGGACCAGATAGATGCAGCTTAAATTTCTGTGATGGCAGTATTTAGTAAATACATTTTGAACCTCTGAATTATTTACTGCAGAAGACATCTGATCATCAATAATTAATAAGTTGCTCTTATCGGGGGGAAAAAGACTGTCGTCTGCTAATGAGGCCGGAATCCCCTCAATAAAAGTAATTGGTCTAATCAGTAATAAATCATCGTATACTTTTTGCCAGCAGCCATATAAAAAGACGATATTGTCTAACGCTTGTGTGATCAGTTGTGGTGCGTTTTGAATAATGGCTTTAACAAAAAAAGTTTTTCCAGAACCAGACGGGCCAGAAATAATCATAGTAAAAGGGTGCAGCAAGCGTGCATCAAAGCCCCCCTGCGTGTTGACGACATTATTAATATCCATGTGGGAGTGTAGAGAAATCGTTCAGAACGCGGCGTTTATCATAGACGACCTGAAGGCGTTTAACTAATGACTGATTGCTTAGTTGTAACGTTAATTTATGCCGCCTGATTCGATCAGAGGTTGTTCTAATAACATTAACTTCGGCATCCAACACATACGCTTCCACCAGGCGTAAAAGGGAATCATATGTGACAGCATTTTTATTTACACTAGTATTTAGCGTGACACCTTTACATTTCACTGACGACCGACCTGTATTTGTGATAAATGCATACGATTTTGGACCCGTGGCTACAAAGTGTGTAATGTACTCGGCAGGTTCAAGCTCGCTTGTCAATTGTCCTAAATGCTTGCCGAGTTGTGGGGTCCACTCCCCCTCCCGCGCTGTGAAAATTATTGAATCGGTATCATTATATAACACACGGGGGCCAAGTTTATCCATAATTCCATACAGCTCCAAACGAGCATATGCTGTGGTCATAGCTCCTAGAAAGACATTAATATCTTTTCCCTTCGGGCCTTGACCGGTTGCATGTTTCCATTGCACAATAGCGATCTCATCGGTGAGGAAGCGGAATTGACTCACAATGAACTGATCACTGAACATTAGCTGTAGAAAACGATCCTGGTTATTAATTATTTCACAAGTACATTGTTCATCTTTTAGAGCAAACCTCCCCCATAAAGTATTCAAAAGGAGTTTAGATGATGCACGTAATGCTGGATTGTACACAATTTTTGGTTTGTCTAAAACCACACCTTCGACTTTTTGGTATTCGGCAATGTACGCGTCTTTCTCGGCATCCGTAGTGACGTCGGCTGGGAATCCACTCGCTTCCTGTTTACGTTTGAGAAAAGCTTTTACGTAACCTTGGAATAATTCCTTTGTGCGATGTTCAAAATGCCAGACTTCAGATATTGAAATAATACGATAACCTTTCTCGATCGCTTTGTGTAACTCAAACGAAACCCATACGCCGCTGAGGGCTCTCTCGGTCTCTGTGTGGTTGCACTCATCTTTAGAGAGCCCTTCTGCGCATGTGCGACAAAGAGGGAACATCAGTTTCCCGTGTGCTCTGAAAGGGAGGATGGGATGGAGCAAAGCCCTAGGGGGTGCTATTACACACTTGATGAGTCCGAAATAGGTTGAGATGTCATCAAAATCCCTCGTAATAACTTTTGGATGTCCAAGGGGGTACTCTTTTGTGCTCTGCACATATGGATATAGAGAACACAAGTCCACATAATGTATCGCTTCGCCGTTTTCAACCTTATGGTGTAATTTTAAGGCGTTTGTTCTCCCCCCATATAAGGCATGGCGTGGGTTCAAACGCTCGGGTTGTGTGTAAGACCTCATGAAAGCCACCACGGAAGCATCCGTGTGTTTCATACGGGTCCAGTCGCACTCCCATAAAACGATTACGTTCATACCATGGATAGATTCTAACGTATTTATTTTGTCAGCGAAAGCATGGTACAAATCCCCAAACGTTGCGTTTTTGTAGGGGTGTGTGTCATTTGAAATATGACAACGATCACACCCATGGAAGAAACAGCCGGCAAATTCATATGCAGTATTAGTCTCGGGGGAGAAGCCATCTAGATAATAACCCCCAACTCTATGTTCACCATGGTTGAGAGCATGTATAATGTTGATATTCTGGCTTTGTGTCAGATAAGATAACCATTGCATAGATGCATCGCTGAATGTTCGGTTCTGACCTGTATAACAGCCGTTATAGGTGTGCGCGACGGTGTCTGGTTTTAAGAATGTGGTTTTAAAAACACCCATGCATGCACCGGGGAGCGTGACATATCGGAAGGGGTCGACGTTGGTGCATTTGATGAACGCTTCCCTATAAAGAATACAGGCCTGACGTAAGACTCGAACATCTTGTGCACAATACTTGGCCTGTTGCTTAGCAAAGTTATACACCAGGGACTTACGACCATTATACCAGGTTAAGAACTTCTGTTTATCTGATTCGCGCATTGTAAAATACCCAAACATCTCCTTTGAGGGGGTGACTCCAATATAGTTTTCATTTTCTATTGTGTTAAATTTGTATGGGAAATAGCCTTTTAATTCAGCAAACCCTAAGGCTTTTGGGGTTTCAGCTAAACGCATGGGTAGAAAACTAGCAGAGTCTGTGAATCTCTGTTTTTTGTATGTGGAGAATATGGCTGTTAATCTGGACCCCTTAATAATGACAGAGGGAGTTAGTCCTTGAGACACCATGTGTTTTAATATTAAATATCCATCAAAACCACTAGCATTATGCGCTATAAACGTGTGTTCTGCATAGCGAGGGTTGGAATAGAACTTTAAAAAATCACCGATACAATCTTTACCATCGGCACCACTGAAATTTCTAGCCCTGTCATTTTTAAGAGTCATAGATGATACAAAACTTGCTTCATGCATACCTTCCCCGTTTATTCATGTCTCAATGTCATAAAATATATAGTTTTCATCGGCTTCCTTAAATGGTGTAGGTTGTATGAAGCAGGCATGGTCAGACTCTTGCGCCCCTAGTGGGACGCCACAATGATTGCATCTTGTTGATCTGCATATGTGTGGTGTCTTGGGTCTATGAATGTGGATCATTTTACATTTTGGGCAATATCTCATTTTCTCGCAGGGGGAGATGTTATGCTTGTCCCGTCTCTTGTGTGCATCATAGCAAGTCTGAGATTTGCATATACGCATACATACCTTACATTTAACAGCGGTGTTCGCCTGGGGTGGATCTATGTGTAGAGGTCCGTAACAGACTTTACAGAGGTGTCTACATACATGTGAATAAGGCTCCTGATACGTCTGGTAGCAGTAGTCGCAGACATAACTACCCCCAAAGAATGCTTTTTTATTCAGGATTAGATAATAATGTCCGTCATATAAATAAAGCCAAATTGTTTTTGGGTGGGGAACGCCTGTAGTCATAAATGGGTGTCTGCGTTTAGAAGCCTCTTTGTGGTGAAAGATAATTATCTTGCTGTCAAAATGACGTTCAAAAGTTCCAATGTCGGCAAATGATACTTTATGCATATGGTCAAAACCCAGCTCAGTGTATATTTCTCGAGCTCTCTCCAATAGACTAGCGTTGTTTAAATCAGGGTTAAAATGTCTGGCAATAGCCATGCCGAAACAAAGATTATTTCCAGAACCATTATCAGGATTATAAAGGTAATTAATCTTTCGACCAATAATATCTTTATATTGTATATCCATCAACCTAAGCCTACCGCCCCCTTGCTGATTCATTGCAACTGAGATGGTGAGAGATAGGTCCCCAGAGATCATTGACTCATCATTGCTTTGAATTGCGTCTGAGACATGTTCCAGAAATTCCGGACCAGCATTGTCTCCGACTGTGGCGATAGTATGCACATCTGCCGCTAGGCTATCACCTGATAGCGTTACATCCATAATGCTGCCCGTAGGGACCTCGGCTGTAACTAGATCAATTAACCCTGTTAATCTCTGTCTGACCATACCAGGCACCAATTCGAGATTATCAGTGTTAATATCACGTAGGTCTATATTTTGACGGTATGTCCTAGCGTTGAATGTATCTATGTGTCTAACGGTATAATCATTGGGAGAGATGGCAGCTGGGGGTTGAATCATAGAGCCTACAGACGGTGTAGTGATACCGTCGTCGTCGCGGTCTGATGACACGTCTATTTGTTGTGGGGATGTAGCGACTGCCGCGGGTGGGGGTAGTGTGTCGGCATTTGATGACGTATCGTCACGGTCTGATGATGCTGCTATTTGTTGTGGGGGCGTAAGCGTAACGATTGACGTTGATGACGCGGGTGGGGGTGGTGTGTCGGCATTAGATGACGTGTCGTCGCAGTCTGATAACGCATCTATTTGCAGGGGTGTCCCCCGTGGATCGACTGACTCTGATGATGTGCCAGCTGCGTCATTTTGGGGATCCACGTGTTGGTGTTGTTGTTGTGTTGGGTTAGGCATGGCTCCACCGGTCTGCTGTAAAATGCAGCTTCTCCGGGGGGATAAATCGGCTATGTAACGTTTGATTATCCGGGTCTGTGCGTTAGCCCAGGCGCTAATGTCGTAATTATTATCTACCCCCGTAGGTAGGTCATTTTCTAAAGCATAAGCGACGCCCTGCTCACTCCAGTCTGTTCTAGGGGTTGGTGCTTTATCAGAGTTGAAATATCTAGTCAATTTAGAGGGAGGTGTTGGATTATCTTCATCTGCATGTCGCCTACGCTTAGCCATATTGGCTGTTTAATTGATCTCTGTATACATGGACTTTTTAAAATGATGGTGATGGTGATAGTGTCATTGTTCTACCTTACTGTACTTTTACAAAAAAAAAAAAAAAATTACACATTCCTCAATTTTTCAAGCATGGAACATTGTATATTCTGATGTATCAAAATTGTCTTCAAATTGGCATCAGCCGATGCCATCCACCGTGTGTGTGTGCGTCTGAGTGCTCTCAATGTACGTTCAAATCTCCTTTGAGAGCGTTGTACTATCCTATAACCATTTTTTAAACGTCTATACACATTTTGTTTATGTAAATCACATGTACCTGAAAGCTGGTGAGTCTTCTCGCGGGGTTGATGATGAGGCGAGGGTGGGGGTATCGCGTTCTCGCAGATTGACAGTGGTCTGTTGATGGAGAGGGGCGTGGGCGTGTCTGAAGCTTCCTCCCCCTCGTACTCTGCAATCCACGCTATCAGTGATTGGTCGCTGGGCTGCACATCTGGTTCCTCCCACGTGGGTTGATTGTTGATGGGGTCTTCAGCTGTGATCTCATCAGCTGGGTCCTTATCAGCTGATGGATCCGTGGTTGTGTCTGAATCTTCTTCCTGCCCCCCGTACTGTGCAATCCAGGCTATCAGTGTCTGGTCGTTGGGCTGGATGGTCGCATTCAACGCTGGTTCAGGTGATGTTGCTGGTGAAGGTTGATGCAAGTCTGGCTCGGGGTTCAGCGCTGAGCTGTTGGGGGTTGTCTCCCGGCTGGAAAAAAACAAGAGAAAAAATAGCGATGGATATAAGTCTATCTCAAAAAATACATATAGCCTATATATATATATATATATATAATGATGGTTGTTATATCTGAATTATGTCCTTACATCTGGTCGATTAAATCTGCAAAATCATTTGGATCCAGTCCGCAGTCATCAACTGTGACCTTATCAGATGGGTGTTGTTTGGGGGCATCAGGGTTGTATCTATGGAAGTCGCGTGGTTTCCCTCTATGGCGACGGTTGTCTGTCTTCGTGGGGGGGCTCCCCAAAGATTGTTGATGAAATAACAATTCACCTGTGTGAGAACCCGTTCTGAGGGGATAAAAAAAAAAAAACATTTCAAAAACTGAAAGTATGTTTACCATACCCAATTTTTTTTTTTCTAAACAAACTCTTTATGTAAACAATGTTTCATTCTCACCCTCTAGGTCTGTTAGTGATATCTCCTAGCACAGATCCTCGATTTAGATTGATTCTGGTCTGATGATCACCGTCTGGAAATATACCATATTCATCTGAACGCCTGGTGTCCTCCAGTCTGGTCTCTGGGTGATATATATAAAAAGCTGTTTTATTAATGTTTTTGTTAATATAACATTGCATAAAAACAAGGCAAAGGATCTTAATTATAAATATATATATATATATATATATATATATTAAATGGATAGTCTAATTAAACAATATTAAAAACAAAAAAAAATCTATTCTTACCGTTGAAATCCATGGTCAAAAATGTATTTGATTGAGATCAAAACCGCTAGCGCCGCTGCTCTTAGCGAAAATAGTTGAGTCGCTGGACTGACTGGCGTTGTTTCTGCTGATAGCTGGTGGTGCCTCCAAAAGAAACTGACAGCGAGGCTTTGTGATTGTGCTCAGCTGGGTGTCACACAGCAAAAATGACAGAGTATATTTAACACTTTAAGAGTAAAATGTACACCGAACTCGGTGTCTATTTGGGTCCAAAGAGTCAGTGTTCATCCAACACTTACTCTCAGAGTTAAATATGTACACTAATCTAGAGTTAATTGATTGACACTAGGAGTGTAAAAATGTACTTTTCAAAGGCACTATTTAAACACTATTTAGAGTAACCTTACACCAATAGGTGTAGGAGAATAACACTCCAAGAGTAAAAATGTACTTCAACTCAGTGTTTTTAGGGCACTATAAGGAGTAAAAATGTACTTAATTCAGTGTTAATATGTACTTTATCTCAGTGTTTTTAGGGCACTATAAGGAGTAAACATGTACTTAATTCAGTGTTAATATGTACTTTATCCCAGTGTTTTTAGGGCACTATAAGGAGTACAAATGTACTTAATTCAGTGTTAATATGTACTTTATCTCAGTGTTTTTAGGGCACTATAAGGAGTAAAAATTTACTTAATTCAGTGTTAATATGTACTTTATCCCAGTGTTTTTAGGGCACTATAAGGAGTACAAATTTACTTAATGCAGTGTTAATATGTACTTGATTCAGTGTTTTTTGGCACTATAAAGAGTAAGAATTTACTCAATTCAGTGTTTTATGGGCACTATGGAGAATAAAAATGTAGTTCACTCTTTTTTGGCCTCTATATAGTCTAAATGTACCACTACAGAAGTTATGTATGACACTATGGTTTGAAATGAGTGTTAAGCCAACATTTGAATGTAACATTTGACTTCAATTCAGAGCTTAATAAACACAAATGAGTTTAAATGCAGTCCACCTCATTTTATTTTAAAACGTTCCAGCAAACAAAGCTGGGAATATTTTTAACTGACATGCCTATTAAACACACTATAAAAGCATTTTACAACATACAGGAAAGTGCAATAAAGTACAGTCAATCAATGTAACATTGATGTAAAGTTTGTAAACAATGCAACCACATATTGGTCACCTCTAAAGTGCATATACATTACGTACACCGATTGCTGTTCAAATGGCTGACCAGATCAACATGCAGACAAGTTCAACGTGAGTTTTTTTTCTTTCCTTTGTAATGAAGCAGGCTGGGTTCAAATGACCTTCTGTTCAGTCAATTTAAATGAAATGTAAAATTAAAATCACTAATGCACATTGAAATAAAATGACAAAGGAAATTCACTTATGTACATTAGTTTGACCATCAT
The DNA here is from genome assembly GCF_964638095.1 of Poromitra crassiceps. Taxonomy (NCBI): domain Eukaryota; kingdom Metazoa; phylum Chordata; class Actinopteri; order Beryciformes; family Melamphaidae; genus Poromitra; species Poromitra crassiceps. The sequence goes on along the minus strand of NC_139638.1, from coordinate 1,036,562 downwards.
AGAAGTGTTTAATATCTTTCATAAAGTAAACTGTCCCAGTCCTGCTACAATAAAGTTGATCACCAACAATCTCAAAAATCAAAAAATCAAATAGTCCATGGCAACCACTTTCTTTTTCTTTTACAAAAATACATGAACAGGAACAATGTACTGGTCATCTCTGTCAAAACCATAAGTTGTCTGCAGGTCAAATGGTTTGAAGAAGCGCAACTGGTCAACCTTCAACAAACATTCATTTCCCCCTACTCCCTCCAGCACATGGTAGGAATGAAGATGCTCTGCAAAACCAAGTGTCTCAAATTCTTCTGTTACAAGAAAATACTGTCCACCAAATCCGACAATGTCTTTTATTTGACTAAATATTGGCATCCCCTCCTCTATCTTTGAACATACCAGGAGACCTGGGCGATACTCTGTACCATAAGATGTAATCCAGTTCACCACATCAACTTCACAGTCCATGTCAACATGCAGATAGTTTGCTATCAATTCACCATTTGTCAGGTTAGCAAGTTCAACCTTTTTTACTGGTCCACAACCAAGGCTTTTAAATGGCAATGATTCCCAATGGTATGCTATAGCCAGTTGGTGTTTTTTGGCTAAAGATTTTGTTATGTTTTTGAAGTTTTTGACACTGTTCTTAAAAAAACGATGCTTCGCTTCAAATGTCATTGCCCAAAAATGAAGAATAGGACCAAGTTTTCGAATGGATCTGGGATAGTGGGTCATGAAGTGGTGTTTAGGGATTAAGTTGCGTTTTGGGTACAGCTCTTTAAAAAGCCGATGGTGATCAACAATAAGATGCTTCAGAAAAACGGTCATGCCTTCAGTAATGACTGGAGAAAATATAATGTTGATAATTTGCAACAAAAGCAGCAACAGTCTCCAGTGTTCATTTCCTTCTCGTAAAACATCTCCAAATATCAAGGGCACATTCCGGATCAAACAAAATGTCTGAATGGCATTGAGACCTATTCCATTACCAGCTTGCTCCAAATTAATTCTGGTTGGACGGTTTTTCCGCTCAAGATATCCATAGTTGTACGCGTAAATTCTATTACAAGCATCTTGCTTCGATATGATCTTGTTGTCAGATAAGTACCCAAAAAGCAACTTTATCTCCAGCTGCCCCACTCCTTCCAATATGTCATGCATTATGTCAACTGCATAATTGTCAGAAACATGAAAGTACTTCAGATCATTGAGTATAGATGTTCGTTTAACTCCAAATGATGAAGGCAGTGTAGGGTCTTTCAAATCATTGCAATGTTGAACATGTAGTTCTTTACTGCGTAAGGTTACACTTGGATCATCGTCACTGAAAACCCTTTGGCAGGTGTGTTTGTCTAGTAGACAAAGGCGGCAGAAATAGTTTGCGCTGAAAGATTCAACATATCCAAGAAGTGTGTGCAAACCCAAATTGTCCCCAGTTACTTGTGCAACTGTTCCACGTACTGGTTCATCAGAGAACGGTACTTCAATTCCTTCAGACTCAAGCACTTTCAGATCACGTACTAGGGGCTCCAGTATTGCATTTAATCCATATTTTTTGACATCTTCACTATGAAAGAGTGCAAGAAGATGAATATTCATAAGAGCAGAGTTGATCTTTGGAGAAAGGTTTCTTAAAATAAAGTATAGACTCCCAACCTTATGGATACCATGCTTACTTCCAAGCGCGTTGGCAGTTTCAAATTCATCGAAAAATAATTGTATTTGGAGAGAATTTTTATTTTTGGAGAAGAGGGGGTGACCTTTAAAATAGCTGCCATCACAAAAGTCTTTGTAGAGCTCACTCTCTTCACAAGGCTGGACAAAATGGCTGCATATTTCTTTGTTGGAGAATATAAACTTTAAAGTTGCCAATAAGGGGATGTAAACAAACTTGTCTGTCACAGGAACTTGGTCATATGTGCCAGAGGCTCGATTCCTTCTGGTGTCGTACCTTACACCTAGGGGGATCTCAACGGGATCTACCACACCCCACTTATCATGGAAATATTTTTTCCATTTTGACTCAGTATTCACATTGGTAAATGGATTTTCAAGGCTCTCAAAGTAATCTTCAAACTTTGCTCTTATATTCTCATCATCAGGAAGTAAGTTTGTAACATCATCTTTGACATTTGAATGCAATTCATGTACAAGCTCTTCCAGATTTTCAACAACTGCCGTAATGACAGTAGTTGCCACACCACTGCTTTGAAGTTTTGCAATAAGGGATGCACACATTTCTTGGGTATTTTTTTGTCTATTCTCAGTACCGCTTGTTGAACTTTCTGGTTCTTCTAAACTGGATGAGACACTTTGCTGGTCAGATACATCAATTGGAGGGGGGAGTGGTTCATCATCATCATCTAGATTTCCAGTACCATGCTGCTTGTGGAGATGTTTTCTGAAGCCGGAGAAAGTCTGAAATGTCTGGCAGCACCCGTTTTGATCACATATCAGTCGAAATTTCTTACCAGGATAAAAGGCATGTGTGCATTTAAGATGCCGAACCAACTCTTTAACAGTACTGAAAGTGGACTTGCAATGAAAACACCTGAGCCTCATGCCAAAATCTCTAAACAGAGACTTAGTTGAGGAGCTTGGATCTCATGATTCTGACCGTTGGGGTTTCATGACAAAGGCCTACATCTATGTTGTAGATGGTGGTCTGCACAAATGTGTACAGAGTGTTTAGGGCCTGATCATAGGAGATGCCAAACACATAATGGGCTTTGAAAAGCTCATCAAAGGCTGACAGGGGAGACTTAGCCTTGCAGGGGAGGAGTTGACCGTCCACCACGATGTAGTAGTCATGGATGCTGGTTCGTGATGTGCCAACTGCCAGGATGTACGGCTGTCTTCTCTGGTCTGCACCAGTGACCTCCTCAAGGCTGCGGGTTGACTGTAAGATAAAATTAGAAAACATTAAACTCAGACCTGGAATTTCATCAGTCTAGGCCAGGGGTGGGCAACATTTTTCGCCAGAGGGCCACACATTGGGACTCATAACTGCCAAACACTCCCTATTTTCATGGGAGTCTTATCTTTAACCCTCTCTCCTGCTGTGATTGGTAATTTCTGCTGTTAATCTCCTGATATCATAGTGATACATATCAAATGGCTTTAGCGGATGAGATTTATTAACATAATGCAGTCTTTTTTGTTTGTTTGGTTGTTTTGTTTTCCTTTGAGCATGTTGGGGGCCGGATTGAGATGGGGCCGCATTTTGCCCATGTGTGGTCTAGGCCCTAGACTCCCCTAGACTCTAGGGTCATCACTTGCATGTGCAGTGGGCGGCGAACAGTTGTGTCCAGTAAGACAGCGGGTGAGAGAGGGGGAGCAACAAAGAGAGCAAGCGACAGAGAGAGATTGCGTGGAGCAATTAGGAGCCGAGTGAATCAATATGCTACAAACAATTACGATTAAAATGTGATTTTTGTTGTTGTGGCAGTCAGTGCTGATATTGTGTCGACATTGGAAATTACACTTTAATACGAGATAACGGCACAAATCTAAGGCAACTGACCTTGTGAAACTTGGCAACGTGATCCACAGCTTCCCGGACACTGATCTTCACAGGTCTCTTCGTTCCACCGGGTGGTGGAGGCAGGAGATACACCAGCAGCAGCAGTGAGGCCATGTCACTATCCCAACCTTAAGAGGGACAATATAAATCATGAATATAAATCTAAACACTCATGTCATAGAAATACAAGTACTATAGACGTGTGGCTGGTGATAAACTAATTTGAGCTCAATTGACAGTTACCTTGGACATCTTCATCTTCATTGGGTTTCTCCTCTGCAGATTGGATGAGGGCATCAAGCATGGCTGTCTTGGTGAGGGCTTTTGCTTCTTTTATGACTTTTGGCTTCAGGGCTCCCCACTTCTCCAGAAGTTTTGATGAGGTCTCTTCTCCAAACAGCAGCTGGAAATCTTGTAGGACCTGAAGGGGTGAAAACATCATATGGTATGTTTGCAGATGATGGTGACAGCAGTGGATCGTTTTTGTGCGTGTCAGGCAAGCCAATTTAATTTGAAATGGCTATTTAGTTGCACTAAATTATACACAGTCTATCATAATGGATCATTTCAGATCAACTCACCAATCCCTTAGTGTCAAGGAATCTTGGGAACACTGTAAGCACTGTGCTGCTTTTCTCAGGATCATGAATCAATTGCTGTCTGTACTGGAAGGTTTGTCTCATTTTATTTATGATCTGGTCTGCGTCGGTGCTGTGCTTCAGTAGAGATATGGCCTCCCGACACTGGTCTCCTTCAAGATGATGTTCTGTGGTCACCTCTCTTTCAATCTGTGGTCCTTTGTCTGAAGTGGCTAAAGGGCGCTTCTGCGAGCTGCTGCTCCTCCTGCCACATTTGTTTTCTCGCATCATGTTCTTTAACTTCGTTGCAATGAAGCCCTCATTACTGCTGACATCAAAGAAGTGCTCCTAAAGACAGAGGCATGAGTGCAAAAAACATTGACTGTAATCATTTATATGCACCACTTTGCAAAAGTTAAGCCAAAATCTGCTTGTGTGACACCATTTGGAGTCTGAGTTTGCAAAGTACAGTCGGGCTGAGCCCCCTCAGCCATGCCGCCATCTGACAGAACTACCTAAAATAACAGAAACCATCTTTAGGGGGAAATTATTTGACGCACACTTTGATTTTAGTTTGGCTCATGTCCTCTCCATATGGAGGGTGCGGTATTTATGTCCTATACTGCAGCCAGCTACCAGGGGTGATGTAGATGTTTTGGCTTCACTTTTGATCTAGATGTTTTGGCTTCATAACATTTAAAATAGGCCTCTAGCACATTTCACAAGAAAAATAGATAAAAGAATAATAACAAAATAACACAAATTTAGCTTTCATCTTCAACTCCCAATTTTGCATAAACCTTTAATCATGCCTACAGATGTATACTTACATATCCTTTCTTGGAGTAGGGATCTCTAGTGGAGGGGAAAAGCGCAACAATCCCCATAGCATACTGTGTCCTGACATCCATAGGTGGAGCACTCCTGAACGGGTTAAAAACATGGTTTATAATGTTAATTCCTATCCAAAGCCAATAATGTAACTTTACAGGGATACACAAAAAAAATTGGAGATTTGCCTATTTACCATATTGCCGATAGTAAAAGTATAATGTAGATGCATTTATCTTCACTGGGCATGGATTCGAAAGTGCGTTTCACCCCTCACTGCTACTTACAGCTAGCACTACAATGGCAGTACTTTCTAATGCACACATAGTGAAGATAAATGCATCTACAGTATACTTTTACTAATCGCCAATATGGCAAATGGGCGAATATCCAATTTTTTTTTGCGTATGCCTTTAACTTCACAAGATAGAATTAGACATTTAATAGCCTCATTGAAAGTCTGCTCTGGTCAGCTCAGTGATAATGGGTGACCAGAGTCAATACGGGGTCCGCTCATTATGCCGACCACCTGCAGTGCAGACAGCCCGCAGTGCAGACAGCCCGGTAGGGTTAGTGTTAGGGGTTAGTGTTAGGGCTGGAGCCCTAAAGCGCAAATTATGCTCGCGCGAAATCGCCGGCGCTGACTGCGCCGAGGGTGTCGCCGCAGATGGGCGAAAATGTGACTCTGCGCCATCAATTCATTGTTGTGCGGAATGAGGAAATGCCATTTCCTCATTTAACACATTGACTGCCAGCCGTTTTTTTTTTGCTGTAGGTAGCTTTTGCCAAGCCGTTTTTTTGAGGATTCTGGCTCATTTTACAAGAGCCGAGGATTCTTTTCTGCTTGGAGTTTGTCAACACAAAGTTCACAAAAGTACTAATAGAATGTGTGCTTTCTCTGTCTAAAAGAGTTAGTTTGTAGAGTTAGTAGTTATGTAGATATTAGCCGTTGAGTACAGCATGGTTTTAGCGTCTGAGAGTGAAAGCTGAGATAATCGCAGTTTTGTGAAATTCAATCAAACAGGCAGAACAGTCACTTTAACCATTTATTTTTGGCATCAGTGAGAGATCAGACATCCAAACAATATAGTTCCGAACGCCCTCTCCTTCAACTCCTCCCTCCGTGGGCGTGTCTAGTGGCTTTCAGCCTGCGTTTGTCACAAGCGAGTGCTCTGCTGCTGCGAGTTTGAGCAGCCTCCCTCCCTGGCAGCGAGTTTGAGCAGCCTCCCTCCCTGGCAGCGAGTGTGGATAGGTCTCACTCGTCTCTTGGGTTTGAGAGCCCCGATGAAGCCCCGTGCGACTCTAGGCTTTATGCTGCCCACCCAGTCCATTTCTGGAACCCCCCACCGCAGCAGCGCGAAAGCGTCCCCGCCTACAATATGAGAATGAGGCTCGTTCGTTTCTGACTGTAAAATCGCCAAGCCATTTCCTTGAGAATGGAGGAAGCAGCCGCGGGAGGCGGCTGCTTTTGGTTGACTTTCTCTCTGTCGGGAGAGGACCGTCGCCACCTAGCTGGTCGGTAAAATAGATTATACACATTCAATACTTCCAATATCTCCATAGGAGACGCGGGGGGCATTGATCCACGTAGCACCGTCAAAAAAAAAAAATCAGTGGCAGTCAACGTGTTAAGGTGCTTGTCCCTCATCTAGCAAAGCCTTCTGCAGGCTCACCGGAATGAGTTTTGAAATGGAGGTACAATAAAATGTTCCCCCAACGACATGATTGCACGTTCTTGGTAAACAACACGATAACGTTTTGGACAAGTTACGTTCGAGTATGCAGTCTGGCTGTCACCGCTCGTCGGCGGCAAGGCTCAAAGTCGTGGCTGCGCAAAACCATGCCGGGCGCTTAACACTACAACACATGCTGTTGCAGAACCTCGCTCAGCTGGTTCTGCTTGTGGGTATTGCATTGCGGGCTGTCGGCAGCACTGTCAATACTGAGAATAGAGGGTATGCATGTGATGTCACAGAGGCAGAAGTCACTGTGGGGTCACGGCCACTGAGTCACAGCAAGACTGAGCTTGAATGCAGTAATCAGCCTAGATAACTGACACCTGCTGCTCAGGGAGGAATTTGACAATCGTTCCCGATTGAGGGGGCGTGTTCCAGTGGGTGTGTTCCAGTGGGTGTGCATACCCTCTATTGAGTTACCAATTTTAATTTATTAACTGTTTTATATTATTCAACACGTTAGCCGACAGTTCTTCTCCCATTGACAACATTCTACTTACCCGTGCTTCTCAACCATATCAGCACAAAGGATGTTGACGAGCTTGCGCCGTACTTGGTCCGTGAGTTCCCTGGTCTGGCTGTATTCTTTAAGTATTTTCTCCCCTCCTGGCTTTGTTTCCAGAACTGTTCTGACAAGCTTGAGGCCAAGGTGGTAGATACAAGTCAGTGAGCTTCACCGAAAAACAATACTGGTTTATTTTGCAAATGATCTCACACATAACCAATAACTGTAAACCGTTTTGCAGGCATTAATTTAGTTTGACAGTTATTAACAGTTGATTTGAGTTAAGTTGTGGGTCAGTGATGTTATTCATGAACAAATTACATCACTGGTCCACAACTTAACTCAAATCAACTGTCAAACTAAATGAATGCCTGCAAAATTGTGTAGAGCAGAGGTTTTTAAAGTGGGATGTATGCCCTCCCCCTCTTTTCCCAGGAATGGGGGCTCCAAGCAGTTTCAGGGGAGGCCCAGTGAATGGCAGTGATTTTTTTTTTACATTAGTTGTTAAAATGAGATCTCATAGAATAGCCTAAATATGTGTGATTTGGTTAAAGAGAAAGTTCAAAGGGTTGTTTGAGGGAATTTGACAGTCCCCCCCCCCCCACTTTCTTAGAGTCAGAAACAATTAAATGCCTTCAGACAGACCTTTTTATGTATTTGGTGTAGTCTGAAGTATGGTTAACAGCAATATCAGGCTATCTTGGCTCAATTGTTGTGTGGGAGCAAAGAACATGATTCCATAGGCATTCAGGAATTTAACGGGGGAGGGGGGGTTTCCAAGCATTGTCTGGGGGGAGGCCCACAGTCTCATACTTTAAAAGCCCCTGGTTTACAGTTTTCAGATGTGTGAGATCAGTGGTTTTCAAAGTCTGAGACTGTGGGATCCCCCCAGACAAAGCTGGGGGGAAAGAAATCGCCCCTCTCGCTCAATCCCTAGATGCCTTTGGGACCATGATTATATATTTGATCTCATATACGTTAACAATTGAGCCCAGATAACCCGATATCGCTGTTTGACATACTTCAGAATACACAGAATACATAAAAGGTCTGCCCTATCCTAAGGCATGTATTAGTTTCTGACTCTGGGGTAGAAGGAAAAACCGTTAAATTCCACACAACTACTGAATCTCTGAACTATCTCTTTAACCAAATCGCATACATTTAGGCTATTATGTGATCTCCTTTTGATAACTGAGGTCATATTTTTTCACTTTCATTCACTGAGCCTTCCCTGAAACTGCATGAAGCCGCCTGGGGAGGCCCGCTTTCCACTTTGAAAACCCCTGTGTGAGATCATGTGCAAAATAAATCAGCATTGTTTTTCAGTGAAGTTCTCATTTAAGGAAAAACACACAATACTGAAAATATGATAAATGTTCAGCATTAATTATTAAAATAATTTCTACTCAAACAGATCACCTCTTTGGCCTTTGTGGAACTGTCATCAACGCGCTGCCTCTTCGGGGTTGTCAGAGTGTTGTCACTCTCTGATGAATGGGTGGATGATTGTGATGAGAGAGACAGGGTGTCTGTACATGACGAGGACCCTGCTGGAGACTCTGAGAAGGAAGCCAGTATGCATAGTCCATTAAAATAAACAAGTACAACATTTGCATAGATTTCGCTGTTAACTGTTAGGGCCCTATCGTTGTACGGCACTATCGTTTGCACCCCTTATTGCTATCTTCCCAGCGTCTTAAGCTATCGCCTGCCTCCACCGTCCTGTTTTGCGCTGGGATGACACAGGTGTAGGCGTGGCCCAGACGTGTCCGTGGGCCTCTAGCCTATCATGTCTCGCGCAAGTGTCATTTAGCGCTGTGGGGTAACCTCGCGTCACCAGGCTCTTCTCGGCGAGAAAGAGCCTGGCTCCCGCCCACAATTGATTTTGTCACCCTACTGGCTCCGGCCTAGAGCCCGCCCTAGACCGGATGGCAGCGTTTCTAGCTCGTCAACTTTCACGTTAACTTGACAATTTGACCCAAGTATCAGAATCCCCTTTCACCGTTTTGACCGGTGTGTCAGGCGGTGGTGGCGGAGATGCCATATTGCATAAACGTTTTGTTTTATGTAACGCTAGCTTTGTTTTGATCAGACTCTAGTTTAGGTAACATCACCGCGTCAAGCTAACGGCAACAAAGACGTTGTTAAGCGCATTGCCATCCGGTGTTAATTCTGGGTCCGGGGTTTACGCCCCCATGACAAAAAGCGGGGTGGAAGGTGCCCAGACTACTGTGGGGAAGATACCGTCGGTATGTGCCGAGCGCAAAGAGAGGTTTGGGCGTTGCCCGTCCCAAAATAGGCGTTCCAGTGCAATGTGTTAGAAAAAGGGGCCGTGGGTGCTCTCAATTTTAACTAGGGATGCACCAATCGATCGGCACATGACCGGAAATGGCAGATTTTCGGCTATGTGGACTGACCGGCCCCGGTCAGTCCACATAGCCGATTCTGTGCGCCGGTCGGCTTTCCCCTTTTTTTGTTTGGTCAATTACCTGCAGCTGCATGATGCATGCATTCACGTGACGTGCGCGCACAGCAAGCAGCCAAAAGGAAACACGCCAGCATGTCGTCCTCATTGTGGAAATCGTAGTTTGTCACACATGCAAGTTGAAAATAAGCCGCGGAGGAGCAGGGTACATTGCCGAGTCCCGCTCGGCTGGAGTCTACTCCAGTCTGAGCGGCTCGCTTCACCTCACTGGCCCCTCTCTCTCCCTGGCCACAGCGCAACTTGGCGAAGTGAAGGTAGGCTACTATCGAGCCCTGTGTCCTGGTTACATTCCCTGACCAGCTGCAGTCCATATCACCGCTGCTTGCTGCAGATCAGCTGCTGCTGCTCTGTCAGTCAATCACGTTGTAACGTGGATACAGTTGTTTCGTATTGCGAATAGAATGACAAACATAATAAAACGCATCGCACCAGTGTGCAAGCTTTACTGTGCGTGATGATTTTTTTTGCGGATGGCGGATTAAAAGAAACGGACTCTGTGTGTAAACTCAACTCAAAAACTCATTTCCTCATCTACTCAAGAACAGCCAAATCCACAACTGTAGAGTGGGCATGGCTTCGAAGGTCTGGGCTCCAGACCTATAGGCTATAAACTCCTTGTCCAGGGATAACATTTTGACGTTTATTTATTTTTATTCTATTCGTTTATTTGGCAGGGACATATACAAAAAAAACATTAAACCCCATAGGGGAAGAGATGCTTTGTAACAGATTTAGCCATAGGCTACTTTCCATCTGGAGCCCCTCTTCTGTTGCACCTTTTTTCTTTTGGAAAAGTAAATGCATGATAGCTGTGGGATATACTGGTTGTTTTATATTCATTGTATTTACACAAAAAATAAAAGCTCTGTCCAGTAACCTGGAACACTTATTTTGAGATGTTTTTTGACTGAGATCGTCCTACCTCATGCAAATGATAAATGTGACATGAATCTTAATTTTCTATTAAAGCAAAGTAAAAAAATTTTTTTTTTTTTTAAATAACACGTCAATTATTGTTCTTAGAAAGAAAATCGGAATCGGCCAAAATCGGTATCGGCAAGTCAGACTATTCAAAAATGGCCAGGGAAAATGCCAATCGGTGCATCTCTAATTTTAACACCAGCAAATAGCTAGTCTTAGTGCAAACAACCCCACTACACCAGGCATACGCCTGAGCACAGACAGCATTCAAAGTCAAAGTCCCACTGATTGTCGCACACTCAGGCAAATTTGTTCTCCGCATTTGGATAGGCCCATTACGCACGGCTCGCGCGCAGACACACTTTCCTCCAATGCCACGTTGATTTTCAACTAACCTACAGTGCAGAAAAAAAACACACATTGACATTGTTCTCTCCTCCTCCACATTTCCTATTTTCTTCCCACCTCCCCCCTCTCCTCCCTCCTCCCTCTCCCTCCCTCCTCCACTCTCCTGCTTTCTTCAAATGTTCAAATGTTATCTTTATTCTGTATATTCTTGTTACTGTGTGTTAGCTAGAATCAGCTAGACATACTTTCTGTGAAGCCCTCTGAGACATGCTTGTGAATTAGGGCTATATAAATAAACTTGACTTGACTTGACTTGACTTAACAATGAGAATTTGTTTGTCATGGTTTTGTGGGAAAAATGATTTGCGTTTTGAATTGGATTACCAGGGGAACGAGGGTCTGGCGGGGCGGGAGTCTGTGTGTAGCGCGGGGAGGGGTGCTTTGTGTTCGGCTAGTGTGCCGGTGCACAGGGTGGGTAGAGGCACTGAGGCAGCGCTGTGCGCTGTCCCGCGGATCGAAATCGGTTTCTGGCAGCAAATCACTTTTTGACACAACACCAGCCAGTAGGCTATACAGTAACCTCTCTTCCTGCAATTGCACCATGCAACAATAGCTTAACCCGAGTGGACAATTATGGTATAGGCTATTGAAATAAAATCACACACATCTCACAAATGCCATTCCCAACGTCCCCAGCTTGAACGCTTTCCGGCACAAAGCCTTGTGGTCGTTGCCTGAAACAGGCCTAACCCACTCATGTTAGAGCCTGCTGCCACTTCCGGTTAAAACGGCACTTGCCCATTGACCCGACCTGCGACTCACGAGGTGACCCACCATTAGTCCCACCATCTTTGCCTGCATAAAACCACATCCCACAATGTGCTGATGTAACACAGCAATGTTACCTGTAAAATCCTTGTCGCATCATAAAAACATTTTATACATTTGACAGTTCTTGATGACGTTAAGTTATTCCTTTATTCAAAGGGGGGAAAAAGAGACCGTTGTAAACCAAATTTGATACCTTGTAAACTAAATTCAATACTTTTAAGGCCTTATTTTGAGAATTTCAAATTGAATACTTTTTTTAAATACTTTTAAGACCCCGCGGCCCGCGGGGACCCTGTACTTACCAATCACTGAATTGGGATCAACAATAGTCCAAAGCATGTTTGTGTTTTGCTCCAGGACGTCACTGAACACCTCCTCATCAACCTCCAATCCTGTGTCATCCGTCAGATACACCCTACTGGCCTCGGGGATGCTGAACTTCTCTTTGGCTGAGAATACACAATTAAGATCATAAAAATAAATGTGCCATGTGTCATTCCATACCTATTTGTGTTTTATTATTCATGTAATGTTTACATAATTCAGGGTCCCCACACGTCCTTCAACTTCAAATTCAAGAACTTTTCAAGGACTTTTAAGGCCCAATTCCCCAAATTCAAGGACCCATCACAACATAGAGACAAGGATCATGGTTAATTACTGCTACAACGACAGAGGCTTGAATGTGTGAACACAATTCTCAACTGTGCTGTGTTAGTTCGAATTCCAAATGACAGAAACCCACCAAGTGCAATGCTTGTTATTAGAACAATCTTTTGTTTTCACTTGCCAAAAGCGGAAGGCAGCTGCCTCCCTCCTAATTCTCTATGCAGGAAAAACCTAAAATTCAAGCAATTTCAATGGCCCATGTCAAAAACGTTTTTAACGCCTTGATTTTTATTTTTCAAATTTACAAACTTTCAAGGATTTCAAGGACCCTTGAACCATGATCATTATTACTAACCTTCAATTAACATTCAGTGTTTATAAGGTGTAGGCTAAGGGCAAGTGAGTTCAGGTTAAACCTTGAAATTCAAATCTAAAATCTAAACTGGATGATCTTGAGTTGGTCAATAAAAACATTACCTTCTTTGATAAGTGATGCATATGAGCCTCCATTAACTTTGAGGTAAGACTTCCTCCCTTTGTATTTGACTCGGAACAGCATTGCTGCTGTCGTTGTTGCCTATGAAATCAGATAAAAACACAAATGTATCAAATGCACAAGAACTGTAAGTTTAACATGTCCAGTGTGACTGGATGTTATAATTTCAGATGGGGAAAGGGTGCATCTGTGAGGAATAGTACATGTTATTGGTACTTCTCAAATGGTGAAAATATATTTTGGGGGTCATGTACGGGCATTTCAGACAAGCAGCATAGTATGATATTCACTGGGAACTATCCAGGCCCAGCCTGATTGACTGAATTGTTAACTTGTTGCACTCAATTTCCTCCAGAAGCAGCCAAATACACTATGGGATTTTGGTTCTGCAGACTGCAGCAAGCACCTATTGCCAACACGTGTTAGCAAGCTAGCTAGTTAAAGCTCCGTATACCAACACCTCCATAATGTAACGTTACCATTACGTTTTACTTTGTTGGGTGGCTCAAATTAACGTTAGCTTTTAAGTGAGCAAGTGCTAACTAGTATCGTTATTATAGAGTAGGCCTATGCAGGCTGTTGGCTAACCAAGCGAGGTTGGATAAGGCTACTTCCTGGTCGGTGTCACGTTAGCTGAATCTGCCATTGGCTAAATGTATTATGGAAAAGGGCTATTTAATGCTACGAATAGTGCATTCAAAAGTCGAATTCATGCTGATATTCCCCCTTGCATTATTCTCCTCATTTAACGTTAAAGTAGCGTTCGTCACCGATGCCACGTTTAACCAGGATAGCCCCTTGCTAGCTAGCTGAACAAGCCCTAACGTGGCTCTAGCTAGTTAAAGCTCCGTATACCAACACCTCCATAATGTAACGTTACCATTACGTTTTACTTTGTTGGGTGGCTCAAATTAACGTTAGCTTTTAAGTGAGCAAGTGCTAACTAGTATCGTTATTATAGAGTAGGCCTATGCAGGCTGTTGGCTAACCAAGCGAGGTTGGATAAGGCTACTTCCTGGTCGGTGTCACGTTAGCTGAATCTGCCATTGGCTAAATGTATTATGGAAAAGAAAGGGCTATTTAATGCTATGAATAGTGCATTCAAAAGTCGAATTCATGCTGATATTCCCCCTTGCATTATTCTCCTCATTTAACGTTAAAGTAGCGTTCGTCACCGATGCCACGTTTAACCAGGATAGCCCCTTGCTAGCTAGCTGAACAAGCCCTAACGTGGCAAGGTAGCCCCAGGCTAGGTAAAGTCCCCCCGCTAAAACTAGTGCTAACTATCATGGTTTTCTAAAACATGACACTAACCAACCGAAATGATTATTCCATCTTACTTGTTTTATTTCTCCGGAGCAGCAGTAGTCCGGGACCGTGCATCTCAGGCAGCTTGGCGGAAAGAAAGAAAGAATTGCGTTCAGTCCGCCGAAATAAAGTTTATGGGCGTGTGCCTAATGTTACGTTACGCTGCAGACGTAATCACGTAGCATGGTATAATGCGGACTGTGTAGACTCAACCATCAAATTAACACTATTAGGTTTCAACTAACACCAATTGAACTCCACACCAACACTATACCACGAATAAACACCACACAGTGCTACTGTATGAGTAGAGCAAGTGTACATTACACCAAATCAACTCTAGAGTGTAACCAAAACTACACTACAAAGAAAAACTCTGGAAATGTTACACTCTGCCATTTGCTGTGCATGTTTGCTACTTTATAAAGGGGAGGGGTTTCCTGTCATTGCATCAGGGAGGGACGCGCATCTCTCCTTCGTGTCATAGATGCGTGATGCGGAAGTCGCATTGGCTGTTGCTAGGTGGAAATTAAACTCGCAAGCAACTAGTTGATATGATGCAAACATCATATGGGCGAGTCAGAGATTGATTGAGATTGTGAAAATGGGCTCCGGTGTGAAGAAATATTAGGCTAGTTTAGTAGTTGCTAAATGGTCCAAATTGTATTTTGGCCGAGATAAAAAAAACGCTGCTGCTGCGAGCTGCTGATATGGGGGGGAAATGGAGAAGTGCCCTTTTGGAGAACAAGTGAATTAAAGCCTTTTACACATAATGGCTTTAAACACAGGGCGAAATGGAGAAGTGCCCTTTGGAGAACTACTGAAATAAACACTTTTCACATAATGGTTTAAAAACAGAGGTGCCCTTTGAGGAACAAGTGAAAAATTGACTTTTCACAAAAAAGAAGCCACGCCCCCTTTGATGACGTAAGGTGCCCAAAACCACGCCCACCTAAAAAATGTGGTTTTTTTCTTTTTCTAGGTAGTACTAACCATAACTACTTACAAAGCTGTTGGTGGGACACTACAAAACAAAGCGATGGTTTTTTGACCAATTTTATTTCAAGGGATGGCAAGTTCAACCTTGAGATCTGCACTATATCCTGAACCTTAAAGGGGTATGTTCAAGTAAAACAACCAGGTGAGAAACAAATACTGAGACGTGAATAGTGAAAGCTATAACTAAATGCTTTTTACAGTCGACAGCCGGAACAGGGACGGCACCCGGGAGCAGTATGGGTTAGCGCCCCAGCCTGCATCTTCCGTGAGAGGCCTTCTAGGAGCAGGCCCGGCGCCAGGATGAAATGACTCAGGGGGCTGTTATAACTGGGGAGGGGGCTGATATTTTTATATAGTAAAACATAGGTTACACATACCCGCTATGCCTATTTCTGCACTTTTTAACCATAATAACCTCTGAAAAGCGCAATAACAACACAAGAGAAAGACTACTATTCAAAATCAAATAAAACATTTATTTCACACTTCAAGTTCACAGCAGATGAAATGCAGAGCAGCGCCGCGGGACCTGTCTGGAGCACTCTCTGAACATATATAGGCCTAATATGTCTATGAACAGTCATAGAATAAACAACAAATATACAAAATAATAGCCAGTCAGTGCCAGGTTCATTAAATTAAAGAAATAAAGTGATCAGATGCATTGTCTCCAAGCAGATTAAGGCATAAAGTGAACTGCGGAACAGCGCAGCGGGGCCTGTCTGGAGCACTCTCTGAACATATATAGGCCTAATATGTCTATGAACAGTCATAGAATAAACAACGAATATACAAAATAATAGCCAGTCAGTGCCAGGTTCATTAAATTAAAGAAATAAAGTGATCAGATGCATTGTCTCCGAGTCCGAGCAGATTAAGGCATAAAGTGAACTGCGGAGCAGCGCCGCGGGCCTGTCTGGAGCACTCTCTGAACATATATAGGCCTAATATGTCTATGAACAGTCATAGAATAAACAACAACTATACCAAATAATAGCCAGTCAGTGCCAGGTTCATTAAATTAAAGAAATTAAGTGATCAGATGCATTGTCTCCGCTCTTTCTGCTCATGGCATGCTGTGTGCAGCTGATTTCTTTCTCGCTCTCTCTCTCTCTCTCACTCTCTCTCCCCGACGATTGCCACTGTAACATTTAGGCTACTTCTCCGTGGTCTGTGGATTGAGAAGAATAGAGAAGAAAGAATAGAAAAATTAAATTCACACCCACGCAAAGCAGGCTGAACCAAAGAAATGTGTGTGTATCTATCTTGACTTCCGCGCCATTTCAGCACGACGGACAGCGCCGCATGGTCCTGCATGAAACTCATCTGTTTATCTCTCCATCCGATTTCAGCACCAGGGACAGCGCCGCACGTCTCAGACTTGTGCTGAAATCGGATGGAGAGATAGCGTTAGCGTCGAAAATGTGTTCTCACATGTCGCTGAGGATGCCCCGAAAGTCACTGCATGTTTCAGTGCTGTCAGCACGCTTGGCATGGCAGTGAGAGGCCCAGAGTAGCGCTGCAGGATGGCAGTAGGTGTCCATTTGTCCTGGGGAGAGCGGGCCATTTCAGACTGTATGAACTGTAGAGCTACCTCAAATTCAGATTCCACTAAAACTGTGTTGGTGAGCTCCAGCAGTGGTTTCACCTTCTGTGCATCCAAAAATTGAGGACTGTCTGGGTCAAGGGCACACATTGCCTCAACCAGGTGGCTGTTCCTTTCACTAAATCTGGCGTCCATCTCCCCAGTGATGCTGTCCAGGGTGCTGAAGAAAAGCCGCTTGCACTCTCATTTCCTCTTTCTTGCTGCTGCTGGCCTACAGTGCTGTCCACGACGTACTGCTGCAGGTGTGCAGGGACTTGACGCATTCTCTTAGGTGGCAGAGGAGCTGCTGTTTCTGATGCGTCAGGCGGGCCGGCGGTGGCACGCTGTGCCCAAAGGGCTTGGAACTCCTCATCACTCCTGAGTTTCCCCACGCAAACCAAAGCGCTTTTCACAAGCTTCACTCCAGTGTAGAGGTCTGTGTTTTTATCCTGCAACGTTTTGTTTGGAGGATCCAGGAGGGCGAGGATTCTGTGGACCATAATGGCAGTAAACTTGAAGTTGCTGTCATTGATCGCTTTTAGGAGCCCTGTTGCCTCTATTTTCAGTTCAGTTATGTGACGGTGGCCACTGCTGTCAATCTCCGTGAGGAACTGCACAATAGCTTCATAACTCTTGACAATGACTGAAACGGTAGCCAGGTGACCTGTCCACCTTTGGTCCAGCAGCCTTTTCAGACGTTCTCCCGTGTACACGGCGGCCACAGTTGGCTTTTTCAGAAACCGGTAAAGCATGTCACACACGTCGAAGAAGGCTTGTAGTGCATTCTCACATGACATGGTGTGGATAACTACCAGATGGAGTTGATGGTTGAAACAATGCACATACGGGACTTCTCGTTTAACTTGATCCTGTAATATTTTCTGTACACCCCCTTTTTTACCCGACATCACGCTTGCACCATCATAGCATTGGCTGAGGATCTTGCACCATCATAGCATTGGCTGAGGATCTTGCACCATCATAGCATTGGCTGAGGATCTTGCACCATCATAGCATTGGCTGAGGATCTTGTCTGGGCTCAGGCCTGCTTTTCTCAGCTCAGAAAGGACCAGGTTTGTCAGACTTAATGCATCACAATGCTCTGTAGTGGCCATTATCAGCAGCCTTTCACGGGTCTCATTATCCTTGTTTAGAAAACGGAGCACAATTGAGACATTCTCACAACCAGGTGGATCCTTTGTCCCGTCCACTTTCAATGTGTACCAGCTATCTCCTATTTCTTCAACTATTTCACTGGTCACTATTTCACTCATGAGCTCTATTATTTCGTTCTGGATCTCGTGTGATGTATAGGTGGCATTTTTGGGGATGGTGCTAAATACTTTGGCTAGGGCGCTGTCTTTCCTCAGCGTGTATTCCATCATAGACAAAAACAAGCCACTCCCCCCCTCCTCTCTTGACTCCAAAGCGTCCAATGTCCCCCTCAGCGGTTGCTGGTTTGACGCAAGGAACTCAATTATATCCACAATGGCACTCAGATATAAGCGATTCCTTGCCAGTTGCCCCTCGTTGACAAGTGTGGAGACCTCAGCTCCTGCAGCATTACGAGCACAGTATTCCTTCCAGAGAGCAGTGCATTTAATATGTTCCTTGCTGGCTACGTGTCTTGCAAAACCTTTGGTGCTTTCTGTCGCAGATTTCCAGTTAGAGTAGCCAGTTTCAGTGAAGGCTCTGTCGGCATTAGCACTAGACCCAATCCTAAACTTCCGACATGGATAGCAAAACGCTGCATCAGCAACAACTGAATACTCCAGCCACTCTCTTCCGTGAAACCAATGTTTAAAAAATGTGCGTTTTTGGGTAGTAAATGACCTAGTAGGATAGGAATCTAGGTGCACTTAGGCTGGCTGTTCTGCCCCAAGATCGTCAGGAGCAGCGGGGACGGGGAGTTGTTGTGGTGGTGGCCTTCTGACCTGGCTTGGCCCGGCGGCCCCGTCAGGAGCAGCCGCAGTCGGAGCTCCGCGGCCGGCGGGGAGTTGTGGTGCCCTCCTGACCTGGCTTGGCCCGGCGCCGGCCGCCGGTGCTGCTGCTGGCGGGCGCGGCGCATGTTCAGCTGTGACAATGCCACTGCTGCTACTGGCGCCGCTGTCATGATCGGCCTCGGATGTCTCCGTGTTTTTTTTCTTTTTAAGCCACGTTCTGATGTCCATCCTGTGCTTTTTGGTTGAGCTGAAAATGAAAGTTCAATTGGCGCCCAGCCCAGCTCTCGGCATGATGGCGGGCATGCTCTGTCTCTGTGTCTGTCTGTCTCTGTGGGCGTGTGCCGTGTGGTGTGTGTGTGACTACAACATGATGCAGTGAGGGTCAAATTTAATAAATAGCTACATCTCTGACACCTGCTTGACTTGTGACAACCAAAGCACAGCAAATAGCGATTCCCTGCCAATTTTGAAACAACACAGAGCTATGCTTATAGGGGGGTAGCCTACACATTAACTTAAACTGATCAAATTGAAAGTGAGGGGGCTGGAAATTGAACTGAGGGTGCTAAGCCCCCTGGAGCCCCCTCGTGGCGCCGGGCCCGTCTAGGAGAGCCATTCAAGCCGCAAGTGGAGTCTGCAGTGCCACCAATTACTGGTACTGCATGGTATCCACCAAGATACCATCACCTCGGAATGAGATGTTTGGAGCGGGGGAGTCTGGTGCAGCGCACAGGTCCTAGACCTGGTGAGACGAGGGAGGAGCCCGGCTGGGTGGCAACCCACAGAGCCCGGTCCCTCTATGTACCAGAGCCCTCCACCCCCCCCCCCCGGTGCCGGCAGAGTAGTTCCGGAGCAGCGGATTGAGTGGCTCTGACCACGTGACCACCTTCGACCCTTCCTGGAGGGCTGACCGTGGGTAGCTACTGGGACGTAAGTTGGGGCTTGGCCAGCCCCGGCTGGGTCACCTGGGCGAGGGTGTATGATGTTGCGAGACCCGAAACATCCTATGACCCCAGGGTACATCACTGAGGATACGTCCCAGTTGCATCCATGCAATGTTTTCTCTTTACTGATTATAAGGGACATCTTACAGCTGATCCCAGGTCTGCTTCTGCTCTGACCCCTCCATAACAGGAAAACACACACTGTTATTCCCAGAGTCTTTAGGGATCTTTAGTGTGTCTGTGGCGCTCTATAGTTAGTTTAGTGATCTCAATGTATACGCTATTTAACTGATACAGTGAATCACGCCAACAGACTCAACAAACTGATCCGCAAGGCCAGGCTCTCCATCCAAGTTATACGTTCTATCATGGTCAACGTCTCCCTCCCACTCCCCATCACAGGAAGTAATTCCTGCCTGTGGCCATCAAACTCTTTAACTCCTCCCTCAGAGCACCAGTCACTCTGAGTCAGTCAATTAGAACTTGGACTCACGCCACCCGTCCACAACTCAAACCTACTTGGATAATGTAGGCCAGGGATACTCAACTTGCTTTGCCCAGGGGCCACTTTCGTGAAATGATAGAAGGCCAGGGGCCAGTTAATAAACAATCAATATACATTTTTCTGTAGCGGATTGTAGGTGTCAGACAGAGTTTAGTCTGACAATGTTGTGCACACCGGATAGTTACTTAGGTTAAGTACATACATAAGTGCCTGGCCGCCAGTTGAGTATCACTGATGTAGGCTATACCTGATGTGCAACAGTGACGTGCGGTGAGGTCAGTTTAGGTTGGCTGGGTAGGCAAAAAAAAAAAAAAAATCAGACTGATTCAGACACATCCACTATTATGACTGGTGTATTGTATAATATTAAATAAATAAATAAATAAACAAATAAAGACAAATAAATAAATGACTATATATTGACTATAGGAATAAAAGTGGGGGGGGGGGGGGGTAATTTAAAAAGTACACTTTAGCCTTGTAATTATGTGTTAATTTAACTTAAACTTAAAAGGTTTAGTCATCCATCAAACATTATTTGTTGTTAACTTGTTAAATAAGCTAAGACATGCCTAATGTGCATGTTATCCTGTGTATTCTGCGCAGGAGCTGTGCTGGGTGCTTCCTAAAATAAACAGCTACAAAAAAAAGTCTGTACCAGGCTGTTTTGTTGAGATTTCCACAGCAGAGCATGAGCGCTCCGCTTTCCGAGCCTGGCCGCAGCACCAGAAGGCAGCACACAGCTCTCTGTATGCCTCAGCCTGGCTGATAGAAGTACTTCCTCAAACACACGCATCTCGTTGCGAGTCGACGAGAACGCGCATCAGACACACAAACAACATCAATATGATTTACTGTCGATGATTAAATACCGTGTTTTAGGTTGTTATGTTGTTGTTCGCTACGTTTGTGCTGAGCCTTCTGTCTCTGTGATCTCCATGCTGAAATTAAAGTCCAGCGCGACTGTGTTCGACACGCCCACAAACAGAAACAAACCAATGCGAGCTAGGGCAGGCTAACCTCGCGTCACCAGGCTCTTCTCGGCGAGAAAGAGCCTGGCTCCCGCCCACAATTAATTTTGTCACCCTACTGGTTCCCGCCTAGAGCCCGCCCTAGACCGGATGGCAGCGTTTCTAGCTCGTCAACTTTCACGTTAACTTGACAATTTGACCCAAGTATCAGAATCCTCTTTCACCGTTTTGACCGGTGTGTCAGGCGGTGGTGGCGGAGATGCCATATTGCATAAACGTTTTGTTTTATGTAACGCTAGCTTTGTTTTGATCAGACTCTAGTTTAGGTAACATCACCGCGTCAAGCTAACGGCAACAAAGACGTTGTTAGGCGCATTGCCATCCGGTGTTAATTCTGGGTCCGGGGTTTACGCCCCCATGACAAAAAGCGGGGTGGAAGGTGCCCAGACTAAGGGCAGGCACAGGACTCCTCTGCCCACCTAACCTCGCGTCACCAGGCTTTTCTCGGCGAGAAAGAGCCTGGCCTCCGTTCACAAGTGATTTTGTCACCCTGCCTGGTTCCGGGCTAGAGCCCGCCATAGACAGGAAGTAACAGCGGAAATAGCTCGTTAACTTGACACAACGAATCAGAAAATAAAACGGCAAACAACAAAACAAAAGATGGACGTAGGCGAACGAAGTTTTTGAAGAAGTTCAAACAAATGGCCAGTTGATGGAATAGTTATAACGCTAGTTGTCTGTCCGCTGTGAATCTCCAGCAGGGTCGGCCATGGCAAGCCTACCCTGTGGCCTGGAGAGGCGGGGACATGCAATGAAAGGCAAGGTACAGCATAGATTTTAACACATTCTAATCTCATAGATATTTGGGGAATTTTGAGGAAAAAATAACACCAAGGACCATTAAAAATCATAGAGTAGACAAAATACAATAATAATAATAATAATAATAATGGTAAAAAATATATAATAAAATAATTATTATTCATAAAAGATATATACAATTAAAAATGTGTCATTTTGATTGGATTATCACAGGGTAGGCACTGCCTACCTTGCCTACCCTGACTGCACTGATGTGCAATAACACTAAATTACAACAATTTGTGCAATAATCAAAAAGCCACACTGATACTGTTCACTTTACTGACTGGATGCACCTTCCTCATTATTATTATTTTATTTTATTGGATTATTATCATTATATTATCGCTGTTGTATTATTGTTATTATTATTATTATTATTACTATTACTACTACTACTAGGCTACTATTATTACGTAATACCCCTCTGCGATATCTATAAGGAAATAGTAGCTAGGCTACCTCGATATTTCACTTTATTAAATGGTAGCCTACTGAGAATGACTGATGGAGAAGGCACATATTTTTGTGACACTTTACTGTACATAGGCTACGTAACTTCTATTGTATTCTATTTTATTGTTATGGAACAGTCCTATATGTCTCTTATGTTTGATGCTTATGTTGATATTTTCCATTCTGATATGGCATCACTACAGACTTCAATATAATAAATGAACTGTTATGCCAGAGTTTCTCTGGCTCGAGCCAATTTCTTTCTATTTTTTTTATTATCAGTGATGTGGGTTGGACACCGCAAAAGCAGGCAGTTAACTAGTATGAGTCGTGTGCCAAACAAACGTTCAAAAACTATAGCCTATCTGTACATGACATCGGTTTTTTGACATTCTGAGTGAGAGCAGATAGCTCAAGAGTCTGATGTAGGCCTCTATATATGTCGTATTACAGTTGTGTGAACTGTCACATTTTTTGAATAATGTAAACATTATAAACAACAAGGCTAGAGTGAGACAGATCAAGGCTGGCTCCATAAACCCGGTTTGTTTACCAAAACGCTGAACTTTCCTCAAAAATCAGAAAACATTAAAAAATGTTCACCTCTCTAGGCTACATGACATGTTAATTGTAGGCTATTTAATGTTTCTATTTATTTGTCTGAGACGAGAGAGAGAGAGAGAGAGAGAGAGAGAGAGAGAGAGAGAGAGAGGGGGGGAGGCGGCTCTTACCTCTGTCTGTAAATGTCATCCTTGGTAAATGCGATTTCGCCCCTAATAATAATAATAATAATAAATTCAATTTATATAGCACACTTTAAAATCCAAGGACTTCACAAGGTGCTTTACAGATGCATGATAAAAACAATCAAGCAATCAAACAGGGAAATAAAATAAAAATAAAAATATATAAAAAATAAATAAAAAGGAACAGCTACTAAAAGAATAAAAAGATAAAAGGATAAAAACATAAAAACATAACACGTGTAAATGGAGAGGGAGGACCCTAGGGGAAAGCTAAAATAAATAAGTGGGTTTTGAGTTTTGATTTAAAAACTTCAAACGAGTCTGTAGCCCTGAGTGGTCCTGGGAGCTGATTCCACAGCCGGGGGCCCAGTGAGGAGAAGGCACGGTCACCCATGCTTGTGAGTTTGGTCCTAGGGACAGAAAGGAGGTTGGAGCTGCATGATCGGAGTGTCCGGAGTGAGGATAACTAGTAGGGTAGGGTAACTAGTTCTTGGAGGTAGGTTGGAGCAGTGTGATGAATGGCCTTGTATGTTAACAGGAGAAGTTTGTAGGTGATGCGGTGGTTAACTGGGAGCCAGTGAAGGGAGTGCAGAACCGGGGTGATGTGCTCTGACTTGCGTGTTTTTGTGAGAATCCGGGCGGCACAGTTTTGGACATATTGAAGTCTCTGGATGGTTTTGGAGGGAAGGCCAGCGAATAGGGAGTTGCAGTAGTCTAAGCGGGAGTTAATGAAGGAATGAACCAGTTTTTCTGCATCAGGTTTGCTTAGTGAGGGGCGTAGTTTTGAGATGTTCTTCAGATGGAAAAAGGAGGTTTGACAGATGGATTTGATGTGTGCGTCCAGAGATAGTGATGAATCCAGTGTGACACCAAGGCTAGTTATGAGTGAGGAAAGGGGGATGGACTGGCCACAGATGGTGATGTGGGTGATGGCAGCCTTTTGTATTTGCAGTGGGGTCCCAATGAGGATGGCCTCGGTTTTACTGCCGTTTAGTTGCAGAGAGTTGGCACTCATCCAGTGATGGATGTCTTTGAGGCATTCAGCAGCTCGGGATAGGGCAAGGTGTTTGTCGGGGGATGTTTGCAGGTAAATCTGCGTGTCATTTGCATAGGAATGGAATTGAATACCATGACTCCTTAGTATCTGTCCGAGGGGGAGCATGTAGACTAAAAACAGGAAAGGCCCCAAGACTGACCCCTGGGGGACGCCAGAGGTAACACTGCTGAAACTGGAGGTGGAATTGCCCAGGACAACATGTTCCTGTCTATTGGAAAGGTAGGAGGAAAAGAAGTCCAGGGCCGAGTCTTTGATTCCCACCTCCTGGAGACGTTGACAGAGGATGGCATGGTCCATCGTGTCGAAGGCAGCACTTAGGTCCAGTGTTATTAACAGGCTGGGAGATCCAGAGTCGGCAGCCATTAGTAAGTCATTTAGGACTCTCACCAGGGCAGTCTCCGTGCTGTGGGAAGGTCTATAGCCAGATTGAAATATTTCATAGAGCTGATTGGACTGTAAATGATCATGTAGTTGAAGACTGACAGCTTTTTCAAGGACCTTAGCCAGAAAGGGCAGGTTAGAGATGGGACGGTAGTTGGAAAGTATGTTAGGGTCCAGGCTGTGTTTTTTTGAGGACGGGTCTAATGGCTGCCAGTTTGAGGGTGGGGGGGACATCCCCAGACAGGGACCTGTTGATGATGGCGGTCACTGTGGGGAGGATGACTGCAGAGCATGCCTTCAGTAGTGGTGTAGGGATGGGGTCAAGGCAGCTGGTGGAGGGCTTCATCTTAGAGATGATTTTAGAGAGTTCAGCCTGAGAGACCTCATCAAAACGGCTGAGAGTTGGGCCATCGTAGGGGGCCCAACAAATTGACGAATTGACGAGGCATGACAATAAGAAATGCACGTGTATTAATAAATATAACATTCTCCTTTATGTTGTCAGATCCGATAGCACACTCATCATGTCATCTCTCAACAAATTCCAACTCTCATAGCGAGTTCCTCAGGCTCAGTTCCTCCGCTGCGAATGGGAGGCGTTAAACCCCCGCGGAGTGGACACACACAGGGAGGCAATTCAGCTGCTCTGTGCGTCTGTCTGTGGGCGGAGTTACGGAGTGTCGACCTTATCTCTTCTGTTTACTCAGTAAATAGTAAACTTAAACTTTACTGGAAGCAGAGCGAGCCAGCGCAGGTACAGCGACCATGGAGGAGAAGTGGCATGGCAACTAATTCTATGGCATGGCAGCATGGCATTAGTTATTTGGCGTAATGACTCTGTGGTAAGATGCCTCTCTTCTAGTCCCTATCTGACAAAATGAGAACATGTTTGGATCCTCAATTTGAGAGATATTGAATGATGAATGGTGATGATTTTTCTCTCTTGAATTGATATATCAGTTTGTCAATGAAGTCTTGCTAAGAAATGCAGTAACATCAAGTGAACAATGTTGCTGGAACATAACCCACAGTAGCTTGTGATCTGGAGTCACATGTTGATCAGGCGCGTGTGCTGGCTAGTTAACACCATGGCCTACTGCTTTTTACATGCATTAAGGCAGAGGTTCTCAAATGTTTTTCAGCCAAGGACCCCTTACATGATAGAAAATATACCGGGGACCCCCTCATTCTGATTTGTGATTTTGGTAACGTGCTTGACTTTTAAATTTAAAAGTTTGTTAGATTAGAATGTAATCCATGAACCATTTTAGATTTAAAGCATAAAATATTTTCGTTATAAAACTATAGTAACGAAAATTCCGCTGACCCCCTGGCAAAGTGCCACGGACCCCTGGGGGTCCCGGACCCCCATTTGAGAACCACTGTATTAAGGCATGCCCTGGTAATTATGCAAGCAAAAATCTCACGTAAATTTGATCTCTCTCTCTCTCTCTCTCTCTCTCAAAAAGGGCTTTATTGGCATGATAAGTTGCATCTTACATTGCTAAAGCATACATTAGCAACACTTAACAATTACAAAGAAACAAAAACAGAAATTGTGGCGTTCACAGGCTTTAGCTTACTGTCCTTATTCACTGTATAATAACAGGTGAGAGAGAGAGAGATTTTCACGTGCTGTATTCACTTTATTCCACACTGGACTGACAGGAGCTCCTTCCCCCGCTGATAATCACAGACCAGAACAGAGTCTCCAGGCACAAAGCCCCTGTCCTTGGTGAGCGGGGCCCTGTGACTCTGCTGGGCCGCCTGCGCCTGATCCACCACCACCGCCACACTCGGTCTGAGGAGGTCGAAGCAGGAGCGGAGGAACAAAGATCCAGATGATGCTGCAATGCGGCCTGCCCACCTGGAAGCCTTCAATGACCGCTTCAGTATCTGCACGAAACGTTCCACCTGCCAGTTTGTAGCTGGATGAAAGGGTGCAGAGAGCGCATGTGTGTTTCACCCCATTCGCCTTGAGAAAAGCCACAAAGTCACTCGCGGTGAATTGCGGACCATTGTCACTGACCAGCACTTCAGGCAGGCCATGACGGCCGAACAAACTTCTCAAAGCCTGAATCGTCTTGGAGCTTGTGGTGGAGTCCATCAGCTGCACTTCAGGCCACTTAGAGTGGGCATCTACCACCACAAGGAACATATGACCTTCCACAGGCCCGGCCAAATCCACATGTATTCTCTGCCATGGCGCCCCCTGCTGGCCACGGCCATGAGTGCAGTGGGGAGAGGCCCGGGAGACTTCTGACAAGAATGACACACTTTGGCCTGCTGTTCAATCTGAGCATCAATCCCCGGCCATGTTGGGGATAACCCATTACAAAAGTAACATATTACATCTTACATGTAATATATTACTTTTAGCAGTAACTCAGTAATATAACTTATTACTTATAGGATTTCAGTAATATTATACCAGTTACTTTGTCAAGTAACTCAAGTTACAAATTGAGTTAGATTTTATTAAATCAAAGCACATATTTAAAAAAGATACAATCATTTCCTAATCAAACTGTGTGTTTTTATGCAAATAACCACTATAGATGACGATAACAAAGGAAAATAATAACATTTAGAATTTTGGATTGTTTACACTCCAAGGCGGTTGAAATTATTTTTTGGGATGGTTCTGAGGCGGCGATGTCATTCTGCTGCTGCTGTTGTTCTGGTAAAAGTAATGCAAAAGTAGTGTAATAAGTAACGAGGTACTAGACAGTAATATTGTAAAGTAACTTATTACTTTCAAATGAAAGTAACTAGTAATATGTAGTATATTACATTTTGAAAGTAACTTGCCCAACACTGTATATATTAGCCCTCTGCTCCCTGGACTATAAAATGAAAAAGAAAGTTCAGACTTCAGACAAAGGAACAGTATTTGTTGTTTTCCAGTCTTTCAAGGACATCACCCGATTAGGCCTCTCTCTCTCTCTCTCGCTCGCTCTCTCTCTCTCTCTCTCTCTCTCTCTCTCTCTCTCTCTCTCTCTCTCTCTCTCTCTCGTCTAGTAGGAAGGAGGGGGTATCACGCACCCCCCGGAAATATACTTCTAATCAGCATTTCTAGATTGGAAAAATTGTGTAAAAAATGATGAGCTATGTTAAAAAGTTGTGAAAATGTCCCACATCTCAAAGACTTATCTTTTTTTCTGATCCAAACCCTAATGTCATAAACACAAAACTATCTTCTGATCTTCACCTTCTCCATGACTGGATGAAATCTAATCATCTAACTGTTAACGTCAAGAAAACTGAATGCATGTACTTTCGTTCTCCTACAAAATCAATATCTATGTCTGACCCCATACACTTTGCAAATCACCCATTAACCATAATATGTGATAGGAGTCTACTGTAACTGCTCTCTAACTGAAGTGTGTAAAGAGGTAATATGTGATAGGAGTCTACTGTACTTAGCTGCTCTCTAACTGAAGTGTGTATAGAGGTAATATGTGATATAAGTCTACTGTAGCTGCTCTAACTGAAGTGTGTATAGAGGTAATATGTGATATAAGTCTACTGTAGCTGCTCTAACTGAAGTGTGTAAAGAGGTAATATGTGATAGGAGTCTATTGTAACTGTTCTAACTGAAGTGTGTAAAGAGGTAATATGTGATAGGAGTCTACTGTAACTGCTCTCTAACTGAAGTGTGTAAAGAGGTAATATGTGATAGGAGTGTATTGTAACTGCTCTCTAACTGAAGTGTGTAAAGAGGTAATATGTGATAGGAGTCTACTGTAGCTGCTCTAACTGAAGTGTGTAAAGAGGTAATATGTGATAGGAGTCTATTGTAACTGCTCTAACTGAAGTGTGTAAAGAGGTAATATGTGATAGGAGTCTACTGTAACTCCTCTCTAACTGAAGTGTGTTAAGAGGTAATATGTGATAGGAGTCTATTGTAACTGCTCTCTAACTGAAGTGTGTAAAGAGGTAATATGTGATAGGAGTCTACTGTAACTGCTCTCTAACTGAAGTGTGTAAAGAGGTAATATGTGATAGGAGTCTACTGTAGCTGCTCTAACTGAAGTGTGTAAAGAGGTAATATGTGATAGGAGTCTATTGTAACTGCTCTAACTGAAGTGTGTAAAGAGGTAATATGTGATAGGAGTCTACTGTAACTGCTCTCTGAAGTGTGTAAAGAGGTAATATGTGATAGGAGTCTACTGTACTTAGCTGCTCTCTAACTGAAGTGTGTATAGAGGTAATATGTGATAGGAGTATACTGTAACTCTCTAACTGAAGTGGGTAAAGAGGAAATATGTGATAGGAGTCTACTGTAACTGCTATCTAACTGAAGTGTGTAAAGAGGTAATATGTGATAGGAGTCTACTGTAACTGCTCTCTAACTGAAGTGTGTAAAGAGGTAATATGTGATAGGAGTCTACTGTACTTAGCTGCTCTCTAACTGAAGTGTGTAAAGAGGTAATATGTGATAGGAGTCTACTGTACTTAGCTGCTCTCTAACTGAAGTGTGTATAGAGGTAATATGTGATAGAAGTCTACTGTAGCTGCTCTAACTGAAGTGTGTAAAGAGGTAATATGTGATAGGAGTCTATTGTAACTGCTCTAACTGAAGTGTGTAAAGAGGTAATATGTGATAGGAGTCTACTGTAACTGCTCTCTAACTGAAGTGTGTAAAGAGGTAATATGTGATAGGAGTGTATTGTAACTGCTCTCTAACTGAAGTGTGTAAAGAGGTAATATGTGATAGGAGTCTATTGTAACTGCTCTAACTGAAGTGTGTAAAGAGGTAATATGTGATAGGAGTCTACTGTAACTGCTCTCTAACTGAAGTGTGTAAAGAGGTAATATGTGATAGGAGTCTATTGTAACTGCTCTCTAACTGAAGTATGTAAAGAGGTCATATGTGATAGGAGTCTACTGTAGCTGCTCTAACTGAAGTGTGTAAAGAGGTAATATGTGATAGGAGTCTATTGTAACTGCTCTAACTGAAGTGTGTAAAGAGGTAATATGTGATAGGAGTCTACTGTAGCTGCTCTAACTGAAGTGTGTAAAGAGGTAATATGTGATAGGAGTCTACTGTAACTGCTCTAACTGAAGTGTGTAAAGAGGTAATATGTGATAGGAGTCTACTGTAACTGCTCTCTAACTGAAGTGTGTAAAGAGGTAATATGTGATAGGAGTCTACTGTAACTGCTCTCTAACTGAAGTGTGTAAAGAGGTAATATGTGATAGGAGTCTACTGTAACTGCTCTCTAACTGAAGTGTGTAAAGAGGTAATATGTGATAGGAGTCTACTGTAACTGCTCTCTAACTGAAGTGTGTAAATAGGTAATATGTGATAGGAGTGTATTGTAACTGCTCTCTAACTGAAGTGTGTAAAGAGGTAATATGTGATAGGAGTCTACTGTAGCTGCTCTAACTGAAGTGTGTAAAGAGGTAATATGTGATAGGAGTCTACTGTAACTGCTCTCTAACTGAAGTGTGTAAAGAGGTAATATGTGATAGGAGTCTACTGTAACTGCTCTCTAACTGAAGTGTGTAAAGAGGTAATATGTGATATGAGTCTACTGTAACTGCTCTCTAACTGAAGTGTGTAAAGAGGTAATATGTGATACGAGTCTACTGTAGCTGCTCTCTAACTGAAGTGTGTAAAGAGGTAATATGTGATAGGAGTCTACTGTAACTGCTCTAACTGAAGTGTGTAAAGAGGTAATATGTGATAGGAATCTACTGTAACTGCTCTCTAACTGAAGTGTGTAAAGAGGTAATATGTGATAGGAGTCTATTGTAACTGCTCTAACTGAAGTGTGTAAAGAGGTAATATGTGATACGAGTCTACTGTAGCTGCTCTCTAACTGAAGTGTGTAAAGAGGTAATATGTGATAGGAGTATACTGTACTTAGCTGCTCTCTAACTGAAGTGTGTAAAGAGGGAATATGTGATAGGAGTCTACTGTAACTGCTCTAACTGAAGTGTGTAAAGAGGTAATATGTGATAGGAGTATACTGTACTTAGCTGCTCTCTAACTGAAGTGTGTAAAGAGGGAATATGTGATAGGAGTCTACTGTAACTGCTCTAACTGAAGTGTGTAAAGAGGTAATATGTGATAGGAGTCTACTGTAGCTGCTCTCTAACTGAAGTGTGTAAAGAGGTAATATGTGATAGGAGTCTACTGTAGCTGCTATCTAACTGAAGTGTGTAAAGAGGTAATATGTGATAGAAGTCTACTGTAGCTGCTCTAACTGAAGTGTGTATAGAGGTCATATGTGATAGGAGTCTACTGTAACTGCTATCTAACTGAAGTGTGTAAAGAGGTAATATGTGAGAGGAGTCTACTGTAACTGCTCTCTAACTGAAGTGTGTAAAGAGGTAATATGTGATAGGAGTCTACTGTAGCTGCTATCTAACTGAAGTGTGTAAAGAGGTAATATGTGATATGAGTCTACTGTAACTGCTCTCTACCTGAAGTGTGTATAGAGGTAATATGTGAGAGGAGTCTACTGTAGCTGCTCTAACTGAAGTGTGTATAGAGGTAATATGTGATAGGAGTCTACTGCAACTGCTCTCTAACTGAAGTGTGTAAAGAGGTAATATGTGATAGGAGTCTACTGTAACTGCTATCTAACTGAAGTGTGTAAAGAGGTAATATGTGAGAGGAGTCTACTGTAACTGCTCTCTAACTGAAGTGTGTAAAGAGGTAATATGTGATAGGAGTCTACTGTAGCTGCTATCTAACTGAAGTGTGTAAAGAGGTAATATGTGATATGAGTCTACTGTAACTGCTCTCTACCTGAAGTGTGTATAGAGGTAATATGTGAGAGGAGTCTACTGTAGCTGCTCTAACTGAAGTGTGTATAGAGGTAATATGTGATAGGAGTCTACTGCAACTGCTCTCTAACTGAAGTGTGTAAAGAGGTAATATGTGATAGGAGTCTACTGTAACTGCTCTCTAACTGAAGTGTGTAACATACAGTACATCAGTAATCTGTCATTCAACTTGGGCTGCTTTCCTAGCAAAATGAAAACTGCCAAAGTGACACCAGTATATAAAGCAGGAGAAAAAAATATTTTTACTAACTATAGGCCAATCTCATTACTCCCCCAGTTTTCTAAAATTCTGGAGAAACTCTTTGTTGCAGGGTTGGACAGCTTCATTGAAAAACATGAACTGCTTACAGACAGTCAGTATGGCTTTAGAACAAACAGGTCAACTGCCATGGCTCTAACGGATTTAGTGGAAGAGTTAACAAGTACAATTGACAATAAGAAATATGCAGTGGGTGTTTTCATTGATCTGAAGAAAGCGTTTGACACAATAAATCATGATATTCTAATACAAAAACTAGAGAGGTATGGGATCAGAGGGGTGGGGCTAAATTGGCTAAAAAGTTACATTGAAAACAGAAAACAGTTTGTGCAGGTGGGCATTACAACATCTTCTCCCTTAGATATTACTTGCGGTGTACCACAAGGGTCGATTTTAGGACCAAAACTGTTTATACAACACAGTCTCTTAGAAAAACGTATAATACCAACGATGTGGACCAACGTTGCTATTTTACAATTTCGGCTCGAAAAACGTAAAATATTAACGTTCCGAGTGGTTAGGGTGAGGATTAGAGTAGGGGGAGGGGTTAGAAACAGAAAATCTCCATAAAACACGCCCAAACCCCGCCCACCGCTGTAGACGCGTACGTTCCCATTTTACAATTTCTTAGCCGACATCGTAAAATAGCAACGTTTGTCCACAAACGTGCCTATTTTACGTTTTTTTTGGAGATCGGGTTGGTTTATACTGTACATTAATGATATATGCAATGTTTCAAAAATATTGAAATATGTAATTTTTGCTGATGACACAAATATATTCTGTGTAGGTGAAAATCTTCAGCAGCTGTTAGAGGCTGTCACAGTAGAACTGGGGAAGCTAAAGTTGTGGTTTGATGCAAATAAACTATCATTAAACACAAAAAAAACAAAATTTATGATCTTTGGCAAAACTAATAAACATCTGAATACTCCCGTAGAATTAATGATTGACAGTGTTAAACTAGAAAGAGTACATGAGAACACATTTTTAGGAGTAATAATCGACCACAACTTTAGCTGGAAACCACATATCAGATATATCAGGTCCAAGTTAGCAAGCACTGTGGGGATTCTATGCAAAACAAGGCACTTTTTGAACATCAAATCATTGCAAACACTGTACTGTACACTATTCTTACCATACTTGACTTATTGCGTTGAAGTATGGGGAAACACCTATAGAAGCAACTTACAGACAATATGCAACATGCAAAAGAGAGCAATAAGGATAGTGAATAAGGTAGGTTATCATGAACACACAAATGCACTGTTTCATAAATCAAAGACGCTGAAGTTTTGGGATCTGGTGGAGTTCAAAACCGCCCAAACTCTGTACAAAGCGCAACATAATTTGCTTCCTGGTAATATACAAAAACAGTTCAGTGATAGAGAAGGTGGTTATGAGCTGAGAGGGAGATTGAATTTCAAACAACCAATTGTTCATAGCACTCTGAAGAGCATGTGCGTATCTGTCTGTGGTGTGAAACTGTGGAATAAATTACCTGACGAGATCAAAGAAAGTAAAAATCTTGTGCAATTCAAAAAAAAGTATAGAAACATTATTCTGGAGAAGTATAGACGTGATGGTACATAATCAGGACTTATGGGACACTTGTATTTCCTGTAGTATGTTTGGAATTAGCTGTGTATGTGTAATTATATGTATATGTGGTAGGTAGCCTATGTGTGTATGGGCATGTATGAATAATTATGAGCATGTGCTATTTGTGTGTGTAAATCAATGCATGTATGTATCCATGTGTATGCATATGTACTGCATATGTTTACATATAACATAAAGGAATAAGGGTAAGGGCATTTAACAAGCTAGTTAGCTTCAGCCCTAAACCCATTCGGTCAGCCTTATGTATCTTTTGTTTTTTTCTGTTTTTTTTCTATTCTGTGAATATCCTTTTCTTTCTGATCGAAATAAACTAAACTAAACTACCGTAAACTAAAGAGGTAATATGTGATAGGAGTCTACTGTAGCTGCTCTCTAACTGAAGTGTGTAAAGAGGTAATATGTGATAGGAGTCTATTGTAACTGCTCTCTAACTGAAGTGTGTAAAGAGGTAATATGTGATAGGAGTCTACTGTAACTGCTCTAACTGAAGTGTGTAAAGAGGTAATATGTGATAGGAGTCTACTGTAGCTGCTCTCTAACTGAAGTGTGTAAAGAGGTAATATGTGAGAGGAGTCTACTGTACTTAGCTGCTCTCTAACTGAAGTGTGTATAGAGGTAATATGTGATAGGAGTCTACTGTACTTAGCTGCTCTCTAACTGAAGTGTGTAAAGAGGTAATATGTGATAGAAGTCTACTGTAACTGCTCTCTAACTGAAGTGTGTAAAGAGGTAATATGTGATAGGAGTCTATTGTAACTGCTCTAACTGAAGTGTGTATAGAGGTAATATGTGATAGGAGTCTACTGTAGCTGCTCTAACTGAAGTGTGTATAGAGGTAATATGTGATGGAAGTCTACTGTAACTGCTCTAACTGAAGTGTGTAAAGAGGTAATATGTGATATGAGTCTACTGTAACTGCTCTCTAACTGAAGTGTGTAAAGAGGTAATATGTGATACGAGTCTACTGTAGCTGCTCTCTAACTGAAGTGTGTAAAGAGGTAATATGTGATAGGAGTCTACTGTAACTGCTCTAACTGAAGTGTGTAAAGAGGTAATATGTGATAGGAATCTACTGTAACTGCTCTCTAACTGAAGTGTGTAAAGAGGTAATATGTGATAGGAGTCTATTGTAACTGCTCTAACTGAAGTGTGTAAAGAGGTAATATGTGATACGAGTCTACTGTAGCTGCTCTCTAACTGAAGTGTGTAAAGAGGTAATATGTGATAGGAGTATACTGTACTTAGCTGCTCTCTAACTGAAGTGTGTAAAGAGGGAATATGTGATAGGAGTCTACTGTAACTGCTCTAACTGAAGTGTGTAAAGAGGTAATATGTGATAGGAGTATACTGTACTTAGCTGCTCTCTAACTGAAGTGTGTAAAGAGGGAATATGTGATAGGAGTCTACTGTAACTGCTCTAACTGAAGTGTGTAAAGAGGTAATATGTGATAGGAGTCTACTGTAGCTGCTCTCTAACTGAAGTGTGTAAAGAGGTAATATGTGATAGGAGTCTACTGTAGCTGCTATCTAACTGAAGTGTGTAAAGAGGTAATATGTGATAGAAGTCTACTGTAGCTGCTCTAACTGAAGTGTGTATAGAGGTAATATGTGATAGGAGTCTACTGTAACTGCTATCTAACTGAAGTGTGTAAAGAGGTAATATGTGAGAGGAGTCTACTGTAACTGCTCTCTAACTGAAGTGTGTAAAGAGGTAATATGTGATAGGAGTCTACTGTAGCTGCTATCTAACTGAAGTGTGTAAAGAGGTAATATGTGATATGAGTCTACTGTAACTGCTCTCTACCTGAAGTGTGTATAGAGGTAATATGTGAGAGGAGTCTACTGTAGCTGCTCTAACTGAAGTGTGTATAGAGGTAATATGTGATAGGAGTCTACTGCAACTGCTCTCTAACTGAAGTG
This sequence comes from Poromitra crassiceps, assembly GCF_964638095.1. Classification (NCBI taxonomy): domain Eukaryota; kingdom Metazoa; phylum Chordata; class Actinopteri; order Beryciformes; family Melamphaidae; genus Poromitra; species Poromitra crassiceps. Next base: position 1,001,337 of record NC_139638.1, on the reverse strand, counting down.
TGTAAAGAGGTAATATGTGATAGGAGTCTACTGTAACTGCTCTCTAACTGAAGTGTGTAACATACAGTACATCAGTAATCTGTCATTCAACTTGGGCTGCTTTCCTAGCAAAATGAAAACTGCCAAAGTGACACCAGTATATAAAGCAGGAGAAAAAAATATTTTTACTAACTATAGGCCAATCTCATTACTCCCCCAGTTTTCTAAAATTCTGGAGAAACTCTTTGTTGCAGGGTTGGACAGCTTCATTGAAAAACATGAACTGCTTACAGACAGTCAGTATGGCTTTAGAACAAACAGGTCAACTGCCATGGCTCTAACGGATTTAGTGGAAGAGTTAACAAGTACAATTGACAATAAGAAATATGCAGTGGGTGTTTTCATTGATCTGAAGAAAGCGTTTGACACAATAAATCATGATATTCTAATACAAAAACTAGAGAGGTATGGGATCAGAGGGGTGGGGCTAAATTGGCTAAAAAGTTACATTGAAAACAGAAAACAGTTTGTGCAGGTGGGCATTACAACATCTTCTCCCTTAGATATTACTTGCGGTGTACCACAAGGGTCGATTTTAGGACCAAAACTGTTTATACAACACAGTCTCTTAGAAAAACGTATAATACCAACGATGTGGACCAACGTTGCTATTTTACAATTTCGGCTCGAAAAACGTAAAATATTAACGTTCCGAGTGGTTAGGGTGAGGATTAGAGTATAGGGGGAGGGGTTAGAAACAGAAAATCTCCATAAAACACGCCCAAACCCCGCCCACCGCTGTAGACGCGTACGTTCCCATTTTACAATTTCTTAGCCGACATCGTAAAATAGCAACGTTTGTCCACAAACGTGCCTATTTTACGTTTTTTTTGGAGATCGGGTTGGTTTATACTGTACATTAATGATATATGCAATGTTTCAAAAATATTGAAATATGTAATTTTTGCTGATGACACAAATATATTCTGTGTAGGTGAAAATCTTCAGCAGCTGTTAGAGGCTGTCACAGTAGAACTGGGGAAGCTAAAGTTGTGGTTTGATGCAAATAAACTATCATTAAACACAAAAAAAACAAAATTTATGATCTTTGGCAAAACTAATAAACATCTGAATACTCCCGTAGAATTAATGATTGACAGTGTTAAACTAGAAAGAGTACATGAGAACACATTTTTAGGAGTAATAATCGACCACAACTTTAGCTGGAAACCACATATCAGATATATCAGGTCCAAGTTAGCAAGCACTGTGGGGATTCTATGCAAAACAAGGCACTTTTTGAACATCAAATCATTGCAAACACTGTACTGTACACTATTCTTACCATACTTGACTTATTGCGTTGAAGTATGGGGAAACACCTATAGAAGCAACTTACAGACAATATGCAACATGCAAAAGAGAGCAATAAGGATAGTGAATAAGGTAGGTTATCATGAACACACAAATGCACTGTTTCATAAATCAAAGACGCTGAAGTTTTGGGATCTGGTGGAGTTCAAAACCGCCCAAACTCTGTACAAAGCGCAACATAATTTGCTTCCTGGTAATATACAAAAACAGTTCAGTGATAGAGAAGGTGGTTATGAGCTGAGAGGGAGATTGAATTTCAAACAACCAATTGTTCATAGCACTCTGAAGAGCATGTGCGTATCTGTCTGTGGTGTGAAACTGTGGAATAAATTACCTGACGAGATCAAAGAAAGTAAAAATCTTGTGCAATTCAAAAAAAAGTATAGAAACATTATTCTGGAGAAGTATAGACGTGATGGTACATAATCAGGACTTATGGGACACTTGTATTTCCTGTAGTATGTTTGGAATTAGCTGTGTATGTGTAATTATATGTATATGTGGTAGGTAGCCTATGTGTGTATGGGCATGTATGAATAATTATGAGCATGTGCTATTTGTGTGTGTAAATCAATGCATGTATGTATCCATGTGTATGCATATGTACTGCATATGTTTACATATAACATAAATAAGGGTAAGGGCATTTAACAAGCTAGTTAGCTTCAGCCCTAAACCCTTTCGGTCAGCCTTATGTATCTTTTGTTTTTTTCTGTTTTTTTTCTATTCTGTGAATATCCTTTTCTTTCTGATCGAAATAAACTAAACTAAACTACCGTAAACTAAAGAGGTAATATGTGATAGGAGTCTACTGTAGCTGCTCTCTAACTGAAGTGTGTAAAGAGGTAATATGTGATAGGAGTCTATTGTAACTGCTCTCTAACTGAAGTGTGTAAAGAGGTAATATGTGATAGGAGTCTACTGTAACTGCTCTAACTGAAGTGTGTAAAGAGGTAATATGTGATAGGAGTCTACTGTAGCTGCTCTCTAACTGAAGTGTGTAAAGAGGTAATATGTGAGAGGAGTCTACTGTACTTAGCTGCTCTCTAACTGAAGTGTGTATAGAGGTAATATGTGATAGGAGTCTACTGTACTTAGCTGCTCTCTAACTGAAGTGTGTAAAGAGGTAATATGTGATAGAAGTCTACTGTAACTGCTCTCTAACTGAAGTGTGTAAAGAGGTAATATGTGATAGGAGTCTATTGTAACTGCTCTAACTGAAGTGTGTATAGAGGTAATATGTGATAGGAGTCTACTGTAGCTGCTCTAACTGAAGTGTGTATAGAGGTAATATGTGATATAAGTCTACTGTAACTGCTCTAACTGAAGTGTGTAAAGAGGTAATATGTGATAGGAGTCTACTGTAACTGCTCTCTAACTGAAGTGTGTAAAGAGGTAATATGTGATAGGAGTCTACTGTAACTGCTCTCTAACTGAAGTGTGTAAAGAGGTAATATGTGATAGGAGTCTACTGTACTTAGCTGCTCTCTAACTGAAGTGTGTATAGAGGTAATATGTGATAGGAGTCTACTGTACTTAGCTGCTCTCTAACTGAAGTGTGTATAGAGGTAATATGTGATAGAAGTCTACTGTTACTGCTCTAACTGAAGTGTGTAAAGAGGTAATATGTGATAGGAGTCTACTGTAACTGCTCTCTAACTGAAGTGTGTAAAGAGGTAATATGTGATAGGAGTCTACTGTAACTGCTCTCTAACTGAAGTGTGTAAAGAGGTAATATGTGATAGGAGTCTACTGTACTTAGCTGCTCTCTAACTGAAGTGTGTAAAGAGGTAATATGTGATAGGAGTCTATTGTAACTGCTCTCTAACTGAAGTGTGTAAAGAGGTAATATGTGATAGGAGTCTACTGTAACTGCTCTAACTGAAGTGTGTAAAGAGGTAATATGTGATAGGAGTCTACTGTAGCTGCTCTCTAACTGAAGTGTGTAAAGAGGTAATATGTGATAGAAGTCTACTGTAACTGCTCTCTAACTGAAGTGTGTATAGAGGTAATATGTGATAGGAGTCTATTGTAACTGCTCTCTAACTGAAGTGTGTAAAGAGGTAATATGTGATAGGAGTCTATTGTAACTGCTCTAACTGAAGTGTGTATAGAGGTAATATGTGATAGGAGTCTACTGTAGCTGCTCTAACTGAAGTGTGTATAGAGGTAATATGTGATAGAAGTCTACTGTAACTGCTCTAACTGAAGTGTGTAAAGAGGTAATATGTGATAGGAGTCTACTGTAACTGCTCTCTAACTGAAGTGTGTAAAGAGGTAATATGTGATAGGAGTCTACTGTAACTGCTCTCTAACTGAAGTGTGTAAAGAGGTAATATGTGATAGGAGTCTACTGTACTTAGCTGCTCTCTAACTGAAGTGTGTATAGAGGTAATATGTGATAGGAGTCTACTGTACTTAGCTGCTCTCTAACTGAAGTGTGTATAGAGGTAATATGTGATAGGAGTCCACTGTACTTAGCTGCTCTCTAACTGAAGTGTGTAAAGAGGTAATATGTGATATGAGTCTACTGTAACTGCTCTCTAACTGAAGTGTGTAAAGAGGTAATATGTGAGAGGAGTCTACTGTAGCTGCTCTAACTGAAGTGTGTATAGAGGTAATATGTGATAGGAGTCTACTGTAACTGCTCTCTAACTGAAGTGTGTAAAGAGGTAATATGTGATAGGAGTCTATTGTAACTGCTCTCTAACTGAAGTGTGTAAAGAGGTAATATGTGATAGGAGTCTACTGTAACTGCTCTAACTGAAGTGTGTAAAGAGCAGCTACCATACTGGACTCACGAGGAATTTGTGCTGATTCACCTCGGTTAAACTCACTCCACACCCTCTGGGCATCCGTGTGTCACGGCAGAAAAACCACACAGTGATGCGACGCCACATTGACCTATCGTCAGAGTGGGGGGTTGCTCAGCTGTTTCATGGCCGTTTGAAAATACCTCATCAGTAACACTACAGTAGGAAGGAATTAGTGGGAATAATGAGAGAGGGGACTAGAGAGAGAGGTCTTCCTCTTGGAGAGGCCCTCTCTGCGAGGAAAATTCCCATCCACTTGCATGGGGACGCCGGCAGCTGTTAAACCCAGGGGAAATTTTTCCGGGTGTCACTCAAAGTATAAAACGACTCTTTTAAAGCAGCTACGAGCAAGATTTTTGATTGTTATTAAACAGTCTAAATTTAATATCAATGCATCACATCTTACCTCTAATAGTAGACGAGACCAACGCAGAGTAGTCTCGCTTGAACCCCGAGTGAATCGGCCAGTGTTAGTCTCTCTGTGGCCAGGGCAGGTCAGGAAGTGAAATGAAACGGTTTGCAGCAGCCACTTCGGCCATAACCACAAAATAACTTCCAAAAAACCTGTTAGAATATAACGAGAGATGTTCGCGAGAGTATGCATGGCGTTTTCCTTGTTTATGGTATGTTGCTAGGCAGCGCGAACGGGGTAAGGCAGGCAGCTGCGTTTCACTTCCAGGTTTAACTTCCGGGTTTATCCGGTCCGGCGGTAAGGAGAGAGAGAGAGAGAGCCCCCTGTTGACATGAGTTTAGACAGACACAGACTTAAGAGAGCAATCTCCGATTCACACGGCTTTGGTCTCAGCTACTATTATAGGTAAGATGTGATGCATCAATATTGTAATTATACTGTTTAATAACAATCGAAAATCTTGCTCGTAGCTGCTGTAATTATCAAATGTTTTTTTATGCGGCATTTTTTCTTCAGAAGCCACTAAGAGCCGCATACGGGTGTATTTTCTGGGGCTTCATGAACGCGCATTTCATGAATGCGCATTTGGCCACAGGAACGCGGATCATCAGAGTGAAGCGTCATCACTTCCTTGTTGTGAGGTGAGCTCGAGCTCCAGTCGTCCTATCCAGTCCGATTTAGCCTTTTATTAAGATAATAAAGTAGTTATTTTACACGAGTAGCCCGCCGGAACATGTGTACAGACAACTGCTGTTAACCGAAAACGTAGGTTTGGGATTATGTGTGTTTTCTGTGCTCTTTATGACATGGACAGCAAGCTAACACTGCCTTGGTTTGTAAGGAGGTATCGTTAGCCTACCCCGTTATAAATGAACATGTTCTGTTGTGATTGTCTATTGTCTAATAAACGATTTTAAATGGCTTGCCCTGTGCATGATTCCAATTCAGTTCCGTTGACAGTATTGTAGCGTCCAAGGTGTCGAGCTGTATTAGTGTATAGATTATAATTTTCATTTAGACAAGACGACTCAGTACTCAGTACTTGCCAGTGATAACTGATTGCTGTTATAACACAGTATGATATGACGTCTTGACAAAGTCAAAGTGCTGTAAAAAAAATTACTAACAAGGTCCTTGTCAGGCAGTCATTCAATTATTGCTTTTATAATATTTTGGTTCTGATCAAGTCAAGAGAACTGGCATCCATGTTCAGAAGTAGGCTACTCCATTCAAAAAATACATTACCATGATCCCTTTTCCATAAACCTTGATGTGTACATCTATTCACCTTTTTCATATCAAGGACCCCTCACTTTTATGGCATCAACAACATCAAAGCAAAACAGTCAGTTGAACTATGCTGGTCTGTGTCTAATCTGTTAGTTCTGCCTCCATTGGCTGTTAAACTTATCAGTTTAATTATAGGACCGATATGGATTGATTTGATTTGATTTATTCATGCTTGCAGTGGTACCAAAAGGCCCACTGAAAAACTGCAGATCTTTTTTTTTAGTAAGTTAACTGGTCAAAGTTTAAACTGTCTCATTGTACAGCCTAACTGCAGTGTGTCCTCAGCCTAAATTGGTTCTGGCCTTCAGTTCAGCCAGCTTGTGCTGGTTTCTGAGTGTCCTGGGAGTGCAGCTGCCTCGTGTTGATGGTAACAGGTCATGCAGAGGATGTTGTGGTTTCTGCATGTCCCTTATCAAGTTCACAGCAGCCTCCTCCCTCCTGGTCTCGAGTGAGGGTAGAGCTTGTGAGATGTTGATGTAGGAGACTCTTTAAATCACTATATTTCAGTTTAACTCAAAGATCATACTAATATTTAGTTACATTTAATTAATAAAACAATAGATAGCCACATAATGCCATTAGCAATAAGTGGGTATACTTGATGACTGAAAAATAAGTATTAACATCTTGGAAATGAATAACTTAAGATTGAATAAATGTATTTCCATGCCAACATAGTTGATAGGAATTTGTCTTGGTTCACTCTCAGACAAAGACAGTTTGACAGCCCTGGGCTCTTTCTGGGTGATGGAGTTCATTTCACTCATTTGGGAAATTATATTTTTTAGACGGCATCATTCAGTCCCTGAAAGCTACCATCTGGAGTAGGTAAAACTGCCTATGAAGCTTGATACTTTTTTACACTGTTCTTTAGTGTTACAAGTGGACTTGGCAGTGTTTCCTACCCCAGATTGTGATTTTACAGAGGTTTATTTATTCAGAAAACAAGCCCATAAATAGACCAGGGAATAATTCCTTGTGTGATGATTACATGTGACCAATTGTTAAAATGGGGTTATACATGTTTCATTTTTGAAATAACATTTGTGCTCATCACACTGTTCACTCATATTTTCACTGTTCTTCCTTCATTATCCCGCTGGTCTCCCTCTTTTTCTTCCTTTATGTCTCATCCATTCTTCCACTCAAGCTATACCAACCCATGGTCTGTCTCGCTCTTTTTTCTCTCCCCATGTCAGATGTCGTTTTGGATGTTGTGTTGTTTTTTCGTGGTTTTAAAGGCTGTGTTACAGTAAAGTAAGTTGACCAGATTTCTGAAATGAAAATCGGAGACATTTCCAGTTCGGCCAGCTGTGTAAAGCTGTGTAAATATTCAACCCGTTCTCACTCCGAGCGCATAGCATATTGACGCTTTGTCCCGTCCCTTGTGCGTCGCTTGTTACTAACATGGTACCCTTGAGCGACCCATGTGTAGCCGGCAGACTGTCCCTCTTGGGCTGCCATACAAGAGTAGTCTGGCCTTGGCACCACCCACTTCCTGGTTCCCAATTGGTTGCTTGCTATAAAGCTGCCTTAGCAGGCTGCGTATTTCTTTTTGGGCTCCCCTTCGAGACGGTTAGCTGCATTGCGGGTAGGTGCACTGCACATCTTGTTTTGTGCCTACAGCCCCTTATGCTGTAGGTTAGCAGTTAGTGGCTATCTCACCCTCTTGTCCCTCATGCTTAGGAGTAGGCCACTCCCCCCCCCCCACCCCCGGTGTGACCAGACATATGGTTAGGCTCTGTGCTTCTTGGTAGGTTTTATTTCTGGTGCAGCAGTTCAATAAATGTTGCCCTGTGTAACCTGTTGTTCTATCTGCCTAGGCCCCACTGATAGCGACCCCGCCTTCCAAGTCCTTGTCGAGAGCTGCCCACACGGGTATTGTGCAATTATCAGACAGAGGTGTTATTGGCCAGGTATGGGGAAAATGATAAGGGAGTGGTGCCAAACATGTGAACGATGCAGTGTTGCCAAGCATACACAGCCACGGGTTCGGGTACCTATGGGACATTTGCTAGCTTCCAGGCCAAATTAAATATTGGCAATTGACTTTTCATTCTAGGAGCCCGCTAGAGATGGGAGGGAGCAAGTGCTGGTATTGATGGATGTCTTCTCCAAGTTCACTCAGGTGGTGCCAACCAGAGACCAGTGGGCCTCTACAGTGGCGGATGTGCTCACCAAGGACTGGTTCTACAAATATGGTGTCCCAGCTCGCCTGCACTCCGACCAGGGATGCAGTTTTGAAAGCACGATAATCCAGCACTTGTGTGACCTACAGTATACATACGGCATTAAGAAGTCTAGAACCACTTATCATCCTCAAGGTAATGGCCAGTGCGAACGCTTCAACAGGACCCTTCATGACCTTCTTCGCACCCTGTCCGCAGAGCAGAAGCACCGATGGCCAGAATATCTCCAACAGGTCCTGTTCAGCTATAACGCCATGCCCCATCAGACCACAGGTCAGTCCCCCTTCCTGTTGATGTTTGGCCATGAACCGCAGCTGCTGGTAGACTTCCTGTTGGGCAACGTGGAAGAGCCCGTCCCTGGCGAAGTCTGCAACTGGCTCCGGGAGCACCAGCGACGACTGCAGGTGGCAGTGGAGAATGCCCGTGAGAAGATGAAACAGGCCGCAGCACGGAGGAAGGAGAAGGCTGATCATCACGTCCAGGAGCAGGTGTTACCAGCAGGACAACATGTCTACCTCCGGGACCACTCTCATAGAGGAAGGAATAAAATCCAGGATGCTTGGGCACCCCAAGTTTTCCGGGTGGTGAAACCCCCCGAGCAAGGAGGTGCCGTGTATGCCGTCGCACCACTCCATAGACTGACAGAGGTACGTCATGTCCATCGCTCAATGATTAAACCTGCACCTGTCCCTGTTGACCCCTCTGTTCCTGTAGCTGCACCTATTCCAACTATGACAACCCCTGGCACTGAGGAGCGTGGCCTGTGGGTGGTGGTTGGACATGCACCTGGAGTGATGGAACGCCAGCCTGCTGGAGTCCAGACTCCACCTGAAGGGCACCCATTGCCCCACCCTGCAACATCTGTGCCAGCTTCGCCTGTGGCCTCTACCAGCGGCAGCTCCTGTCCAGCCTCCCGTCCAGAGGTGGTGAGAAGGTCAACCCGTGAGACAGCCGGCAGACACTCTAACCCCCACCATTTGCGAGTAGCGAGTACGTCAAATGGGGCTACAACTTCCCAGATATTTGGCTAGAATAGTCTCACCCCTGCTCATTTTAGACCCTGGTTTTAATAAATTGTCGGGCCGCCAATTCAAGAACCCCGGGGTAGAATGTAGCCGGCAGACTGTCCCTCTTGGGCTGCCATACAAGAGTAGTCTGGCCTTCGCACCACCCTCTTCCTAGTTCCCAATTGGTTGCTTGCTATAAAGCTGCCTTAGCAGGCTGCGTATTTCCTTTTGGGCTCCCCTTCGAGACGGTTAGCTGCATTGCGGGTAGGTGCACTGCACATCTTGTTTTGTGCTTACAGCCCCTTATGCTGTAGGTTAGCAGTTAGTGGCTACCTCACCCTCTTGTCTCTCATGCTTAGGAGTAGGCCACTCTCCTTCTGCCCCCCCCCCCCCCCCCCCCCCGGTGTGACCAGACATATGGTTAGGCTCTCCCCACCCTCGCCCTAATCCGGGCCGGTATCCTACTCCCTCCCCTCCCCCAACCCTAGACCCTACCTCTACCATGGCTCTCCCTCCCATGCACCCTCATCTCTCCTCCTGTTCTCTCCTCCTCCACATTTCCTATTTTATCCCCACCTCCCCCCTCTCCTCCCTCACATCCCCCTGCTCTCCCTCCCTCCTCCACTCTCCTGCTTTCTCCTCTTCCCGGTGTTTCTTCCTCTTCCCCCCTTCCCCCACTACTCTAAAGCATAGTACACATTCTCCTCCAAAGCATGGCACCCACTCTATCCCCTCCAATATTTCGCCACTATTTAAAGCATGGCACCCATGCTCTTAGTATTTCGCCACTATTCAAAGCATGGCACCCACTCTTCCCTAAAGCAAGGCACCCATAAGCTCTATATGTGAACATGTGCTTATTTGGCAAAAGGACTCACTACTAAAGGCTTGCAGCCAATTAAATTAGGCATAGTTTGGTTGCTAAGAAATTGACATATGTCCGTTTGCAAGATGTGCGTCTATATTTCTCATTCTCTCCCCACCTCCTCCCTCCCCCTGCTCTCTTCTCCCCCACACCCCCCCCCCCTTCCCCTCTCCTGCTCTCTCCTCTTGCTCCTTCCCCACCTCCTATACCCTCCAACATCTCCCATTCCATCCCCACCCCATCACTCTCTCACATTCCCCCTGCTCTTCCCCCTTCTCCTGCTCTCTCCTCTGCTCTCTCTTCATTTCTATATTTTCTATATTATCAATTGTTCAAATGTTATCTTTATTCTGTATATTCTTGTTACTGTTGTGTCAGCTAGAATCAGCTAGACATACTTTCTGTGAAGCCCTCTGAGACATGCTTGTGAATTAGGGCTATATAAATAAACTTGACTTGACTTGACTAGGCTCCGTGCTTCTTCGTAGGTTTTATTTCTGGTGCAGCAGTTCAATAAATGTTGCCCTGTGTAACCTGTTGTTCTATCTGCCTAGGCCCCGCTGATAGCGACCCCGCCTTCCAAGTCCTTGTCGAGAGCTACCCACACGGGTATTGTGCAATTATCAGACAGAGGTAAAACCTGTGGCCTTTTATCTATTCAATGTAATTTGATGCTTCGCAGTGTGATTCATGTAATATGTTTCCTCATAGACACTGACTGCCACTGCTGTTTTGTTTTGTTCTGTTTATTTCCTTTGTATTTGGTTCTTTCAGTTGTGTTTTAGCCCTGCTGTTGGGCCTGTTACCCTTGAGTTTCCCCCAAGAACTAACTGCCTTCTCTTTCTTCCTCTCGCTGTGTATGAGAGGACATTGTAGGACTGGAGCGTGGCCGTCCCGTTGGTGGTGGGTTTGGAGATAGAGCGCCCCACCTCCCCGGTGTTCCGCACTCCTCCCCTGTGTGGTGTGTGTGATCATTTTGCACGTTTTATTTTGGATTATATCCCCTATTGATTTTTCCCCTCACCTTGCTGTGTGCGTTGTGTGTGTGTGGGGGCGCCGGGCGTGGTGAGTGCTATATCCCTATAGCCTATTCCCCCCTCCACTGCTTGCGGCCACGGCCCATCCATTTAAGCACTTTGTCATTTTGAGAAGTATATTTTTATACATGCCTTTTTAGCTTTTTAATGGTTAGAATAATAAAACTGTTCTTTTAACTTGTGTTGTGTATTGAATAAATATTGTGATCTTGGGGGAACATCTTGTCTCAGTCCATCTTTTGTAGTCACTTGTGTCATATAGGATCTGTGTGCTTTAACCTGGTTTTGAGTAAAGTGAATTTTGGCCTAGCTACGGCCTGGCCACACATGAAACGACTTGGGCTTTCCGACTAAACTCAATGTAAACCCATAGAAGTCATCTTTGACGCTTATGGCAACTGCTCCCCCATTAGCCTAACTGCTCCCCATTAGTCAACTGCTCCCCCATTAGGGTCTGGAGGAGCTAACCTCTCCCAGACCCTAACCCTATCTAGATCCCCACCCCTCGGGTGCGGTTTCACACTGTCGATAGCCCAGAAACGAAGGCCGTAATCCCTATGTTGGTGTTGAATAAAATGTTCAACTAAAGGGGCTTTAGTGTCTTGCCGGCGGATAGCGCTCTTGTGCTCAATGATGCGCGTGCGTAACGGGCGGAGAGTTTTCCCGAGATACCACCGTGCGCACGGGCAGGAGATGGCGTACACCACCCCCTGCGACGACAGGTGGTGAGATGTTTCAAGTGGATGGTTTGTCCGTTAGGGAATGTGATGGATTTGGCTTTGGTAGTTTGTGGGCAGACAGAGCAGTGGCCGCACGGGAAGTGGCCAACAGCAGGAGGGCGGGAATCCATGGTGGATTGGGTGATAGTGGGGGTGTGGACCGTCCTGACCAGATTGTCCCTGATGTTTGGGTTTCTTGAGAAAGCAATCCTGGGAGGTGTGGAAAAAGACTCTCCAGTGCTTAAGCAAACAGCGTTTTATTCTGTTTGCCAGGGGGGAATATTGCAGGGTAGCGGTCACTCTGGGAGAGGAGGGGTCAGGGGGTCTGGGTTGGAGCAGGATGTCTCTGTGGGAATGTAGGGCGCGTTTAAACGCATGGGAGATGGGCCTCCGTCCATATCCCCTCTCCTGGAACCTGAGTTTCATGTGTGTGGCTTTGTCTAAAAAGTCATATTTGCTACTGCACAACCTGCGGAGCCGCATGAATTGTCCAGTGGGGAGGGGAGGTTGTCTTTCAGATGGGTAGGGTGATAACTCGAGGCATGGAGGAGGGTGTTTCTGTCTGTGGGTTTTCTAAAGATGGATGAATGTAGTTTTGACTGGTGTTTATACACTGTAACATCCAAGAAGTTGATCTGGTCATGGTGATGGTCGATGGTAAAGCGGAGATGGGGATCCCAGGTGTTGAGTACGGCATGAAAGTCCATGAGAGCCGTTCCAGATGAAGAACACGTCCTCAAAATGGTAAATGGTAAATGGTCTGCATTTTATATAGCGCTTTTATCCAAAGCGCTTTACAATCAGTAGGTAGTCTACATTCACCCATTCATACACCAATGGCGGCAGGCTGCCACGCAGGGTGCATACACACCATCGGGAGCAAGGAGGGTTAAGTGTCTTGCCCAAGGACACAACGACAGCAGCTGGGAGGGAGCGGGGTTCGAACCGCCAACCCTTGCGTTATTGGCCGACCCGCTCTACCTCCTGAGCTAAAGCCGCCCTCAATAAACCTGCACCACAGGATGATGGAAGATATAAATGGATTGATACTGGGATTATGGACAAAGTCTCTCTCAAAAGCCCCCACATAGAGATTGGCTATGCTAGGGGCCGCGGCACATCCCATGGCAACACCCGAGGTCTGGAGGTAGAAATCTCCATTGAATATGAAATAATTGTTCTGTAGGCTAATCTCAGCCAGTGTAGTGATGAGATCATTGGGAGGGTGTGTAGCTGTTCTTTCTGCCAGTGTGTGTCTGATGGTGTCTATTGGCCCCTGCTGGGGGACAGGGCCGATTTTACACTTCATGGGCCCCTGGGCTATTCACCTCTGCAGGGCCCCCCCCCTCAAGCGGAAGGGGGGGCTTCGGCGGCGCCCGTTAAATTTTTTTTTAGTGTTTTTTTTTTATCTTTTTTAGCCGTATTTAAAGGAATATCTCATTTTAAATCAACATTAGGATTATACTGTTGTGATGTCATTATTCAGTATCTTCTCCTTTTCTCACTAACTTTCATGTCACCACCTGCTCTCCTGTCAGCATTCTAACTTACAAACACAAACTGTAGGTTTAGCCATCATGTTCTTTCATAAACAGCCTGATTGGAAAGAAAACATTGCCACTGAGATGTCACAACAAGCACTTTTATTATTATTATTTAGTATTTATTATTGCTGTTATTATTACAGTGCACACACACATTCTCACAATTATTGCACAAATCAATCAAGCAGTATTCAAGTCTGTTCGTACCTGAAATGTTTGACTAGAGTGGTGAAGTCCAATGTTCTAACAATGTCACTTTCCAATGACATCAATGTCAAGTGGGTGAGCCTTTCTTGTCCCATTGTAGACCGTATCCTGTTCTTGACAAGCCCAAGTTTTGAAAAGGAGCGCTCTCCAGAGGCATTTGTTACAGGGAGAGTTAAGTAAATCCTGAAGGCAATATCCACATTTGGAAAAACTGATGACAGGTTCCTCTTCCTTATTATTTGAAGCAAGTGCCGCACACTTTTATTGTCTTTGTTTTTGATGAATTCTTTGAATTGCACTATTTCATCTACAAATTCGGGAGCCCTCTCACAGGGTTCCATGTCGTTGTTCCGACCTCTCGCTGTTCCGACCTCCCCTCTCCCAGCCCCCATGCCTAAACCTAACCTCCCCCAGACCCTAACCCAAAACCTAACCTCCCCCAGACCCTAACCCAAAACCTAACCTCTCCCACCCCCCACGCCTAAACCTAAGGTCGGCATTGCGAGTGGTCGGCATAGCGGGTGGACACCCTCTCACAGTGGATGTTATTACTCTGCAAAAAAATTTGAATGGCGTCAGTAAAAAAAACATTTTTTGCGAAGACCCTGGACAGGGGGCCCAAATTTTATTTTATTTTATTTTATTTTTTTTGGGCCCCTTGATGTCCCGGGCCCCGGGCTTCAGCCCGGGTAAGCCCGTTGGTAAAATCGGCCCTGCTGGGGGATGTTAGTGATTAGTTAGTGATTCAATGTCCATGGTGACCAGTGTGACAGATGAAACATCAATTTCCAGTTGATCTATGATGCATAGAAAGTCGGCAGAGTCCCGGATGTAGGCTGGTAACTTTTGTACAAACGGCTGTATATGGTGGTCAGTGAACTTGGAGAGAGGCTCCGATAGACTCTCATTGCCCGAGAGTTTGATTGATAATTTATGCTTAAAGTCCCTGGAAACCAGAAATATTTTTTTATTATTTAGCATTTTGAGTTCATCACATCACATGTTAATAAGCCACCAGCCAAATTTTAACGATGATGAACGTCGCAAAGTATATACATTTAGGTTTGACAGTCATGGCAAAAGTCATCAGAATCAATTAGATTTTAGAGTGTAGTTTCTCCCGCGGACTGTGTGGGCGTGTCCCGTCTGCAGCAGGTCTCCTCTTTATCTCTCTCTCTCGGAGCAGACCTGCTGGAGGAGACCTGCTCGGAGGTTAACAGAGATAGAGAGAAGGAGAGAGAGAGAGAGAGAAGGAAAGAGAGATGGAGTGTGTGTGTGTTCGCGCGTTGCTCAACGCATAGCACAGACAGAGAGGGTTTACAGAGAGGAAGAGATCTCTGCGCTGCGAGTGCACAGCGCTACTGTGTGTGTCAGTGTGTGTGTGCGCGCGTGCGTGCATGCGTGTGTGTGATTTGATTAAATCTTATGACGTGATAAGATCATGCATTTTAGCACCGCGCGCACCGCTCTCTTCAATGAGGAAATGGAAATCCAGACCTTGTAGAAAAGTGTCGATTTTAGGGGTTAGGGTTGAAGGTAATGTCAACTTACTTTCTGAGGCACACAATTACTCACATAAGACCCTAAATGTAATAGTTAGAAGGTTTTTGTGGATTTTGGTTTCCAGGGACTTTAATCACTAACGTTAATTAAGCATTAATTAGTGAATCTGATGTCTGAGCAGAAGACCTCTCACCTTGGGTGTCATCATCTGCCAGGCAGGTCTCCTGGCCGGGCTGAGCAGCTGGTCTCTGGGGGAGGTGGTGCCATCTGTGCCATCACACACACACACACACACACACACACACACACACACACACACACACACACACACACACACACACACACACACACACACACATACAAGTACACACACACACACACACACACCCACACATACAAGTGCACCTACACACACACACACACACACACACACACACAGACACAGACACACACACTTTTACCATCAGCTGTTGACACTTCTTTCCTATTTGCAGTGTTTCCAACAGTACCTGAAAGCAGCACTGCTGGAAACTCTTGTCAGCTGTTGGTGTTTGTTTAGAGGTCGAGGGGCGAGGGGGCGGAGCCAGGGGTCTCCTCTATCAATCCTGGTGTAGAATCCCTAATAAAACCATGACTAGATATGTAGACCTAACTTATGGGCCTGTATTTCATTGTAAAAAAAATGTTTTGAATGATCACTCCTGTGTCAATAAAGTCTGTTTTTCCCCGTGCACCTCCCTGCCTCAAGTCATTGGAAATGTTTAGAGCATTGGAAAAATCATAGACTACCAGCCAACACTGGAATTTTAATGTCTGTGATTAATTATTTAAATGTGGTAATGAATGGGCTGTTAATGGTAATTTACGGTATTTATTTATTTATTTCTATGCATAGTTCATTTGCAAAAACAGCCCAATAGACACATGCTGATAGGCCATAGCCTATCAAATTGAAAATGATTAGGTGAAAGTTGTAGGCCTAATTATGATCTAAAATAAGAACAAATATTAAAAATGAAATACGATACAAATATATAAATCAAATCAAATCATATAGGCCCAATAAAAGGCAAGATAAACGAACCAATCATACGCTACATTGTTTTCATTGTACCTTTCCTGTGTTGGTGATAAGAACATAAGAACACACATTAGCGAGCAGATGACAGAGATTACAGAGAATTTCTAATGGCAGAAATCAGTTAGAATTAAGTGGAGAATCCATGATGACAGGCTGCCTGTGTGTGTGCGCATTTGGCACAGCGGCGAGATGAGGGGATGAAAGGCACACACCACACAGCGTTGTGCCTCGGCGCTGCTGACTGACAGGTGCTGCTGACTGAATAAAGCACGCCTTCATCTCCTCCCGTCTGGACTATTGCAACTCCCTCCTCACTGGCTTCACCTCCTGCTCCCTCCATAGACTATGGTTCAGAACTCAGCCGCCCGCCTGCTCACAAACACCCGGTCCCGTGATCACCTCACTCCTGTCCTGTCCTACTGGCTCCCCATCAAAGAACGCATTAACTTATGGGTGCAAGGTCCGGTCTAGAACGTGACTGATTGTTGCAGCTTGCGCATTTCCTCGTTAAAACTCTGACACTGGGGGGAAAAAAGTTGCTTGTCCCAATAATTACACTCGTTTGACGACTTATTTGAGGGAATGTAATAATTTTATCTATCACATCCGCTATTTCTGTTGCTCTTTGAACAACTCGGGATATTTATCGACGAGATTTTTGGACGCGCCACGTAGGGCTGGGTTAAAAAAATCGATACATCGATATTCATGTGAAGGAACAAGTATCGATACATAAATCCCAGTATCGATCTTTTAAAATGCAAAAATAATAATAATAATAATAATAAACATACGCTTTAATATTATAGGCTGTGTGTGGTAGTTAAAAGATAGTTTCAAGTTGACGTTTATTTATGTTTGTAGTTGAATAAAAATAATCCAGTAGAGGTCAGTATCTAGCAGATAGTATAAATACATAGGAAGAAAGACAGAAAAACATAATTAACAATAAGTAACAAGAACAATAAACAATATGAGAAATACAAGGTCTTCCAAGACTAACATATTAACATGGCAAAGAATAACTATAAGAAAGAGACCATATCTATGGTGTCATTCAGGCCTGGAGGCATCATAGCTCTGAGTCTATGAATCCATCTACTCTCTAGCTGGTTGAGAGCTCTCTCCATGTCCCCTCTTCTAGAGGTGAGAGGGATGTGGTCTATACCCCTAGCTGTAAAGGAGACAGGGACACCATTGTGACAATCTCTAAAGTGTTTCATAATGGCATAGTTGCCTGTTTTGACAGCATATTTATGCTCGGCGAGACGGTCCTGTAAGCGTCTTTTTGTGCGGCCGATATAAAAGGAATCACACAGAGAACAGGAAAGTAAGTAAATAACATGTGTGCTTTTACAGTTAATGAAGTGTTTAATGGTGTAAACCTGTTGTGTGGTTGGATGGGTGAAAACCTTGGATTTCACTATGAGGTCACATTGTTTGCAATGTCCACACTTAAAAGAACCAATCGGCGCTTTGGGTAACCATGTGGTTAGTTCTTTGGCAGGTAAGTGACTATGCACAAGAACAGGGTTCGAGTTATAGTCAGATAGCTATGGGGTTCCCCTAAGTCGGTGGCCGAAGGGGGCCACAGAGAAAAAATTGGGCCGTTTTTTCCTCAAATTGTGGCCGTTTGAAGCCAGATTTAGAGGAATATCTCATTTTAAATTAACATTTGGTTTAGACTGTTGTGTGATGTGATACAAAAATGTATCCGCTGTTTGAAAGTGAAAGTATGCTCTCTGTTCCCCGTGTACTGCAGTTTCTTAGACGGGAGGCCATCCGTTTCCATAGCGAGATTGAGTCAAACGTATATTTGAGGCCTTCTAATCTTGACATTGAACTTCCCTTTTCCTTACAGCGTTGACGTGGAACTTCCCTTTTCTTTAAAATTCACCTGATCAATTCTCTAAATTGCAAAGTTCAGTAGACAGTCACATGGTTTTTCTAATTTGACAACCATGACCAAATATGCTGTGTTTCCTCTTCCTATCATTTGTGTATAATATCAATAATTTCATGCTTGTGGTTAGAGTTCCTCTCTTGATAGAAATATATAGCATCTTTTTGCAATAGCATTAGCTAAATAAAAATAGGAATGGGCAGTAGCCCATTTCAGACTAGTCGACTACCTTTAGGGACAACTAGTCGACTAGTAAAATTCACTAGTCGTGAATGCCCTACAGTACATGCATGCTCATATACTGTCTCACACACACACACACAAACACACACACACACACACACACACACACACACACACACACACTTATTCTGTGTGTGTGTGTGTGTGTGTGTGTGTGTGTGTGTGTGTGTGTGTGTGTGTGTGTGTGTGTGTGTGTGTGTGTGTGTGTGTGTGTGTGTATGCGGGCCCGTGTGCGCGCGCGTGTGTGTGTGTGTGTGTGTGTGTGTATGCGGGCCCGTGTGCGTGTGTGTGTGTGTGTGTGTGAGCGTGCCTGTAGGCTACTGTACATTTGTGCTTTTATTTGCTCACTCTTCACATCCTCTCCTCTTGCAGACTATTTCTGTATAAAGCTAGAAGATGATGTGCACATTTGTTTCTACCTAAAGTAAGTTTGTATTTCCTGTGTAGATACAAAAGCTGCCATCTTAGAAGAGACGCTCAACAAACTGCAGACCCTCTACAAGACCTGGGCTGAAAACAGAAAGAACCTCAATGGACCCTGTGTGTCTTATTCTGCCTGTGTTTCTCTTCCTTGGAAACAATTTGGCAACACAGTGGCAGTTAGCGAGGGTCAATAGAGAGCCGCAGGGATGACGTATTTTTGTAGGCTGAATGCGGAAGTCCCGAACTTCCTGGTTCAACACTGTTTCTGTCTATGGGATTTTTGAATGGGTTTTTGGCGCGATGCTTCAAATAAGGTCTCTGGGCAACGCAAGTTTAATCAAACGCGAACCAAGGTTCAGCGGGATAATCTTCACACATGAGGACCACTTTCATGAGTTTTGAAGCGTAACTGCGAGCCCTAGAGGTAAAAAGCTTGTGCTAAGCTAATCCAGAACTACACACAGTGTCGCATAGGCGTCCACGCATTGATTGCGAGAGAAAGAATTTCCGCGTTCACTCGTGATGACGTATAATATCCGCGTCGACATTGTAGTCTCATTTAGCCGTTTGCTAGCTAGCCACCCTTTTAACGGCACATAAAAGCTTCAAAACTCATAAAAGTGGTCTTCATGTGTGAAGATGATGTTACTACCATCTGGTTCGCGTTTGATTAAGCCAGCGTTGCCCAGAGAGATTATTAGAAGCATCGTGCCAAAAACCCATTCAAAACTCCCATAGGCGAAAACTGTGTTGAACCAGGGCTGTTAGCATCGATGATTTCCGGACTCGTTACTGCGGCTCTCTATAGTTTTTAGTGCACAGTTCATAGAAAACTTGGGGAAACTTTGGGCATTCAGTACATCTGTACATGTTGCTGCCCACACACACACACACACACACACACACACACACACACACACACACACACACACACACACACATACACACACACAAACCACACACACACACACACACACGCACACGGGCCCGCATACACACACACACACACACACACACACACACACACACACACACACACACACACACACGCACACGGGCCCGCATACACACACACACACACACACACACACACACACACACACACACACACACACACACACACACACAGAATAAGTGTGTGTGTGTGTGTGGGCAGCAACATGTACAGATGTACTGAATGCCCAAAGTTTCCCCAAGTTTTCTATGAACTGTGCACTAAAAACTATTGACCCTCGCTAACTGCCACTGTGTTGCCAAATTGTTTCCAAGGAAGAAAAACATTTACATCAAAATTCACTGGAAGTCACCAGATGACATCATTGCAAATGAGGGAGGGGGCCACGCGAGCGAGCGAGAGAGAGAGAGAGAGAGAGAGAGTGCAGGCAGCAACATGTATGCATGCTATAGAATGTACTGAACAATGTCTGGAGGACTTGCCTATAGATTGGGAAAGAGTGTTAAACCCCCCCACATTAGCAGAGGGGGACGGGAAGCACTGTGACCATCTGATCTCTCTGGAATTTTGCAACACATCTACAGAAATTCAATGGTAGACGAATGAGAAGGTGATACATTGGCATCACAAAGGAGATAGATGGAGTAGTTAATTAGATTAAATCCAACTGAAACCCCATCAGATTTGACTGAAGTTGAGGATGAACTTGATGAACTTTATACTTTATATATTGATGAGCTTTATATAAAGTATGTTTTTGTACTTATTGCATAGGGGAGATCATACTCCCCCCCCCCCCCCCCCCCCCAAGAAAAAAGTAACTAAGTAACTTTTACTCTGAGTAGCCTACATAAATAAGATTTTGCTTTTACTCGCGTATATTTTCTACAACAATAATTTCACTTCTATAGTAAAATTGCATCAAAGTAACAGTACTTCTACTTGAGTAGATTTTTTTGCTACTCTTTCCACCCCTGCACACCAGCAGTAACCAGTTTCAAATATGCTACAGAGGTGCTGTAATATGGAACACATGTTGTTTAATGTCCTATGTTATGACGCGAATGCTGCCCCTTCTTAATGTGGAGTTTATAAACGAAGGTTCAGACAGGACGATCTTGATCCTCACCGGTTCCTCAGTCACTGCACTTCTCCTGCTTGCTCACCTGGTAACCTGTCAGCTTCCTGGTGATAATTGAATAATCAGTGGTTGCCTCCTACTTTCCCATAAGCCAATAGCATAGCAACACATCACCTTATACACCTTTGCTCACCTGCTCTTTTAGCCTATCACATTGTGGCACTCCCCTTTAGGCAGCCTATCACATGGTTGATGTGTGCATAAATATGCTTTTCTGTGTCTCATTCAGTCTCTCTCATCCTGCTGGCTGACACACATGCTAGCGACATTCTCGACAAATTACTGGTGTTGGTGGTTCTCTCTGCAGAACATTTTTGATCATTCAGTGCTTCTTCGACAAAAAATCAGGTTGTATGGCGATTGCTCGCTTTACACATTGCAAATTACTGGTGTTGTTGGTTCTCTGCAGAACTTTTTATTCATTCCTGTGTTTTCTGCTTCAGCATCAAAATCAGGTTGTATGCTCGCTACATATATTTGGCTGTCGGTGTATTTTGCATTGGTTCAACTCACCATGAGCGATTTGAGGATCTGTTCGATCCTGTAGTAATACTACTACTATATGTCGCTTCACACCGCTGCTTCATTCAAGGCAATGTGTTCTGCTCAGTGCAGCTTTGCTAAATGTTATCATGCTTCAAGCCAAGGCAGGCTTACCTGTTAAATCATTGCAGTCTGCAATGACGTAATCAAGCGTTGCTCGTCGCGCTGCTGTTAATGTTTGCAGCCACTTTAATTCTCGGGCGATGCATGATTCAATAATATGCCTCTCTTGTCCCCGTCATGGTTTCTGCATTTTACTCAACACTAAAGCAGGGAGATTCCTCCTGGTCACTGAAAATCCAGTCGGCAGTAGCAGTCCTTCAAACTCCTTGCTTGTCTAATCCAGGATTGCCAGATGCAAAGTTCCCTCACGCAGAAGGTATTCCAAACTTTTCACACGAGTTTCATATCAAAACACGTAGCTTGCATTTCCGGGTAAATGTTGAAGGTGACGTCATCACCCAGAGAACAGCGCCAAGCATGCTGGGAAATGTAGTTCATTGCTTTACTTTGAGCCGTATTTCCGGTCAGGTGGTAGATTCAACATTCACAAGGCACATGTTAAATGCAGTCTGATGTGGATCATTGTTTCTTTGCATTGCACTGTAACTCGGGCATTACGTTTTAGATTTTGCTGTTCATCTGTCATTAATGTGATGAATTAGGTGGTTAATTCTGAACAATGCTGTTCATGCTTCATACCAAATTAATCGTCTGATTCTTGCGCATCGAATCATGTCGTCTTTTTTCGGATCAGATCAACACAGCTGAAGATATACCCGTTTTTTGTACATAATCAACATTTCAGATTATCTGGCTTTTCAAATGGTTTTGGAAATCCGCTAGGTATCTCCCCACAAAAAACTACTGCTAAATAGGCTACTCTCGTTTGGTATTTTCATCTTTGAGTTGGGATGTGGTAAGGCCTGTGGCTGTGTCTCCTTTGGGTTTCTAGGAATAAATACAACAACCTCAGCTAACTGTTTACACTCAAGTGTTTTTATTCAAGGCGAGAATCAACCATCGTGTTTGAGCTGGTGTTGCTCAGGGTGAGTAACGCAGAGTCATTCTGACACTTGGAACAGAAACTTCAAAGCTTTACCTTTCAGAAAAGGTCAGGCACTTGTCTGTAACCCTATAGCGGTTCAGCATATGTCGTTTTCACCAAATTTTCAGAAATAGGTGGCTTTAGAAGAGCATTTGAGATGGAAGCTCACACGTTAATTCCATTTCAATGTGAATAATTGTTGGTTATTCAGTATCATTCAATCTCATTCTTAAAACCTACGCAAGACATGAGTCCTGTAATTCTCATAGCATCATCGTTTGTATGGTCAAATTCTAACTTTAATGTCTTCCCTTTCAGCAAGCAGCTCACTCATTCCCCGTGAGTCACATTGCAATTTCATTTTGCAATGGTATGCTATCTTGCTCAGCAGTGTATCATGTCATTAACTTTTCTAACTAACCTTTTCAGCTTTTAAATATATATATTTAGGCTATATAATATATGTTTGGTTGTTGTTTTTTGGGTGGTGTGTGAAGGATTTGGTCAGTGGCACATCTCAGACCAAACCGTTAACATTATTCTATCTTAATCATTTTCTTGCATAAGTGCTCTATGGGTTCAAACCTGCTTTGGTCAAGAGGAGACGCTGCTGTCCCTCCATTGTTTTTCAAATGAGGCAGAATGCAGTCTTGCCAGAAATCCGGGGGGTTAGTTTCCCTTAAGTGTCAGTAATTCTTCATTCAATGGCAACATCAGCAATCCGCCATTTTGGCTTGTAGAAGACCACCTCTGAGTGGCTGCCATGTCGCTATGATCATCTAGTGTTGCCCCATTCGGTTCAAGGAGGGGTCCAAGCCAAAATGGCAGCAGGGCAGTCATTTAAAGCATAAAGAGTGTCGTCTCTTGCCTTCATATTTTTGTCTGCAGCCAGCTCAGCAGCAGGCTTAATTCACTTTGGGAAGCTCACATGTTAATGGCTTCATGATGTGCATAATTGTAAAGGCTCTTTTCACTCAATTCATTTGTAAACCAGCTTCAGCAGCAGGCATTCACATGTGTTAGGTAACCCTCATATGCCACATCAAATTGTCTTTCTGGTTTATTCTTTACTTAAATTGTGTTCTTATTTTTCAGCAAGCAGGCCGATTCATCTGGGTGAACGTATTGCTCTCTTCAACCTGCAATCCAAAAACACACGTGCCTGGCCTTTCAGTATATATTTAAAAGGCATTTTCTTCCAGCATTCTAATAATTACGTTTGTCCTCAGCTTTCAGCAGCCGCTTTAAAGTTGTTAAGCAGCACATTCATTCCGGCAGTCTACAGCTTTGTTGTTTAGCATGTTTTCTGTCTATTCAGCTTCAGCTGCATTTTTTTATCGTTTGTTAAGTTCATAACGCCAACCTTGCAGGTCACTGCTGGCTAATCTTGTGGCTGGTATTAGTTATGTTTATCAGCATGCTTCAGCTCTCTCAGCATTTAACTCAACCTGTTTATCCACGATAAGCAGTCGGGATTCGGCATGTGTTTAAGATCTATCCTGTAGCAGTAGCTTGTCATATATGGGGAAAGTTCTGCCATCATAAACGCATAGCACTGCAGTGCGACAACAAAGCAGTTGTAGGCATTATTAACAAAGGCGGTTATGTCTCAAATCATGCCCTTCATGCGCCTCATGACCACATCACATGGCTTTCATAACAAACAATTTCATGCCACATCAAATTGTTTGTCTGGTTTATTTTTACTTAAATTGTGTTCTTTCTCTTTCAGCAAGCAGCAGCAATCAAGTTCATTCAAGACTGCTAGTTATTCTTAAAGGTATTTCAAAGGTTTTCCCCACCAATTTAAAAAGGTTGACCCCAGCAAAGATGTGACCGTTTCAGTCATAGTTTTTCCGGTGCTACCGTGCGCCATCCGACCTCGGAATCTCCGGGTGCCCGTCCAATTCGCTCTCCCCTTCCGGGGGAGGCGGGGGGGCTTAATGCGCTTCCTCCCCGCTCCGTCCCATGCGTGGGGCTTGCGGATGGAGTCGCCTGGGGGTCCTGTCTTAATACCCAGGCTAAGCTCATGCGGTCTCAGCACCTAAGTCAATGCTGACTCCATTCAGGCTACCTGAGTTACAACTCATTCATGCATTGTCATTCATATCATTACATGCTAAGCTAATGCCGGTCTCAGCACCTAAGTCAATGCTGACTCCATTCAGGCTACCTGAGTTACAACAACTCATTCATGCATTTGTCATTCATATCATTACATGCTAAGCTCATGCGGTCTCAGCACCAAGTCAATGCTGACTCCATTCAGGCTACCTGAGTTACAACAACTCATTCATGCATTTGTCATTCATATCATTACATGCTAAGCTCATGCGGTCTCAGCACCAAGTCAATGCTGACTCCAGGCTACCTGAGTTACAACAACTCATTCATGCATTTGTCATTCATATCATTACATGCTAAGCTAATGCCGGTCTCAGCACCTCCATTCAGGCTACCTGAGTTACAACAACTCATTCATGCATTTGTCATTCATATCATAGCATGCTAAGCTCATAAGTCAATGCTGACTCCATTCAGGCTACCTGAGTTACAACAACTCATTCATGCATTTGTCTATCATAGCATGCTAAGCAACCTAAGTCAATGCTGACTTCATTCATACTGCAGAGTCACTGCTGACTCCATTTACACTGCAGAGTCATTGCCGACTCCATTCATACTGCAGAGTCATTGCGGGCTCCATTCATACTGCAGAGTCATTGCTGACTCCATTCATCCTGCAGAGTCATTGCTGACTCCATTCATCCTGCAGAGTCATTGCCTGACTCCATACATACTGCAGAGTCATTGCTGACTCCATTCATACTGCAGAGTCATTGCTGACTCCATTCATACTGCAGAGTCATTGCTGACTCCATACATACCCAGGTCATTTTAGGCTCACTCTCAAACATTCAAAAACAGGTGGTTCTTGTGTTATTATTATTGCTAGCACAGGTTCCCAATTTTGCCCTTTCAAATCTATGTCTAGATTTCTGAAATTGAGGCTTTTCTCTGACCCTCTTGCCCCCCTGTTTTTGACCCCAGAAAACAATCCCATGTCTAGTTTCTGGTTTAGGCTTCACCTAAAAAGAGTGCTTAATGGATGCAACATTGACCCAAAATGTTACTCAGGGCATTCATTTAGAATAGGAGCGGCAACTACTGCAGCATTACAAGGCATGCCAACGGCTTCCCTGCAGCAGATGGGCCGCTGGTCTTCTTCGGCGTACACCACCTACGTTCGTCCTGATGCCACGGCCATCATCGATGCTCAACGATCCTTGAAACCTTGAATAATTGAGTCATACCATCCCGGTAAGATTATGTCTCCTGATCCTGTCACCCGGTGTGTTCTTCTTTTAGAAGTTCTATGCTGGGTTCTGGGGCTTGTGCCTTCTTTTGGGGGGTATATACACTGAGCCATGTCTCACCCCTACACTACAGTGAGCCATGTCTCACCTCTACACTACAGTGAGCCATGTCTCACCTCTACACTACAGTGAGCCATGTCTCACCTCTACACTACAGTGAGCCATGTTTCACCTTTACACTACGGTGAGCCAAGTTTCACCTCTGCATTACAGTGAGCCATGTCTCACCCCTACGCTACAGTGAGCCATGTCTCACCTCTACACTACAGTGAGCCATGTCTCACCTCTACACTACAGTGAGCCATGTCTCACCTCTACACTACAGTGAGCCATGTCTCACCTCTGCACTACAGTGAGCCATGTTTCACCTCTGCATTACAGTGAGCCATGTCTCACCCCTACACTACAGTGAGCCATGTCTCACCTCCGCACTACAGTGAGCCATGTCTCACCTCCACACTACGGAGAGCCAAGTTTCACCTCAGCATTACAGTGAGCCAGTCTCACCCCTACACTACAGTGAGCCATGTCTCACCTCTACACTACAGTGAGCCATGTCTCACCTCCACACTACGGAGAGCCAAGTTTCACCTCAGCATTACAGTGAGCCATGTCTCACCCCTACACTACAGTGAGCCATGTCTCACCTCTACACTACAGTGAGCCATGTCTCACCTCTGCATTACAGTGAGCCATGTCTCACCTCTACTCTACAGTGAGCCATGTCTCACCTCTGCACTGCAGTGAGCCAAGTTTCAACTTTACGCTTCGGTGAGCCAAGTTTCACCTCTGCATTACAGTGAGCCATGTTTCACCCCTACTCTACAGTGAGCCATGTCTCACATCTACACTACAGTGAGCCATGTTTCACCTCTACACTACAGTGAGCCATGTCTCACCTCTTCACTACAGTGAGCCATGTCTCACCTCTGCATTACAGTGAGCCATGTTTCACCTTTACACTACGGTGAGCCAAGTTTCACCTTTACAATTCGGTGAGCCAAATTTCACCTTTACAATACGGTGAGCCAAATTTCACCTTTACACTACGGTGAGCCAAGTTTCACCTCTACACTACGGTGAGCCACGTTTCACCGTTACTCTATAGTGAGCCACGTCTCACCTCTACACTAAAGTAGGTGAGCCACGTTTCACCTCCACACTACGGTGAGCCACGTTTCACCGTTACACTATGGTGAGCCACGTTTCACCTCTACACTACGGTGAGCCTCGTTCACCTCCACACTACGGTGAGCCACGTTTCACCGTTACACTACGGTGAGCCACGTTTCACCTCTACACTACAGTGAGCCATGTCTCACCTCTACACTACAGTGAGCCATGTCTCACCTCTACTCTACAGTGAGCCATGTCTCACCTCTACACTACAGTAAGCCATGTCTTACATCTTCACTATAGTGAGCCATGTCTCACCTCTAGACTAGTGAGCCATGGCAAAAATGGAGATGCAGCAGATGGCTGCCTCATGAAAATACCTCTATTAGATTTGTCTGCTCTCTATGACTCAGGTGATATTATCTCATTAATTGTTCCAACTGCCATAATCATATTTACATTCTTGTTTACTCTGATATGTTCAATCCCTCAGCTGTCTCATCATCCCGGTAAGATTATGTCTCCTGATCCTGTCACCCGGTGAGTTCTTCTTTCCATAAAGTTCTATGCTGGGTTCTGGGGCTTGCGACTTCTTTTGGGGGGTATATATATGGCCGTGCTGCCCGAGCTGATCCAGCTCGATCTCGATATCTCCCAGTGGTGTCAAGCTCCAAAGACTAACTAACTTTCTCATCATAATATTCTGTAACATTCATTCATTGTAATAAATCATTGTTTATCCATCAAGTCTCCTGATTGAAGTGGAGTTTATAAACGAAGGTTCAGACAGGACGATCTTGATCCTCACCGGTTCCTCAGTCACTGCACTTCTCCTGCTTGCTCACCTGGTAACCTGTCAGCTTCCTGGTGATAATTGAATAATCAGTGGTTGCCTCCTACTTTCCCATAAGCCAATAGCATAGCAACACATCACCTTATACACCTTTGCTCACCTGCTCTTTTAGCCTATCACATTGTGGCACTCCCCTTTAGGCAGCCTATCACATGGTTGATGTGTGCATAAATATGCTTTTCTGTGTCTCATTCAGTCTCTCTCATCCTGCTGGCTGACACACACCCACCACCTCCCCGTCTCCGCCAAATCCCTGATCCATCAGTCACCAAGAGGTTCACCAGCACCAGTATCCTGACTCCACTGGGGGGTATATATATGGCCGTGCTGCCCGAGCTGATCCAGCTCGATCTCGATATCTCCCAGTGGTGTCAAGCTCCAAAGACTAACTAACTTTCTCATCATAATATTCTGTAACATTCATTCATTGTAATAAATCATTGTTTATCCATCAAGTCTCCTGATTGAAGCTTATTTTATTCTATTATCTTGTCTTTTTATCCATTGCATGTGGTAGTATGTAGGATAAATTTATTTTAGACTTAGTTACTTTTTTTTATTCCTCCTACGTAGCTTGGTACTGCACACAATGAATTTCGTTGTACAAGTTGCAATGACAATAAAGGTATTCTATTCTATTCTATTCTATTCTATGTGATTTTTATGTGGAAAGAAAGGATTCAAAGATATTTTTTAACACTACAATAAATAGTACTAAATATCATTATAAAATGTAAAAAAACATTGTATTTATGTATTATACATTTATACTGTAGTTTTAATAAATGTAACTGAATAATTTCCTTCCCCATAAACATGTTTTTTTTAAGCTTACCATACCCTTGTACCCCAATTACGAATAATCCTCAATTTACCATTAGTCCATCTGATGGGCCGTCATATTTATAATGTATTCATTTATGAATATACATTTTTATTTTTTATTGTTTATAATTCATTGGTAACTTCATCCCTAATACCTCATACCAACATTTCATAACTATTCAAATTTTAACCCCTCAAATACCCCTCAAATGCCAGTAAGTACAGTAAAAATAAAAAAGTACAGTAAAAAGACAAAAAGTATATTTATTTCCTTCCCATGAAGTCAAACTGGATTTGGGTCTGATATTATGGGCAGGTTGGGGTGTTTTACAGAAGTCACCACTGCAAGATGCCTAGTGTCAAAGACTGGCAGGAATGAAGTCACAATACCTATGACATCACTAGCCTATGACATCATCAGTGATGTCATAAGATGATTTTGGTCAATAATAATGTCACTGATGTCATTACTGATGATTTCACAGACATTGTGACATCATCAGTGGGTTTTCGTATTTTTTGTGATTTTTTTGTAAAAATAATATTTTTCATATTTTGAGCCAAAAATCCAAAAAGCGCATGTTTTGGACTACCAGCCATTTTCCCCAAAACACACAAATGAGCTTTAGTCCAGCATCCATCCTGGTCTAAAGGCTTCAAATCAGTAGTGTGGACTGTCAAATTCAGTTTTCTAACATTTTCCCATCTTTGGCATAGGAATCAGTTTTTTTTACATTTCATGTAAACTGTATGGAATTGATTGCTATGCCAAAACTGGGGGAATATGGGGAAATAGCCAAACACAGTAGAAACTACAATTGTAACCGCTTGAGTCAAGGTGAGCTGTGTAACATCTAGGAAATAATGATTTTTTTTTAGCTGGGAGTCAAAACATTTTTTTGTTTTTGTGCAAAATTAACATTGAAACCAATGGGACAACTATGCAATGGACTTTGAGACCATGTAACTCCCCCAAATTTTCTACAAACTCCAAGGTTAGATATTAAGGTCAAATTTCAAGGTATTTGGTCCAGGATGGCCGCTGAAACAAATGACATGAATTAATTTTGTAAAAATTTGTTGGGAGTACCAATAGAGTGTTTATAATAGAAGTCAATGGGTCCATCTGATGGACTAATGGTAAATTGAGGTGTACTTTTGAAACAAGGTCTTTGGATGGTAGAATGATGATAGATATGATTGATCTTTGTCAAATACCCCCCAAAAAATACCT
The DNA here is from genome assembly GCF_964638095.1 of Poromitra crassiceps. Lineage (NCBI taxonomy): Eukaryota > Metazoa > Chordata > Actinopteri > Beryciformes > Melamphaidae > Poromitra > Poromitra crassiceps. The sequence continues at coordinate 971,656 of NC_139638.1, read as the reverse complement.
AGCCTTAATTTCAGACCATTTACTCAAAATATGTCGAAACGGCCCATACGCGAATGTAAGAAATGTCCATCAGATGGATTAGTGGGGTACAAGGGTTTACCCCGGCCCCCACTTTGAAAACCATTGCCCATATGCCTATAGGGCCTATAGGCATGCCCCATGCTAGTTGTTCTTAGTTAAGGTAGTTAGTAGTTGTTAGTTAAGTATTTTGTGTGACCTAATCTAAAGTGAGAACTATCCATGCATTATAAAGCATTTATAAATGAGATTAAAAACAATATACCCTTCTCACAGCTGCCATTTTGTGTCTAAAAGGCAGGGTAAACACAGGTGAAACCAACTCACTAATTAGGGCCCCAGCACTGGAACTCCTAAATGGACTGGAAGTTGGAAACCCTAATTAAGGATTTGGTGCACCTGTGTTACTTCCTGCCTTTTAGACACAAAATGGTGGCTGTGAAAAGGGTCTATTGTTAAATATTACAAATTAGCTTATTAATCAAGAAAAAACATTGTTTGTGTGTGTGTGTGTGTGTGTGTGTGTGTGTGTGTGTGTGTGTGTGTGTGTGTGTGTGTGTGTGTGTGTGTGCAGGCAGCAGCATGTACAGAATGTACTTAACTCATTGGCTGCCAGCCATTTCTGGAAAACGGACGCTCCCAGTGCCAGCCCTTTCAGAGCGTTTTCAGTGATTTCTCAAGACCCACAGAATATTGTGTGATATTACTATGTAAACACCAAACACGCCCAAAGAACGATGAGACTCTCTTGTATCATCAGCAAAAAAAAGTTTATTTATATCATTTTCCGTTCTTTAGTTATCAGCAGTAGAAGATAGGTTGGTTTCACCAAAAACAGATGTTTCAAACTAGAACCTGAGATAATGAGCCTTTTGTGAAATGAAGCATTTCAAGCACATCACTGACTCTGAAGCTAATATTTTCTGATGTAGTGACACCTCAAATATCTGAAGAGTAATTTCCTTCAATAAAACAGCAAAAACAAAGGAATTTTGATGGCAAAATAATATTTTTTAGCTGCAACCAGCAGCGCTGGCCCCTGCGTGTGCAGACCCTACACCTTCTTGCTGGTCTTGATTTACTGCTGGTGGGCATCAGGTATTCTAGCTTGTGTTTGCCAATCTGTCCATCGAGCCTGCTGTCTGGGTTGGTGTTGTATGGTGCCCTGCGTGCCCCACCCCCCTCAACTGCAAACTCCTCCTCTGTGGGAGTGTCTCTGGTGGCTCTCTGCTGCACGAATTTTCTGCTGCACGTTTCAAAGTGCGCTGCACCCAGCTCTATTTTCACAGCGCTCCGCCGTTTTTGTGCGCCGGCTCCCAGCGCTTCCAGCTGAGAATAATTTAACTTTTCAGAAAGACGCTGGTGTCGGGTGCTCCTTTTCTGGCAACTAATCATATGGAGAAACTATCGCAACAGAGACAGAAAGGCTCAATTGTGGGAGCAGATTGGCTGCTGTACAGCTAACGTTACAGCATGCATCAGTTTCCGTTTCCCCACGGCTTCTTCTACTCTTTTTTCTCATCTTTCTCTAATCCGGAGAGCACTGTCGCCACCTAATGGGTCCGTAAATTAGCTTATACACCTTCAAAATCCCCCATACTTTTACAGGAGATGAATCAGGCTTTGATCCACGTCCCACCGTCAAAAAACGCAATTGACGGACGTCAATGGCACTCTACGTTACTATTTGAATTGACGTCTTTAGACGTCAATGGCACTCAATGAGTTAATGCCCAAAGTTTCCCCAAGTTTTCTGCACTGTGCACCACCACCTGTTGACCCTTGCTAACTGCCACTGTGTTGCCAAATTGTTTCCAAGGAAAGTAACCATTAAATCATCAAAATTTGCTGGAAGTCACCAGATGACATAAGGTGACGTGGCCCCACCCCCATAACTGCTGGATAAAAGCACACACTGCTAGACTCAGCCCTCACTGCAAACACAGCAGCAAGGTTTGTGAGCTGGAGTGACAGGAGAGAGAATCAACCATCCTCAAGCGCAGGATAGGACAGGATCCTTTGATTTGGCTCATCATCTTCGCTGTAAGTCATTCTTTATTGTTTTCAAGGTTATCGTTCAGTGTTGAAGAATATTTGTCATCGATGGGATGTCTTTATGTTATGTTTGTGTTAGATTAGATATTACTGGCTGATATTGCTCATACTGACATGTAGCCTACATAGCGCCAGCGGTGTACCCAAATCTGAATGTGTTATGTGAGTAAGCAGAATGCAATGGAAAGAGATATTTCTTCTATCCAAAGTTGCTCGTTATTATTCGGATTAAGAAAAAACGAGAGAAAGAGAGTTAAAACTTTAGATAATGAAAAACAACAGATTCTATTTGTACTTTGCTTTGGCAAAATTATTCTTGCAACTGCATGGTAATAAAGCCATCAAATTGAACTGAGAGAGAGAGAGAGTGAGAGAGAGTGTGTGTGTGTGTGTGTGTGTGTGTGTGTGTGTGTGTGTGTGTGTGTGTGTGTGTGTGTGCCAATAAGCACAGATAACGCGATGGAAACAGATATTTCTTCTATCCATGTTGCTTGTTATTATTCTGATAAAAAAACAGAGCGAAAGAGAGAGAGAGAGAGAGAGAGAGAGAGAGAGAGAGAGAAAGAGAGTTGTTAATACCAGACTTTAGATAATGAAAAACAACAGATTATATTTGTTCCTTGCTTTGGAAAAATTATTCTTGCAACTGCATGGCAATAAAGCCATTGAATTGAGAGAGAGAGAGAGAGAGAGAGAGAGAGAGAGAGAATGAGAGTTTGTGTTTGTGTCATTGACTCATTGTGTGTGTGTGTGTGTGTGTGTGTGTGTGTGTGTGTGTGTGTGTGTGTATTTTCATATCTTCTATTTCGCTGTATAAACATTCTACTGTGAAGCCAAGCATGCATGTTCAGTCTGTGTAGTGACGATTCAGATGTGTTCTCTAATATTCCAGCTAACACTCCGGATGTTGTTATTGTCAATGAAATAATGAGAGAGAGGTGTTTGTTCTAGAGGTTGGCTGTACCTTTGACCACAGCCTAGAGGAGGCCTTTCTAACCAAGATGCTGAAATATCAACAGCTGCAGCTGGTAGCCTAGGTCATGTCCATAAGCTGGTTGTGAGAGGCCTTCAGATGGCTGGTCTCCCAAAGAGAAGGGCCAAGCAGTTAGCAAAGTATTGTTCAATATCTACTATTATTGGTAGCTGCTCAATATGGAGGAGGCGCTGCTTTTTGTACGCATGAAGTGGATACTGACTGTTAGGGAATGGAATTTTAACCACTCCTCATCTGCTATGTAATATACATAACAATATAAACCAAAGTGTGTGTGTGTGTGTGTGTGTGTGTGTGTGTGTGTGTGTGTGTGTGTGTGTGTGTGTGTGTGTGTGTGCAGGCAGCAACGTGTACAAATGTACTGAATGCCCAAAGTTTCCCCAAGTTTTCTATTAACTGTGCACTAAAAACCGTTAACCCTCGCTAACTGCCACTGTGTTGCCAAATTGTTTCCAAGGAAGGTAACTATTAAATCAAAATTCACTGGAAATCACCAGATAACATCATCGCAATGGAGGGAGCGGGGCTACGCGCGCGCGCGAGAGAGAGAAAGAGAGAGTGTGTGTGTGCAGCCACTGCAGCAACATCTACGCTGTAGAATGCCCAATGTCTGGGCTGGCCTATAGATTGCGAAATATTGTTAAACCCCCGACACTAGCAGAGGGGGGCTACGCTGTGTGCGGGAAGCACTGTGACCATCTGACCTCTCTGGAATTTTGCAACACAGCTTCTACAGAAGTTCAATGATGAATGAGAAGGAGAATACATTGGCAGTTAATCACAGAGGAGATGGATGAGTTAATTAGATTAAATCCAACTGAATCCCCATCAGATTTGACTGAAGTTGAGGATGAACTTGAAGAAAATGAGAAAAATAACCTAGTTTGAGCTTTATATACAGTATGTTTTTGTATGTTTTATTGCATAGGAGAGATCATATATACACCCCCCCCCCCTCCCAAAAAAGTAACTAACTAACTTTTACTCTGAGTACATTTTACTTACTGCTCTACAGCAGTAATTTCACTTAAGTCAAATTCCATCAAAGTAACAGTACTTCTACTTGAGTAGATCTTTTTGGTACTCTTTCCACCCCTGCACACTAGCAGTAACCAGTTTCAAATATGCTACAGAGGTGCTGTACTATGGAACACATGAATATTGCCAAACACGCATCATTTTAAATCCATCCATTTTAAATGATCAGTCACACATGACAGCCCACACACATTACATATACATTACACCTCACATCACCATCTTAACTGTCTGATTTGGATTGCTCTTTTGTTTTATTTTTTCTGTTTTCTTTTGCTACTCTAATTTTGTTCCTTTTCTCTTGTTTCTGCTATATTAATTTGTATGGATTATTGAGACCAAGCATAAGTTGTTTTGTTGTTTTCGTTTTGTCAGTTTCTGTTTAAAAAAAATGTGATCTGAAGGAACTTTCTAGTTCAGAGAGAGGGAGAGAGAGATACAGTAGAGAAATGTACTGGCACTGGGCACGCCCCCTCCCTCTGCATGTGTCTCTCTCGCTCTCTCTCTCTGCTTTTTTAAAATCTGAATAATAACAAGCAACTTTAGATATATCTAGAAATATCTCTTTGCATCGCAGATTACCTGTGCTTATTAGAGGCGTAGCTTGTGAACAGGCCGGGCAGGTAATGAGATACAGATACAGATAATGATGCCTCGAAACCTCTAAAGGCTACATGCTGTAGTACTGAACTGTACATCATGCTGTAGCATAGTTTACGTTTAGTATATTTTGAGCAGAGTTTGTGTAATTCTGGCTTCATATACAGTGCTTGAGCAAACATATGTCTATACATTTCCTATTTTGTATATTAACTTGATGTATGTTTCTCTTGTTTCAGTTTTACCCCTTTATACGACATCAACGCGTTCTGCAAGAGTCTGCATCAAAACTGGACCTATAGAAAGTGACGTCCTGCAATCCCGCATTGCTTATTGAAGGGAGTTTGGCTGACTGACTAATTGTGGTTAGAAAACACCCTCAGGAGGACAGTCAGCTACACTCTCTGTCTCTCGCTGAGCCTGTGTCTGACAACACCATGGGCACTGGACCCTCAACAACAAACTATGACACTTTAGGTCTGATGTATTACAATGCCGCTTTAGCAACCCAGACATGCCAGATGCCGGATGTGGGTATAGATAAGTCCCTGCTCAAATTTTCGGGGATGAACTCTAACCATGAGCTCAATATGCGCGCCGAGGGCCTCTCGGTGGCGGGCAACATCAGGGCTCTCGGCCCTGCTTTGGGGGCGCTGACGATGGTCCCCAACGCCGTGGGACTCGGAGCGCTCATGCTTTCATTTATCATTGAGCTCTGCCAATCAGGAGAATCCCCCGAGTCCCGGCAGTACAGCATGCTACGCCGCCTGTTCCACGAAGAGAAAGTCTCCGTCTTGCGGGACACAATGGATGAGTTCCTGAGGCAATACGAGATGCACATCGCGGTGTACAGCAAGGATCAACAATCTTTGGTGAATCACATTGTGGGGACCATCAACGGGCACCGCGGAAGCCCAGGCCTGAGCTACACGATAACCCGCCTCCGGAACTCCTTAGGGCGGGACGGGCACATGGGCTCCCGAGGGTTCAATCACTGGGTGAACAGCGCCGCCTTCCACGTCCAGATGCTGATCCACGCAGCTCGGCTCAACACCCAGCTTCCACGTTCTGATTCCACCTCCCACATAGACGTCGACTTTGTCAATCGCGTCGTCGGCGTGTATCAGCGGGAGCTCGGCGATTTGCTGGAGGAATACAAGAAGTTTAAGATCAGGACCACCAGAATCCATAGCGGGGGATGGAAGACACATGATCATGGTGCAGGTTGTAGACGATGTAGAAAATATACTAAGTGTAAACTCACAAATGATGAGCTAGGCATCTCTAAGTGCTCTAGAAGATATCACTTTGATGGTCATCATTCATGTGGTCAGATTAGGGGCAACGAGGAGTTGGGTAAGAGTTACATAAATCACATGTTTTCGTCATATGAACCAATCACAGGCTTGAAGACATATTTCACAAACATCCAAAGCAACCTCCACAATCTAATTAATCAACATCAGTCATTCACTCCGTCGTGGGCGTCTGGGTAGTGCAGCGGGAGATTTCCTGCCTAATCCAAAAAGGTTCATGACGTCTGACTTAGTTAAGTTTACAGTAATAGATATTTCATATGAAAAGACGTTGTTTTGTTTTTGTCATACCTGACAGTTTCGACTGCTGACTTCCTGCAGTCTTCTTCAGAGATGTCACATGATGTTACTGTGAGGTATTCTGGCTGGTTTATGTGGGTTTGGCCATCCTACCTACATAGGTAGGATGACCATGTCCCCTGCTGGCCGGTAGTTTAAGGAGGACTGCATCCCAGGTATGCGAGAGTATGTAGGCCCCCTCATCTCGGTTTACACGGTTATCATGTGACGTCTCTGAAGAAGACTGCAGGAAGTCAGCAGTCGAAACTGTCAGGTATGACAAAAACAAAACAATGTATTTTCATATGAAATATCTATTACTGATTTCCTGCCTACTATAGCAACATGAGGGTTGCAGGTTGAAAAAAAAAAGAAAGAATAAAAGGTCACTCTGCCATCAGGCGAACTACTTTAATTTAGTTTGTAACACGGCAATTTACTTGCGATTAATTTACTGTCTCCATGGCTCATTAACCTCAAATTTGTCACTAACTTCACATGAAGGAGACAGTAATGTGGAATAAATAAAACGAATTAAAGAGTAGATCATAATACTATTCTGATTGAAAGAATTTTTTTAAAAAATTAATTTGAGTTTATTAAAATGTATGTTACTTTCGTCAAATGTGAAAATCTCAGTGATGAACCAGGAGAATTGAGAGAAAAATAAGATGGCAAGAAGAACTTAACATTGAGTATCTTTACGTCAGACAACAGCATCTTAGTTCTGGCCAGAATAATGCAAGGAACTTTTAAGATGAGATATTTTTTGACACCAAAGGTCGACAAGCTAAATTCTAATGATCAGTAACACGGAGAAAGACCTGCTGATAATACTGTAGCCTTATCTTCATGTTGGCTAAATAAATAATGTCACTCACCATTGAGCAGAGGATTTCCTTCTGCATGGCGATGTTTATCAGTTGCACCATCAACTCAAAGAGGCCAACATTTCTATTTGACCAAATAATTGGCTCTAACATACAGTATATAATTTCAACGCCAGATTTGCTGGATATGGTCATATTGTGTTACCCAGCACAAGGATTAACTCTTTGGAAGGAAAAAATAATAATTTACAGAGCCATAACAAACTGGAACAATTTACCTCTTAATATCCGCCGAAAAAAAAAAAATCATGCTTCAAAAAGAATAAGCAGAGGCATCCATATATATATATATTTATATATGTGTATATATATATATATAACAGCTCTCTCAAATCAAGAAATCTGATTGGTTCACAGCCGCAATCACAAAATCACTCCACATCTGATCAAATATTAATATGATAGCTGTCAATCAATCTTCATTGCGAGCAGAGCCATGAGTTCCGACATCTCCATTCACTCCAATGGACCAGTTTTTTAACTCACAAAAGTTACAAGAAGTAAGGTCCAGGATTAAGCAGTGCTGTCAAGTTGCAGCAAACTTGACCCTTTGTGATGTACTTTGAAAGGGTCAGACGTTTAAAAAATTCAAATTGTATATTATCAGCTTTATTCTATGCATCTAAACGTAGCGCAAGCCCCCTTCCTGGCTATTCATTTGGCTACATGAGTCAGTCTTAGATTGCTCCCATCGCCGGAGAACAGAAAAAATGGCTACGTACTTCCTGAAATCTGGCAGACTTTCTTAGCCCGTAAATGTTAATATACTTGGCCAATAAGTATGTAACATACAAAATAAACAAGCGTAATGTCTTCATTTAATATGCAAAGACATCGTTAAACCCGTCGCATTCCAGGAATAACGTTAATGTCTACGGGTCTCACCCCCGGCACTCGGACAATCCAAGCCGGTAGGCGGCACATTTGCCTCGGCTTTGAAATGGAAGCAGCCCGCTGCCTGGTTCCCTGCAAATCCCACTCGCGTAGCAGGTAGAATAACATTGAGCTTACGAGACTGCACCCAATTTTAAAAGAACAAGCGCCAGGATTGGCCAATGTCAACTTCAGTCTCTTCAGCACCCACACGTGCATATTGCTAGAGGTCCCGCCTTACAGTATCGTTTGAAGTGACACAATTTTGCCAGGGAGGCGGGAGGGACTATTTTATTTCGCAGAAGAGTATGATTTATGAAAAACAGCCATTTAGATTGCTTTGTTTATTACTTTTTTTGTACTTGGTAACCGTTTTATAAAAGCAATAGATCACTTCAGGCCATGGCCTATCTTAAGTTGACCACAGCTAAGGGCCGTGCTGAAAATGCATGTCGGCCTGTCGTGATCTATTGCATATATATATATATATATATATATATATATATATATATATATATATATATATATACATACACACACACCGGTATATATATGTGTGTGTGTATGTCCCATTCACATAAATGAGAAAGTGTATCCAAACGTTTGACTAGTAGCCTACTGTATATTATATATATCAATTAGTATTCTACCTAAATGTATGTTGACAAGCTTTGAATTATATGAATGTATCTTGTAATGTTGATCATGTAATATTACATACACTATGTTAAGTGTGGACACTAGGAAGATTAGTTGATTGCCATGGCATCAGTTAATGGGGATCCCTTAAATATACAATTAAACACATTTTTATTAGTTGAATTAAACGCATTTCTGAATATGGGATCACTTTATATAATTGATTATTAATTTAGGATTTAGGAACCAAATTATGATTCATATTTCATCCAGACATTTGACTTGTACTACTATATATATCAATTAGTATTCTACCTAAATGTATCTTGACTTGTAATGTTGCATGGGGATCGCTTAAATATACAATTAAACACATTTTCAGTTGTTTCACATTTCTGAATATGCATGGGATCACTTTATATAATCATTCATTTAGGATCCAATTTATGATTAATCTTTGATTTTTCCAATTCATTCACTGAAAATCTTCAGTTCAATCATATGGAAAATATTGTGTCATGCCTGTTGGCTCATATTATCATCATACTATTGTCAGTGTTATTCAACGAAAACATTAAAATATATAGAAAGAGTGTACCTGCGTTTGCATTCAATATTGTTTTTGGTTTGTGTCCTTCTCTTCACACATTTTACACCAATAGGGCCCCATTGTATTTGGATTAGCAGTAGCCTACTGGTGGTGGCGGCGGCAGTAGTAGTAGCGGTAGCAGTAGGTCCTACAGGCCAGAACACCACACAAATAGGGTGTAATAGTCAAATAGCTACCATGTGTCTATTATCACCCGGGTGCAAATAGACACTCATTTCTGGTTTTAATGTGTTTTTATTTACCGGTATTTGGCCATCAGTATTTTTACTCAACTATAATGTTTTACAGTACACAATAAATTCCTACAAACTCAGATAGCGGTATTCCTAATATCCATAAATGACCCAAATAAAAGTTACATACAATTTGTGACTGACATGACCATTCTCAGTTGTGGAACTCTATAAACAAGTCCATGTTTCCAAGCACAATATTGACAGCTCTTCAGGGTCGTCAAACATTTTAACAGCCGCAAATCCTCTCTGCAGTTCACAATCCTTCCCCTTCAAGTGTTTAGAAATGAAGCAGAAAAACAAAGTAGCTTTGAAACAATAGTTTGACACCATGCATCTCTGAAATTCAATGAAGAACTGTCGAAATGCAACCACCTCACCATAAACTCATACAGGATTTCTATGCAAGTTGTCAACTACATTCTCTATGAGTCAAATGATCTCACCAAACCTTTTTTAACTCTTTAAAATGTAAAAAGTTTACTGTTATTTTTGCACTTTTTTTTAACTGCCAATCACCAAACACAAAGTCCCACACTCCAACGCTCTGGTGTTATAACACCCCTGTATGTCCAATCCTCTAGTGTTTGGCTGGAGATCCATTTATCAAACAGAGACACACTCAACAAGTTTACTACAGTTTACATTTTTCAAAGTAACCCAGGCAAGTGTATAGAAATTTGTTTGAAACTTTTCAGGGTTCAGTTGCTATTGCCAAGGATATTTGTTTTGCCTCTCATATGATCCATCAAGACACCAAAGATCATTCTCCTCTTTAATGTCCACTTCTTCTTTTAGGTGCACATCTCCACGATCATTCTCCTCTTTAACATCCACTTCCTCTTTTGGGTGCACATCTCCATGATCGTTCTCCTCTTTAACGTCCACTTCCTCTTTTGGGTGCAAATCAGACCCTCCTGGATGAACGTAGATGTCAGCTGGTCCGTTTAGTGGCACAAGGGGGGTCTCACCACTCTCAGGGTGCTGCCATGTGGACCACACAGTACATGGGACCAGGTATTCCAGGTAGTCCTCGGTGTTCACTTCTATTTTCACGTCACCATAATGTGGATCATATTCTTCCTCCTTAATGTCCATGTTAAATGACCCATTTAGCGGGAGAATGTCACATTCAATAGACTGTGTACTCCCATTGATCTGCGTTATGGCCCACGCTTCTGCCTCATCTAGACCGGGGTCTTCATATTCATAAATGAAAGTACCGTCTCCGTCATCCTCGTCCAAATATTTGGCCCCACCGTCAAAGCAGACACGATTGCCATCTGTATGGTATCTCATTATCCGCACAAATCTCTCCTCAAATCTAGACAACACAAACGGTAACTTAAAGACTCCCTCTGTGCTCTCCAGACATCTCTGATAGTTGGCCATGGCTTTGACTTTGTTTGCAATTTAATGAAAAATCCCTGCGCCTGTGATCTTGTGAGCTAAGATCAAAGTTATAATCAAGGATGTCATACAAAGTAGATGCATATAGTTCTCAGAATCAGTATCAGAATCAGCAGATGCATTGTTATAATCATGGATCCTATCATAATGTTCTTTTTTAAGTGTATACTTATGCAGCTCATACACTACAGCCCTAGTCAATAACTTTAAGTCCAGTTTGACTTTGACTCCTGATTTGGACGTCACATCGAGGTCCAGACCCATTTTCTTGCAAAGAGGATAGCGGCGCTCCATATGGCCATGATATCTCCGCTTTGCTGTCTTGGATGTTCCACCCGATGTTTCACTTTCCCGCTTTCTATATCTTGTCCATAGTTTGTCGGCGCGATCAATTTTCCCCTTTTTAATCCGCTCACACTTCTTATATCTGGTGGTAGGAGAAAGATTTTTATTTTTTTATTTTAAAACACGTAACACATCTATTACTGCAATATGATATGCATCCATTCATCCATCTTGCACATGCAGTAATGGTTTTCATGTTCCTACCTCAACAAGATCATGGGCACCTGCCGCTTTCCCCTTAACTCAACAAAATACCCCTTCCAATAGAAATGTATTATCTTATGTTAGGCATTTTCAGAGCAACTAGTGGACCCCTGGGAGATAGACCCCCCCTGGTCTGGAACACAGTGTTCTTCAAAGCCTCGATCCAACCCGTTCTCACTCCGAGCGCGTAGCATTTGACGCTTTGTCCCGTCCCTTGTGCGTCGCTTGTTACTAACATGGTACCCTTGAGCGACACATGAAACGACTTGGGCTTTCCGACTAAACTCAATGCAAACCCATGGAAGTCGTCTTTGACGCTTATGGCAACTGCTCCCCTATTAGCCTAACTGCTCCCCCATTAGTCAACTGCTCCCCCATATATAACATGGTGTCAGAATAAACTGGAAAAGAAAAGAAAGAACACTAAAAGATGTCTCAGGGTGTATTCACACCTATCTCGTTTGGAGCAGTTGTTCCGAAACGGAGAGCATTTTCCCGCTTGGTGCGGTTCGTTTGGGGGAGTGTGAACACCGCAATCGCACTCGGATGCGGGACAAAACAAGCGGACCGAGATCGCCAAGAAAGGGTGGTCTTGGTCCGCTTCCAAACGAACTCTGGTGCGGTTCGTTTGTGGTGAGAACGTGAGCCGACCTCGATCCGCCACAACAGCAGTAAACGGTGCGCATTTTTGGATAAACCAGCTGCCGTAGTCAGCTGCGCTGTGCGTAATGGCCTGAAGGAACGAACATTTTTATCGTTTAAAAACAACATCTTTCAGATCCTGTTTTGGCGACTTGTGACTTGCATCGATAAACTTTGGGGGATTTTTGGATCATCACATCAGCAGTTTGAACTCAATCAACTTACCTTGGACCATGGGAAGCAACGTTAATGTGTTGAATCTCTAGGATTTTGCCTGTGTGCGGTGTGCTGCGCAGCACACGCCCTCTCTCTCCCTCTCTCTCGCTCTCTCTGGTCTCCATTCAATAAATGAAAACAAATCGTGGTAATCAGAGCCAGCCTTCTTTGTGTTAAGATTGTCTGGTTCAATCAGACAATCAGACTGATTGCATGTCTTCCTCGAAATGTCCGTTATTATTAAATTATTTATTAATATTTTATTCCTGACAGGACAGGTGTTCATATAGCCTATGTCTCGGCTAATCCTCATCTCCGTGATAGTAGCCTAATAGCAGAATTTGCGAGGGTCTTTGATCTTCTATCTCCAAATTCCCAGTAGCCTAAATAGGCTAAATAAATACATAGGCTTACATAGGCTACATAGCATACATTAATAAATAAATAAAGAACTTTATCCCTCTCTCTCTCTCCCGATCCCTCCCTCTTTCTTTCTTTCTTTCTCTCTCTCTCTCCTCGCATGGCGGACGCCCGACATAGCCTAAAATGTAGGTCTAACAAAACACATTTTTATAATCATATAGGAAAATCTCTGATTATTTTGTCCATCCCGAGAGGCTATTAGCCTATCAGAGTCTCTGCTGGCCAATCCAGGAAGTTTGACAATACTATTTGGACCGTTTCATTTGTGGCTGTGTGAACACAAACGAACCAAGGCACAAATGCAACAATTGTATCATTAAGTACCTGAATCGGAACAAAGCAAACGACCTACAGGTGTGAATACACCCTCAGTTGCAGCCACCGTCGAGTTTGAGCCTGCAGGGTAATCTCGCCGAGTACTGGAAAATATGGATCCAGAAGTTTGAGCTGTTTTGCATCGCAAGCGTCGTGGCCGAGAAAACTGAGAAAGTGCAGTGTGCGACATTTCTGCACGTGGCGGGGGAAGAAGAAATAAAGGTTTGCAACACGTTTGTCTTCCGAGACGGAGAGAAGGATACAATTGCAGTGTTGAAGAAGAGGTTTCTAGACTACTGCGAACCAAGAAAAACACATCCGTCATATGTTCTTCACGAGGGCTCACGGACCAACAGAGACCATAGATGCCTACGTGACAGACTTGAAAAACAAGGCCAAGGACTGTGAGTTCAGACAACTGCATGAATCGTTAATACGTGACAGGATTGTATGCGGCATAAGGGATGATCAAGTGAGAGGCAGGCTATTGCGAGAGGCGGATCTTACATTAGTAAAGGCAATTGATGTCTGCTGTGCCAGTGAGATCACGTCGAGTCAGGTTAAAGTGCTAAATGAAGAAATTGAAGTGCACGAAATAAAAACAGTAAAGACTGCCTATGCCAAGAGAGACAGAGGCGACAGGAGCAGAACAAAGCCACCTCCACAAAATGATCAAAAGGAAGTTAACTGCAACAGATGTGGTTACAAGCACCAATACAGAAAATGCCCAGCCTTTGGTCAGACATGCAAGTTATGTCAGAAAAGAAATCATTTTGCAAAGATGTGCAAATCACAAGTCCAAGCAAGGAAAATGCATGCTGTGGAACAGTGTGAGGGCAACAGTGACATGTTCATTGGCACACTTGAAGTGGAACAGGAGGTGTGCATCAAAAATATTGAAAATGCAGAGATGGAGGATGAAGATGAATGGACTCAAGATCTGATAATAAACAGGAGGAATGTGACATTTAAGCTTGACACTGGTGCTATGTGCAATGTGATGTCAGCAGAAACATTCAACTCACTGGACATCAGAGGAAAACTAAAGAAATCCACCTGCAAGCTTGTTGCATATTTCGGCCACAAGCCGGCGCCATTGGGCAGAACATCACTCACCTGTGTGCACACAAAGGACAAAACGCAAAATAGAGTTTGAAATAGTGCAGCAACATGTTCCAGCAATACTGGGCAAAGCAACATGCACAAAGCCAGGCTTGGTGAAGAGAATACATGGTGTGGAAAAACAAAATTACATTCTGACAGGATTTGAAGACTTATTTTCTGGATTAGGATGCTTACCAGGAAAACATCATATTAACACCAGATGAATCCAGATCTTACACCAGTAGTCCATGCTCCGAGGAAAGTTCCTGTAGCAATCAGTTAGCAAGTAGTGGAGGAGCTACACAGAATGGAACAGATGGGAGTAATAACAAGACAAATAGAACCCACTGACTGGGTGAATAACATGGTGACAGTGGTCACACCAAAAAAGATGAGAATATGTCTGGATCCACAAGATCTCAACCTAGCCATCAAACGGGAGCATTATCCGCTGCTCACTGTTGAAGAGGTTGTCTCTCACATGCCTGATGCAAAGTACTTCTCAGTACTAGATGCCAATCAAGGTTTCTGGCAGATCAAATTGGATGAGGAAAGCTCCAAATGATGTACTTTCAACACGCCTATAGGGAGATATCGTTTGCTGCGACTACCCTTTGGCATTTCCTCTGCATCTGAAGTGTTCCAGCGGTCCGTGGCTCAAATGGTTGAAGACCTGGATGGGTAGTCAACATAATTGATGATCTGGGGCGACACAGTCGAGGAACATGATCAAAGACTGACAAAGCTCCTGGAGAGAGCAAGAGAGTACAACCTAAAGCTGAAGAAAAGCAAATGCAAGATCAGAACGACAGAGATCAAGTACATAGGGCATGTACTCAGCGCTGATGGGCTAAAGCCAGACGAGGAGAAGGTGAGAGCTGTGGTACAGCTGCCACGACCACCACAAGACAAGCAGGAACTATTAAGGTTCATGGGCATGATACAATATCTTGCCAAATTAATTCCCAACCTGCATGTCTGAGGTCAGCGCTCCACTTCGAAAGCTACAAGAAAGCAACACTGAGTGGCATTGGGAAGAAGAACAAAAGAAAAGTTTTGAGACCTTGAAGCAGTTGGTCACCAATGCACCAACTCTCAAATACTATGATGTCAATAAATCAGTAACGATGTTTGTGGATATGTGGAGGGATTTGCAGGGATTTGAACATGCAGCCCGGCCTCGGTCATTGGCCTGGGGCTTCTGGGAAAACTGTTGATTGTTATGTAGGGATGTCACAATATATCGTCCCACAATATATCGCGATATCAAAACATGACAATATGTATCGTTGAGATGAAATCTCATATCGTGAGAAAAAGAAGCTGAACATGGTGGCACTGATCTGCATCTGGGTTAGAAAATAGTGAAATTACTCAAATTAGCGTGAAGGATGCCCCCTCAACTTATAAATCGATCGCAAAAAATATTGTTAAAATATCGTATCGTTATCGTGAACCCAATATCGTGTATCGTATCGTATCGTGGACTGAGTGTATCGTGACACCCCTAGTGTTATGGCAATAACGGGAAAAGATGGGCCGTTGTCCTTTTAGAAATGGAACGTCGGATGTTGTTCTAATAGTGTTTATGTGATATTGGTACATGATTTCATAACTGACTAATTATGAAAAGCCAGATGCAAAAAAGCCCACCCAAGACAGGAACAGGACAGGATGAGCAGGGTCAAAATGACCTTGCTGAAATGTGAGAAGCTATGAATATAGCGTGTTTTGCCTGTCTGATTAGACTATAAAATGTCAACAAAGAAACTGTTGAAGACACTTTCACATCCTCTGCTGTACAGTCTGTATCTATCTATCTATCGCTGTAACTTCTTGCAACTTGGAAATAAACCACACGCTGGGAAACTTAACCATGCTTGACTTCATCTTTCATTATCTTTCATTTGTTATTTCATTGTTATTTCATCTTATTTCTATCACAAGAATCTGACCATTGGATACCTATTGAATATACAATATTTAAGAGCAGCTGGCCTTGCCTGCCTTTCAAGACCATTTCTCCTCAGCCGGAAGACATTTCCTTCTACAGATGCCAGTTCCGAAGGAATAGGAGCTGTTATACTGCAGGATGAGAGGCCTGTGGCATAAGGATCACGAGCACTTACGGACTGTCAACGCTGATATGCTCAAATCGAGAAGTTATTACTCGCCATAGTTTACGGTTGTGAGAAGTTCCACCAATATGTATATGGCAGATAAATCCATGTTGAGAGTGATCACAAACCACTTGAGAGCATCTTCAAAAAGCCGCTCCACCAAGCTCCCATGAGGCTGCAAAGGATATGCTTCTCAGGCTCCAGAGGTACTCTCTCACAGTCACCTACAAGCCAGGAAAAGAGCTGTACATCGCTGATGCTTTGAGTCGTGCATATCTCAAAGAGCAAAAAGAGGAGTTGCTGGGCGGAGAGCTAGAGGTTAACTGGGTCACACCTCAGCTACCCATCTCCGAAGAGAAGTTGAACATATTCAGGAAAGCGACTGAAGATGATCCTGAAATGCAAATGCTAAGAGACATGACAATGAATGGATGGCTGACAGAAAGGAAGGATGTTCCAAAGGAAATGCAGAAATATTGGACATTTAAAGAAGAAATAAGCTATGCGTCAGGGGGGGCTAATGTTCAAAACTGCTAAACTCATCGTGCCAAACCAAATGAGACGAAATGCTAAACAAGATTCATGAATCACACCTGGGGATAGTGAAATGTAAAGAAAGAGCAAGGGACATTCTTTACTGGCCAGGCATGTCAACTCAGATAGAGGACATTGTGTCTCAGTGTGCTGTCGCAGCAATCCAAGAGAGCCTCTACTTCCCCACGCACTACCAGAAAGACCATGGGAGAAGATTGGCACATATGACACGACCAGTCGAGGTGTCTTTACCGCACTGAAGTCGACATTCACAAGGCATGGTATTCCAGATATTGTCATTAGTGACAATGGTCCACAATATGCCAGTGGTGAATTCAAAGCGTTTTTGGAAAGCTGGGAATTTCAACATGTCACTTCCAGTCCAGGACGTGCTCAGTCCAATGGACAAGCTGAGAGAACAGTGCAGACCGTCAAGAACATGTTCAAAAAAAGGCACAGAGCAGCAGCACTGACCCTTGCATTGCTTTGCTTGAAAATCGCAACACACCGATTGAGGGTGTGGGGTTCTCTCCTGCACAGATGTTGATGGGGCTGTTGAACATCCACGACTATGCTGACTCCGGAAGGTCAAGTTCAAGTGCATGAATAGCAAAAATACAAGCAAATGAAGCAGAAAAGCTACTATGACAGTGAAACAGACCATTGCCAGATCTGCAGACAGGTGACAATGTCAGAATACAGAGAGGAGCCACATGGCAGCCAGCTGTGGTTGTCAACAGACATCAGCAACCAAGATCCTTCATCGTTCGCACGCCGGATGGAAGAGTCTACAGGAGGAACAGGAAGCATCTTTTGAAGACAGGAGAGAGAGAGTTTCCACCTACAAATGCACAGCACGTTTCCAAATATGCAGACATTGAGATAAAAGCACTTTGGTCAACTGTGTTGTTTTAAATGTGCTTTATAAATAAAGTGGATTGGATTGGATTGGAAAAGACACTATAGTGACATGGAACGCAGAGACACAGAGGTCACTCAAGACACTGACATTCACGAGGGACAAGGACAGTCACAGTTGTGTCACACAAGGTCCCGGAGACAAGTCAAGCTTCCAGCCAGATACAAAGACTAGGTGTACAATCTCATATAAGCTGTGTCCCAATTCAGGTGCTGCAGTCCACCAAGGCTAGATTTGAAGACCGATTGCGTCATTGCGCGTGACCTAGGCTGTCCCATTTCAAAGGCTCCTTCAAACGCAGCCGAGAAATGCAGCCTCCTTTTCTCAAAACTTGAAGGATGCAACTGTTCTGTCCTTCGTGGCCTTTCTGGCATTCAAGATCTCGCGAGAATCCCCGAGAGGTTTGCAAGGCTGAAAATTCTGAAATCGCCGCCACTTTTTTCATACAGGCAACAGGTAAGATTTACAATTCTGGTTTGCAAATTCCTTACTAAATGCACTTCTGTCAACTTTAGAGGTGATTAACCGACGCTTAGATTATTGTAGATCTCATATTTGTCAGTATTGTGAAAAAATGTGATGTGTTTCTGTTGTAAAGAGCTCCAGGGCTTGGCTCGTGAGCATTCCACTAGACTGCCATGTCACTCTCCGTGCAGCGGGAGCTACTGCTGCTGACGGCCGTCAAAGAGGCTTGTCTCCCGGGTTGCCTGGTTCCATGTAACACAGCCCTAGCTGGCTATCCGTATCCAGCGCCGTCTGCTCACTGCCACTGGAAAGCCCCATTTAATTTCATACCACGGTCATTCTGTAGATTCATTTGAGAACATATAAGTAGCGGGGGGGGGGGGCTGCGTTGGCTGATGTTGGTGATTCAATTTCGCTTCAGCCTTTTCCCCCCTCCATCTCATCGGACCAGTTGTTTTAGGCTACCTTTTTTCCTCTGTCGCGCTGACTGCATTCACCGCAGCCAGCAACGTGTTGCCACTAATTTTCTTTTGAATTGATAATCAGGCTCGTTTACATATATGCGTTGTAACTTCATGTTGTGATTTGCATTGACCATTGTTTGGATTTGAGCATGCAGGGGACGGGATTTGGGGCAGATCCCCGTGGTAATCACTGTGGCAGCTGCTGGTAACGGGGAATTGCGTTCAGGTGTGTGCGCCGTCAGACCAAACTCAACTTCAATGGAAACGCCTACAAGTCGCAATTGTACATTGTCGAAGTTGTAGAAATATCGCAATTATTTTGCGAAAAACTAATGGAAACACAGCTTCTAATAGTCCTCTCTCCTCTCTCTCTTCTCTCCAGAGTAAGGATTGTGGAGCAGTGGAGGAGGAGGAAGGAGAGACAGGAGCGTGTGAGCCAGGGCCCCACCACTACCAAAGAAAGCAAAGAAGGACGAGATGCTGGAGCTGCTTAAGGAAGAGACTCCAGAAGGAGCGAGCCGGCTGCTTCTTTGGTCTCTTAGAAAGATTATTAATTAATACACAGGACAAGATGTTACTATCCCTTGTGCCAAAATCCGAGGAAAAACACATTTAGAAGCCCAATCCAGAATAAAACAAGCTAACAGGCTAACAAACTAATAAACAAGACACAAATCACCAGTTACCTACCCTAGCCAACAGCAGTATGAAGCATGTCATTGGGGTTTTCAAGTGGGCACCTTCCTTCACCGACGTTTCGTTAAGTTAGGCCCACGACACCTCAAGAAGGCTTAACGGTGTAATCCAGCGTCCTGGAAACACCCCCCTCCATGCTACCACCGCACAACTGCATATTACCTCACTATCTAAGCCTAGCTATCCAGGTCGATTCGGTATGACATTCCTGACTACACCACCACTGTCAATGATTCAGCCCTGTTGATGCGGACCGTTAATCATGACCACCAACAAACAATCCCTAACTACACCACCACTGTCAATGATTCAGCCCTGTTGATGGGGACCGTTAATCATGACCAACAAACAATCCCTAACTACACCACCACCGTCAATGATTCAGCCCTGTTGATGCGGACCGTTAATCATGACCAACAACAAACAATCCCTAACTACACCACCACTGTCAATGATTCAGCCCTGTTGATGCGGACCGTTAATCATGACCAACAACAAACAATCAATCTGACCTTAGCGAGCTCCCCAGCTAGCATGTTTCCTCCTTATCCACAGCCATTCACTTGCTCGTTCTGCTGCCTGAGACATGTTGCTAACCGCAAGTTTCAGGCTCCGTCCCCGAATGCCCAACTCAGTTAGTAAGGCAATAACGGACTTTGCCACAAAATCACGGCAGCCCACCTCTACAGGCCGCACTCGAGCCCTCCAACCTCGCTGCTCTGCCTCTGCTGCCATTTCAGCATACCTAGCTTTCTTGCGCTCATAAGCCTCCTCAACTCGATCTTCCCACGGGACTGTGAGTTCGATAAAATAAACTCTCTTCTCTACCTCAGACCACAGTAACAAGTCCGGACGTAGCCGGGTGCTAACTATATATGCTGGGATGACTAGCTGTTCATTCAAGTCAACCCTCATTTCCCAGGCTCCACCTACACTTAGCTGCCCTAACTTGTGCCTGACCTTAATTGGTCTAATCTTTTCTCCCTCACGTACAAATTTGATCTGTCTATTCTCTTTGCTAGCAACTAGAGAATTTACTTCTAGCCGCTTTTCCTCAACTGCAGCTGCCAAACATTTCAACACCTGGTTGTGACGCCAGGTGTATCGCCCCTGGGAGAGACTGACCTTACACCCTGACAGTATATGCCTCAATGTACATACACTAGAACACAACGGGCAGGCACCATCCTCGCCCAACCACTGATTTAAGTTCTGGGGAGATGGCAGCACATCATAAGTAGCCCCTAGAATAAATCTAATTCTGCTGGCCTCCATGCTCCACAACTCTCTCCACTTCAACTTTCTCTTCTCTACACTCTCCCAGTTCACCCACTGTCCTTGCTTTGCCTGCGACACTGCCTTAGTACATCTTACTGCCTCCTCTTGCCTATGTACTTCTTCAACTACCATCTTCCTCTTTTCTATTACTGATGCCTTGTTCCACACAGGTTTCCCTATGCACAACCCTAAGCCTCCACGCCCATGCTGCACCTGACCTATGATATCCCTGTGTCTAAGAGCTGACTGTGCTTGCTGTACTGCCTCCTTTGGGTTCCACTTCCTCCCTGTTTTAACTGTGGGCGCTACACTCCTAACCACTGGATCCTTTGACTGAGTCAGAGTCATTTCCAGTCTAACCTTAGCACACTTGAACTCCTCTGTCAGGCTAGATAATGGCAATTCCAATATGCCTTTCCCATATAAGGCTACACTGCTTAGGCAGCGTGGGACTCCGAGCCATTTTCTAATGAATGAGTTAATCATCCTTTCTAGCTTTTCTACCTTTGAAAGGGGAACCTCATACACTGTCAGTGGCCACATCAACCGAGGCAACAATCCAAACTGCAAACACCACAACTTTAACTTTCCTGGGAGCCCTGACTTGTCTATACTTGAAATACCTTGAATCATTTCCTGCCTCACCTCCTCAAACTGTCCCTTATCACTGAGACTTGCATCATACCATCTTCCCAAACTCTTGACTGGTTTCTCTAACACTGTAGGCACCACCTCATCATTTATAACAAACTTCTTACCTACTACCCTCCCTTTAATGATTGAAATACTCCTGGACTTACTTGGCTTCACTTTCATTCTAGCCCACTGCAGATTACTATTTAACTTATCCAACAATCTGCTAGTACATGGAGCGGTTGACGTCATAGTCGTCATGTCATCCATGTATGCCCTAATTGGAGGGAGCCGCAGCCCTCCCTGCAGCCTTTCTCCACCCACTACCCATTTTGAAGCCCTAATAATGATCTCCATTGCCATGGTAAAAGCTAATGGGGAAATTGTACACCCTGCCATAATGCCTATCTCCAGCTGCTGCCAAGCTGTAGTGTACTCTGCTGTGGTAAAGCAGAGTTGAATATCTAAGAAGTAGGCTTTAACTAAGCTCTTTATACTACCTGGCACTCTAAATAAATCAAAGGCCTCCCATAACAGACTATGCGGCACTGACCCGAAAGCATTAGCCAGGTCCAAGAATACTACATGCAGGTCTCTCTTCTCACGCCTAGCTGACTGGATTTGGTGCCAGATCATGCTGGTGTGCTCTAAGCACCCGGAGAAGCCGGGAATTCCAGCCTTTTGCACCGAAGTATCTATTAGCCTATTCTTTTCTAGATAACTAGACAGCCTCTGTGCCACAACACTAAAGAAAACCTTCCCTTCAACATTAAGTAGACTGATAGGTCTAAACTGACTTATCTCTAACGAGTCCCTTTCTTTAGGAATGAAGATTCCCCCTGCTCTACGCCATGCCTTAGGAATAACCTGCTTCTTCCAGACTACCTTCATCAGCTTCCATAGAAACTGCAACACATCTGGAGCACTCTTATACAGCCGGTAGGGGACTCCATTAGGACCCGGGGCTGAAGAGGCCCTTGCACGTCTCACTACTTCTTGAACTTCTTTCCACCTTGGTGGGCTATCATCACACTGGCTCTCTATTTCACCAATAGGTGGAATATCAGCTGGGACTGTCATCTCTCTAAACCTTTCCCTATCTTTGTGAACCTCCTCCAAATATTCCTCAAGCTTCTGCTTAGGTACCATAAGGCTACCATTCTTTTCCTTACTAAACAATGACTTCACAAATCTAAATGGATCCTTATAGAATGCTATTCTAGCTCGCTCTTTCTTTTTCCTATTTTTCCTAATGCTCTCTGCTCTTCTTAAAACTGCCAACCGATCCCTCACATCTGACTGCAAGCAATCAATGCCTTCCTTCTCAACCTCTGTAGCTTTCCTCCACTGCCTCTTAAGCTGTCTTCTCTCCTGGATACGTCTATCTATCTCTTGTTGGCGCCTAGATTTAACTACCTCACCCTCTAGTTTCTTCCTTTTCTCAAAGACGCCAAACCTTTCCTTACCATAATCATAAATACAATCTCCCATTTTCTCCAACTTACTCTCAGCAGTTCCTTTAAGCTTCTCTAACATCCTAACCAAATCACTATTGATATCTTCCCACTTCCTACTTTCCGCTGCACCTGGCCACTTAACTCTAGGCTTCTGACCGCTAATCTTCTCCCTTTTTGGCTGGCTGGCCTCTCTGCTTTCCTCGGTGCTAGGACCTGCCTCAACATCAGGGGTGCTGATGTCCTGCGAGCTGTGGGTTACTTCCTGTCGCTGGACTTTACCCGACTGACTTGATAAACTTCTTAAGAAATAATTATCAATGCGGGGTCCCTGTGTTCCCTCTACCAAGCACCTCTTCCTGCCTTGATGGATTCTAAGGCCCCTCAAAGTTGTTACCTTCTGCCAGCCACACAAGCAAACCTGACGCTTCTTTCCATCTACATCTGAACTAGTGGCTTCCACTGACATGTTTTCCCTACTCATAGTCAAGTCCGTTCCAGAGTCAATAACCGTGTCAACCATAGGTGAGTCATCTTCCGCCCCCGCTCTCGCAGACTCTAGGGGTGTTTTTTCATAATTCTGTTTCGTAGCAAGTTTGGGTGTAACCAATGGCCTATTGGCCTTGGCTACTGCCACAATGAGCAGCTAACCCATTGCAGCCCCGGTGGGGTCTAATCCCTCCTGTCAGCTGTCTTTCCATGCTGTCACTAGGTCTTTCCCTAGTTGTCAGCTGCACTATTCACAACAGTCACTAGCCTAAGCTAGCTTTAGTATTAATTAATACACAGGACAAGATGTTACTATCCCTTGTGCCAAAATCCGAGGAAAAACACATTTAGAAGCCCAATCCAGAATAAAACAAGCTAACAGGCTAACAAACTAATAAACAAGACACAAATCACCAGTTACCTACCCTAGCCAACAGCAGTATGAAGCATGTCATTGGGGTTTTCAAGTGGGCACCTTCCTTCACCGACGTTTCGTTAAGTTAGGCCCACGACACCTCAAGAAGGCTTAACGGTGTAATCCAGCGTCCTGGAAACACCCCCCTCCATGCTACCACCGCACAACTGCATATTACCTCACTATCTAAGCCTAGCTATCCAGGTCGATTCGGTATGACATTCCTGACTACACCACCACTGTCAATGATTCAGCCCTGTTGATGCGGACCGTTAATCATGACCACCAACAAACAATCCCTAACTACACCACCACTGTCAATGATTCAGCCCTGTTGATGCGGACCGTTAATCATGACCAACAAACAATCCCTAACTACACCACCACCGTCAATGATTCAGCCCTGTTGATGCGGACCGTTAATCATGACCAACAACAAACAATCCCTAACTACACCACCACTGTCAATGATTCAGCCCTGTTGATGCGGACCGTTAATCATGACCAACAACAAACAATCAATCTGACCTTAGCGAGCTCCCCAGCTAGCATGTTTCCTCCTTATCCACAGCCATTCACTTGCTCGTTCTGCTGCCTGAGACATGTTGCTAACCGCAAGTTTCAGGCTCCGTCCCCGAATGCCCAACTCAGTTAGTAAGGCAATAACGGACTTTGCCACAAAACCACGGCAGCCCACCTCTACAGGCCGCACTCGAGCCCTCCAACCTCGCTGCTCTGCCTCTGCTGCCATTTCAGCATACCTAGCTTTCTTGCGCTCATAAGCCTCCTTAACTCGATCTTCCCACGGGACTGTGAGTTCGATAAAATAAACTCTCTTCTCTACCTCAGACCACAGTAACAAGTCCGGACGTAGCCGGGTGCTAACTATATATGCTGGGATGACTAGCTGTTCATTCAAGTCAACCCTCATTTCCCAGGCTCCACCTACACTTAGCTGCCCTAACTTGTGCCTGACCTTAATTGGTCTAATCTTTTCTCCCTCACGTACAAATTTGATCTGTCTATTCTCTTTGCTAGCAACTAGAGAATTTACTTCTAGCCGCTTTTCCTCAACTGCAGCTGCCAAACATTTCAACACCTGGTTGTGACGCCAGGTGTATCGCCCCTGGGAGAGACTGACCTTACACCCTGACAGTATATGCCTCAATGTACATACACTAGAACACAACGGGCAGGCACCATCCTCGCCCAACCACTGATTTAAGTTCTGGGGAGATGGCAGCACATCATAAGTAGCCCCTAGAATAAATCTAATTCTGCTGGCCTCCATGCTCCACAACTCTCTCCACTTCAACTTTCTCTTCTCTACACTCTCCCAGTTCACCCACTGTCCTTGCTTTGCCTGCGACACTGCCTTAGTACATCTTACTGCCTCCTCTTGCCTATGTACTTCTTCAACTACCATCTTCCTCTTTTCTATTACTGATGCCTTGTTCCACACAGGTTTCCCTATGCACAACCCTAAGCCTCCACGCCCATGCTGCACCTGACCTATGATATCCCTGTTAATTGAAAAGTAAAATAATATATATATATTTATGTTAGTATTATTGTTCGTATTGTTCTTTTTGTTATTATTCTGCCGAATCATCATAGCGACATGAATGTCTGCTTGTTTACCTTTTGCATTGATTCATGACACTGATGCATGGGGGGGGGGGTTAAAACATATGAGGTTTTGCACATTCAGGTTTTGTTCTGTTTTCATGAATGTTTTTTATCCATGTATAGATTATTTCGTACATGTACAGTTTGTTATTTAATAAATATTTTGTTTAAGAAAAACTTGTTTCTTTCTTTTTACACGCACAACAATGTTATGGTGCAAAGAGATCATTTAACTCATTGAGTGCCAGCCACTTTTGGAGAACGGACGCTCCCAGTGCCAGAGTTTCAGAGCGTTTTTCAGTGATTTCTCGAGGCCCACAGAATATTGTGTGATATTACTATGTAAACACTGAACACGCACAAAGAACGATGAGACTCTCTTCTATCATCTGCAAAAAAAAGTTTATTGATACCATTTTCCGTTCTTTAGTTATGAGCCGGAGAAGATAGGCTGTTTTGAGCAAAAAGACACATTTCAAATTAGAAGCTGAGTTATTCCGCCTTTTGTGAAATGCAGCATTTCAAGCACATTCACTGAGTCTGAAGCTAATATTTTCTGATGTAGTGACGTGGTGTAGTTGTGTGGTGCACTGCGTGCCCCACCCCCCTCTCCCCCCCTCAGCGGCAAACTCCTCCCCACACTAACACACAGCCTAACACGCACCCAGTCTATTTTCGGAGCGCTCCGTTTTTGTGCGGCGGTTCCCAGCGCGACACGGAAATGCCAAACCGGACTGCAGGGAAAGGTTTGGCCCTTCGCCGTCGGGTGCTGCCTTTCTGGCGGCTAATCGTGTGGAGAAACTATACAGCAGAGACAGAGGGGCTGAGTTGTTGGCGCGGATTGACTGCTGTTCGCAGCCAACGTCAGATTGCAGCCAGAGCAATCTATATGGCTCTGGCTGCAGCATGAGCGGTTTCTTTTTCATCACGGGGCTTTTTCCTGCTGTTTTCCGGACCTTTCTCTAATCTGGAGAGCACTGTCGCCACCTAATGGGTCTGTAAAATAGGTTATACACATCCAATAGCTTCAATATTTGTACAGGAGATGCAGAAGGCTTTGATCCACGTCCCACCGTCAAAAAACGCATTTGACGTCGATCGACGTCCTTGGCACTCTACGTCACTATTTACTTTGACGTCGATCGACGTCCTTGGCACTCAATGAGTTAACAGAAAACACATTCATATTTACTGTCAATAGCAGGCCTGTGGCAAATGTATGTCAATAAGGCTTTACAGTTTATATAGATCTGAATATACTGTCATAGTTAGTAGATCTTCACTGCATATGAATGCAAACGTGCATTGGAAAAAGCTTTGGCTCCAGAATATGTATGGACAGTTTTCTCTTTCTATTTGAGTCTTGCAGATAAGAGTGTTTTTATAGACTGTTTTCACAGAATTGTCAATCCTGTCCTAGGAGTCCTGATAGTTGTACTAGCAAACACTGCAACAGGTGAGCTGGGGTTCCATTTAGAATGTTAAGTTAAAACTGTCTATAGCTCAGCTAACTTTAACCATAAGGTGAGATCACATTAACCCTACTTTACACATGTGTAGTCTGCAGCACCCAGGATCACAGATATGTGCTATATTTAACCTCTACAGAAGTTAGCAAAATACATGTCTAAGTTGGATCAGATCCCTCTATGCTTCCCTGATGTCCTTATGAGTAGTTACAGATCTGATGATTATAACCTGAACTTGGGAAACAAACTGTTAAGCCCTGAGACTTCACTAGACAGAGCATGACAACAGTGGTAGTAATAATATTTTTTTTTGTCCTCTAAATAGTTATTCAAACATGTAGAAATAAATAAATAATGCATCACATGTAATGGAGGGGGATACTGAAAAAGTGAACCAATTTATAAAATATGTAGGCTACATATAGCTAAATAAATAAATGTGGCATAAGTGGGGCATCATCTTGGGTGGTCTCCAGAGTGTTTGGGGTGCATATAGGGGTCTGGTCTGGGGGGAAAGGAGAAGAAAAGCATGTTAAACAATAGCAAGATAGGCTACGATATGCCATGTCACTTTCTCCCATGGGCTTTGAGAGGGAGGCTAGCTAGCTACCTAGGCTATAGGCCTATATAGCAAAAACCCTGTAAGGTTAGGCTTAGGCTATATGAAATGAAAAGTTAACTGACATTAGCCATATTGTAGCATTGTCAGGAACCAGGCGAGAGTCAGGATCTAGTCACCGCACTTTATTCTGTTAACACAGGTTCCAGGGCTACTGTCAGCCGTACCCCACGCCAAAACAAACCCCACAACACACACCCAAAATCCCGCTAACTCTCCTAGCTTCTCCGCTCTTCCCAAACACACAGCCTTCCCTCTCAGGTTCCACACACCAACTCGCCGAGCTGTCCCCCGCTCTCACAGCTCCCCTCCTCCCAGCCAATCACAGGTGAACCCCTCTCTCACCCCCCCCCCCCCCCCCCACTGGCTAAATGTCGCCTTCACAGACCCCCCGTAAATCCCCACAGACATGTCAATCCCAGTGTTAACCCCCATGCACAGAACAGTATAACACGCAACAGTAGCACACAAACCCAACCCGCTACACTTCCGCCTCACATCAAAGCTTCTGGCCCACCAGAAGCACACTAGTCCCTCTCCCCCTCCAGTGGGGTCACTCCTCCGCCGGGTGACTCTCCTCAGCCCCCCCCCCCCCTGTGTCCCACAGTCATCACACGCACTGCAGTAGTACCGCACATCCGCCTCGTACTGGTTCCAATAGAACAGCGCCCGAACACCGCGGACCGCCTCCTCAGTCCCCTGATGACCGGGTTCCGGGCCCCTGTGTGCCCACCGTAATACCAACTCCTGCAGGTAGCTGGGTACCACCGCCCGGAATCCTCTCTTCCCATGTTCCCCCCTCCCCAAAACTCTGTCTTCATCCAGATGGAGGTCGGTAAAAATCTCCCACAGTTCCTTTGTGACACCGGAACACCTGTGAATCTCCTCCACAGGGGGTCGGCGTCCGGCCACCACCCACGTATACGCGGGACCGATATCCGCGTCCTCCGCCTGCCTGTATTGCCACTTATCCGCGTCGACATCCATGATGGTCATGTTGTCGTCCTCCAGGTCCACATCTGAACAGAACTCCTCTTCATCTGAACAGTACTCCTCTTCCTCCGCCTCTCGCACTCGCCCGTCCCCCTCCCCCAGGGGACGGCGTGTTCAGGACAGCAGGGAGAACACAAACGGCCGCGACCACCACCTCGGCTTCCCGTACAGCAACCATGGGGGGCGTAGCGCAGCTCGGCTGTGCCGGTCCCTCCGGCGTTAGTAGCGACACCTGCTCACCTGGAAATATGAGCGTCGCTCTCCCGATCCTAACGACGTTCTCTTCCCCCCGGCTTTCCACACTCTCCCCAACCCGTGTCTCTTCCCTGACCTCCACTGTCTCAGTGCAGTCTCTGGCCAAATGTCCAGGCCTCTTACACGACCAGCAGAGTCTCACCTGCCAGCCGCCTGCACGTCTCTCCTCTCCCGCCGTCCTCTGCTCCCCGACAGCCTCCGGACACCCCCTGGCGAGATGCCCGAAGGCTCCGCACGACCAGCAGACACCCGGCCGTCCCCAGTATCGTTGCTCCGCGTACCCCGTCTGTCCCCCGGAACCGCTGCGACACCACCTCGCCAGGTGCCCATTTCCCCCACAAGTCCAACACTCTCTTTGCGGCTCCTCCGTCCGCTTCTCTCCGCGCTGCGCGACCTCCCGTAGCAGCTCCATAAGCCCCTCTGCCCAGGCAGGCGTCGCCTCCAACAGCCGTCTGATCTCCTGCATCAAGCGGGCCTCCACGCCAGCAAGTACCGCGCTGAGCTCCTGCTTCAGGCGGCCCTCCATGCTAGCAAGCACCGAGCTAAACTCCGGGGTCGGTAGCTCCTTTTCCCCCCCGTCCACCGACAGGCGTTCTTCTATGTGCACCATTCCACGTGGTCCTTGTAGCAGCTAGCACACAAACAGTTAACCGCTAACGCCAGGTCGCGCCCGAGTCTTCCAGTCGTTAGTTTTAACTTCTGTCGCCAGTGTAACAACACAGGCGAGGCCTGTGCGCGAACCCGGGTCTCCAACTTACAAGCCCAACACATTAACCATCAAGCTAAAGGGACAATCCCTTTAGCTAAGGTTCACGTGTTGGCTTTTATCCTTACAGACCCAGGATCGCTACACTACCTCCACCTGTGGGAAGCGCAGCCCCTGCCACACACCAACTCGCCGAGCTGTCCCCCGCTCTCACAGCTCCCCTCCCCCCAGCCAATCACAGATGAACCCCTCTCTCACCCCCCCCCCCCCCCACTGGCTAAATGTTGCCTTCACAGACCCCCCGTAAATCCCCACAGACATGTCAATCCCAGTGTTAACCCCCATGCACAGAACAGTATAACACGCAACAGTAGCACACAAACCCAACCCGCTACAATATAAACCACGTTAACATTTAGAATAGTTAAAAGTAAGTGACACAGCTTATCCAATAATTTACCTGCTCATCCTCTCCCAGCCTGAGAAACATGCGGCGGCGGTGAAGCTCCAACTCTTCCATAAAATAAAACAAAATGATCAGCAAAACAATTTGCTCTGGCTCCATGTTATTAGGCTGTCTGTTCGTGCCTTAAACTTTTGAGACAGGCGGGAGATGGGATTCCCAGATTCGCTCACACTGTCAACTGGTTGCTAAGGAAACCATTGTGGGGGCGTGAACAGCTAGACCGTCTCGTTTCGCTCAACGAGGTCTCATTATGCATAATCCAGGTTTAAAGCCTGGATTATGCTTGACGCTTTGGCCGGCCGCACGGAAATGAGAGACACGGAATCCGACGAGGAAACGTGTGGAGCTTGTATACTCTGTGTGGGTTTCTGCAGGCGGAATTGAGCGCGAGTCTTGAAAACTCCACTTTGTCCGCCCATCCGCGTCCGCGTAGTTACGAAATTCGGCGTGCGCACGGCCGGTCGAAAACCATCCGCACGGAGCCTTGCGGAGGGGCGTATCTGCTGATTTGACGTCATTTTTCCGCGAGGACACTCGCGTTCCTCGCTGATGCGGAAAGCATAATGAGACCTTAAGGCTGCGCACTCCCCTGACTGGTCCGCGGAGGACAGACCATAGGCCGCTGCCGACGTAGGCCGCGGCCGCTGAATTGGGACACAGCTATAGTCTATCATAAGGTCACATGTTAGAGGTTCAAAGGTGAAATAAAATAATTTATTGTTCAATAATAAAAGTTTTGTTCAAGTTAAAAGTTTGAACGCAAGAAAAAAATACTGTTAATATGGAAGATTTAAAGTAGAATACAGTACAGGAAGTTAAGATTTTGTTGTTTATTGCATTGTTATTGCACTGAAAGAAGGGCATAACTAGAGACATTATTTGGTAAATTACTGTTGTGAAAAAAAAATCTTAAGAAGGGGGATGTAACATATTGTGTGAATATGCGTGGCATCAGAGTGCGTATGACGTCATGACGTATAAGCATGTACAGACATCCGGGTTGGTGAAACGTCAGTTGTTGTCTAAGCGGTGTCTGAGTCATGTCAATATATACCAATAGTACAACTTAAGCTACTAGAATGCCTACTACACATTTGAAAAAGTGAGAAGACACATGTTGGTAGTTGCAATACTGTAGTTAACCACATACAATAAAACAGGGTATGCCTCAAAATAACCCCCAAAAAATCACTATAATCGGTTCATCAAGGGTTATCCATTTTTGAATGTTGAACCACTGCCAGGCTACTGCAAATACTTGTTTAATTACATGTAGGCTAGAGAAACTATATTTCCAAACAGTTGTTAAAATAGCTCTGTTATGCAACGTACAGAGTTGTATTTCAGTACACAGGGACTTTACCTTTACTTTACCTTTACATGTCAGTAGCAACTCTGTTTGGACCACCCACCTAGGCCTACTACATGCTCTACATAGCACGCTCGTGCTCGCACACACACACACACACGCACGCGCACACACACACACACACACACACACACACACACACACACACACACACACACACACACACACACACACACACACACACACACACACACACACACACACACACACACACACACACCACTTAACCTTTGACAGAACCTGCACTACATCAGGCAACATGGCCTAATAAGTGTGACTGTGCAAATACAAGACTCTGCAGTTCTGAGAAAGACATGCTGTTTATGTATGACTTAAGCAAATGCATTCCATTGTAACTCCAACATTAATATGTCACCTCCCTGTAATCACCCTGTGGTTGATTTGCCATTGATTCATTCATAGCTCCGAGAATCCGTGGTGGTGTGCTTGTAAATAGAGGGTACAAATAGACACTTTAAAAGGATGGAAATCACAGATGTGCTCCTTCTCGAGCTTCATGGTTTCGTTTAACAAAGAGGAATGTCCCAGTAGCAACTCCCAGAAGTCCCAGACTCAGGCCAAGTCCACAGACGACAGCTGGAGCAGAACTGGTGGTCTCACTCTCACCTATGTCCGGCTCTGGGGAGGACAGGAGAAAAACCATGCAGGGGTTAGAGGCCGCAGCAGAATTTAAAGAGGGTGCCCTGTTTGAGTTGAGCCAATTCAATGCATCAGCTGAGCAGTTAGCTGCAGTTACCGCACGATTACTGGAATGGTGAGAATTAAAGTCATGCTTCACAATGTTCCTCGTTCATTTAATCACAATTGGGTTTTTTTAGCCCATTTGGAGTGTGCACATAATGTCACCATTTGTTATTTTATTTGTTCTCATTTATTAAAGCTGAGGTAGGCATTTGTTTCCCATCATTGTAATATTTCTGTGAAATTCTCTTTAGATCCCAACAGGTAAATAAAATTACTCCATACAACTCATGCAGATAGGCTATGTGAGTAGGTCAAAGGGTATCAGAAACTTTTACAAAAAAATATTTATTTATTTATTTATTTATTTATTTATTTATTTATGCGTTTATTTATTTATGCGTTTATTTATTTATGCGTTTATTTATGCGTTTATTTATTTATTTACAGTGGCTCTAAACAATTCAACCAAATGTGTTGAACTTGTTAAAGCATTAGCACAATGTTATAGTTTTGATTTAGCAATGTGTTTTCATTATTATAGAACAAATTATGTCAGACATGAAATGACTGTGGAATAAATTATTAATACAGTATTAGAATGTTAGACTACTATGCAGTGACAATGAGCATATATCGTTTCAGTGTGACCTGTGTGGATGGAGTTATTTTATTTTTTACTACATTCTGTTTCTGTGTTCTCACCCCAAAACCTGGTTTTAGGAGATTCCAGCGCCTCGTGTTCCACAGTACAGGCGTAGACGTCTCCTTCTGAGGGGGTGAAGCGCAGGGTGGATAAAACATGAAACGTTCCATCAGGATTAGGCAAGCTTTGGATAAAAGATTCCTCTGCTGTTACTTCTTCATCATTTTTGGTCCACTTGACTTTGATGGAGGGAGGGAAGAAACAGTCGATAAAACAGATGAGAGTATTCTCTACCTCCTTTGTCACTTCATCTCTGGGGTAGAGGATGCTTTTAGGTGCATCTGGGGGTTAAATTTAACACACAATGTAATCAACTTTATAGTTTGT
The DNA here is from genome assembly GCF_964638095.1 of Poromitra crassiceps. Lineage (NCBI taxonomy): Eukaryota > Metazoa > Chordata > Actinopteri > Beryciformes > Melamphaidae > Poromitra > Poromitra crassiceps. The sequence goes on along the minus strand of NC_139638.1, from coordinate 938,744 downwards.
ATACTTTTGTAAAATATAGTTCTAAAATGCTGCAATACCTTTTGGCAACAGTGGATGAATAGTGAACTTTATCACTGACCTGTTGATTCAGTAATTTCACTTACCTCTAGCCTTTCTCACTGGCTTGTCTCGTTTCCATCTCTCCATATCATTTTTGCATGAGGCTCTGTAATACTCTACGTATTTGTAGACCCAGCCAAATTGAACCGAAGTTGGAACTCGTTGATCCCAAATAACTTTTCCTTTCTTGAAGTCTGCATAGAACACTTCATCTTCATCCAGCATCACAAAGAGTTCAACTTCAGTAACACTTGAGTCAAAGCATCCATAGCTGGGCAGAACTTAACTTCAGGAAGTTCATAACTTCCTAAAAAGGAATAATATAACAATCGTTAATAAAGAATGTGATGAAAGGATTATGACAATAATTAAATAAATGGTAAATGGTAAATGGCCTGCATTTATATAGCGCTTTTAGTCTACATTCACCCATTCATACACCGATGGCGGCAGGCTGCCACGCAGGGTGCCTACACACCATCGGGAGCAAGGAGGGTTAAGTGTCTTGCCCAAGGACACAATGACAGCAGCTGGGAGGGAGCGGGGATCGAACCGCCAACCCTTGCGTCATTGGCCGACCCGCTCTACCTCCTGAGCTAAAGCCGCCCCCCATAAACAAACAATCAATCAATCAATCAATCAATCAATCAATCAATCAATCAATCAATCAATCAATCAATCAATCAATCAATCAATCAATCAATCAATCAAAAAGCCTATTAGCAATGTATTAGATTACTAACAAAAAATATTTACAAAGCAGGATCTGCTCATTTTGGTCATGTGTGTTTTGATTTAAAATCCCACAAGGATTTTAAATTTTTCCCTTATCTTGTTGAGGGAGTAACATAAAAAAATGGAAATGCATATGCATGGGAAAAATGCATATAGGCTACTTACTTTCTGCAGAGATGCAAAGGGCTCCAGAGAAAAGAAGAAGAATCTTGAAGTACATGGTCAAGTTAAAGAGCGCTGCAGTAACACTTCTACTGTCTGGTTTGAGAAGGAGGAGGCCACGACTGTGAAGCAACCCAAGTTGTTTTCATTCTATTTTCATCAAAAGTTCCTTCCTCATGCCTACACCCCCAGTTCAGGTGAGGTGAGGTGATGTGTGTGTATGTGTATGTGTGTGTGTGTGTGTGTGTGTGTGTGTGTGTGTGTGTGTGTGTGTGTGTGTGTGTGTGTGTGTGTGAGTGTGTGTGTGTGCGCGCGTGCCAAACGGGTGCCAAAGGACAAGACACACATGAGCTGGCGCTTCTGTCTAACAACAGTACCGGTACTCAAAAGACAAATGTTTTCTTTTGTTTTTTTGGAGGTGTACCACATTAACTTCCTCATGCCTCTCCTATCAAACCCAAACTATTTCCAGCTTGATGTTTAATTTCTTCCTCATGCATTCACATCTCTGGACACTGTGTGTGATGCATGAGAAACTATGAACAATTGGGTCACACACACATACACACACAAACACACATACACACACACACACACACACACACACACACACACACACACATACACACGCACACACACACACACACACACACACACACACACACACACACACACACACACACAAAACATCACGTCACCTCAGAACTGGGTGTGTAGGCATGAGGAAGCAACATCTAACTAAATGGAATGAAGAATGAAAACAGCTTGGTTCACTTCTCAAACAATAGAGAAGTGTTATTATGTTCAGCACACACTTTAGTCTTCTTTTCTCTGTAGCTGTTTGCATCTCTGCAGAAAGTACGTAGGCGACAGTTTTCCATATTACTGCTCCTCTGTGATTTCAAACTTTTTCATGTTCCTACCTCAACAAAATCATGGGCACCTGCCGCTTTCCCCTTAACTGAACAAAATACCCCTTCCACTAGAAATGTATTATCTTATGTTACAACACATTCTCACTCCCAACTCGTCAGGCGTCCGACGTTATGCCCACAGCCCTTGTCGTCACTTTCAGAAGACAAAGGGGGCCCCCTCTCGTCACATAGCAACGACTGCAGGGCATTATATGCGATATTGCGGTCGACAGACCGGGCTCCTGTGAGCCTCCACGGCCGTTACTATGGTAACGCAATTTCACCTTCGATTATGAGGAATTTACTGTTTCCGATAGCTTTTGGACTCATAACCGACTCAAAACACGATAGCTCACTATTACCTGACCATCCGTTTTCATTATTTCGCCTTTATTTAAGCGAAATGTGTTTTATCAGCTTTACAAACGAGCCATCCCATGAGCCTCTGCGGCCGTTACTATGGTAACACAAGACGCTACAAGCTAGCTAGTACCTGTGATTAAATGTGTTACCATAGTGTTCGATCAATCAACCAACCAACCAATCACTTGTAACATAGTGTAACTTAATTCAACTCTGACAGAAATGGTAGCAATGTTCAAGCCGTTGTGGAAATTTGTAGTCAGACGTGATGGCGCATTGCACGCTGGGTAGTGGTCGCCGTGGATACACTGTTATGTTGTGCCTACAGTAGTTAGCCATGAAGTAGCTAGCCATCTAAAAAGGAGACAGCTCTGTTCATCAAACATTTGAAACAACTCAGTGGTAAACGTTATGCATCACACCATGCACTATGATTTATTTTTACCTCCCATTGCTGTCATAACAGCAATTCTTGTTGCTTTTCCATGTGTGTGTGTGTGTGTGTGTGTGTGTGTGTAAATATGCGTATATAATCAGTATTGTAGTCATATATGTAGATAAATATATGAATGTGTGTGTATATTAATATGTATATATGTATACATGTTATTGTATGATGTGTATATATTATATTTATATTTTCATATTATTATAAAATCTGAAACAGAATTACTAGTAAATATTACACAGTAGTGTATAGACAGGGTTAGACCAGGAAGCTTGTTATTATTTATTATTTATGGAGAAGGGGTGGGAGTTAATAAGTTTTACTTCTTCTCACTCCTTTTCGAATATGTATATATTCTATTTTTCTTTGTTTCTGAAATGGCTTTTATTTTATTATTTTGCTTTCATATTCGAAATAAACACTTCAATCAATCAAATAACCTCTTCATGGAAAATGCTGTATGGCTAATGTTAGTCACAAAAGTCCATCTTCTTGGTCTAAATAAGTTGACAGTTTGCGTCACATTATTTATATTGTTTGAAGTCAAACTATAACAGTAGGCTATAGGTCTCTATCCATCATTTGAGTGACTCCCAGCTGGCTAGTGCCGGCATAACTTGCCACCCCATCCCCAAAAATATCTAATTTTTGTTGATACAGTATGGCTAAATTTAGCCCAACCCCACCCCTTCCCCTGCCTGATCAACCGCATAATTGATCTTATATTTACTCAATAAAAGTGTCAAACAAATACATGCATACACACACAAGACTTGTGAAAACCATGTCAACTTTGGTTCATGAGAAATACAAAAGGTGTTTAAAATGACAACTCTCTGGAAGAGACCTGGTACATGCACTGTGCAAAAACTTTACTGGATTACAGCATGATTACAATTTTAAAATACATTTTCAAATAAAGAACGATTGACACAAAGGAAAACACTTTGCTTCCCACAGCACCACTCTGGTCCAACCCGCTCTCATGGCAGTTTGTCAAATACTATTCACCAGCTGACCGTTATTTTCACTTTGTATTATTATGAAGGAGAAACAGGCAACAGATAGATTGACTAAAAGGTCTGACAGAGCTGTTTATGTCCTCCTGAATAGCATGTCCCTGGACTCCAGTAGTCAAAGGCAGGAAATGTGTTCAAAAGTAATCCAAAAATGACAAAGTAATCAGTTGTATTGCTTTAATATTGTGATACTTGAATTGCATTCGATCCCCCCCCCCCCCTCTCAATATTTTTTTTTTCAGCTAGGCTGTCATGGTGAGACCTTGGCTCATCCAGCGTTGCAGGTGTTTAATGTTGCTGGCAGGTTCCCAGGAGTCCTTCCAGGTTCTGCCACTGTAAAGTATGAGGAGTGCAAAAAGTGCCATTAGAACACAGAGCAAACTTCCAATGCCATTGCAGTGAATTTTTTTTAATCATTTCAGTTTGAGAAAGTTGGTTGTCTATTTTGTCTGTTGTTTTGACACAATTATATTTCTAAATTCAACTGTGCATCCATCCCAAATTGAAGTGTTACTCACAAATCCAGTCAAGAATAGTTGACTTTACTTGTCTCTCCATGCAGACATGAATAAAAAAAAAACACATGTCTTAAAGTATCAAAAGAGTATCCAAAGCACTGAACTAAGGCAACCTCAAGGGCTTTTCCATAGGCCTACACGCTGGCATGGCTCGTGAGGCGTGCTGAGTGGACAGTCAACACAGTGAACGTTCAATTTGTGTAAAACATGAACCAACAAATTAATTTAAATGTGTTACAAACATCGAATGAGGAGGAAATAGAGGTCAAATTTTAAGGTCAGTGACATGGACTATGCCATTCATCAGTGTTCTCCTCTTCCTCACAGCCCTGATCTTCCTCATGCATTTTATAATCGCTGCTCTCATCCTCACTGCAGGATGCTGCTAGCATCAATTCCAACATCACCCTCATCTACCTCAGGCACTACGGGCTCTATCGTTGCAGCGGCGCAGTTTCTAGGCCGAGCGCCAGCCGCAGCGCAAAGCAGTGGCCGTGGAAAGGCGCACTTGATATCTTGGTATCGGCGCTAAACTCAGCCTCAACCATTATAACCACGCCTTTTAAGCGTAAAATTATGCATTGTCCGCTCATTGGAGAATTGCAGGGAAGAGACACACGCTTGCCTTTTAAGCTCCAATTCCTGGACAAATCCGGTAAAACCAGACAAAGCCAAGGGCTCCGCCGCCCCCCCCTCCCTTCATCCGGTCTGTCTATCTCCATATATAGGCTATTATTCCATATTATTATGCTTCTCAAACCACTCTAACTGCAGTTAAAATACTGCAAGCATGTAAATACGCTACACTATAGCAAGACCAAAGTGAAAATAATTTCTAAATGCATCTGATAGAAAAAAATATTGCCTATGGCTGGATGTCATGAGATTAGATGAAAGTTTGGCCAGAATGATATCGTTTTATCTCTCCTCCCCCACTGCACGATGCAACATCCTCTGAATGACACCTATCACTTTTACTGGATCTGATAACTTAATTCTATTTAATTTACAGGATTTTATTATTGAGTAATAGTATTTTATTTGGCCTATATATGCGTCCCCCCCACCCCCTGCCCACAGGCTCTGACAAATATGTTCATTCTCAATAAAATCTTCAGTAATCAATCAGAGGGGCTTTAAAAGCCAGATTGGCAGCAGCTGGCGCAGTGTGATCAATATGGCAGACCAAAACCGATCCACTAAATTCACAGCTGAGGAGAAGATGGTGCTGGCGAATCAGGTGATATATCTGTCCACCATTCATTTTGAATAGCTACAAAACAACTCTTTACTTAAGTTGTTTATTCATCTATCCATTCAGGTTCAAATGTACCATCGCGCACTGTTTGGGGAGGAGAATTACCCCGCCGACGCCCCGCGCCCAGTCCTGGACCGCCTGAGTGAGCCGCCCCAGGTGGCCGTCTATGCGCTGCGCTTGTTCAGCACCTCGGACAGCTCCGCTGCCACAGACGGGGGAAACATTTGGAAATAATTATAACTTTCTATGCTTTGCACACAGAAAAAATAAATACAACAGACAATTCTGTAATGAATAGCTGTAATGAAGAGTGGGGTTTGAAGAACAGTTTATCCAGTTTCTCTCTCTCTTTCTTTCTCTCTCCCTTTCTCTCACATTAAACGATATACATGCCTATAATGTCAATTATCTGAATGAAATAATAATACATATTAATTAGGAATATTAGTAATATTAGTAGCCTAGCTAATTTCGGGGGGGGGGGGGGGGGTAATAAAACGTAGAGCTATATTACACATAAATGGGGATTATTATGATAGCCTAAACTAAATTTATGAAACTGCATTACAGCTTCACCCAAAGCCTGAGAAGGGTTGCAATCTTATATTCTATTGTATTCTAAAGTATTTTTTTCTATATATTGTATTCTCCATTCACTTTCCTGTACCCGGTGCACAGAATCCTGCTTTAGGCCTGCTTTTCAAAAGCGCAAAGCGCTAAAAGTAGGCCAGGTCGGAAGATGGCTGGAAGATAGTAGTACGCCGGTATTTAGCGCCGACACGCCCACTTCGGCGCATTCAGGGACTCCGCCACGCCCATTCGGCCTAAAGCGCATTTGGCAGCCTAAAGCTATTGCTATTTTCCCGAAACAGGCGCAAGGCACGTTTTTTTGCGGTTAAGGCCCGTAATAGCGCCGATGGCCTGTGGGAGAATAGGTGCCAAATATGTTGAGCAGCAATCTCAGCTACCAACTTCAGACAGGAAGGGTAGTTAATTCATTACTTCCTGTGTGGGAAAACAATAGGTGTCTTCACCCTGAAAGCACTGATAGGGTTCAAACTGGAAATTGTGTATGAATGGATTATGAACTAGTTCTTACCACTCAGCGCAAGGCCTCCACTGAACCTTCCATTGTTGTTTCCCCTACACACACACACACACACACACACACACACACACACACACACACACACACACACACACACACACACACACAATAATTCAGCTGTTTAGGCAATCACTGCACATAGGGAATACCACATTATTTTAGTTTCATTAAAAGGCCAGAATGAGTCACTGAGACAAGCAAGTAGCCTAATGAAAGATTTAGAAAATGACCATGGTTTTACCTGCTTCTTCCTTTTTGCTGTTACTTCTGAAATCAGGAAGAGTTTCTGTCTACTACATGTAGGGCACTCTGAAATGATGAAAAGACAAGAAAAGTTTATTCAGCCATGAGGTCAAGTCAAGTTCAACCAATTTTATTCATATAGTGCTAAAACATAAAATAAGTTATCTCCGGGCTCTTTTCATACAGCAGGTCTAGACTGTACTCTTTAATTAACAGAGACCCAGCATTTCCACTCTGAGCAAGCACTTGGTGACATTGACAAGGAAAAACTCCCCTTCAACAGGAAGCAACCTCGACCAGAATATGGATGTATTCACCTTATTCACCACGCCCACTTTTTCTCTCTTCCGCGTTACCCGCAATTGTATTAGTTCTTCCGGTTCAGCGCTAGTTGGCGGCCAATTTCAAAACAAAACGTCACTATGAATGAAGTTTGTGCAACATTCAAAAGCTACACTGCGGCCAACTTCAGTTACATGTTCATAGCGTTACTGCTGCGAGGAGCCGATGGCTGTACCCGGTCGGCATTTAACGTTAGTTACAAAAGCATGTCGACAGTGTTTTCTCACTGCCAGTAGCCTAACTACAGTAGGGGTTGACAGATAGCTAGTCCGACCGGTGTCAGCACTGTCTGTCAGTGCTCCCAGTCCTCATTGCTGGTTAAATATTTCCAAATAGCCGTTATTCTGATAAACTGGTCACATATTTGGAATGTTCTCATCTGAAAAACTATTAAAACTTTATAACAGTTTTTTTTTGCTTGAAAACAGCTTTTTGACAAGTCTACAAATGACTGCGGTAGGCGTAGTCTACTTCCGTGTCTAAAACGGAAAGACGATTACAAAATGACATCATGCAGAAGCGTCCTTGTATGAGCAAAGAATAAGGTGAATAAAGAGATGTATATGGTATTGAAAATGGCTGCTCATTTGAACATAAGCTCATGAAGCATCTACATGCGGAAATAAATTGCTGTGGTGTGTACAAGCCGTGAGAAGTGACACTGGGGGCATGGAACATAACCAGACTCAGGGTGGGGGGCCATGGGCTGAGAGAGAAGGGGGGGGGGGGGGGTAGTGGGGGAGAGAGTACTGGATAATATAAGAGTGAACTTGGCTTACTATTCAGTAGGGGTGTCACAATATATCGTCCCACGAAATTTCGCGATAGTAAAACGTCACGATATGTATCGTTGAGATGAAATCTCATATCGTGATTTTTTTTTTTTTTTTTTTTTTTTTTTTTTTTCTTTTCTTCAAAAGTAGACAAAGAAACGTCTTTGTTTGTTGAAGTTCAATGTGTGGAAAGTAGTTCAGTTGAACAAGTCTCTGAAGAGACACATGAGAAGTTATACAGGAGAGAAACCATTCAATTGAGTTTCTGGCAAAACTGTTTACTTGACAGGAAAAACTGAAGATGCATAAAAAATAGACTAAGAAAAGTATTGTTGTTTGAGTTTGAAGAAAAACTGAAGATGCATAATGAGAATTTATACTGCTGAGAAACCGTTTAGTTCAAAGTAAATCTAAGTGACGGTGTAACTCATTCTATTTCAAGATAAGCCTCATCTCCAATCTCATGTTTTTTCTAGTTGTTATTGTAATAACAATTTCCCACAACAGCATGTTTTGTATTTGTGCATTTCAAATAAAATACTACTTTTCCAGTCATATATTGTCATTATTCAAGTTTAAAAAAATATTGTTAAAATCGTATCGTATCGTATCGTTATCGTGAACCCAGTATCGTGATACGTATCGTATCGTGAACTGAGTGTATCGTGACACCCCTACTATTCAGACTTGGCTTCCCTTCTTCCACATCTTCCTCCAGCTCTTCGTCGACATCATCTGCCACCTCTTCTAGCTTGCCCCTGCCATCTGCAGAAGAAAAGGGAAGAAACTAGTTTTAAAATGGACAGGCACAGCCAACAAAAATAACAAGAAGAAGAAGAAGAATAGAAATATCCATAACACTGGTATTATAACCCAATGTTATCAGAACTGTTCTGATAACATTGGGTTATAATACCAGTATTATGGATATTTCTAGTGTTTCCCACAGGACTTTTGAGTTGTTTTTGTGTGGAGTTTGCATGTTCTCTCCGTGCCCCCTGGGGGTTTCCTTCATATAGGAACCCCTCACCAAAACATGCAATATCCTGTTCGCTGAAGTGGTGCCTCCTCTGGTCATTTGAGACGCCTGTTTGGAGGGAGGGGAATAGCGTGATCCTCCCACGTGCTATGTTCTACCGGTGAAGCTTTACCTGTCAGGTGAAAAGAAGCGGCTGGCTAACTGCCCATGACTCGGAGGAAGCATGGAGCCAGTTTTGACTCTCCCCAGATCGGCAGAGGGTGGAGCAGCAACCAGAATAAATAAAATAAAATTAACACTAATGGGGGATAAAAAAAATCGGGGGGGAAATATAAAAGAAAAAGAAATTTGTTTAAATCGCTCGTCAACAGGCACACGAATTGACGAACATCTGGGGGCTATAACGTTACGCAATGTCATGATGTTTGTCCACGTAGCCACCGTAGTTGTTTACAAGCTAAGCCTATCAGGGTGCTCCCAACATGAGCTCTATACCGGTAGTACAGACTTCACTTCATGTCAGCTGTCAGCCTGTCAATCAGCTGTCAATGCGGTTTGTTGCCACACAATAAACCAGCGGTTTGTTCGAAGCCAGTGTGATCCTTGACTCACTCTCACACGGCAGCCAATCAGCGTTGAACAGCAAGCGACTGATGCCAGCGTAATTTCGCTCAAGTTGGGATATTTCATCTCGGGCGACGAGCGTATTTTCTCCCTATCACTCAGTCTCTGTCGCTCGGACGCCCAACGATTTTTCTCCCGGGCGAATATACGCTCAATCGCTCGTTTGCATTGACTTTGTATGTAAACTCGATGCCAGCGAAAAACTTTAATAGGTCGGTCTGAACGCAGCTTTATAGTGGGGTAACAGGGTACAGAGCTCTTTAAGATGTGATGTGATGTGCCTGAACATTAAGGGCTTTGGAGAGAAGGATTGAAAATTATATTCTGGATTTTACAGGTGTGAGGCCCCAGGGCCTGTTGCCTTGGCCCTTTCTACTGTATGTATTATTGTGTTTTGCAGCTCCTTGGCCGGGTGGAGCCAAGGTACAGCTGAGTGTTGATTGGGAGCAGCTGGCCAGTGTTCCTCTAGCTACTTCAGTCCAGAGCTTTGCGATAGTAAGACTTGTATAATCTCCATTCACTCCAATGGACCAATTTTTACAGCAACGTTGGCGGATCGCAGCCTCGCAACAGTTCCCAGAAGTTAAAGATGACATGAAACAGGTCTGTGATGTATCGGTGTCCACCCGCTATGCCTACCACCCGCAGTGCCGACAGCCCGCAATGCCAACGTTAGGTTTAGGCGTGGGGGGTGGGAGAGGTTAGGTTTAGGGTTAGGGGTTAGGCGTTAGTCTTAGGGGTTAGTGTTAGGGGTTAGTGTTAGGGGTTAGGCGTTAGTCTTAGGGGTTAGTGTTAGGGATTAGGCGTTAGGCGTTAGTGTTAGGGGTTAGGCGTTAGTGTTAGGGGTTAGCCGTTAGTGTTAGGGGGCCACTGAAAGACCAGATTGATGTCATGGTCGGCCAGTTCGAGTCATGCTGTTTCCATGAAGCCCACCAGCTTTGATATTTGTTGGCTAGTTGTTGATATTTATAACGGTAAAATAACATTACGTTATATCGATGCGGACAACCCGCTCAGCCATTCCCGCTCTGAGAACGCCTCCTCGACTCTGATTGGCTAAACGGAGGGTGACTATCCGACCATCCGATACGTCCATCCAGAAACAGTTCAGCCCTCTTGAACTTTTCTGTCCATCAAAACGTATTATGCAAATGTGCTGCTGGAGACGTAGCTTCATCAGTGCTCCACAGACAGACGGGCAGCTGTGTTGAAAATGAATGGAAGTGAAGAGAGAAATGAACGCAGACGGACAGACACCACAGATCAGTGTGGCCACCCCCTTAGGGACCTTTCGTTATTTAGGGGTGGGGTCACTAGAGGGATTCGTAGTGCTCTGAAATGAAAAGGCTGTGGCCCTTCTCTGACCAAAATACATTTTTCCTTGACCCTCCACAAGTGATTAGAAAAATATGATTGACCCTCCCCGAACAAATATGATACTTTTTTCATTTGTGGCAGCGTGAGGGCATCACGCATGGGACACAATTAGTCAAAGCACATAAACAGCTCGACTTGCACTATGAGATAAGAAATGGACACTGGTCATGAAATAATATTAAACTTAGGTGACTCCGTTAGCTCATTACTGCTGCTATATCATGCACCTTATTACTGTACATATTTGATTTTATTACTCTGATGTCACTTATCTGCAAAGCATGTCAACACCAAGCTCACTTACTTTTGCTACCTCTGATGCACCCTGACCCTGTACATATACACATACACCTCACCTAGCTGACAAGTCTGTTTATACTATACTATGTTAATACGGTTTATATCTGTTAATACTATCTATATCTGTTCAAATCTGAATCCCTTTGTAATATTGTATAATCTCTTTAGACACTTTATATTTTATTTGTTTATGTCTTGTATATTTGTTTTTATCAATGTTAATGAGCACCAACCACACCAAGACAGATTCCTAGTATGTGAAAACATACCTTGGCAAATAAAATAATTCAGATTCTGATTCTGATTCTGATTCTGATATTAAGCTCAAAATTATTACAATTATCGCCGGTATGGCCAATTTGAGATAGCAAAGTAGAATCAAGTTTTCAATTCCTTCTTCACCAAGAAGCAATGCTCACCTCATTTTTGTTTTGTGATCTCCAGTAGATAGTCCAGTAGATTCTGGTTTACAACATGAGTTGTCATTGTGGCATCGTTATTGGTACCGATACGTTTCAAAACACACATGATACTGTCTTATTGCAACGTTACCGAGGCGAATGTATTCTGACACAGTGTTAATAATGAGCGTTACAGCAATATACAAGTTCATATTGTCGGCTTGTAGCGTGCGACTCGAGGGCTGTAATGGATAAAAGACGCTGGATCAGGTGAGCTCAACTTCTGCGTAAATTACGCACAGTAGACTCTGACCCCCTTCGGGGGTCCGCGGCCTTCTTAAGATTACGTTACTTACTTATGGACATGCTGAGTAACGTTACCGTAACAGCTCAGTTGTAACTAATGTTAATGTACGTGTTATTAGCCAACTTGCTAACCTCTATGTTACCATGTAGGCTAATGAGCTTGCAGGCCAGTAACGAGGTACTGCTTCACACAATTCATGTTTGTTGACTCATATTTGTACGTGCTCTCTCACTGGCTGTCCAGGAGCGTCTGCCTCACACCTTGGAGAGACACAATGCATTTTGGGGCAGTCGTATGTCCAGTGAGCTCTATCTTATCTAGTATACATCCGGGATTTCTCACATACACAAAATTCACATAGGTTACTGTGCAGTTGGAATGCACTACATGCTCATACTTAGGCGGCTCTGAACCGGCCGTCAGCCTTCACTTAGATTGATATTTTTTTAAATTCAGATTAGATTCAGGTCATCTTCATGTAAATTCAGATTGATCTTGTGTTGTCAGATGCTAACAGAGCAGCAGCTGGATGCTTTCTGTTCTGAAGCAGATAGACCTTAACGAGGAGGCGATGTTAACGAGGCGGAGATGGACCTTTAACGAAGAGTAGGTGGCTAACGAGGGGGATTGAATGGTAATGACAGGATGTAGAGTTGATTGTTAACGACAGGGAGGAGTCCCAGGGTTAACGAGTGGCGTTAGATAGGCTTACTGATTGGTTCGACCTCGTTAAGTCTCTTCTGTCTCACTCCATCTCACTCTCTTTGCTTACTCTCTCTCTGTGTGTGTGTGTGTGTGTGTGTGTGTGTGTGTGTGTGTGTGTATGTGTTTCACTCTTGATTGGCCAAGCTCTTGGCTGTGTCAATTAGGATTAACATGGACACACACACACGCACACGCACACGCACACGCACACACACACACACACACACACACACACACGCACACACACACACACACACACACACACAACATGGTGTGTGTGTGTGTGTATACTGTAGGTGTGTGTGTGTGTGTTACACCATTCTCTGCTTCTCTAATAGATTCACTCGTTATCTTGTGTGTCTCTCACCCAGCACTCCTCTCCTCTCTGTCTATCTCTCTCTCTCTCTCTCTCTCCCTCTCCCTCCCTCTCTCTCTCTGTCTATCTCTCTCGCTCACTCTCTCTCTCTGTCTATCTCTCTCTCTCATTACATTACATTACATTACGTCATTTGGCAGATGCTTTTATCCAAAGCGACTTACAATAACACAATTTTGTCAGCAATAGAGCAATCTACTATGGAGCACAGTCTATGACAACTACAACTTCTGAAGGAACAGTGGTACAAGTTTAGGTTAGTGGCTCTCCCTCCCTCTCTCTCTCTGTCTATCTCTCTCCCTCACTCTCTCTCTGTCTCTCTCCCTCACTCTCTCTCTGTCTATCTCTCTCTCTCTGTCTATCTCTCTCCCTCACTCTCTGTCTATCTCTCTCGCTCTCTCTCAATTCAATTCAATTCAATTCAATTCAAAGAGGCTTTATTAGCATGACCATAGTGAGTTACAGTATTGCCAAAGCACATTGTACATCGTAGTACAGACATAGGAAGAAAAAAAACAGAAAGAGTTTGTAACATACAGAACGGAAACATTATGTTACTTGTAACAAAATACAGGTAGTTCGAACAACAACCGTGTCAACAATATTTTGTATTGAAATATATACAGATATTTACATATTGATTGTGCTTGAAATAGAGAGAGGGAAGGGACGATGTATGTGTGTGTGTGTGTGTGTGTGTGTGTGTGTGTGTGTGTGTCTGTGTGTGTGTGAGTGTGTGGGGGGTGATGTGTTTTTTCTGGAGAGGCGTTTGTGTGTTTGTGTGTGTGTGTGTGTGTGTGTGTGTGTGTGTGTGGACAAGGTGCTCACTCACTGTCCCTCAGACTGTGACAAGTCTGTATGTATTTAGCTGCTGTGTTGCAGCTTGTCCTCTCTTCTCCCAGCAGGACGGGTAGTTTGTCGATGTTAGGGAGGCTTCTGAAGCCTGGGTGGGTCTGTTCCATTTTGGGGTAATATTCATTTCTGATAGTGTTATATTTGGGACAGGTGGTGAGGAAGTGCAGCTCTGTTTCCACCACTCGCATGTCGCAGTGTGAGCACAGCCTCTCTTCTGCCGGCAGCCATGTTTGCCTGTGTCTGCCTTTTTCAATGGCCAGGCCGTGCTCACTGAGTCTGTACTTCGTCAAGGTGGTTCTCAGTTTGGTATCAGTCACTGTGTGCAGGTATTCTGCCACAGTGTACTGTCTTTTTAGGGCCAGATAGCATTGCATTTTGTTTTGGGTTTTGGTTTGTGTTTCCCAATGAGTAATATAATTTTGTTTCTGTTGAGTTATAATTTGGTGTATTTTGATGTACTGGTCCTGAGGCTGTGGAGGGTTAGTATGTGTTAGTGAACTGAGCGTCAGGACCAGCTGAGTGAGGGGACTGCTTTTGCTCAAGTCTTGGTATTGCAGGGCTTTGTAATGGTATGAGTGGGGGTCACTGTTTTTCAAATGTTGCCAGAATTTGATTGCCCTTTTTTGTATTTTGATCAGTAAAGGATATTGGCCTAATTCTGCCCTGCATGCATTGTTTGTTGTTTTCCTCTGGACGTGTAAGAGGTTCTTACAGAACTCTGCATGCAGGGTCTCAATTGGATGTTTGTCCCAGTTGCTAAAGTCTTGATTTGTGACAGGACCCCACACTTCACTGCCATAGAGGGCAATTGGTTCAATTACTGATTGGAATATTTTTAGCCAGATTCTAATTGGAATGTCTACAAAAATTTGTCGTTTTATGGCATAGAAAGCCCTGCGTGCTTTTTCTTTCAGTTCATTCACTGCGAGGTTAAAATTTCCTGTGTTGCTGATTTTTAGGCCTAGATAATTGTAGTTCTGGCAATGTTCAATGTGGTTTCCTCCTAGTGTAAATGTAAATGTTTTTCCCTGAGATCTGGGCCTTTTTTGAAATATCATAATTTTGGTCTTTTTCATGTTTACTGCCAGGGCCCAGGTCTGGCAGTACTGCTCCAGCAGGTCCAGGCTCTGCTGTAATCCCTGTTCAGTAGGAGACAGCAGAACCAGATCGTCTGCATAGAGCAGGAATTTAATCTCTGAGTCGTGTAGAGTGAGGCCGGGTGCTGCTGATTGTTCTAGGATTTTTGCCAATTCATTGATATAGATGTTGAACAAGGTTGGACTCAAGCAGCATCCCTGCCTCACCCCTCGTTCCTGAGAGAGGAAATTTGTTCTTTTATCACCAATTTTTATGCCACATTTATTTTCCGTATACATTGATTTAATGATATCATATGTTTTACCCCCTACACCACTTTCAATAACTTTATAAAATAATCCTTGGTGCCAAATAGAATCAAAAGCTTTTCTGAAGTCAATAAAGCATGCAAAAATTTTGTTTTTATTTTGTACTACATGTTTATCAATTAGGGTGTGTAGGGTGTAAATATGATCAGATGTGCGGAATTTTGGTAAAAATCCAATTTGGCTTCTACTCAAGACATTGTGTTTCGTAAGGAAGTCTAGCAGTCTAGAATTTATAATTTTACAGAAAATCTTCCCCAGATTACTGTTCACACAAATGCCTCTGTAATTATCAGGGTCAAATTTATCTCCATTTTTAAAGATTGGGGTTATTAGTCCAAGAGTCCAGATGTCAGGGAAGTAACCTACACTCAGAACCAAGTTAAATAACTTTGAGATTGTCAATTGGAATTTAGAGCTCAGGCATTTTAGCATCTCGTTTAGGATGCTGTCAGGGCCAGCTGCTTTCTTAGTTTTTACTTTTTTGATTTTGTCCTTGAGTTCCTGTTCAGTAATAGGGGAGTCTAGGGGGTTCTGGTTATCTTTAATAGTCAATTCTAATTCTTCAAGTTTTTTGTTTATATGTTCCTGGTTAGGGTTTGTATTTGATTTAACTTCTTTAAAGAGTAGTTGGAAATGTTGGGTCCATATTTCTCCATCTTGTATTGCCAATTCTTCTTGTTTGGATTTTTTCAGTTTGTTCCAATTATTCCAGAACTGATTTGTATTGATCGACTCCTCTATTAGTGTCAGTTGCTTGTAGGTGTATTGTGCTTTCTTGGTTCTGAGTGTACGTTTGTATTGTTTTAATGTTTCACAGTAAAGAAGACGAATGTTTGTATTATTTGGATCTCTATGTTTCTGATTGGATAATGCTCTAAGTTCTTTTCTGATGTTTTTGCAGTCTTGGTCGAACCAATCATCTTCTTTTTTGAGTTTGCGTTTGGGTTTGTTCTGTTTCAATTGCGATTTCTGTGCTGCTCTTATAAACATGGTATTTACATTTTGTACTGCCAGATTGACTCCTTCTTTACTGTGAGCATATGTGGTATCCAGAAAGGTATCTAAGAGTGTTTGAATTTCATGGCTGCAAATTGCTTTCTGGAAATCTTCAGTGCTGTTTTGGGCCCATCTGTATGATTTCTTGATATGGAACAGCTTACTGGGCTGTGTGTGTGTAGTGTTATCTGTCTTTTTGATGTACACAGTGATTTGACTGTGATCAGACAGAGGGGTTAGTGGTTTAACAGTGAATGCTCTGAGAGAAAAAGGTTCTATATCTGTTATCATATAATCTACTGTGCTATTCCCAAGAGGTGAGCAAAATGTGTATCTTCCGAGTGAGTCCCCTCGTACCCGACCGTTGACGATGTACAGACCCAGGTTTCGACAGAGCTGCAGCAGGTCCTTTCCGTTTTTGTTGACTGCATGGTCGTGGTTGTTTCTGTGGGAATAGGTCAGGTTGTGAATACATGACAACTTATTAGTGATGTAGTCAGTTCCTTTTTCATCAGTGAAATCTGGCTGTGTTCCTGTCCTAGCATTCAGATCTCCACAGATGAGCACATTTCCCTGGGCCTGGAAATGGCTCGTCTCTTTTTCTAGTTCGGAGAATGTGTCTTCGTTGTAGTAAGGGGATTCTTTAGGGGGGACATATATAGCACAGAGGAATAGGTCCTTCTGTGTTGAGAACTGATTTTCACAAAACTTTATCCACGCGTGGGACTTGCCAATTTTTAAAATGTGTATAGAGTCATGTAGTTCAGTTTTGTACCAGATTATTTGTCCTCCTGAGTTCCTGCCCTGATGTGTGGTGCTGAGTTTTTGGGAGGGTACAATGATCTCTCTGTATCCTGAGGGGCAGTGAGTGGCAACATCCTCCTTCCACCATGTCTCCTGCAGTATGATTATGTCTGTGTATGTGATGCAGTCTAGGAAATCTCTATTCAAGCTTTTCACTCCAAAGGCTGATGATTTCAGGCCTTGAATATTCCATGTACTTATAGAGATACTCATTTTTTATACTGTTTTGTTATTAAAAAGAGATAAACCTTGGAAACAGACAATTGTCATTAGCTTATTTGGTAAGCGAAGGGTTAGTGAAATGTATACATATATGTAATAATAATGACAAGGGGGGGGGGAATAAAAGAAAATGGGAAATAAGTATATAACTAAGCACCATATACTGTATGTACCGAAATCCGACATGTTTTGTTATTCATATCATATGAGTTTGGTACAGATGTATTGCAGTAGCTCTTTGATCTCACCCATCCCAGTACCCATAAAGTTCTGTGGTCCTCTGAGGGTGTCTGCGTAGCTGAGTCTGGGGCCCTGTACACTGGGGGCCTGGGGCAGCTGGACTGCTGTGGTTGCGCTGGCTGGCTGCGGCCAACAGGCGGGTCCCGGTGGATGGGGGCGGGGAGCGGGTCCAGGTGCATGGGGGCGGGGAGCGGGTCCAGGTGGATGGGGGCGGGGGGCGGGTCCAGGTGGATGGGGGCGGGGAGCGGGTCCAGGTGGATGGGGGCAAGGGGGTCCGAGTGGCTGAGGGCGGGGCCAGTTGGCTGGTCTGGGTTGCTGGCTGTGCTGAAGCTGAACTGGTCCAGCATGTTCATGTGGTCTTGGGGGAAGCCCTGGTAGAGGGAGGAGGGGTCTGCGGGCAGCTGGGCTCCTGTTGGCTGTGTGGCCATAGTGGTGGTGAGGTCTTGGAGTTAGGCTTGGTGTTTCAAGGTGTCTTCCCAGTGCCACGTCTTTCAGTGTCCTAGCAAATATATTGACTGTATGTTTGCTCAGGTGCACATGGTCGTACAGGTGCTGTGGTGTGATGGTGGAGTGGTAGGCCAGATGCACGTTAGGCAGGAGTGCACATCCTCTAGAGATGTCTGAGTTGACTCTGTGGATGGTGGCAGGGTGGAAGTCCTTGCGTGGCAGAAGAGTAGAGATGGTGATCTTTGCATTGGGGAAAGCCTCAGTAGCTCTCTGTGCCATTCTACACACCAGTCCTCCCACTCTTTCTTGCTCCTGTCTCAGGTCATTGGTGCCAGTGTGGATGATAATATGGCTGGGTTTACCAAACTCAGGGTCACACAGTATTGGGAGCACGTTTTGTGTTTTTGGGCACCATATTTTTGTGGTTATCTTGCCTGGGAAAAGTTTTCCTTCTTCTAAGAATTTCCCATTTGAGTCGATCAGGATGGCAACCTCAGTGTTTTTGTTCAGTTTGGGACCTTTGTGTGTTTTGGTTGCCTGAGGTTCTTCATGCTGCATGCAGGGGGTCACTGAAGGCTGTGCAGGCTGGTCTGACTGTGTGGCAGGCACAAGCAGAGTGTGCATGCTGGAGGGCTGCGGGGGAGTGGGGGTGTTCTGGGAGGGTGTAGTCGTGGGGGTGTTTGGAGGGGTGGAGGTAGACTGCATGTCCTGGGAGGGTGTAGTCGTGGGGGTGTTTGGAGGGGTGGAGGTAGACTGCATGTCTTGGGAGGGTGCAGTCGTGGGGGTGTTTGGAGGGGCGGATGTAGACTGTGTGGCCTCTCTAAGAGTCTCTATCACAATGTCTCTGTGATGCAGCTCTTCTCTGAAAACCAGTAGCTGTTGTGTTGTCTCCTCTTTCATCTTGGCCAGTTCCTTTCTCATGATGTTTTCCACCTTGGCCAGTTCCATTCTGAGTGAGTCTCTCTCCCGTTGTAGGTTTGTAACCTGCCCCTTCAGCTCCTGCACTGACTGTTCCAGTTGGGTTTTAACCTGGCTGAGTTGCTCTGTCAGGGACTTGGAGTCTGCATCAGTGATGCGCGCCTGTGCTTGTTCCCTCAGCTCCACCAGTTCCACCTCTATGAGGGAGAGGCTGTCTCTCAGCTGGGCCACGGTGGTGTGGGGGCGTGGGGATGGGGGGGAGGTGGGCTTGTCTGGGGCAGTGAAGGTGGGGAGGGGAATCTCCTCTGCTGTTCCTTCCTCTGCTGTTTGTGGGTGGGTGGGTTGGGACAGGTTAGCAGGCTGTGCTGTTACTCCCTCTGCTGTTTGTGGGTGGGTGGGTTGGGACAGGTTAGCAGGCTGTGCTCTTGTAGTTGCTGTCAGTGTTTTGAGAGTGTGGAAGATCTTTTCAAAAGATTTGAGCGCTGCATCACTCCCCTGCACCATCACAGTGCCACTCCAGTATATGTTGACAGTCAGGTATTTTGAGGTTTTTTCATCAGTCTCAAAGATGGAAACTTGCCGACCTTTGCAGATTCCTCCTCTGGTTACATGTTCAAAATAACTGCAGAGAGCTGAGTGCCATGCAACAGTATGTCCAGTGTGGAAAAGCAGGTTAGTGATGATAGTTTTGTTTTTTATTTGTTGACAGTCTTTAAAAAGTGTCTCTGGGTTTTCTTGCTGTATTTTGAGTTTGAATGTCTTCCTGGCAGTTTGAGTGCGGATCTCTACTGGGAACTCAAAGGTGTGAGAACAGACTGCTGGAGAGGCTGCTGCTGCCATTTTGCTACAAATTGTAACAGTTTTGGAAAATGTTAGCAGTCTGCTGGAGTTGCAACAATCTTTTTGAAAAGTGCAGCAGTCAGCAGGTTGTTTGTTGCAGCTGACCAATCAGAGCAGCAGAGGGACTGTTCAAATGTTGTGCTGGTGGTTAGGATTATTTAGCCAGATAGCAGACTGGCTACTGTGTAATTATTTTGGTCTAGAAGTATAGTACACCCTGTTTACAAAGTATTGTTCAAC
The DNA here is from genome assembly GCF_964638095.1 of Poromitra crassiceps. NCBI lineage: Eukaryota > Metazoa > Chordata > Actinopteri > Beryciformes > Melamphaidae > Poromitra > Poromitra crassiceps. The sequence goes on along the minus strand of NC_139638.1, from coordinate 918,764 downwards.
TTCCACACCAGTCCACTCTTGTTTGCTTGCTTAGCGTACCTCTGTGTGAGAAAGGATGTTTCTGCTCCCATTTAGGTAGATTCTCTTTTATGTTGTCCCTGTTGTCTTGGTGGATGTTGCTCTGTTGTCCTCCTGTGTTTTCCTTGTAGTTTCCAGTAGTTCCACTTCAGTCTGTCTTTCCTCTTGTCTGTCCCTGTTCCTCTTCCTCTCCTGTTCGCTGATTCTGTGGGAATCTTCAGCGGCAACTGCTGGTTCCAAGGCTAGGCTAAACTGTTTGTAGCTAGCTAGCAAGCTACAAGCTAGTTAGCTGTTAGCTGGTAGCTGGTCTCCCTTGGTATTTTCAAGCGTTTTGGAGACGTTTTCCTGCCAAATTATTTCTTTTTTTTGTGAACTTGTGTTCACTCTAACTTTCTGACCTGAATTTAACTGTTTTCCACAAGTTTATCTCATCTTACAACAAAGATAGCTTTCAAAGTTCAGGAGCTCATGCTAGGCATGACTGCTCTTGATGATGACTCATCACTCATCTCTCTCTGTCTATCTCTCTCCCTCACTCTCTCTCTGTCTATCTCTCTCTCTCTCTCTCTCTGTCTATCTCGCTCCCTCTCTGTCTATCTCTCTCCCTCTCTCTCTCTGTCTATCTCGCTCCCTCTCTCTCTCTCTCTCTCTCTCTCCGTCTATCTCTCTCTCTCTGTCTATCTCTCTCCCTCTCTGTCTATCTCGCTCCCTCTCTCTCTCTGTCTATCTCGCTCCCTCTCTCTCTCTCTCTCTCCGTCTATCTCTCTCTCTCTGTCTATCTCTCTCCCTCTCTGTCTATCTCTCTCCCTTTCTCTCTGTCTATCTCTCTCCCTCTCTCTCTGTCTATCTCGCTCCCTCTCTCTCTGTCTATCTCGCTCCCTCTCTCTCTCTCTCTCCCTCTCTCTCTGTCTATCTCGCTCCCTCTCTCTCTCTCTCTCCCTCTCTCTCTCTCTCTCTCTCTCTCTCTCTGTCTATCTCTCTCCCTCTCTCTCTCTCCCTCCCTCTCTCTCTCTGTCTATCTCTCTCCCTCACTCTCTCTGTCTATCTCGCTCCCTCTCTCTCTCTCTCTCTCTATCTCTCTCTCTCTCTCTGTCTATCTCTCTGTCCCTCTCTCTCTGTCTATTAGGGGGTTCCTCCATATATAACCCCCCCACTAAAAACATGCAGAAGATCAGATCGTCATCGTCATCCGACCAGTGACGACAACATCCGAAGTTGGTCCCCGGGCGCTGTACGAGAAAGCGAC